>NC_052152.1:63463788-64090685 GCF_902713615.1 Scyliorhinus canicula
TGTGATTGGAAATAGCACAGGGTTTTGGAATGTAAGCTGTGGATTTCCATTGCTGCCAGTTCAATATCCTCTGTTTCTTACAACTTTTTACTATCAAAACTCAACCAAGGAACAATAAACAAGTATCCTTTCCAATAATGAAAAATATTGATAGCACAAATTTAATAGTGATCTACACCATACTCAGATAGATCACGTTTTCAATTAATCACAGTCCAAATTACAACAGACACATTGAGAAGTTGATGTCAGAGATCATAAGACAAATGCAAAAAATGGGGCGGGATTTTCCGACCCACCGCATCGAAATCGCACTCAGCGTGGGGGCGGAGAGTTACCCAAAATTGGCTCCCACGGCATCCCGCTATTCTCCGGTGACCGGAGAATCGCCGCGGCACTGGTCGGGGGCTGTTGGAAAAGGCCACCCGCCGATTCTCCGCACTCGACGGACCGAGTGCCCGCCAAGTCCCACCGGCGTGGTTTTAATGTGGTTGCTCCCAATGGGAACCCGGAGTCACGGCTGATGTGGCCGTTATGGTGAGGCGGCGTGGGGATCAGACACTGGGGGGGGGGGGGGGGGGGGGAGACGTTGACGACGTGCAGGCCCACGATTGGGGGCCACGGATCGGCGGGCCATCGTGATCTGGGAGCGACCCTATCTTCCTCCGCGTGGGCCCGCTGAGTGGCTCCGCCATGTCGGCGCGCCCTGCCGAGGTGGGCCGCTGCATGCATGCGTGGACCCGCTTGCGGCCGCCGTCCGCATGACACGGCTAGATGTCTGTCCAGCAGGGCCCTGGCGGCAGCCAGAGCTGTGGGACACACGCCGGGGTCCTGCTAGCCCTGTGAAAAATGGGGAATCACCCTGGACTTTCGAGGAAAATTTCTGGAGTGATTCTCACCTGTTTTCCGGCGGGCGTGGGGACTTAGTCCCCCAAAGGGAGAATCCCGCCCATGATCTTAATTTGAAATCTATTTGTGAAAAATTAATTAATTTATCCAACAGATCTGCAGAGTAAAGCTGAAATCTCAGTAGCTCACTGAAGTGCATTGTTAAATCTGATTGGGAGTTGGTACTGCTAACTATTACAGGTTACCATAATACTTGGACTGGCCAAATAGCAGAGCAAGGTCACAATACCCAAGCCAGAGTCAGCCAGCAGTACCGTCTAGTCCTGATGACCAAGAAACCCAGGAAATTGGGAAATGAAATTTGAGCAGAACCTTTCAGCCATTGAATAAGAATGGTTGGGGAATAAACAATGTGGCCTGTATACAAGCAACATTAAACCTGTTGCTTCAATTTGCAGTCTGGGCTAAAATACACCTGCTATTTTGGGGGCAAAGGGTAAACAGTAGTGGTGAAGAGATTCGGAAAAGGGAGGCAGTGGGAAATGGCAAAGCAAAATCCGAAAGAAGCTGTCAACACATGGTCTATCTTAGTTAATGATTTCATAATACAGTACATTGCTTATATTGAAAATGCTACGAAGGCAACATGATTTACATGACACAGGCACTATACCATTTTATACTGTCACACACACAAAGTAGATAAGTGAAAATCCCCTCACCTAACTGCAAAACAGAGTACAAATAAAGCATGGTAACTGCAAAAATGTCTCCTCCTTTGACAATGCATTAAGTGCTGACAGTGTCAATTTCATCATTCCCAAGAGGCATGCAATAAATCCTAAACTCCAAACTGCTTCAAATATGGCACTAATTGAGCTGTGAGGCTGAAAAGCTAGATTTTGTGAATCAGAAATGTCTTACTGCTCCATTGGAGGTGCTTATCTGAAATTGGGGTGAGCTGCATTGTTGGACTAATTGAGAAGAAACCATTATTTGCATAAAGCCAAAGCTTATTACCTGATGCAATGCAGAAAATTAATTCCTGTCCAATATGGTCCTTCAGCTGAGTGGGTGAAGGACCGTAAAGGTTGAATTATCATAAAGAACTTTCCTGATGTCTAGCAGAGGAAGTGGAGGTGAAATTATGTGTAAAAACATGCTCTAAACTACTGCACACGTCGCAGAATAAATGTTAACTTCTTTGCCATTACATTTCCAGATGCCTATTCTCAGCAAAGATGACAAGACATTTTTTTTAAATCTGTCCTTTGAAAAATTACATTTGGTTGCTAAATGACACTCAAACTGATAACTTACTTTTATGACTAAGGGATTTGGCAGTGATTTATCACACTTCTCAGCAATGGCTCAAAGTGCTCCAATTAATTACTTGAACTTGCAAATGTACAAAAGAATGGCAGAAAAAGACCAGTGCAATGATGCTGAGCCCTTCGCTAAATTTGACCTCAATGCAGGTTACCATTAAATTGAACTTGCAGAAGAATGGAGGTATCTTCCTTCAACTTTGTAGTCAATTCAGCAGCTGGGCTATTTCAGTCGGCATTTCAAGGTTTCAAAGAATTCAATGCTGAACATCAGTGATGACATTTCCATCTCCCGTCATGCCAAAAGTGAACTTGAGGCACACCTACAGTGTCTTTGAGAATGCAAACTCCCTCTTGAACAAAGACTGAATCAATGAATCGGTCATGTCTTTAATGGATGTAGAATACAATCTGATCCATGGGAAGTTGGAATTATTGCAAGTGCTGCAGATCTTATAAACATGCAGGAAGTCCATGGTCTGCTAGGACTAATCACGTGTGTGGTAGTCACCAACAGCTGTATTATATGTATTATGGTAAGACACATATACTAGAGGTACATGGGTAAATCCCTGCCTGCTGGCTCCGCCCAGTAGGCGGTGTATAAATGTGTGTGCTCGCCGGTGCTGCAGCCATTCTAATAGCAGCTACAGGAGGCACAGCATCTTTGCTCACTCAAGCCTTAATTATTTCACTACTCTCGTCTTTGTGGTAATTGATAGTGCATCATTGTGGTTTCTTTCCTGACCTCGCTACATTATCTACATGGGGAATCTTACACTTTCATGTAAGGAAGCAAGTTTGAAGTGATCAGTAAGCTTCTTCAACAATCCACACAGCAAATCATCCACTCAAATAAAGCATTGAGAAGTCAAATAAGACAGTGAATTCCATACTGAGTAGCAGCCAGTCAGGTTCAAACTGGCAGACTATCCTTTGCAACATCCTTTGCTGACAGTTGGTCATAGTCAAGATTTCATGGTTGCCAAACAACATCTTAACTACATAGTTCTAAATGTGGTGCCAAGGTCAGTAAAACTGACAAGATGAGGTATTGTAACTATATATGGTATTGTAACTATATATGATGGCTATGGAATCATGAAACTGGAAAGAGATTGTTTTTTATTACAAACATGTATCAAAACAGGTTACAGCGAATGAACACCCTGGGAATCACGCTTCCCAACAATCAACTAGACAGTCTGTACAGATTTTTCCTCTTTTCCACGCCCCCCCCCCACCCACTCCCCTTCGATGAACACCCACTCAAACACTGTCACAAACATTCCCCACCTTTCCTCAAACCCCTCTGAGGAGCCCCTTAATTCACTTTATCTTCTCTAATCGCAGGAAGTCGTACAGGTCACCCAACCAACCAAGACGCTACTCCAGGTGGCGATGCCGACCGCCACTCCAGCAAAATTCGGCGTTGTGCATTCCCATACTCTCCAACGGATCCAAAACATACAGCAAGAGGTCATCGGCATAGGGCGACACCCGATGCTCCCTCTGTCCCCTCATAATCCTCCGCCACTCTGCCGACCCCTGAGAGCCATCGCCAATGGTTCCATGGCCAGCGCAAACAGCAGCAGTACAGTGGGCACGCTTGCCTTGTACCACTGTGTAAGTCAAAGCTAGTTACGCAGCCTATGTTGGCTGGATACAGTTCAACAATATTGGTTGCTCGGCAGCATGGGGTTGTGTGTTGTACTCAAAAACAGATGGAGGCCCTTATGAATTATCCTTTGGTTCGCCTGATACCTACGGACTGATGCTACAAACATGTTTCTCAGAGGCAGTTCCCAATAAGGCATGTCCTGCTGAGTAAGCCATTCCCCATAAATATCCATGGGAACTACGAAGGTTTTACGAATAGTCAAGTCAGTTAGCCGTTACCCCATGATGCCTCACAAACCTCTACGTTTCAGTTTGAAGCAGGGTTTAGTATTATATATCGTTGGTATTTGTTTGTCTATGACTATAGTATGTGTACGAGGATTGTGTGTGTTAGTATATGGTTGGTGTGTGCACATCGTTTACATGTATCTGTGATTAGTGTGTGCCTTTAGATTGAATGCATATCCATGCACAACACACATACATATATTACCTTCTGCCCCAGGCTGACAGCTACAAGGTGGATCAAGAGAATGTCTGTAAACCAAATCGCTGAAGCACAACAAGATTTTCACAACATTCGAAATGAGATCATGATCTCATAGTTAGGGATCCTCTCGGAAGGAGCAATCACAATATGGTGGCATTTAAAATACAGATGGAGGGTGAGAAAGTAAAATCAAATACTAGTGTTTTGTGTTTAAACAAAGGAGATTACAAGGGGATGAGAGAAGAACTAGCTAAGGTAGACTGGGAGCTAAGACTTTATGGTGGAACAGTTAAGGAACAGTGGAGAACCTTCCACGTGATTTTTCACAGTGCTCAGCAAAGGTTTATACCAACAAAAAGGAAGGACGGAAGAAAGAGGGAAAATCGACCGTGGATATCTAAGGAAATAAGGGAGAGTATCAAATTGAAGGAAAAAGCATATAAAGTGGCAAAGATTGCTGGGAGATTAGAGGACTGGGAAATCTTTAGGGGGCAACAGAAAGCTACTAAAAAAGCTATAAAGAAGAGTAAGATAGAGTATGAGAGTAAACTTGCTCAGAATATAAAAACAGACAGTAAAAGTTTTTACAAATATATAAGACAAAAAAGAGTGGCTAAGGTAAATATTGGTCCTTTAGAGAATGAGAAGGGAGATTTAATAATGGGAAATGAGGAAATGGCTGAGGAACTGAACAGGTTTTTTGGGTCGGTCTTCACAGTGGAAGACACAAATAACATGCCAGCGACTGATAGAAATGAGGCTATGACAGGTGAGGACCTTGAGAGGATTGTTATCACTAAGGAGGGAGTGATGGGCAAGCTAATGGGGCTAAAGGTAGACAAGTCTCCTGGCCCTGATGGAATGCATCCCAGAGTGCTAAAAGAGATGGCTAGGGAAATTGCAGATGCACTAGTGATAATTTACCGAAATTCACTAGACTCTGGGGTGGTCCCGGTGGATTGGAAATTAGCAAACGTGACGCCACTGTTTAAAAAAGGAGGTAGGCAGAAAGCAGGAAATTATAGGCCAGTGAGTTTAACTTCGGTAATAGGGAAGATGCTGGAATCTATCATCAAGGAAGAAATTGCGAGGCATCTGGATAGAAATTGTCCCATTGGGCAGACGCAGCATGGGTTCGTTAAAGGCAGGTCATGCCTAACTAATTTAGTGGAATTTTTTGAGGACATTACCAGTGCAGTAGATAACGGGGAGCCGATGGATGTGGTATATCTGGATTTCCAGAAAGCCTTTGACAAGGTGCCACACAAAAAGTTGCTGCATAAGATAAAGATGCATGGCATTAAGGGTAAAGTAGTAGCATGGATAGAGGATTGGTTAATTAATAGAAAGCAAAGAGTTGGGATAAATGGGTGTTTCTCTGGTTGGCAATCAGTAGCTAGTGGTGTCCCTCAGGGATCCGTGTTGGGCCCACAATTGTTCACAATTTACATTGATGATTTGGAGTTGGGGACCAAGGGCAATGTGTCCAAGTTTGCAGATGACACTAAGATGAGTGGTAAAGCGAAAAGTGCAGAGGATACTGGAAGTCTGCAGAGGGATTTGGATAGGTTAAGTGAATGGGCTCGGGTCTGGCAGATGGAATACAATGTTGACAAATGTGAGGTTATCCATTTTGGTAGGAATAACAGCAAACGGGATTATTATTTAAACAATAAAATATTAAAGCATGCCGCTGTTCAGAGAGACTTGGGTGTGCTAGTGCATGAGTCACAGAAGGTTGGTTTACAAGTGCAACAGGTGATTAAGAAGGCAAATGGAATTTTGTCCTTCATTGCTAGAGGGATGGAGTTTAAGACTAGGGAGGTTATGTTGCAATTGTATAAGGTGTTAGTGCGGCCACACCTGGAGTATTGTGTTCAGTTTTGGTCTCCTTACTTGAGAAAGGACGTACTGGCACTGGAGGGTGTGCAGAGGAGATTCACTAGGTTAATCCCAGAGCTGAAGGGGTTGGATTATGAGGAGAGGTTGAGTAGACTGGGACTGTACTCGTTGGAATTTAGAAGGATGAGGGGGGATCTTATAGAAACATTTAAAATTATGAAGGGAATAGATAGGATAGATGCGGGCAGGTTGTTTCCACTGGCGGGTGACAGCAGAACTAGGGGGCATAGCCTCAAAATAAGGGGAAGTAGATTTAGGACTGAGTTTAGGAGGAACTTCTTCACCCAAAGGGTTGTGAATCTATGGAATTCCTTGCCCAGTGAAGCAGTTGAGGCTCCTTCATTACATATTTTTAAGGTAAAGATAGATAGTTTTTTGAAGAATAAAGGGATTAAGGGTTATGGTGTTCGGGCCGGAAAGTGGAGCTGAGTCCACAAAAGATCAGCCATGATCTAATTGAATGGCGGAGCAGGCTCGAGGGGCCAGATGGCCTACTCCTGCTCCTAGTTCTTATGTTCTTATGTTCTTATATTCTTATTACAACCAGATTTGATCTCACATTACACAGCACTACCTTAGAACAAAGAACAAAGAAAGGTATAGCACAGGAACAGGCCCTTCGGCCCTCCAAGCCCGTGCTGACCATGCTGCCCGACTAAACTAAAATCTTCTACACTTCCTGGGTCCGTATCCCTCTATTCCCATCCTATTCATGAATTTGTCAAGATGCCCCTTAAATGTCACTATAGTCCCTGCTTCCACCATCCTCCTCCAGCAGCAGGTTCCAGGCACCCACTACCCTCTGTGTAAAAAACTTGCCTCGTACATCTCCTCTAAACCTTGCCCCTCGCACCTTAAACCTATGCCCCCTAGTAATTGACCCCTCTACCCTGGGGAAAGCCTCTGACTATCCACACTGTCTATGCCCCTCATAATTTTGTAGACCTCTATCAGGTCGCCCCTCAACCTCCGTCGTTCCAGTGAGAATAAACCAAGTTTATTCAACCGCTCCTCATAGCTAATGCCCTCCATACCAGGCAACATCCTGGTAAATCTCTTCTGCACCCTCTCTGAAGCCTCCACATCCTTCTGGTAGTGTGGCAACCAGAATTGAACACGATACTCCAAGTGTGGCCTCACTAAGGTTCTATAAAACTGCAACATGACTTGCCAATTCTTATACTCAATGCCCCGGCCAATGGCGGCAAGCATGCCGTATGCCTTCTTGACTACCTTCTCCACCTGTGTTGCCCCTTTCAGTGACCTGTGGACCACCTAGATCTTTCTGACTTTCAATACTCTTGAGGGTTCTACCATTCACTGTATATTCCCTACCTTCATTAGGCCTTCCAAAATGCATTACCTCACATTTGTCTGGATTAAACTCCATCTGCCATCTCTCCGCCCAAGTCTCCAAATGATCTAAATCATGCTGTATCCTCTGACAGTCCTCATCGCTATCCGCAATTCCACCAACCTTTGTGTCGTCTGAATACTTACTAATCAGACCAGTTACATTTTCCTCCAAATCATTTATATATACTATGAACAGCAAAGGTCCCAGCACTGATCCCTGCGGAACACCACTAGTCACAGCCCTCCAATCAGAAAAGCACCCTTCCATTGCTACTCTCTGCCTTCGATGACCTAGCCAGTTCTGTATCCACCTTGCCAGCTCACTCCTGATACCGTGTGACTTCACCTTTTGTACCAGTCTGCCATGAGGGACCTTGTCAAAGGCCTTACTGAAGTCCATATGGACAAAATCCACTGCCCTACCCGCATCAATCATCTTTGTGACCGCTTCGAATAACTCTATCAAGTTAGTGAGACACGACCTCCCCTTCACAAAACCATGCTGCCTCTCACTAATACACCGTTTTGCTTCCAAATGGGAGTAGATCCTGTCTCGAAGAATTCTCTCCAGTAATTTCCCTACCACTGATGTAAGGCTCACCGGCATGTGGTTCCCTGGATTATCCTTGCTACCCTTCTTAAACAAAGGAACAACATTGGCTATTCTCCAGTCCTCCGGGACATCACCTGAAGACAGTGAGGATCCAATGATTTCTGTCAAGGCCTCAGCAATTTCCTCTCTAGCCTCCTTCAGTATTCTGTGGTAGATCCCATCAGGCTCTGGGGACTTATCTACCTTAATATTTTTCAAGACGCCCAACACTTCTTTTTGGATCTCAATGTGACTCAGGCTATCTACACACCGTTCTCCAGACTCAACATCCACCAATTCCTTCTCTTTATGAATACTGATGCAAAGTATTCATTTAGTACCTCGCCCATTTCCTCTGGCTCCACACATAGATTCCTTTGCCTATCCTTCAGTGGGCCAATCCTTTCCCTGGCTACCCTCTTGCTTTTTATGTACGTGTAAAAAGCCTTGGGATTTTCCTTAACCCTATTTGCTAATGACTTTTCATGACCCCTTCTAGCCCTCCTGACTCCTTGCTTAGGTTCCTTCCTACTTTACTTATATTCCACACAGGCTTCGTCTGTTCCCAGCCTTCTAGCCCTGACAAATGCCTCCTTTTTCTTTTTGACGAGGGCTATAATATCTCTCGTTATCCAAGGTTCCTGAAATTTGCAATATTTATCCTTCTTCCGCACAGGAACATGCCGGTCCTAAATTCCTTTCAGCCTCCCACATATCAGATGTTGATTTACCCTCAAACATCCGCCCCAATCTAGGTTCTTCAGTTCCCGCCTAATATTGTTATGATTAGCCTTCCCCCAATTTAGCACATTCACCCTAAGACCACTCTTATCCTTGTCCAGCAGCACTTTAAAACCTACTGATTTGTGGTCACGGTTCCCGAAATGCTCCCCTACTGAAACTTCTAGCACCTGGCTGGGCATATTCCCCAAAACCAGGTCCAGTACAGCCCCTTCCCTCGTTGGACTGTCTACATATTATTTTAAGAAGCCCTCCTGGATGCTCCTTACAAACTCTGCCCCGTCTAAGCCCCTACCACTAAGTGAGTCCCAGTCAATATTGGGGAAATTGAAGTCTCCCATCACAACAACCCTGTTGTTTTTACTCGTTTCCAAAATCTGTCTACCTATCTGCTCCTCTATGTCCGCTTGCTGTTGGGAGGCCTATAGTAACCCCCAACATTGTGACTGCACCTTTCTTGTTCCTGATCCCTCCCCATATAGCCTCGCTGCCCTCTGAGTTGTCCTCCCGTAGTACAGCTGTGATATTCTCCCTAACCAGTAGCGCAACTCCGCCACCCCTTTTACATCCCCCTCTATCCCGCCTGAAACATCTAAATCCTGGAATGTTTAGCTGCCAATCCTCTCCTTCCCTCAACCAGGTCTCTGTAATGGTAACAACATCATAGTTCCAAGTACTAATCCAAGCTCTAAGTTCATCTGCCTTACCCGTAATACTTCTTGCATTAAAACATATGCACTTCAGGCCACCGGACCTGCTGTTTTCAGCAACATCTCCCTGTCTGCTCTTCCTCAGAGCCACAGTGGCCCTATTCCCTAGTTCTCCCTCAATGCTTTCACCTTCTGACCTATAGCTCCGGTGCCCACCCCCCTGCCATACTAGTTTAAACCCTCCCGTGTGACACTAGCAAACCTCGCGGCCAGGATATTTATGGCTCTCCAGTTGAGATGCAACCCGTCCTTCTTATATAGGTCACACCTGCCCCGGAAGAGCTCCCAGTGGTCCAGATAATGGAAACACTCCCTCCTACACCAGCTGTTTAGCCACGTGTTTAGCTGCTCTATCTTCCCATGTCTAGCCTCACTGGCAGGTGGCACAGGGAGTAATCCCGAGATTACAACCCTAGAGGTCCTGTCTTTTAACTTTCTGCCGAGCTACTTGAACTCCTGCTGCAGGACCTCATGCCCCTTCCTGCCTATGTCATTAGTACCAATATGTACAACAGCCTTTGCCTGTTTGTCCTCCCCCTTCAGGATGCCCGCTACCCGTTCAGAGACATCCTGGACCCTGGCACCAGGAAGGCAACATACCATCCTGGAGTCATTCACGTCCGATGTCTGCACTTTGACCCTCTCTGAACATTAGAGCCAGCCGTGGTGCCACTGCTCTGGCTACTGCTGTTTTCCCCTGCTAGGCTATCCCTCCTGACAGTATCAAAAGGGATATACTTGTTCGAGAGGGGGACAACCACAGGGGATTCCTGCACTGACTGCCTGCCCTTTCTGGTGGTCACCCATCTCTCTGCCTGCACCTTGGGTGTGACCACATTTATATAACTACTATCTATGACGCTTTTCGCCACCTGTATGCTCCTAAGTGCATCCAACTGCTGCTCCAACCGAACCATGAGGTCTGCGAGAAGCTCCAATTGGATGCACTTTCTGCAGATGAAGCCGTCCGGGATGCCGGAAGCCTCCCGGACCTGCCACATCTCACAGTCAGAGCACTGCACCCCTCTAATTGACATTGCGTCAATTAATTGGTAAATTAAATTTAAACATTTTTTTTAAAAGTTGCTGTTAACTATATGTTTCCTAGCACTAGATTTCTACTATAAATGTGAAAGCTAAATACAGTACTCTCTGATCTCTGGCTTAGATACCCCTCTAAATTATAATTAAGTAATTATGTTTAATTAGATTAACAATGCTTAATTTGTTTAAATTTAGTGTAGATTCCCAAACAGCCAGTCAGGTCACAGCTTTACTGTGATGTTACTTCAATTTCCCCCCCCCACACACAATTTGAAAAGGTAATAAAAAAAAATAAAAATCACTTACCTTCCCAGGATGCTATCTGGTTCTCTCCCTGCAGATTACAAGTTACAGGCCAGAAGAAAGAGAGAGAGCAAAACAGTAGGGAAAAAGCACCTTCTCCCACTCTGCACCAAATTACCTCACTGCACCAAATTACCAAGTTCTAATTCCCACTCTGGATGTGTCTCACTCATTCAGGCTGTGTCTCCTTCACCTGCGCAGAGCTAACCCTAACCTTGGATTGTCATTCAGCAACGTTGAGGGAATGTGTCATCAATATCGCACATGGAGATCACCAGGGAATTAACAAAACCAAACAACTCCTGAAGGAATAGTTCCCAAGAATTGACAGCATGGTAGAGCACAAAATCAATCAATCAGGTTTTGTCATGTCAAACAAACACAATGTCAAATCTTTGTTATCCTCTCAAGATGTCTTATCTACTTGAGGATCATGGATTGAAGTTGGTGTTAATTTCACACATTCGCCTATTGGTGAACACTTGCTTGTTGTCACTGATGACTACAGCAGATTCCCAGTTGTAAAAATAGTTACATCAACTTTAACAAAAGCAGTCATCGCAAAGCTTGGCTAAATTTTCACTTTGTTTGGAGGCCCTTGAACGGCAAGAAATGATAATGGACCCTCATTCAACAGCGATTATTTTAGTAAATTGGTAAACTACCTGGGTAGCCCATTTGAAAATTCAAATCCCACTGGACAAGAGCTAATGGAAAAGTTGAGGAACAAAAAAAGTGAAGCGTACAGCTACAGCTGGAAGGAAATCGTGGAAGAGTTGTGTTGTTTATTCCCCCACAATTAAAGAGCGACTCCTTACTCAACTAATGGAAAGCCTCCTGCTACACCTGCCTCAGCACATCCTGTGCAAATGGCTCTTCCTGAGCTACCCTGCGTAGCTAATGTGCAACAGGTATGGGAACACGATTGAGAACATTAAGATCAAATTAAATTAAACACAGGGAAAACATGAAATTCAGAACTGCATCATTAACACCACGTGATAAGAGTTTGTGAAACATGATCGTCCTATTGGAAAGCAAACAACCCCTATGACATCCAGACATTTGTTACGGTCAAGACAAAAGAATCAGTGATTACTGCGAAGCGCGGCTCACAAATCATCACAGGAAACATTCTTCCAGGCACTGAAAACACCATTCGTAAGCATTGAACCCAATTCCGACTTTGATATCTCCAATGAAGAATGACTTAAATGAGATTACACCATGTCAGGTGTCATTTTATATCGAGAGCGCATTGTTAAATCTGCACGTGTTTCCGGTCGATGTTGAAGTTCATACTTCTGGAAACAAACCACTGAAAAATGCAATGACTCGCAGTTATTAAGAAGTGGAATGTCGTAGCGTATTGAAGATTGCATCGTGCATTTTGTCTGGCCAAGGCCATCATATCTATTTATCAACAGAGGAATTCCAGAGGGAGGATAAAGGAATCCATTGTTTAAAAGAATGCGCAATGGTTCTGCTTCTTACTGAATCTTAACATTTTCTCACAAACAAATTATATCAGCTTGATATGTCCTTTATTTTATTATTCCATGGATGAGAAAGCTGCTGGCAACAACACATTTGTTGCCCATCCCTAATTGCCCGTTAGAAGGTGGCAGTGAGCTGCTTTCTTGATCCGCTGCAGTCTAATTGGTGAAGGGGGTCAGTTAGCTCAGCTAGATAATCAGCTGGTTTGTGTTGCGGAGCGACGCTAACAGCAAGGATTTAATTCCCGTACTGGCTAAGGTTATTCATGAAGGCTCTGCCTCCTCAACCTTGCCCCTCACCCAGGCTGTGGTGGCCCTTAGATTAAAGAATTACCTGTCAGCTCTCAAAAACGAGAGCAGCCTGTGGTCACATTTACATTTAATACACCCATAGTGCTGTTAGGAAAGGAGTTGCAGCTTTCTGACCCAGCAACAGTGAAGGAATGCACTATACAGTGAAATCCCAATGAGTTGAACTTAGGAGACACAAAACCCCAGTTTTATCAGTCATCAGTGATTCTCACGTTAGAATACAAATCTTTTAGAACGATGCCCGTGGTAAGTCAAAATTTTGCACTGGTATCTCCGGATTAGTCAAATTTGCTAATCTTTTCATATGGCTGTGCTGATTAATCAGTACAGAGTTAGACAACACAAGAGCACAAAATCATGGTGCACTGGGCAGGCCATCATTTGACATTGAGACTTCCTTGTGAATAGATATGCAAAGCCAATGAGTTTATGGCTAAATTGCACTCCAAGCACTCGCAGTGGCGAGAAACACACGGCTGTACAACATGACTCGCATTGTATCAGGGGCCAAAACTGCACTTGATTTTGCCGGAACTCTCCAGTGCAGTGAAAGATCGGGACGCCATTTAGAAATTAACTCCCAGGCCCCCGCAGCAATCCCTGACCCTTCCACCTCATGACCCCAACACCCATGCAGGGCACCCCCTGATCGCAGCATGAAATAAATGCCAGCTTGGCACATTCCTGTGCCAACCTGGCAGTGCCCACGCCAGCTGGCAATGCCACCTGAGCACCTTGGCAGCGCCAGGCTGGCACCCAGGTGGCACTGCCAGGTCACCACCCTGCCCAAACACATGCAGCTGGGGGCCTCCGAACCCCTGGGAGATCCCCATGAGTGCCGTTCCGTCTGCTACCCATTTGTGAGGTCCAGTACTGAATGGCACTCGCCCGAGATCTCCGAAGCAAAAGGGATGAATCCCAAAGCCTCAGGTATCCCAGGAAGCTGCACATTAGAATGAGACCAGCTGTCTCGCTCTAATGTGCAGATTTGCCAAAATGTGATTCCATCCACAATGGCCAGGTTTTACATCGATGCGTCTCGTGAGATCGCATTGGATCCCGTGAGGCGTTGCAAGCCGGGTAGATCGTGGGAGCGGGATCTCCCGGCTTTAAATCGGCCACACTGCGCCATGGTGAGATGCTTTTGGGCACAGCGTAGCCATTGGATCGTGCCCAATGTATTTCTGGAGATGATTCCTGACATTGTTCAATGCAAAACCCCAGTTTTTGACAAGGTCAGGCCATTGTAAGGTGTGAACAAATTGAATAAAGAATTTTTACACATTCGCTGATTTACTGTGTTTTAATTTGGACATTTGAACCTGTTGTTTTAGACATAGACCACCTTTGTAGTCATATGGGTTAAATAGAGATTCATTCATGTTTAAATGGGGTCTGCTTGGCTTCACACACCTCCGCTTAACACAAATCTTTGGGTGGATCGCTGCGGATTTGAGTCATCGGGATTGTATTACAGGTCAAATTCAGGATGGTGCGTGGTTTGGAGCGGAATTTACAGGTAGTGGTGTTCCATGTGTCTGTTGCTCTTCGCAGGTTTGGAAGGTGCTACCAAGGGAGGCTTGACAAGTTGCTGCAGTATATCTTAATACAGTATACATTTCTCCCACTGGTGTGCCCACAGTGGAGAGACTGAATATTTAAAGTGATGGGTGGGATGCCGATTAAGTATAAATGGCATCTGCTTGGCTTCACAAACCTCCGCTTAACATTAATGTCACGATTAAGTGTGCTTCTTTGTCCTGGATGGTGCCAAGCTTCTTGAGTATTGAAGTTGAACAACACCCTTCACACCTCTGACTTGTGCCTTGCAGATGGTGAAGTGGTTTTGGGGAATCAGATGGTGAGTTACGAGCCACAGAACTCCCAGTCTCTAACCTGGGGCTGGATTCTCCGCTACCCGGCGTGATGGAGGGTCCCGGCGTAGGGGAGTGGCGCCAACCACTCAGGGGTCGGGCCGCCCCAAAGGTGCGGAATTCTCCCCCCCTTTGTGGACAAGCCCCGCGCCGGAGCGGTTGGCACCAGAAGACTGCCGCAAAAAACCGGCGCCCCCGGTAGCGGGGCTGGCCGAAAGGCTTTCGCCGGTCGGCGCATGCGCCGGCAGTGACGTCAGCGGCAGCTGGCCGCTGACGTCACTGCCGGCGCATGCGCGATGCGGGGTTCTCTTCCGCTTCCGCCATGGCGGAGGCCGTGGCGGCCGCGGAAGGAGAAAGAGTGCACCCAGGGCACTGGCCCGGAGTCTGAGCGGGGGGACCTGATCGCGGGCCAGGCCACCGTGGGGGCACCGCCCGGGGTTCGATCGCTCCCCGCCCCCCCAGGACCCCGGGGCCCGCTCGCGCCGCTGATCCCGCCGTTACAGAGGTGGTTCAAACCTCGGCGGCAGGAGAGGCCTCCCAGCGGCGGGACTTCGGCCCATTTGGGCCGGAGAATCACCGCAGGGGCCTCGCTGATCGGAGTGGCGAGATTCCCGCCACCGCCCCTTCCCGGGTGGCGGAGAATCTCTGCCACGGCGGGGGCGGGATTTTTGGCAGCCCCAGGCGATTCTCCGACCCTGCTGGGGGTCGGAGAATTTCGCCCCTGCTCTTGTAACCTCAGTATTTATATGACTGGTCCAGTTCAGTTCTTGATCAAGGGCAACCCCAAGGTTGTTGATGGTAGGGAATTCAGTGATAATAATGCCTTTGAATGTCATGCAGAGATGGTCAGATTCTCTAAACAAGCTCCGTCAGTCTTGAAATGCCTGATCTGCTGTTTGGGGAAGGATACATATTTTCCTTATGACTGCTTTACTGTTGAGATGGCTAATGATAATATCCTGTTAAATAGCTTTGACAGTTTCCCTGCTCCAATATCAGACCAAAATCAATAAACTATACACCAGTTAGTTTTTTGTCCTGACTTTGCATGGGTTTGTCTTCAGTTTTAGACACAATTAATATTTATGGAGGTCTTGAAATTGTGCCTCATCTACTTCCTCATGCATCTTACTGAGAATTTCAGGGGTAATTTCACCCAGTGCAGGAGACATTTAATTATTTAAATTTTGCATAATGCAGTTATAATTGACTTATGCATATATCATAGGTTCCAGAACCAGTTTGACTGGAACTTCTAAAGTCATCCATATTCTTATCTTCCATGATCTTTCAATCGAACATATTCTATAAAATATCCCAGCTACTATTTAACATTCTGTCTGCTCTGCAATGAAAGACACGGTTTAATTAACTTTGCAGTTATCAATCACCATTGTCGTTTCTTGACTGTTGCTTCAAATATTCACCTGAGTTATTTTTGTGGGGTTTCCATTTCGCCCACCACTCTGTATTTTCAATAATAATTTTTGGTTCGTTAAGATCCATGAGGGAACGTAAATCAAAATAACCAAATTAACCCAATGACCATCCAAAATGAAGAAATTATCAAAATGATTTCACCTTTTAAAGCTTTGACTTAAATACTGAACACTCAGTGCAAATTACACATGAATTAACAGGCCAATGATACTTTGAATAAAACAATTAATTTGCCTTTAAATAGTCGATACAACAAAGATACAAAAGCACCAGTACCCACATCATTCACTGCAGGCATTAAAAAAAAATCATCTTGGGATGTGGGCATCGCTGGCTAGGCCATGTGGCACCATGTGCAGTTCTAAAGTTTTCTACCTTGTTCTCTGCTTTGCAAAGTCTCTCACTTTTCCACTCAATTTGGCCCTTGAGTCACATTCACCAGCAGCTGCATTTCACCTGAAAAATACACTCCAGCAGAACCTGCTTTAGTGTATCAAAATCCTGAAACACCCTCCTTAATAGTACTGTGGGTGTATCTACCACACCACATGGACTGCAGCAGTTCAAGGTATCAACTCACCAGAACCATCTCAAGGGCAAATGGGGATTGGGCAACAAATGTTTGCCTCGCCAGCAACACCCATATCCTGTGAAAGGATAATATCCTGTGAAAGAGGCTGCAGCCTCTTTGTCTCTGCCCACAAGGCACGTATATCTTTACTTCTTTCCTGTGGTACTGCTTCCAGGCCAAGGGTCAACAGGGCTCATGGAACAGTATTTCTTCTCATTAAAGAAAATTACAATGGATCCGTTTACAATAGATGCAAACTCTCAAAAGAACCTTGTGGTAGTATGACTAGAGGTACTACGGTACCTGGGAGTGTGAGCTGCTATTGGTGGAGAAGACTTGCTGCCCATTGGCTCAAGTGTTGCTTTCCCATTGGTCGAGATGAAGGTAGCTCCGCCCACGAGGTGGAGTATAAGAGCCCGTGTTTCCCAGCAGCCATCGTTCTTTCTGCACTCAAGTTGCTGGGCACACTTCTTGTAGATTAAAGCCTTCGATTCGGACTACTCGTTCGTTTCTGTGCTTATTGATCGCGCATTAACCCTTTCATATTACTTTCAGACAATTACAGATTCCCGAAACAATTTACAAACTTTCCTCCTGTAGAAGAGTCATATGGACTCAAACCTTTGGTGTCTAACTCCATAGATGCAGACAGACCTGCTGAGTTTATCCAGCATTTTCTATTTTGATGATAAATTGTCCTGATGGTACTGCTTCCAGGTCAAAGGCCACCACACGCTGGGCAGTATTCCCCCCACCCCCCGGCTGGGTGGGAGAATCACCGGAACGCCGCACGAATCGCGCCACGCCGCCCCGACTCCCGCACACTATTTTCCCACCCGCCCAAAGCCAGCGATGCGCGAATTGCACCGGGCTGCTCGGAGAATCACCGCAAATGGCGAGCGGCGATTCTCCAGCCTGAATGGGCCGAGCAGCTGCTCCGACACGTCAGGGTCCTGCGGTGCCATCCACCCCTGCTCACTGCCAGCGGTAACTCTGCGGGAACGCTCAGGTGGCGGCCTGTGGTGGGATGGGGGGGGGGGTGGGGGCGGGGGGAGGGGGTTCCTTCACCGGGAGGGCCTACGAAGGGCTCTGGTCCCCGATCGTGGCCCACCGATCGTCGGGCCAGCCTCCCCCACCCCCTCCGGGCCTACATTCCACCGCGGCCGGCCCCTGAACACCCACACCATATTGCGTTGGGGCCGGCGCGCGTAAGAAGTTCCCCTAGCATGCGCAGGATGGCGCGGCCCAACTGCGCATGCGCAGGATTCAGCTGCCCCAACTGCGCATGCGCGGGTTCACGCAGCGCCCATTTGCTGCCACATAAGGACGCTGGAGTGGCGTGAACTGCTCCAGCGCCGTGCTGGCCCCTGTGGGGGCCAGAATAGGTCGTGCCCGGGCCCTGTTTGCGCCGTCGTGAAACGCAACGGCGTTCACGACGGCACGGGCACTTGGTCCGCAGAGCAGAGAATCGCCTCCGCTGTTCTTCACTTCCTTAATTAATCATGTGATTTTGGTTTTAACACTCGCTGCTATTTACACGGAGATACATTTCTTTTTCATGTTTCCTGGTACAGCAACTGCTTGCTTCAAGTTGTTATGTTTCAAAGCAGTTTTATGTCTATCATTTGCAATTTAAGTCATGATTTCTATTTTAGAATAATCTTCTGTCATTGCCTTTCTTGTGCCATTCCCGCTATCATCACGCGTCACCTCCCTTCTTGTAACATTGGTTCCTGTGACCTAATTGACACAATTGTTAAGTAGGCTGTTTGTACTGGATATGAGGCACTGTCAATTTTTTTAAAAGCCCAGAGGCATCCAATGACAGTTTTTCCAAGCAAAAAATTGGATTTAGACTTAATTTAAATTTTGAAGTTTCAGGAGTACCTGCTGCGAGTGAGACTTTTAAATTACTTTTAAACATGAGCCAGAATGCCCACTAAGTGCTGGCGGTGTCTCTGCTCCTGCAAAGAAAGCAAGAAAAGCCATCAAATTCACAGTGAAATTGAATGTTTTAAAATGGCTTGAAGAGAGTAAATGTTGTCTAACTTTAATTTATACAGGCTTTATTATATATTTCAAGACCTACTTTACTTCTCAAGTAAAGTACTTCAGGGGCTGGTTTAGCTCACTGGGCTAAATTGCTGGCTTTTAAAGCAGACCAAGCAGGCCAGCAGCACGGTTCGATTCCCGTACCAGCCTCCCCGGACAGGCGGCGGAATGTGGCGACTAGGGGCTTTTCACAGTAACTTCATTGAAGCCTACTCGTGACAATAAGCGATTTTCATTTCATTTTCATTTCAAGTTACTTCAGTTAGGAACCACAGTGCTGTACACGTATGGTGCAGTATTTCAACTTGTACATTGTTTTTTTCCCCGGGCGAGAAACGTCCGGTGGAACCTAACTCCAGCTTTATCATTGATTCCTATGGGAACTTACGATTCATACCAAGTTGTTTCACTTACAGTTGTGATTCCAGGAAAACAACCACAACTTAAAACGAGGACTTACTGTAATTATTAAAAGAAGAATGGTACTTATTGGTACTCCCCACAGTTTATAATTCTGTACATTTGCATTGTTGAGGTCAAGAAGATCAAATCAAACTGATCATTCAAAACATTAAGTTTTCTTCCACCTCCAGATTCCTAATTGTTTCTGGTGAAGTAATTAATCTGATACAACATCCTCGATTTACCAGCTTAACAATTGTGTCAAAACGGCACAACATTATTAAAGTGGCAGAGGAGGCGAGCATGTGTTTTGCCATAGTGACACCACAAACCAGTACCACGTTGCTGCATTTCAAATTAATTTACGGCATTCATCGCAATGTAAAGCCCTGCATCTAGAACACATTCATGCCATCCAAAATCACATTTAAATCTATTTAACAAAAACAAAGACAGCCAATTTCTCTCAAGGATCCCTACAGGGCAGAAGGAGGCCATTTGGACCATCGAGTCTCCATCAGCCCTATGAAAGAGCACCCTACCCTGGCACACTACCTGCCCGACCTCCGTAATCCTACCTAAACTGTACAGCTTTGGACATAAAGGGGCAACTTAGCATGACCAATCCACCCAAACTACACGGGCGGAATTCTCCACTCCCGGGAAAAATCGGGAGGGCCGTCGTGAACTCAGCCGAGTTTCATGACGGCCTCGGAGGCCGCTCCTCGCCCCCTATTCTCCCCTCCCGTCTGGGCTAGGAGCGGTGCTCCGTAACTCTCGGCCGTGGGGGCATCACGCCAAGAATGACATGGCCGGCGCGCCTAATGACGTCAGCTGCACATGCGCAGGTTGGCCGGCTCCAACCCGCGCATGCGCGGCTGGCTTCATGACGCTGACGGCGCGAACCCGCGCATGCGTGGTGGCCGTCTTTCCCCTCAGCCGCCCCGCAAGACGTGGCGGCTTGGTCTTGCGGGGCGGCGGAGGGGAAATAGTGCGTCCGATTTAGACGCCAGCCCAATGATTGGTGGGCACCGATCGCGGGCCTGTCCCGTCCCGAGCACAGTCGTGGTGCTCTTTCCTTGCTAGGCCACCTACAAGCCCCAAACGGGCTTCTCCCTCCCGTTTCACGACGGCAGCGACCAGGTGTGTTTGTCGCCGTCGTGAAACGGCCGCGAACGGCAGGCCGCTCAGCCCATCCGGGTTGGAGAATCGCTGTTTGCCATGAAAAACGGCGAGCGCCGATTCTTCCGAGCCGGGGGCGGGGCGGGGGGGAGAATCGCGGGGGGGGGGGGGGGGGGGGCGCCAGGGGGTCGTGCAATTTGTCGGGGGGCCCTCCGGCGATTCTCCCACCCGGCGTGGGGAGCAGAGAATCGCGCCCCACATCTTTGGACTGTGGGAGGAAACCAGAGCACACGGAGGAAACCCAGCTGACACGGGGTGGAACGTGCAAACTCCACAGTCACCCGAGGCCGGAACCACTGTGCCTCCATGCCACTTTTTGACTTGACAATCTGACCTGTTTTCATATTATTATAAGCACCTGTTATTATAAGCACATGATAATCTCCAGAAACTTACCTCAACTATTTTCATCTCTTCATTTGAGATGTTTACATTTAAATAGGGCAGCACAGTGGCGCAGTGGGTTCGCCCTCACGGTGCCGAAATCCCGGCTCTGGGTCACTGTCTGTATGCAGTTTGCACATTCTCCCCATGTTTGCGTGGGTTTCGCCCCCACAACCCAAAAATATGCAGGCTAAGTGGATGGGCCACACTAAATTGCCCCTTAATTGGAAAAAATGAATTGGGTACTCTAAATTTTAAAAAAATGTTTACATTTAAATCAAACTTTCACAGGTGGTGTCGGAGTTCAGTTTTAGCAGCTAGCCCTGATTAATAAACACGGACAACCAGCAAAAGGAAAAAGGCCTGCAGACTAACATGAAAGTGATTACATTTAGGAATTACTCACTACAACTTGAATTATTTGTGCATTCAACTCTCCATCACTTTTGCTGCTGCATCCACTTCATTTTTCGGACATGAAATTCTTCATGAATTTACCTTGCTGTTCACTTTATTTGTGTCAACACATTGGGCACGATCCAACATCCATGCTGCGCCGGAAAAGCAGCTCACAGCGGCGCAGCGTGGCCATTGAAAGCCGGGTAACCCTGCTCTCGGAATCTACTCGGCACGCCACGCCTCACGAGACTCAACGCAATCTGTCAAGACCCTGCGATGCGAACCCCGCCCACAATGGGCGGGATCATATTTCAGCAAATCTACATATTAGAGCAAGGCAGTAAGCCTCATTCTAATTTGCAGAATCCCAAGGTACCTGAGGCATTGGGATTCAACCCCTTCGCCTTAGAGACCTTGGGAGAGCGCCTTTCCGCACTGGTCCTCACAAAAGGGGACTAGGTGGAATGTGGGGGTCTCCAAGGGGATTGAAGGCTCCTACCTGCACCCTCTTTGGGCAGTGTGGTGCCCTGGCACTGCTGGTGCCACCTGGGTACCCTAACAGTGCATTTTCTGCACGTACACGATCAGACCGGCGTCAACCAGCGTGGGTGTTGGGGGGGGGGCCGTGCCACGGGGGCGGCGCTGGCGCCGGGGACCCTCCCATAGTGCGTTTGGGCTGGGGGGGTTTGGGGGTTGTTTCGGACGCCTCAGAGAGGGGGATGTCATTTAAAAATGGTGTCCCAATCTCTTGCTAAAATGGGAAATTCCGGTGAGCAGAACTCAGCACTGTACCAAACTAGGCTATTTGCAGCCTTGGCTATGCGTTCCCCATTCAGGCCCCTTATTCAATATGAGTTGTGTTGAATAGCCATGTGTTTCTCGGCACTGTGAGTGCTGGGACACACGCTCATTATGGGACTTTGTTCCCTTTTGGAAGAATCGTGCCCATTGGTATCTCTCTCTGTCTGCTTTGAAGCAGTTGAAAAGTACTAACTTTATTTCTCCATCGAGCTTTAATGATCCATTTTTATAACATGCTCTGTAACTCAGGGGCTTATCTCTTGCTCACCTATCACATGCAATCGTGCATTTGTGATATTAATAATGATATTTTGTCTATTTATTCTGATGAAGAAAAAGACTGATAAGGAAAAATATGGTAGTCCCTGCTTACTAGTTCTTATTAATATTGAATTAGATGTTTGTACTTTATAAATCTCATTGAAACACTTAGCTCCCATTTTATTTGAAAAGCTGATAGAAGAATCTAATCAGTGCACTATGATCCGCTGCAGCAGGGAATTCTCATTACATTGAAAGCAGTTTGTAAATTAATGCAGCTCCTTTGTAACTTTTAGATTGAGTTGCTTGCATTCATTAACCTTCAGCTTATTAGACATTGGGAGGAAACAGAGGAACTCAAAAAAAGCTGGCTAGAGCCTTTGCGCAAAGTCATTTACAACTGGATTTTCAAACTCCCAACTGCCTTCCATTTGTCATAATACATCTGCAACCGGTTTAGCTCACTGGGATAAATCGCTGGCTTTTAAAGCAGACCAAGCAGGCCAGCAGCGCGGTTCGATTCCCGTACCAGCCTCCCCGGATAGGCGCCGGAATGTGGCGACTAGGGGCTTTTCACAGTAACTTCATTGAAGCCTACTCGTGACAATAAGCGATTTTCATTTCATTTTTCATTTTCAATTTGCTCAACCATTCCTTCACTTCCACCTACGATGCTCTTACCCAAGCAAGATCTTTGCTCTCTCCAATGACAGTCATTTCTCCGAGCGTGATTCCTCATCTTCACTTTATCAATGCGGAGCTAGGGATGGAAGGTACTGTAGCCATATTTGCAGATGTCACTAGTAGATGGGATAGTAAGCTCCAATGAGGAAATAAGACATTTACAAAGGCATACGTGAGGAAAGTGGGCCAAAATTTAGCAAATGGAGTTTAACTGGGCAAGTGTGAAATTATCCATTTTGGTCAGAAAAATAGAAACGTAACTTATTATCTAAATGGCAAGAAACCTCAGAGTGACCTGGTGTAGAGGGATCTGGATGTCCTCGAGCATGAATCGCAGGAAACACGCAAGCAGGTACAGAGGTAATAAGGAAGGCAAATGGAATGTTGGCATTCATGGCTGAAGAAATAGAGTATAAAAGTGGGGAAGTGTTGCTGCAACTGTTCAAGGCATTAGTGAGACTGCATCTGAAGTACTGTGTACATTTTTGCTCCCCTGATGGAGGTAGCTGCATTAGAGGCAGTCAGAGGAGGTTCACTAGATTGATTCCAGAGGTGCGGGGTTTGTTTTATGAAGAGAGATTCAGCAGTTTAGGCCTATATTTTCTTTAGTTCAGAAGAATGAGAGGAGCCCATAAGACCATTAGACATAGGAGCAGAATTAGGCCATTTGGCTATTCGACTCTGCGCCACTCATTCACTCATGGCTTATGTGTTTCTCTTCCCCATATTCCTGCCTTCACCCCATAACCCCTGATTCCATTATTAATCAGAAACCTATCTATCTCTGTCTTAAAGATAGTCAGTGATTTGGCCTCTAAAGCCTTCTGTGGAGATTTTAAGGTCTGTATGATGATAACAGGTATTGGCAAAGTAGACACAGAATGGATGATGCCTCTTGTGGAGCAACCTAGAATGAGATATGATAGTTGTAGGATAAGGGGTGGCAAATTTAAAAGAGGGATGAGGAGAAATGACTTCTCTCAGAGGGTCGTGAATCTGTGGCATTCACTACCCCAGAGTGCGGTGGATGCCGGGACATTGAGTAAATTTAAGGAGCAGATAGACAAATTCTTAATTAGTAATGGGCTGAAGGGTTATGGGGAATGGGCAGAAAAGTGAAGTTGAGGCCGAGACCAGATCCGCTATGATCATATTGAATGGCGGAGTGGGTTCAAGGGGCTGAATCGCCTCATCCTGTCCTTGTTCTTATGTTCTTTATCTGGCACCAACATAGTAATTCATCACCAGATCGGTTTTGATCATTTCAAGCACTATTAGGCATCACAGTCATCAAACAAAATAGCCCACTGTGCTAGGATCATGCTGGACAACAAAAATAACCTAGGTTACACTTTCCCCGTCCCCTTCATCTCCAACAAATACAAGCAGCGCATGCCCAATTCTGTCTTTTGCTTCCTCCTCTTCCCACTGCCCACCAAGCCAAACCCATTCCCAGATCCCAGGGGCAGCACGGTAGCATTGTGGATAGCACAATCGCTTCACAGCTCCAGGGTCCCAGGTTCGATTCCGGCTTGGGTCACTGTCTGTGAAGAGTCTGCACATCCTCCCCGTGTGTGCGTGGGTTTCCTCCGGGTGCTCCGGTTTCCTCCCTCAGTCCAAAGATGTGCAGGTTAGGTGGATTGGCCGTGATAAATTGCCCTTAGTGTCCAAAATTGCCCTTAGTGTTGTGTGGGGTTACTGGGTTATGGGGATAGGGTGGAGGTGTTAACCTTGGGTAGGGTGCTCTTTCCAGGAGCCGGTGCAGACTTGATGGGCCGAATGGCCTCCTTCTGCACTGTAAATTCTATGTAATAAAACATTTTCTTTGCCATAGATGTAAAATAATTTATCTCGCTCCAGTTATTTCCTATTTCCCCTCACTCTTCCCAAATTCACCTTGTCAAGAAGACTCACTTTCTGCTCCCTTGACCCCACTCCCATCAAATCGGTGTCCATCAAACTTTATTTCTTGGTCTAAATAATTCCCTCTCATCATGAATTCATAGAATTCCTACAGAGCAGAAGGAGGCAATTTGGCCCATCGAGTCTGCACCGACCCTCTGAAAGAGCACACTATCCAGACTCCCGCCCTATCACTGTAACCCCATTACCCCACCTAACCCACACACCCCTGGAATGGGGAAATGTAGCATGGCCAGTCCACCTAACCTGCAGAGCTTTGGACTGTGGGAGAAAACCGGAGCACCCAGTGGAAACCCACGCAGACACGGGGTGAGTGTCGCTCCACACAGGCAGTGACCCAAAGCCGGAATTGAACCCGGGTTTCTGGTGCTGTGAGTCAGCAGTGCGAACCACTGTGCCACCCCATTCGATGTCATGGAACAAAAGGCAAACAGTGATTTAGCAATGAGAAAAAGCATTTGTCCAGAGTTAGTGTGGATGCCAGAATAATGAACAGCTCTGTGTGAAAGCAAAAACATGAAAAACAAGATTTAAACCAAAACATGGCAAATTACAGAATCAAAATGGGGAACAGGGTGCATGGCCAAAGGTTGTATGACTGACTCAATGCTGAGTCCAGAAGGCTGAAAAGTGTCTAATCGGAATATGAGGTTCTGTTTCTCGAGCTTGTATTGAGCTTCACTGCAGGAGACCAAGGACAGAAATGTGAGCGTGACAGCAGGATGGGGAAGCAACTGAAAGCTGAAGGCCATGTCTGCAGACTGAGCAGAGGTATTCTGCAAAGCAGTCACCCAATTTGTGTTTGGTCTCCCCAGTGTAGAGAAGGCCACAGCGAGCAGCGAGAACAGCAAACTAGATTGAAAGAAATACAAATAAATCATTGCATCACCTGGAAGAACTGTTTGGGGCTTTAGGCAGTGAAAAGAGAGATGGGGAAAGAACAGGTATTATTGAATGTTCCTCGCCCTCACATTGTGGACATTCCTTTCATTTATATCAGATGCAACAGAATTAAATCTTCAGCAGTCTTCAACTGCTTTTTGAATTGTGCCAAATTACCCTTTTCTTTCCCAGAAAACATGTTTTTGTCTGAACAGGCTGTCTTAATAAACTTTGCTGAAAAACTAGTACCTTCTGGATTTTCCATATGGTGATTTGCATATCTGGTTTCAAACAGCTCTTTTGGGAACTAGCCCTTGGAAGAGACAATAATCTAATGTGTGGCTGTTGAGTTTAATTTAAGCACAATACTTGTTGCTCCAATCACATAGAATGACATAAGACATAGGGCACAGAAACAAGCCATTCAGCTCAGCCATGTCAGTGTCTGTGCTTCACTTGAGCCTATTCCTCATCTAAATCTATAATTGTAACCCCCTATTCCCTATTTCTATAGCTTCACTTTAAATGCCATATTATTCACTTCGAACAGTCCCAGTGTCAGTGGACAGGATTTATCAGCGAGAGGCCGCTTGTGAGATTCATGTAACTTGAGGCGTCTCGCAGATTCAACCAAATCTCGCAAGTCATCGTGATCAGGAACTCGCCCTCACTGGGTGTGATCCAGATTGGCATATTTAAATATGCCATTAGGCTGATTTAAATATTCCTGTGCCGCATCCTCACGGGGCCCAGTAACTAATGGCCTCTCCATTGAGGCCTTGAACAGACACCGTTTAGTACTGGTCCACACAAAAGTGGACCAGTCACAACAGTACCTGGAAGGAGTCTCCCAGGCCATTGGCGATCCTAGGTGGTTGGGGTCTTGGCAGAGTGGTACCCTGATACTCTTGCTGGCACGAAGGCCCCTTGGCACTGCTAGCCTGGCACTGCCTGGGTGCCCGAGTTTCACTGCCGGGCTAGCAGAGGCACTGCCAGGTTTGAAGTGCCAAGGTGCGCAGGTTGCCCATCCCACGGTTCAGACCCGGGATGCCTTGCCCTTAAGAGGTAGGTGAGGGGAGAGGGCCTCCAGGACCCCGGAAGAGGTAAGGTGAGTGAAGTGGCAGGGCCCAGAGGCCGCGGTGGGATACTGAGGGGGGCTCCTCAATGCAGGAAAATGATGTAAGTGTGGCCTTGACAGGGCGTTCCTCACAGAGGCCCTAAAAATGGCAAAGTGCTGGTGAAAAGCAGGGTGTTTCTCGGTGGCTGCCCAATGCGCCAAAAAGCGGACTCTGATTTCTTCTCCGTTAAATCACGCCCAGTGAGTTCCACATTCTCACCACTCTTGGTGAAGTAGTTTCTGAACCCTTGGGAGGACTTCACAACAATGGTGTGGAGTAGGGGTGAGGGTGTAGAGGAACCATTGCTGGAGTTGCTTTGGCTACAATTACATAGCGGAAACAAGAAAAGTCCCACTGAGCTGTACTAAAATGATTTGCAGGGCTAAAGGGAAAAGGCGGGGAAATGAAACTTGTAAAGAGCTGACACAGACTCGATAGGCCAAGTGGCCTCCTCCTGTGCTGTAACAGTCAATGATTCTGAAGTTCCTATCGGATTTCTTGACGACTATTTTATGTCTTTCCCACAATTGGGAACATTCTCTTTGTATCAACTTTATCAAAACCTTTCAGAGATTTAAAGACCTCTGTTATGTCATTCGCCGGCCATATATTATATATATATGCTTATGGCCAGCACGGTGGCACAGTGGTTAGCATTGCTGCCTACGGCGCTGAGGACCTGGGTTCGAATCCCGGCCCTGGGTCACTATCCGTGTGGAGTTTGCACATTCTCCCCGTGTCTGCCTGGGTTTCACCCCCACAACCCAAAGATGTGCAGGATAGGTAGATTGGCCACTCTAAATTGCCCCTTAATTGGAAAAAATAATTGGGTACTCTAAATTTATTTAAAAAAATATATATATATATGCTTATACACACACACACACACACCTTTCTGGTATCATCATTGTAAATTTTCTCTGCATGTTCTCCAATGCCTCTATTTCCTTTTTATAATATGGAGACTAGAACTGCACACAGTTCAGGTGTAATCTAACCATGGTGCACTACAGGTTTAGCAGAACTTCCCAATCTATTCCTCTGGAAATAAAGCTTACCATGGGGGAAGTGCCTAGTTGGGGAGTTCCAGAGTGTGTGTGAGGGGGTCCCATGCTGCTCTTGGTCTGGGTCTTTAAAATAGTTACACTGAAGTTCGAAGTGCTTTTATTTTTTCCAACATTTTCCAGAGTGGAACATTGACAGAATTATCTGAAGTTAGCAATTTAAATCGCTATGTCCGATGGTTCCCCATGGAATGTAATTGTCCAGGGGAAGTTAGCTCTTCTGGATGATGACTGGGAGAAACTTCTGAGGGATTCCCCTGTGCATCTTTAGGGTACCCCCCAATTCCGACACTGGGAAGCCAGGAAGTAACAGGCCATTATGTTTTTACTCAATTTCCTAATTTATCTGCATATTTCTTTCTCAATCTCCTTCCACTACAAGGTAATCTGTAGACCAGACTAATTAATGTGATTGATTATTTAGTATCTTTTATCTCTTTCTTTATAGATTCTGTTTTTGTCTCGCTGATAAATGTGTCCCTTTTTACTACTGCCTTTCTTATTTTTAATAAGTACAGCTACTCCAGCACCCCTCTCTACCTTTTCTAAATATATTATACCCTGCAATCTTTAATTCCCAGACTAAACTTTTTGAGGTCATGTATGTCCCAGTAATCCCCGTCTGGTTTGCTCAATGCACGATTACCTCCAGTTTCCCTGTTTTTGCAAATACTATGTGCATTGCTATGCAGACATTTTAACTCATTTTTTAATTTAACTAATTTAAATCTTCTCATTTAATATTTGACCATCTTTTTAGATTCCCATCTATAACTTGCCATCTCTTACTTTATTCTTTCTTTTGCTCTCCTGGCTTGTTTTGTTTACATTTAGGCTACTCATGTTTCTTGTAGACCCCTCCTGCCACCCTTAATTTTTCACCTCCCTATTAACCCTTTCTGCTGCATCCTGTCCCATGAAAATGAACCCCTTTTTTTTCCCCCACAACAGCTTTTTAGCCACTTGTTAATTCTCCTCATCTGTCTGCACCTATGGCAATTTGCACTTGGCTCAAGCAGTAATCCAAAGATTACCTTTGAGGTCCTCCTTTTTAATTCAGAGCCAAGACATTTTTCAATGGGATTCCCGCTATGTTCCTACCTATACTGTCAGTTCTATCATGGACCATGGCAACTGGATTTTCCCCACCTCTCTCCAAGTTCCTCTCCAGCCACCAAAAGATAGCCCTTCTCCTCACACTGGACAGGCAGCACACCCTTCAGGATTCTCATTTTTGGCTGGAAAGGATGCAATCTATCTCCCGAATGAGAGTGTTCCCTATTATTACCACTTTATCTTCTGCTCTATTCCCCTCTGTGCAGTCTTTCTTCTTGTCTCTACAGGTAGTAAATACATCTTTATTCAATGATTTGTTGCAGTTATGTCAAGTAGTTTTATTAGTTAATCTTTAAATTTAATACAATACTCATAAATCCCAGGCCTATTGTAAACTACTGCTCTAATTAAGAGAAAAAAATCTTACAACTTTCCAGCCTGTCTCTTGACTGCCTGTCTCTTTGTCAAAATGTTTATCTTTTCTCCATCAAAATTCCAACAGATCTGCGCCTTACAAATTCCCTGCCTTGTTTCCCATTGCATTCAAAGCAAGGCTCATGGCGCATCTGGCACATATTGAGATGCGAGTTACGTGAGACTATCTGGACTGACATATTATGCGCTAAATCGGACAGCAATGTCTGGTATCCTCAAATGCACAGTAAAATGTGGAAATCATGAAGTTTCGGTCCAATTTATAATACTTCCATTGGTATTGTTACATTGAAAAGTAATTAAAAGAGGTACTAATATGCATGGAGATCATGAAGTTGTGGTAATTACCCACTTCTCTGAATTAGAAACACGAGATAAAGTTAGGTCTTGTCTGCTCAAGGGTAAGTGAAGTTTCCTTTTATTAAAGATTTACTTTTATACATGTAGCATCTCATTCATTCAGGTTTTAATTATTAATTAATTAATTATTCACTGTGTATTTACTGAATGAATTACCCCCATCTTTCTTTCCCTCTATTTCACTTTGAGTACACGATTTTTCATTAAGCTAAATACTCTAATTTATACTTCCTGTGTTGGACTCTGCGTCGGACTTGGATTGGTTGATGAGTCACACTGTTGTTTGCCCTGTTTACACAGGTCCCAGATCTCACACAGAGCAAGCTGTGCTGTTTCAGACTCCTGAAGAAAAATGCTGTGGACAACTTAAAGGTGCAATGAACGGTGAATTTCGATGCTAGTCTCACAATCCAGTTCAATCATTGCCACAACCTCAGCTTACTTCCTTGTTCTTTGACACTTCCTGCAATCATGAGGATCTAAAGCTGGCATCAACGAATTAGCACATGATTCAGATAACATACACATGGTATAAATAATATGGTAAATATGAAGAACAACAAAGGCAGACCAGCTAAATTGGCTAGATGGCTAGCGTGTGGTTCAAAATGACACCAGCAGTGTGCGTTCAAGAGTGTTCTGGCTAAGGCCTGTCTATTTGCCCTGCTCCCAGAGTGGAAGGCAATAGCAAATCACCGCCAACAAGGAACTGCCAAGTAAACAGCTCAAGATGAAGGATCAACAGACAAGGACCTGCCTTCAGGCAGAGCACACACCCCGGGAAGAACAGCAAGACTTAAACATTAATGATTCTGCAAAGAATGTATAGGTAGTTCAACATTTTGGGTTCAGGAACATTTGCAGGATACAGTATATGCAAACTGAATTTGAAGATCCAGACTCAGTTTAGGTTCATTTATTCTTCTGAAAACTTTTGGACTATAGATAAGCAGAATGGGGACATTTTAACTATATTTTGTGTCTGATTGGTTAACTGAAATTAGCGTCAATGGGGCTTTCCCACTGAAACGAATGTCAAAGTATCTGTCCAGTCCCAGCATGCATCAACAGGACACAATACCATACATCCCAACAAGGAACTGCTTCTGGAAAATGTGGCCGTGTTTTCACAGGACCAGGTGAGAACCGGAATCAGAACAGGTGTGAAAACACTCCCAGGCCCGATAATTGTCACAAGCTCATGCCAGTTGGTCAATTAATGGCCGGCAGGCAGGGTTGCTGTGATCACTCAACAGCTGGAGACAAGCAATGAGGCAGAGGCTGTACTGGCACTTTACACAGAAGGAAAGTGTTGATGCCATGTTTAAAGGGCCATCAATACATTGGCCCTGATCCAAAGATCATTTGTTGTGGCAATCATCCCAGCACTGAAGATTCAGAGACCTACAAAATTCCTCTGACCCGTGGCTTATGCAGCCTCCAGAGGTGAATTTCACAGGAGACATGCACTTGGTTAGCATAGCAGAAGGACAACGGTGGGTGGCTATTTCTTCAGTGGTGACTCACAATGTTCTCCTCCAGGTTACCTGGACAAGGCAGGAGTTACTCTTCCCTAGAGGCAGGAGGAGACATCCCTGCATATCCAAGCAAGCCCAGATGGAGATCATGGAGGAGGTTAGTAGCCAAGCAGTCGGCCAGAGAATGTGGCTGTCATCAATGATCTTCTGCACTCTGCAAGGGAAAGTACCACACCTCAGTCTACTTAGGGGTAAACACCTGGATATGTGTACGGGCGCGGTTCCTGGGGAGTAACAGCCCACCATGTTGTTGGCAATGGGGTCAGGCTAAAGCATTCCCTTGGAAAGGAATGGCTGCAGCTCTGTCAGAGATACAAACCAGCCATTGCTGGCTGGGGGTGCAAACTTCGTATTATGACTCCAGAGGGACTCACTGCCACAGATATGCCACAGGATACAAAGGCAGCAGCTGGTATGCAGTGATCAGGTATTGTGTCTGCTCTGGTGTGGCAACCAAAATCATTCTATTCAGTTCCTGCAGGAGAGACAGAGTTCTGATCATTGCCATCCTGCTGCGCATAGAAGGAGGCTATTGTTGATTTGGCAGGATATCACAGTGCCTCCCCCATCATGGACATGTGGCCAGATTGCCGACGCAGGAAGTCAAGTCGCCTTATCACCAGCAATGCGGGAAGCCTCGGGAGAGAACGGGTTTGAACAAAGGACAAAGAAAAGTACAGCACAGGAACAGGCCCTTCGGCCCTCCAAGACCGTGCCGACCATGCTGCCCGACTAAACTACAATCTTCTACACTTCCTGGGTCCGTATCCCTCTATTCCCATCCTATTCATGAATTTGTCAAGATGCCCCTCAAATGTCACTATCGTCCCTGCTTCCACCACTTCCTCCGGCAGCGAGTTCCAGGAACCCACTACCTTCTGTGTAAAAAGACTTACCTCGTACATCTACTCTAAACCTTGCCCCTCGCACCTTAAACCTATGCCCCCTAGTAATTGACCCCTCTACCCTGGGGAAAGCCTCTGACTATCCACACTGTCTATGTCCCTCATAATTTTGTAGACCTCTATCAGGTCGCCCTCAACCTCCGTCGTTCCAGTGAGAACAAACCGAGTTTATTCAACCGCTCCTCATAGCTAATACCCTCCATACCAGGCAACATCCTGGTAAATCTCTTCTGCACCCTCTCTAAAGCCTCCGCATCCTTCTGGTAGTGTGGCGACCAGAATTGAACACTGTACTCAAAGTGTGGCATAAATAAGGTTCAATACGGCTGCAACATGCGTTTCCAATTCTTATACTCAATACCCCGGCCAATGAAAGCAAGCATGCCGCATGCCTTCTTGACTACCTTCTCCACCTGTGTTGCCCCTTTCAGTGACCTGTGGACCTGTACACCTAGATCTTTCTGACTTTCAACTCTTTAGGGTTCTACCATTCACTATAAATTCCCTACCTGCATTAGACCTTCCAAAATGCATTACCTCACATTTGTCCGGATTAAACTCCATCTGCCATATCTCCGCCCAAGTCTCCAAACAATCTAAATCCTGCTGTATCCTCTGACAGTCCTCATCGCTATCCGCAATTCCACCAACCTTTGTGTCGTCTGCAAACTTATTAATCAGACCAGTTACATTTTCCTCCAAATCATTTATATACACTACGAACAGGAAAGGTCCCAGCACTGATCCCTGCGGAACACCACTAGTCACAGCCCTCCAATTAGAAAAGCACCCTTCCATTGCTACTCTCTGCCTTCTATGACCTAGCCAGTTCTGTATCCATCTTGCCAGCTCACCCCTGATCCCGTGTGACTTCACCTTTTGTACCAGTCTGTCATGTGGGACCTTGTCAAAGGCCTTACTGAAGTCCATATAGACAACAGCCACTGCCCTACCTGCACCAATCACCTTTGTGACCTCTTTGAAAAACTCTATCATGTTAATGAGACACAACCTTCCCTTCACAAAACAATGCTGCCTCTCACTAATACGTCCATTTGCTTCCAAATGGGAGTAGATCCTGCCTCGAAGAATTCTCTCCAGTAATTTCCCTACCACTGACGTAAGGCTCACCGGCCTGTAGTTCCCTGGATTATCCTTGCTACCCTTCTTAAACAAAGGAATAACATTGGCTATTCTCCAGTCCTCCGGGACATCACCTGAAGACAGTGAGGATCCAAAGATTTTTTTAAAGGCCTCAGCAATTTCCTCGCTACCCTCCTTCAGTATTCTGGGGTCGATCCCATCAGGCCCTGGGGACTTATCTACCTTAATATTTTTCAAGACGCCCAACACCTCTTCTTTTTGGACTCAATGTGACCCAGGCTATCGACACACCCTTCTCCAGACTCAACATCCACCATTTCCTTCTCTTTGGTGAATACTGATGCAAAGTATTAATTTAGTACCTCGCCCATTTCCTCTGGCTCCACACATAGATTCCCTTGCCTATTCTTCAGTGGGCCAACCCTTTCCTGGCTACCCACTTGCCTTTTATGTATGTGTAAAAAGCCTTGGGATTTTCCTTAACCCTATTTGCCAATGACCTTTCGTGACCCCTTATAGCCCTCCTGAATCCTTGCTTAAGTTCCTTCCACCTTTCCTTATATTCCACACAGGCTTCGTCTGTTCCCAGCCTTCTAGCCCTGACAAATGCCTCCTTTTTCTTTTTGACAAGGCCTACAATATCTCTCGTTATCCAAGGTTCCTGAAATTTGCCGTATTTATCCTTCTTCCTCACAGGAACATGCCGGTCCTGAATTCCTTTCAACTGATATTTGAAAGCTTCCCACATGTCAGATGTTGATTTACCCTCAAACATCCGCCCCCAATCTAGGTTCTTCAGTTCCCACCTAATATTGTTACAGTTAGCCTTCCCCCAATTTAGCACATTCACCACAGGACCACTCTTATCCTTGTCCAGCAGCACTTTAAAACTTACTGAATTGTGGTCACGGTTCCCAAAATGCTCCCCTACTGAAACTTCTAGCACCTGGCCGGGCTCATTCCCCAATACCAGGTCAGTGCAGCCCCCTTCCCTAGTTGGACTGTCTACATATTGTTTTAAGAAGCCCTCCTGGATGCTCCTTACAAACTCTGCCCCATCTAAGCCCCTAGCACTAAGTGAGTCCCAGTCAATATTGGGGAAGTTGAAGTCTCGCATCACAACAACCCTGCTGTTTTTACTCTTTTCCAAAATCTGTCTCCCTATCTGCTCCTCTATCGCCTGCTGGCTGTTGGGAAGCCTGTAGTAACCCCCAACATTGTGACTGCACCCTTCCACCCTTCGTATTCCTGATCTGGTGTTCAAGTAGCCTCCAATATACAGACATTAATTTGAGATGGTGCTGACTGTAGGCTCCTTTGGAGGGATGGGATGCGCAGATTACTTTGTTTTCTTTCAGAGGTCAACCACAGGAACAGAGAGCTGACACTCGTCCATTGCTTGAGGAGGAACAGGGTACCTTAGAGGGTGCACTGTCACATCATTCCCCCTCCACATCCTGCACCAGCATTGATACTTCCACATTAGTGGGTATGCATTCACAAGTAAATGGGGTCACAATCTGTTTTGAGCACCACACGCATCCGAACAACTGTCAGAGGCTGTGACAGCCAAGGCTACTGATACTTGGAGGAGAGTAGGAGGCCAGACCCATCCTGAGCACTAGGTTGATGATGTACCTTTTGCAGTCATTGGTGAGGCAGCAGATACTGGAAGTTCAATGTGAGGTGTGTGAAGATATGGTGGGGATTCCAGGCTGTGTGTGCACCCTGGTTTGGAAGTGGAGAAGTATATCCGTGTCACGAATGCTGCCATTTTCCTCTCATCTGCATATGTTGCCTCTTTCATCAAAGATTTCTGACTTTCATGTAGAGCCAGAATAAATATACCAGTCAGTGGCAGCTGGGGGTGAGTACTGACCTGCATATTATGTCACTGAGCTCAAGGGACAATGCCAAGGTAAGAGGTAGACAAGGTGCCGGGAATCTGCACCATCTCGGAGAGATACGTGTGCTTTGTGAGGAGCAGCTATCTTCTGCATCTGGAGGTTCCTCTCAGGGCACTCAGAGTGTGGACAATAGCTCTTCAGTCCCTCTGCCAGTGACAACAGCATCTCATGTTGCTGTGATGACAGAGGAGACCCCTGTACCTATGCAGGAACCCCACAACATCCTGGCACCCTGGAGATGTCGCTTAGCCACTAAGATAATCCCAAGTGACTGGACTACAAAGTGAGCAGTTTACCTCCACTGTAGTGAAAAGAAAAATCGCCATGTGGAGTACACATAAAAGAATCAAGAGAACACAAGATGCACTTGGGCCTCAAGGTGTATGTAGTGAATACTTGTTTGTTTGTGTCAGATGATTTATAAATGTCTGTTTCTTTTCTATAATTTTGCATCCCTTAGTGGTGTCACTCTATCAGTGCAAGAGTGTCATGGTTGCCTGAAAGCATGCTTGGTGCGAGAATTCCACGTGTGTTCATCAGTTGCACATTACAGAAGCACCAGTTCCCAGTGGGCAAGGCATTCTGGGCTTCCAGCAGGGGTCACTGGTATCAATGTGCTTGAAATGTAGTTCTTTATTTGGTTAGATGGCTGCATCCTCCATTTCAATATATCTTTGGAAGGGAGGTAAAAAAAAAACTGTGCCAATGCAGAATGCTGGGAAGCAGTGGCATAGTAGTAATGTCACTGGACTAATAATCCTGAGGCTCTGTCTAATGCTTTGAGGACAAGGGTTCAAATTCTGTCTTCTGCAGCTGGTGGAATTTAAATTCAACTAATAAATTTGGAATTAAAAGCTCAATAACGGTGGTTTGGGAACCATTGTCAATTGTCGCAAAGAACCATCTGGTTCAGTCATGTCCTTCAGGGAAGGAAATCTTCTGTCTTTACCTGGTCTGGCCAATATGTGACCCCAGGCCCACAGCAATGTGGTTGACTCTTAAATGCCACGTAAAATTTTCAGTTACACAGTCAAAAACGAATGAAACCGGATTGACCACCAAACATTGATCCAGGCACTGGAAGTAACAATGGTAAATCCAGCTCTGTTCACCCTGCAAAGTCCTCCTTATAACATCTGGAGGCTTGTGCCAAAGTTGAGAGAGCTGTCTCAAAAGTTAGTCAAGTAACAGCGTGAGGTGGTCAGACTGACAGAATCATATCTTACAATGTCCCAGACACCACCATTCTTGGGTTCGCCCTGTCCCACTGGTGGGATGGACACTCAAGAGGTTAGCGGTAGAGTAGGATACAGGGAGGGAGTTGCCCTGGGAACATGACATCAAGTCAAATGTGGGTTAGGAAACCTGCTGATTACCACATATCATCCCCCATTGGAGGGTGGCAATGGCACAGAATGTACTTTGGGTGGGATCTTCAAATGGGATTTGATAGCACCACACCTGACCAAGCTGGCCAGGTCCTGAAGACCGTAACAGCTAGACTGGGTCGGCGTCAAGTGGTGAGGACACCAATAAGAGAGTAAAACATGGTTGACCCGAACCCTAATCCACCTGTCACTGATGCATCAGTTCATAACAGTATTGGTAGGAGTAACCAATGCATAGTCTTTGTGAAGATGAAATCCCAACTTCACATTGAGGATTGTGTTGTTTGGCGCTACCATTGTATTGAATGGATGGATTAAGAACAAATCTAGCAAATCAAAACTGGGCATCCATGAGGCCCTGCGGGCCATCAGCAGCAGCAGCAGAATTGTACACAAACCACAATCAGTTACCTCATAGCCCAGCATATCCCTCACTCTACCATTACCATCAAGGCAGGGGATCAACCCCGGTTCAATGAAGGGTGCAGGAGGGCATTCCAGGAACAACATCAGGCATACCAAAAGTGGGGTGTCAACCTGGCATACCAAACAGCAGAGGTAGCATGCGATAGACAGAGCTCTGCAACCCCACAACCAACAGATCAACTGTAAGTTCTACAGGCTTGACGCATCCAGTCGTGAATAGTGGTGAACGATTAAACAACTCACTGGAGGCAGAAGCTCCACAAATATCCACATCCTTAATGATGGGGGAGCCCAGCACATCAGTGCAAAAGAAAAGGCTGAAGAATTTTCAACAATCTTCAGCCACAAGTGCAGAGCAGATGATGATTTTCAGCCTCCTCCACAGGGCCGCAGCATCACAGATGCCAATCTTCAGTCAATTCGATTAATTCCACATGATATAATGGAAAGGCTGAAGGCATTGGATTCTGCAAAGACGATGCGCCCTGACAATATTCCAGCAATAGTCTTGAAGACTTTTGATTCAGAAATTGCCACGCCCCTAGCCAAGCTATTCCAGTACAGTTACAACAATGACATCTACCCAGCAATGTGGAAAAGTACCCAGCGACGTCCTGTACACAAAAAGTAGGAAGTCAATCATGTCAGTTCAAGTTTACCACTGCATGAGTTCCTCTAAAGCCCAACTACTTCAGCTGCTACAACAATGACCTTCCCTCCATCATAAGGTCAGAAGTGGGAATGTTTACTGATTGCTGCAGAATTTTCAGCACCATTCACAACTTCTCAGATTCTGAAGTAGTTCATGTTCATATGCAGCAAGACCTGGACAACATTCAGGCTTGGGCTGATAAGTAGCAAGTAACATTCACGTCACGCAAGTGCTAGGCAATGACCATCTCCAACAAGAGAGGATCTAACCATCTCCCCTTGACATTCAATGGCATTACCATCGCTGAATCCCCCACTACCAGCATCCTGGGGGGGTTTACCATTTATCAGGAACTGGACTTATAAATACCGTGGCTGCAAGAACAGGTCAGAGGTTGGGAATTCTGCAGCAAATAACTTACCTCCTGATTCCTCAAAACCTGTTCCCCAACAGCAAGGCACAAGTCAGGAGTATGATGAAATGCTCTCCACTTTCCCGGATGATTGCAGCTCCAACTCAAGAAGCTCGACACCATCCAGGAAAAAGCACCCTTCAGTTTAAAACATTTTGTCCAAGAAGTTGCTGAAAGATCCAGCTGTTCATATCGCACCCAAAGGAACATGGCATCCAGGATTTGACTAAACAGAGTAACTAACAGAGTACCTCCTTAACGAATCAGATTCAAAGATTGAGAAATAATTAGAAGGACTGAAAAACATTAACAGGTTGAGTTCAAGGTCAAAGCAAGTACAGAAAGGCAGGTAAAGAGGAAGAATGAAGAATGAGAATACCAGAGATAAAAACAAAAGACAGCATAGAGAACTCAGAACAAAAAAAATCAAATTTAACTTCTTTAAAATTACCCTGAAAACGCCAAAGCACAAGGGAGTGGAACTTCACATTTGTAACAGTTAATTTTGATTAATTTTGATTGCCATGGAGGTTGATTTGTAGTAATGAACAATTATCGCATCATTGGAAGCATACTTAAGCAATTAATTACTAATCCTCAGTATCTTTGGAGGGTTTAGTTTACATCCACAACACAAACAAAGCAACTCATGCCATTCAATGCATTTCACTGGCGGGCTAGGCAGAGAAGTGCCATTTTCACAAAACTAATAGCAAAACAGTGCAACTCAAGCAGAAACTTTTTCAATATTAATTTTGCATTTGCTCCTCTTGCTTGAACTTGCCGCATCATTCATGCATAAATAACGGAGAGTGCCATTAGTCACACCTTTCTTTTGACAGTAAATTCTGCCTCATTAGACAATATAAAAAGGGTAATTAATGCAAGGTATATGGAAAAGGTATATCCATGAGAATGAAAATTAAAAAATGTATCTTTTAGATATTTTCTTGCCCTTCAGCAATGTGCAAAACACAGAATTTTACTCAGGTCCCTTTATTCTGTTTGCCAGTATTAAAATATTTTTTTAATATAAATTTAAAGTACCCAATTATTTTTTTTCCAATTAAGGGGCAATTTAGCGTGGCCAATCCATCTACCCTGCACATCTTTGAGCTGTGGGAGTGAGACCCATGCAAACACGGGAGAATGTGCAGACTCCACACGGACAGTGACCCAGAGCCGGGATCAAGCCCAGGTCCTCAGCACGTGAGGCAGCAGTGCTAATCACTGCGCCACCGTGCTGCCCAGCCAATTAAAAAAAATACAAGATTGTAAAAAAGCTGGGCCAATTACATATTCCGACTACTGATGCAGTTTAAAGGAGATAAAACAGATCACCTAAATTGATGAGTAAATTGCGCTATGAAATTTGGAACTCAAATCCATAAGAAACAATGGTTTCCATGACCAAACTGATGGTGCTATTTATGCATTATATTTATATGCAGAGCAAAATAATATGAAAAGTATTGTATTTCTCATAGATCAGTGTCATCTTAAGATAAAATACAACTTTGCAGCAAAACTGGAAGAACAAACCAAATAGCTGCAAATGCTCCAAGAGCACTGTGACTAATATGCAGAATATTTATCACAGGTCTAACAAAGTTGATAGCATTACAGCAACAATTTAGGGGAGGCGATGGCGTAGTGGTATTGTCGCTTGGCTAGTAATCCAGAGACTCAGGGTAATGACCCGGGTTAGAATCCCACCGCAGCAAATGGTGAAAATTGAATTCAATAAAACAAATTGTAATTAAAAGTCTAATGATGATCATAAATTGAATGTCCTAAAAGCTGGTTTACTAGTATCCTTTAAGGAAGTAAATCTGCTATCCTTACCCAGTCTGGCCTATATGTGACTCCAGACCCACATCAATGTGGTTGACTCTTAGGGTTGGATTCTTCCACCGCGCCAGCCACAAGAACTCCACGGGCAAGTCACAGACAATGGAGAAATCCATTGACCTCGGGTGGGATTCTCCAGTTGCCGGATGGACGGGGCTGGAGAACCCTGCCCTTAATCAAGGGCAATAAATGCTGGCACAGATTTCACGAATGAATCAAAAAGATTAACGACAATTTAACGCAGCAATGAAAAGTTAAATATTTAATTTCAACTTGTTGAAAGCCTTCTTTGTATGTTAGTTTTTTTGTTCAACAGTGTGGCTTAGAGGTGGATGTGGAGTTGTGGTTACCTATTCTCCTGCCGCATTTGTCCTTCTGACGGTCAAGGTTGTGGGTTTATGATGTGCTGCCGAATAAGCCTCAGCGAGTTGCTGCAGTGTATCTTTTCTATAGCACACACTACAGAATGTCTGCTGATCAAGCAGCTTTATCCTGGATAGTGTCAAGCTTTAGTATTTCTGGAATAATAATCATCCCGGCAAGTGGAGAGTATTTCATCGCACTCCTGACTTGTGCCTTGTCGATGGTAGAAAGGTGGCCCTTGTAGCCACAGTATTTGTGAGGCTTGTCCAGTTTAGATTCTGATAAATGGCAACCACCCCACCAGCCCCCCCCCCCCCCCACCCCCACAATCCCCCCGCCCCAGGATGTCTGTGGTGAGAATTCAATGATGGCATTGCCATTGAATGTCATGGGGAGGTAGTTAACTCTGTTTTGATGGATACGGTCAATGCCTGGCACTTGTGTGGTGCAAATATCACTTGCCACCATCGCCCAAGCCTGGATTATATCCAGGGTTTTCTGTACGTGGACACAGAAAACTAGGAAAGTCAGGTATCAGAAAGAAATGAAAAATGCAGATTGGTCATATGAAGGAAAGTATGCATTTTTGAAATTGCATGTTTTTTGAACAAATGCAAAAATAAACTACTTATACAGCTTGGCCTATAGGTGACAAAATCACACACATTTTCAAATTTAATTTTGCTGAAAACAAATTTGAGAAACTATATTATTTACTTACTGGACAATGCAATCAGGCCACCCTGTAAACTCTTTGTGAATGGCAAATGCAGTGGCAGACTGGGTCTAAAAATATTGGTTGCCAGGAGACAAAGTGGGCCCACCCACAACTACAATGCTATCATTTAATTTTCATAACGAATAAATAAAATTTTCAAAAAATACATATGGAAAAAAGGGTACAATTAAAATTTTTGTGGAAAAAAATGTGTATTTCTTAGTAATTACAGTGTACATGTACTGTACATATTACTGGCAGTAGATACCAAATGTAAATACAGAATGTTATAATTGAATTTTTAATTTTTTTTTAAATTTTAAGTAATTGGTTGATATTTTTAAATAGTTTACTGCACAATTTACACATTAACAGATAGTTCAAAAGCACAATACAGCATTGCAGGCAGTCCACTATATTAAGAGCAATCGTTTGTGTTCGCTAGATGATTGTGCGGATCTGCCAATAATTGCTTCTGCATCCAATTCATCTAACAATTCCTTTTCAATGGATAGCAACATGTATGATTCCAAATTCTCCTCAGACAGCGAATTTCTTAACCTTGTCTTTATGATCTTTAGCTTTGAAAATGTCCTCTCACATTGGACTTGAGTAACTGATAGTGTGCAGATGACTTTATAATGTTCATAAAGGTTATCATATGCCTTGTCATGAAGTCTGTTGGATGCCAGAATTTTTAGTACACATGATGGGCAAGTGCTGCAAATTTTACAATTGTTGAAACTGGAATCCATATTCTCACCATCATTAAGCAATAGCTTTAATACATCAAAGTTTGAAGCAAAAGAAAACAATTCCAATATTACTTGATCTTTGCTGATTTGTGGAAACAGCTTAATAATACCTTCCAATGCTTCATCTTCAAGGCCCTTCTCTGCAATAGTTTTAAACTTTGCTGGGTCCAAGCAGGACAAATCTTTATACAACTGTTTGTGTTGTACAAAGCGTGATTCTAGTGACTGGACAATGCGGTCCATTATTAGGTTAAACACATTTACTCGAAAATCAGCTAGAGAATCTGAGGAATTTCTTTCATCATCAAAAAGCTCATCTGCCATTCTTTTCTTCTTCCTCTGCCTCTTAACTGGCAATGCTGTTTCCAACGCATCAATTTCCAATGTTTGATTTTCATCCATATTCATCTGTGAAATCCTGTCATTACATTTATTTACAAATTCCAAAGCCTTGCTGTGAACGATATCAAATGTTCTTGTCTGTTCCTTCAACTTTGTTGTCGCTGAATCTACCAAACTCCATGCAGTAAACATATCTAAACCACTTGTCTGTAGATAACTTGATAACGGGGTTGTAGTTTCAAATATATACAAGTAAGTAAATGCTGTCAATATGGTTTCAAACTTTAGAAGACTTTGAAGTAAAACATTTGCTTCATGTTTTGTTTTTGCATCAAAGTTTTTTGAATCTTGTATCATTGATAAGCATGTCAATAGATTTACGAAAGTACTGGCAGCGGCATCATCAAAACATCCAAATATAGTTGTTGCTGCATTGGATTTTCCTGACCATCTGGTCTCATCAATTAGCTTTAATTGTTTCATTTTTTCTTGTCCTAGATGTTTTCCAACAACTTCTATCCATACAGCCGTTCTCTTGCATGATGCTTTGACAAAAGTTGCTATATTCTGGAGCAAATTGGAAAAAGAAACTACAGGCACACAACATTTTGTTGTTTCAGTTATCACCAAATTCAAGACATGGGCATAGCACCATATATGAACATGTTGATCAGCCACATCAGCAATTTTACTTTGTAAACCATTATACTGGCCATGGTAGCTTGCAGCGCTATCTGTGCTATCAGATAAACATTTTTGGGGGTCAATTTTAAGATGCTGTAATGTTTCAATCAATAGATCAAAAAGTCCCTGTCCTGCACCATCATTACTTGGCACAACTGAAAGTAGTCGCTCACAGATAATTCCTTTAAGCACATACCGAATAATAATGCTAAACTGATCGATGGATGAATTATCTTGTGTTGAATCAACCTGAATAGAATAATATTTTGCTTGAGAAACTTCGTGACTAATTCTTTCTTGTATCATATTCTTCATAATTTTGATTAACATGTTTATAGTTGTTTTACTCAGGTATGTAACAAGTCCACCACGGCCTTTACTTTGAGCCTTTACTTGTTGCTCTAATCGTTTGATTCTTTGTTTAGACTTGTTTTGCACTGCAGAAACGTGAGCTGCCATAATGGGGTCATATGTTGCCATCAACTGCACTGTAGCTAAAAAATTGCCATGATTCAGAACCTCATTATCTAGAGTGTAGGCCGATTCATTTCTGTGACCTTGAAAAGGAAGTGCTTGCTTGCCTAACATCTTTATGATGTCTATAATCCTCATGACAATACCTCTCTGCTTCAATACTTCTTCTTTCCTTTTAATTAGTGATGCTGCAAAAAAATTATCTAAGGTGCCATCATTAACCACACTGATATATTGCTGAGCATTTCTGACATGTGTTGTTGTCGATTCATGTAAAGTCAAGCTCTGGCTAATACGCCTGTAGTCACTAAAGCCACATACAAAGGGTGATGGATTACAAGTGTTGGGAAACTCAAAGGCTAAGCAGTATGAACAATATAAGCATCTATTTTCTTTGTTATATTTTAGCCATTTTCTTGGGACTGAGTCATTCATAATTTTCCTCTCATACAAACGAGCATCAAATGGCAGATCATCAAGTGGCTGAAGTGGATGTTCAGCAAAAAACTGTTTTAGCTTTGCTCGTGATGGATATTGGAAGATTCCAGTAATTGACCTTTCATTTTCTTGCGCAGGTTCATTTACAGGATGTGCTTCAGAAACCAAGTCATTTATGCTTGAAGGAATATCTGATTCCCTGTCACTAGTTGAAGCTATGTGTTCAGATGTTGCAACTACAGGCAGTACAGATACCGGAACAAGGAAGCCAGAAGAAATATTGGGCCTGGGTTGATTAGTAATGGATGCACTTGTATTTGTCTCTACATTCAAAGTAGCTCTTCTCTGTTCTTGTAACTAGCATGTCATTGCATCTTCACCATGAGCATTGTTTCTTGCTTCTTGATTATTTGTTGCAGAACTGGATATTGATGTGGATTGTGCTTGTGGTATTATAAACTCTGTAATAGGCCTGCATCGCTTGGCTGATTCCTTCCTTTCTGCTTCTTTTTGTTCTTTGCGTTTTAGTGACCCAGATTTATGCTTTTTCTTTTCCATGCTAGTAGGGGTAATATTCCTGAAATAAAAACTTAATTAAAAATAGCCCACATTGGGAAAAATTAATATTGATGATTGCAAGAATAACTTGAAGGAACGGCAGATAAACCCCTACTTGATAAAAAATATAAAATAACTTACTTACACTTCAATAGGCTATGTTCATTAGTCAATACTACTGTGGCCTATGCAGCTTCAGAAGAGGAGACAATCCACTTTCCAGTGTTCACACCAGCAAGCAACTGAGCCAACTGTTGAAACTTAGAAGTTTGGTCCAGCTATAGTAAGACATTTAGAATGGTCCCATGACCAAAGTTAACATGTCCAGTTTGATACCAGTGTAGTGTTACAAGTCACAACCCTTTGAGTTTACCGATAATGGCTTATCACTTCAATATCTTTGACCTCATGATTCACGGTCAAAGTTACCGCTTCTCCTTTTCGGTGACCTCACGACCCTATGTATGCTTGATATCCTTTAAAGTTGCCGACCTTCTCAAATCACGAACTGTAACTTTATCTTTAAATTCACACACTCTTGCTGAAAACGTGGATTTCCAACTATGTCCGACCCGGGTGAACCAGACCCCCCCCCCCGGCCCCTCCACTCCTTTTCACATCCGTTTAACACTGCTTCGTTCCTTCATACACTGAGTGATTATTTGTTTGTTTCTTTATTGCATTTTTATTTGGTATTGCTCTTTTTAAAAACATTTATATTTTATTAAGTTAGAATACAAATCTCAGGAAAGAAGTTGGAGATTTATTTATCTAATTAATTATAATTTTTAAGGGCTCTTCAGAGATTCACGGGCCCCTTCTTGGCTCTCCAGGCCCTGGACCGATGTACCGGCTGAACCAAGACTACTGCTTGATATCCTTTGAAGTTGCCGACCATCTCAAATCACGAATTGTAACTTTATCTTTAAATTCACACACTCTTGCTGAAAACATGAAATTTCCTTAATTATGCCCGACCCGGGCCCCCCTATTCCACATCCTTCCACTACCTCCCCTGCTTCGTTCCTTTTCATGCACTGCTTATTTGTGTCCTGTTCTCTTTTTTTTCTTATTCCTTTTTATTATTAAAACAGTTGTCTGTGTTTGTTTCTTTATTGCATTTTTATTTGATATAGTGGGCCCACTTCATCAGGGGCCCACTTGCCATCGGGCAAGCTGACACCCTGGCCAGTCCGCCACTGGGCAAATGTTCCAACGTTTAAAGACTATCTTCATATTGCTTTTTCCTCATATCACATAGCTTCCTAATGAGTTTGTGTGGGTGGAATTGACCCAGCCAATTCAAGGCAGATTAGTGTGCATGCATGCGAGGAGTTTAATCCCCTCAAATTTACTTTGGATTGGGATTCTGCCGTCTTCCCATCCTTCTCCGCAAGGTGGGATTGAAGTTGGTGAACCTTCTTAGATCTGTTAGGTAAGTAATTAAGGCAGTTTAAAATGTACTGTTTTGGCACTCTATTATAGTTTTGACAGCAAGGTCACCTGACAGTATCTGATCAGAGTCACTGCGCCGAGTGCACAATGGGAAGCACTTCTTCACTGAAATTGACAGGCAGGGAAGGAAATGTGCTGATATTGGAGATTCACCGAAACTTCCTCACCAGACTGGGACCACTGCCTCTTGCCAGATTGTGCAAGGAAAGTGACCATGTGTGGAAGGTGACTGTGGGGACAAGGGGTGAGATGGCTTTAAGATGAGGATGAATGTTGGCTGCTCAGAAAGGGATATGAGGAGGTGCTTGGAGAGAGAGTAATGAGTGCAGCTGAAAAGTTTTTTTTCCAAGGAGTGCTGTGCAGGATAATGCTGGGGAATTTAGAATTTGGGGATTGGCATTTGAAAGTGGTACACCACTCATCCTTCTGGCCCTCTTGGTGCACTGTCTCCAGGCAGGAGAGGGAACATTTCCACTGCTGACTTCTTCAACTACTTCCACCCATGCTTGCTTGACTGAAGAGACTGTCCTCTTCCTCGGATTCACCACACTGCAGACCCTCAGATCCTGCAGCAGGACTCCCAGGTAAGTGATCCATTCGTTACAACCTCAAAAATCCATGCTCATTAAACTATTCTCACCCATGTCATGGTCCCTTTAATGAGAAATCTGTCCTTTGACAGATCCAGTGTTTCATGCCACCCAACCTCCCTGATTGATTAGGGAACTTGAGGGTGGAATGGTAAAACTAGGGCTCTGGGAAAGAGCCTCAGAAAAGCTGGCCTGTTGCAGAAGTAGATCACTGTTCTGAAAATGGTCTCACCAGCATTGAGTGCAGAAGATTCCATCCATGATGCTTCCTTTCCAAAGCTTTAATATCCTTCTTATAACATGCACTCCAATACCGTACATGGTATAATTGAGGTCTTTGATGCAAAGTGAACATAAGAACACAAATAAATAGCAGCAGGAGCAGGCTCTTCAGCCTCTCAAGCCTATTCCCCCATTCAATAAGATTATAACTATCTGACTGTAGCTTCAACTCCACTTTTCTCCCTATCCCCATAACCCCCTACTTCCTGGTATCTGGTGGCAGTTGTTGCTGACTGGTATATTTCAGATCGACATCGGAAGGACTGAACGTCAATACTGTATATTTGTCCCTCAAACTAGTCAAGGTATTAATATTAAAATGGATAAGACTATTGTTTCAGCATGAATAATCAGCTACATCAGGCTGCCAGTCTAGACCTGTCAAGGAGCTGGGACAGATGCCAACCTCCTGACCCACAGCTTTAAAACTTCTTGGAATCAGGAACTGTTGGGGACTAACATAGTTTCATTTTTTAAAAAGGGGGTTTGGAGAAAACCGGGTAATTGTAATCCCGCTAGCCTGAGATCGTTAATAGGTAAGATGCTTGAGGGAATTATCAGGGATGTATTATATAATCACAGTCAGGGGAGGCCATATCAGATTTTCCTAACATGATTTCTGCACAAAAATAGGTTGTGTCTCACCAATATGTAATCCCCTCCTTCTTGTCTGTTTAAAGGAGATCTTGGGTTAAATATTATGACTGACCAGTCTGTACATTTGTGGAAAATAGTGAATTATGAAAATCATAATTAATATCCTACGAGACCCATTTCAAAATGCTGCAAGTTGAACAGGTTATTGCTTAATTCTATTGATACATTGCAAATTATGCATATTTGAACATTTTTTGCAAATATTTTGGCTACAGGCATAACAGCATTACGCTTGGGGGCCACTTGTAAAGCTAAGTTAACAATAACGGTTTGCAGAGCACAATGGCAGATGCAAGCATCTTGGAGCTTCAGCAAACCCAAAATCCACTCCAGACAAGGTGTTTGTGACCAGTGATGTTTTATTTTTGTTTCCTTTTAATTTCCTTGTAATCTTGCCTCCAAAGTATCTTATTAAAAAAAAAAGATTGTCGTAAGCTAAGCACAATTCCTGTTCTTAATTTGAATGTGTTTCATTTCTGTAAGACTTTCATGACACTGCCACTTAAGGGTGTTTTGCCCTTGATTCGACAAATCAGTAACCTTGTCTGGGTAATTTTGAGTGATTTTTGAAAATCAGATACCAGAGAGCACTGTGGAATTTCATCACAAGAAACCAATCTGACTTTCTATACACTGAGTTAATGTTAAAATAAAAGCAGCTCAAGATACAGACGTACACATAGGACAAGTATCAAATCAATTCAATTTTGCTTCCCTTGCTTGCGACAAATTCCAATCACTTTTCTCCAGTCTGCTGCAAATATATATCTAAATTTAGAACAGTTGTCTGTATCTATATTAATGTCACTACTAGATTTTCTGTTCCCCGTTAGAACTGAATCATTATAAACCAGATGACAGCTGTAAAGAGAAAATGCTACAATTGAATACCAGAGCCTTGTAAAATCAATTAGAATTGATTCACATTCATTTATTTCACTGATATGGGGTGAAATTTGGAAAAGAAAAAATGAATAGGTGTCAGTTGCAAAACTATTTTGCCTGACCTTATTGTCAAAATCTTTGCATTAAACTGGTAGGCATCAGATTACAATTGTTTCAATTTCAACTATTTTCATTGATCTCTACATATCCCGTCACAGCTTCTCAGATGACGTTAAAAGGTTATCAGGCACCTTTTCTAAGCAAATTACATGTTTGATGAAAACATACAAAATCGAGGGTTTTAGGGAAGAGATAGAACAGAATGACAAAAAAGTGGAAATAAAATTCTTTACATTAAAATGTATCCAAATCTGGAAACTATATATATCATTGCTTCAGATTTTGCAGTCAACAGAGAATGAAGAGCATCCATTGTCCATTACGCTTACAGCTGCCCATCGACTTCTTCTAGGATTTTGCACAATGCACTCTAAAGAGGATTTTGGATCTGAGCAAACAGTGCAATCGATGGACAGTCAGATTGGAGAATCTTTAAAGAGCCATGTAAAGAGCCATAGAAGTTAGAATAATTAATTAATGCCTAATTGCCTGCAGGAAGCAAAATAAAGAGGTGGAAAAAAAGAAAGGGCAAAGAAATAGATAAAATAGGCAGACAGGAACAGGAGCAAAAAGAAGTCCAATGACAATTAAAGAATGTGACTCTACATTTGTAGAAATTAATTTTCAGTGGCAGAAGGGTTGTTCAGTAGGAATTAAGACACATCACAATGTTAAATATGCCTATAACGGTAGAAAGGACAAGGATTAATTTTTTTTGCATGTTTTGTGGGTAACTCGTTACATTTAGACACCTTCATGGGCATCGCGGTGGCACAGTGGTTAGCACTGCTGCCTCACAGCACCAGGTACCCGGGTTCTATTCCATCTTTGGATGACTGTGCAGTTTGCATATTCTCCTCGTGTCTGCATGGGTTTCCTCGAGGTGCTCTGGTTTCTTCCCACTGTCCAAAGGTATGCAGGTTCGGTGGATTGGTTATGCTAAATTGCCCCTCAGTGTGTAGATGTTCAGGTTAGGTGGGTTACGGATAGTGCTCTTTTGGAGAGTCGGTGCAGACTTGTTGGGTCAAATGGCCTCCTCTGCACTGTAGGGATTCTACGGATTATCGCTGGGTCAAAAACTTAGACCTCCCTTCCCTGCAGCATTGTGGGTGCACCTACAGCACATGGCCTACAATGGTTCAAGAAGGAGACTCACTACCACCTCCTTGAGGACTATTAAGGATGGGTAATAAATGCTGGCCTATACAGTGATGCCCACAAACCATGAAAGAATAAAATTCCTTCCACGTGTTAGAATACCTAGTCATTTGAAGAGGTTCTGACGTAGCAAAGCTTTTGAAGGCATCAAGCAAGTTGGACAGTAGTTTTCTGATTTTTCTGTTTAACTACATGTGAATGGATGCTGAAATTGGTACTGATTTACTCCATAATAATGGGAACAGTAATTCCTCCTACAAAATCTGGCCTGGTATATTTTCTGACAATATTATTCTTTTAGCAATATCACTTCTTCCCTCCTGCCTGATACCAGCACATTGAATTCACCTGATGGACAATTACAGTTCTAAATCTATTCCCATGGCACTTAGCGAGGATGTAAGCCTCAGGTAGACAGAAAGAGATGTAATTGCCAGGAATTTCATCTCAGTGTGGACTTTAGGACCACTATTGATTGGCTGAAGATTGGCAATAGGAAAAGACTTCTTTCAAAAATTAACTTAGACACCAAACATTAGTGTGTGTGCATCAGAAACAAACTTACAGAATTCGAGCTTTTTCAATTCACCTATTACACAATTGGATCAACAAGAAAATGCTCGACTTCTTTCAATATATTCTATTTCAGTTAGGAATCCACCAAAATAAGCTAAAATATACTGTGCCGTACATGCTTACTTTCTCCTTCCAAACAGTAACTTGACCTCCACTTCTAGTGTCACCACTGCTAAAATATTATTTACCTGATTTGCTTTTGCCTTCTTTTGGCCAACCTCACTTTGACCTGGCCACACATTCATAGTCATAAATACAACAATAGTCGTACCATTGATATTTGTCATCTCTGACAGCCTGCAAATACAGTAGTCCATGGGAAGTTCCAGAGCCAGACAGCAATCCTTGAAAGAACAGGTACAGCAACTGAGGCTGGCTTCATTAAGATTCAAGTGAAATGGCTCGACACAATTCTAGAGTTCAGGACAAGCGCCATGGTGTCTGGTATCCTGAACTTTGATCATGAGGTGAAACAGGGAATAAGTGGTTAGAATTGATTTTGAACAATAGTTTCTCATCAAGGAATGAGGCAGATTGCAACATTTATCTGGAAGGATACAGGATCTTCAGGCGAGATAGAGGAGGAGGTAAAAGATGAGGGGGTGTAACTATTTTGATTAGTGTATTAATTACAGCAGGAAGGAGGGACAACATCTTAGAAGGCTCTTCAACTGAAGCCATATGGGTAGAACTTAAAAACCAAAAAGGAGCAATCACATTGCTGGGAGTGTTCTACCAACCCTTAACAGTCCGAGAGAAATAGAAGAGCAGATAGGTATGCAAATTTCAGAGAAGTGCGAAAGTAATATGGTAGGTAATATGGTACTAATTTGATATGGGTGGCACGGTAGCACAGTGGTTACCACTGTTGCTTCACAGCTCCAGGGTCCCAGATTCGATTCCCAGTTTGGGTCACTGTCTGTCTGGAGTCTGCACTTTCTCCCCGTGCCTGCGAGGGTTTCCTCTGGTTTCCTCCTACAAGTCCCGAAAGATGTGTTGTTAGGTAATTTGGACATTCCGAATTCTCCCTCTGTGTACCCGAACAGGCGCCGGAGTGTGGCAACCAGGGGTTTTTCACAGTAACTTCATTGCAATTTAAGCTGACTTGTGACAAAAGATTATTATTATTATTTTAATGATAATGGGGGATTTCAACTTCCCCAATATTAACTGGGGTATACAAAGTGTGAAAGGTTGAGAGGGAGCGGAATTCTTAAAATACATCCAGGAGAACTTTTTGAGCCAGTATGTGAAGGGTCTTACAAGAGAGAGTCCTGGAGTTAATTTTCAGTAACCGAGCTGGACTAGTGGTTGAACTATCAGTGGGGGATCATTTTTCAGACAATGATCATAACTCCGTTAGATTCAAGGTTGTTATGGAAAAGGACAAGGATGGGCCTGAGATCAAAGTTTAAACTGGAAGTAGGCTGATTTTAATAAGATATGATTTGGCCATAGTGGACTGGGAGCAGACGCTTCTAGGTAAATCTGTGGGACGCATTCAAGAAGGAAATAGGGAGAATACAGGGCCAACATGTTCCTGGATATCGAGGGATATATAGCATTGGATCAAGAGAAAAAGGGAGGCTTATGGCAGATATCGAGGGCTCAAAAGAGCAGAAGCCCTAGAGGCACAGATAATGTGAAAGAGGGAACTTAAAAAGAAAATTAGAAGAGAAAAATAGGAACATTAAAGGATACTGGCAGGTAAGATAAAGGAAAATCCTAAATTGTTTTAAAAGTACATTAAGGTGAAAGGATAACTAAGGGAAAATAGGGCTCATTAAGGACCACAGTGATAATTTTGGATGGAGCCAGAGACGTAGGTAAGGTTCTAAATGAATACTTCATGATGGTTCACTCATGAGAGGGACCCTGTAGGTATAGAAATCAGGGAGAAGGACTGTAATAAAGTTCAAGAGATTAACGCATCTGGTGGTTAGCACTGGTGCCTCACAGCGCCAGGGACCCGGTTTCAATTCCAGCCTTGGGTGACTGTCTATGTGGAATTTGTACGTTCTCCCTGTGTCTGCGTGGGTTTCCTCCGGGTGCTCCGGTTTCCTCCCACAGTCCAAAGATGTGCAGGTTAGGTGGATTGGCTATGTTAAATTGCCTCTTAGTGTGCAAAAGGTTACGTGGGGTTACTGGGTTACGGGAGAGGGTGAGGGCGTGTGCCTAGATAGGGTGCGCTTTCAGACGGTTGGTACAGACTTAGTGGGCCGAATGGCCTCCTTCTACACTGTAGGGATTCTATGGTTCTAACACAGACAGAGAGGGGGTTCTGAGTGGTCGGGCAGGCTCAAAAGTTGACAAATATCCAGGGACAGATGAAATGTATCCTAGGCTGTCGCGTGATGCAAGTGAGAAAATAACAGGGGCATTGACATTAAACTTTAATTTCTCTGGCCACAGGAGAGGTGCCAGAGGACAGGAAGATAGCCAATATGATACCAATATTCACGAAGGGAGGAAGGGATAAACCAGGAAACTACAGGCCAGCCATTCTAACCTCGGTTGGGCGGAAACTATTGGAAGCAATTCTTAGGTACTGAATAAACTGCAGTTGGAGAGGCAGGGATTAATCAAGAACAGTCAGCATGAATTTGCTATGGGGGGGGGGGTCATGTCTCACTATATTGCATGACCTCCTGTGCCTGCCTGGGCCCCATGCCCTGTCCATTCTGGCCCTCCCCCGCGTCCTCCTCATTGGATGAGGCCCAGCGTTCATCCGCCTCCTCCAGCAGGTCATCCCTCTGTTGCACTATGTAGAGGACGCAGCAGGCCACCATGATGTGGGAGACTCACCGAGCCCTATAGAACATAGAACATAGAACAGTACAGCACAGAACAGGCCCTTCGGCCCTCGATGTTGTGCCGAGCAATGATCACCCTACTTAAACCCACAGCCCTATACTGGAAGGCCTCTCCAGGGCTGTCCAGGCACCCGAACCGTATTTTCAGGATGCTGATACACCACTCAATCACGAGTGGCATTGGTCATTAGCTTGGGTGTCATTGTAGCAGGTTTCCACGTTGGTCTGTGGCCTCCGTATAGGCATCATCAGCCATGACCGCAGCAGCCAGCCCCTGTCGCCTAGGTGCCAACTCCTCACCCGGGGGTCCTCAAACGTGTCAGGAATCATCGAGTGTGCCAAGTTGAAGGCATCATTCACACTGCCGGGTATCAGGCACAGACGGGCATGATGTGCATCTCGTGGTCATACACCTGCTGCACATTTATCGTGTAGTACCCCAATCTATTCATGAAGACCACCCCTCATGCTTCGATGTTTGTAGGTGATGCGACCATCAATTCACTCGAGACAGAGAATAGAAGTGAAGAGAGGCTTTAACCAACAGTGCCTGCCTGCGACTGGTCTACTATGAGAGCCGCCTACAGGGCAGCTGCTTTTTATATCTCTCCTCAAGGGGGCTGAGCCCAGAAGGGCACCAACATGATACAAACAGTGTAGCACAGTACAATGGTCCATAGGTGTAGCCCAGATGGGCACAGCGTGATACAATGTAGTAGAGTGGTGAATGGTTACTATAATACGTTCACCACAGTAGGCGGACATGCGTCCTACTGATCACTTCCTGAACTTGGGGCATCCTGGCAATGATGGTGAACCCTGCTGCCTGGGCACCTTTGTGGGCTTGGTCCACTTTGAAGCTGATATCCTGTGCAAACCGAAAAGGCCTCCAAGGGTGTGGTGTGGAGGGCAGAGTGCCTGGGGATTGGCCGGGGATGGGTGTGGGGTTGGAGAGGACAGGAGGCGGGGGGGGGGGGGGTGGGGTGCACAGACGTGCAGATGCACCTGTGTACCAAAGACTGCGAGACCCCTGACAGGTCCCCACTTTGGTCCGGAAGGAACCGATGGCGAAAAGGTTCACCTTGACGGCCACCAGGAGGGGGTATCCTCCCCAATACCTCGATGGTAGGTGCGCCATGATCCAGAAGTTCTGCCTTACGGTCCCCCTGCTCAGCCAAAGTATTCGACAACATGCCCTGTCCAGCAGGTCCTTGAATGACATGTGCTGCCGGTACACATGAGATCTGATATGGCATGTCTTTCCCATTTCCTCCTCGGCCTGTTGGACGGCCGGCTCTCCATCCTCACCGGCTGGCGCCAGTTCCTCTGGGGCAATCTCCACTGCTGCAGAGTCCTTCCCGTGCAGTTCCTGCTCGGACAGCATCAGTGCATCTCCCAGGGATGCTGCGGCAAGGACTTTATGTGTTGGCCATGGTGTGAGTGGTCACACACAGGGCAGCTCCTGCTCAAAGGCAAAGAAAAGCACTCTTTTTGCCTGAAAACGGGAGAAACTGCGATGGAAAAGACCATAAGTTATAGGAGCAGAATTAGGCCATTCGGCCCATCGAGTCTTCTCTGCCATTCAATCATGGCTGATATTTTTCTCTTCCCCATTCTCTTGCCTTCTTCCCATAATCCCTGATCCCCATATTAATCAAGAACCTATCTATTTCTGTCTTAAAGACACTCAGTGATTTGGCCTCCACAGCCTTCTGCGGCAGAGTTGCACAGATTCACCACCCACTGGCTGAAGGAATTCCTCCTCATCTCAGTTTTAAAGGATCGGCCCTTTAATCTGAGATTATATCCTCTGGTTCTAGTTTTTCCTACGTGGAAACATCCTCTCCACATCCACTCTGTTCAGGCCTCGCAGTATCCCGGAAGTTTCAATAAGATCCCCCCTTATCCTAAACTCAGAGTACAGACCCAGAGGCCTCAACTGTACCTTAAACAAACTCTTCATTCCAGGGATCATTCTTGTGAACCTCCTCTGGACCCTTTCCAAGGCCAGCACATCCTTCCTTAGGTACAGGGCCCCAAACTGCTCACAATACTCCACATGGGGTCTGACCAGAGCCTTCTACAGCCTCAGAAGTACATCCATGTTCTTGTATTCTAGCCCTCGTGACATGAAGGCTAACATTGCACCTGCCTTGTTAACTAATGACTGAACCTGCACTTTAATCTTAACAGAATCACGTATAAGGACTCCCAAGTCTCTTTATGCTTCTGATTTCCTAAGCACTTCTGCATTTAGAAAATAGTCTCTGCCTCCGTTCCTCCTTCCAAGTGCATAACCTCACACTTTTCCACGTTGTATTCCATCTGCCACTTCTTTGCCCACTCTCCGAGCCTGTCCAAATCCTTCTGCAGCCCCCCGCTTCCACAATACCACCTGTCCCTCGACAGATCTTTGTATCATCTGCAAACATAGCAATAGTGCCTTCAGTTCCTTTTTCCAGATCGTTAATGTATATTGTGAAAAATTGTGTCCCAGCGCAGACCCCTGAGGCACACCATTAGTCACCGGCTGCCATCCTTAAAAAGACCCCTTTATTCCCACTCTCTGCCTTCTGCCAGTCAGCCAATCGACTATCCATGCCAGGATCTTACCCTTAACACCATGGGCTCTTAATTTATTTAACAGTCTCCTATGTGGCAGTTTGTCAAAGGCCTTCTGGAAATCTAAACAAATCACATCCATTGGTTCTCCTTTGTCTAACTTCCTTGTTACCACCTCAAAGAAATCTAACAGATTTGTCAGACATGACCTCCCCTTGACAAAGCCGCGCTGACTCAGTCCTATTTTATCATGCACTTCCAAGTACTCCGCAATTTCATCTTTAATAATGGACTCTAAATTCTTACCAATGATTGAAGTCAGGCTAACTGGCCTATAATTTCCTGTCTTCTGCCTCCCTCTCTTCATAATCAGATATTCACTTTCCAGTCCTCTGGGACCATTCCTGTCTCCAGTGATTCCTGAAAGATCACCACCAATGCCTCCACAATTTCCTCAGCTATCTCCTTTGGAAGCCTGGGGTGTAATATATCCGGTCCAGGTGATCTATCCACCTTCAGACCTTTCACCTTCCCCAGAAAAGTGTAGTGGAAGGTTGGAGAAGAAGTTGCCCCCGGGTGTGGCATGTCTACTGGTTATCAAACTCGGCAGAAGAAGGCGAAAGACCTGGCCAATGAGTTGGAAGAGATCTGTGGGCAATACGCATTGGCAAGATGGCAGAGGAGGAAGGACCAGTACAGGTTGGAAAGCGCCAGATGGAGCTGTTGATGGCTTTTATCAGGAAAGAGTTCTGTCAACAAAGGAAAGTGATGCCGGAAGACAGATTAAAAAGTCATCAAAGGGGCTGCGGCACCCCTGAAGGACTCGATGAAAAGGGTTGAATGGCACCTGAACCGCATCTTCAGGATGCCAAAGGGTCTGGAGCACAGGGGTCGAAGATCCGAGAGATGGAGAGGGTGATGTTGGACAACAGCGATTGGGAGGCAGAGGTGGAGCTCTCAGGAGACCTTTGCAAGACGCTGAGAGCAAAGTGAAAGAGCAAGAGAAAAGGTCGAGAAGGCAGAACCTGCACATCATCGGCCTGCCTGAAGATATGGAAGGCACGAGTGCCGTGAGGTATGTTTCGAGGATGTTGGCAGGGCTGGTGTCAGAGGGGGTGTTGGATAAGGCCCTTGAAGGGGACAGAGCGCACAGGTCTCTGAGGCAGAAGCCAAGAGTTGGGGAGTTGCCACGGTCGGTGATCATAAGACTCCACAAGTTTGTGGAAAAAGAGAAGATCCTGCAGTGGGCCAGGGAGAAGCCGAACTGTGAATGGGAGGGGAACAAGATTCAAATAAACCAGGGCATTGGAGCGAACTGACAAAATGGCACGCTGGATGCAACAGGGCCAAGGTGGTGCTGTAGAGACGGCAATCAGGTTCGGAATGCTCTAACTGGTAAAACTATGGGTGACTTATGAGGCCCGGGAATACTACTTTGAGACCCCAGATGCGGCCAGTGACTTTATTAAGGAGCACAAACTGGGGGAGAACTGAGCTTTATTGGGGGATGGCGGTGCCGGCACTTCGGAGTAACGGAAGAAATGGGTAGAGTGGGGGTTGGAGGGCGGGGGGGGGGGGGGGGGGGGGATTCTTTTCGTCCCAGGTGGAGGCTTTTTCTGTTCTTGTTGTGTCAACAATGGGTAGCAGGGGTGAAAAGCTTGTAAGGGGACTCCCCCCTCCTGCTGCCTGTGGCGGTGTTTTTGCTTTTTTTCTGGAAGAGGCGTACTGAGGTGTGGGGTGTGTTGGGGAGGGTGTGGTCCGTTGGGAGCCTTCTACACCGAACAAAGAGATGAGGGAGGCGGGAGGGGTGGTGACTCAAAGTCGCAGGGGGTGGCCATCATGATGAGAAAGAAGAATTGGGACGATGTACTGTTCATGAGGGGTTGCTGGCAGCGATCCTGGACTTGGCCATGCATGAATTGATCATGGGGGGAGATTTTAAGTGTGTGCTGGAACCAAGGGTGGACAGGTCGAGCCCCAGGTCAATGGGAAGGATATGGATGGCAAAAGAGCTGGGAGGGTTCATGGAAAAGATGGGCTTGGTGGACCCGTGGTGTTTTAAGAACCGAGGGGGAAGGGAGTATTCCTTTTTCTCACATGTTTACAGGGTACTCTCCAGAACCAGCTTTTTCGTGGTGAGCTGTAAGGTGCTTGTGGGGTTGGAGGGGGCAAAGTACGCAAGAATAGTAATTTCGGACAATGCGCCCCACTGGCTGGAGATTCGGCTCAGATCAGGAAGGGAGCAGAGGCCGGGATGGAGACTTGACTTGGGGTTGTTGGCAGACAGGGGGTGAAGAAGGGGACATGGGGGGGTTTCTGGATGGGCTGGAGTTTCCGCAGCTGGAGGAAGAGAAGAGGCAGGCGCAAGAGGAGCCTTTGGGGCTGAGGGAGATATTGGATAGTATAAGGGGTATGAAGTCAGGAAAGGCCCCGGGGCCGGATGGTTACCCGGCAGAATTTTATAAGGAGTTTGTGACAGAGCTGACACCGCATCTGGTGGGGGTGTTTAGCGAGGCGCTGGAGAAGGGCGCGCTGCCGGAGACGATGGTGCAGGCAACGATCAATTGTTACCAAAGAAGGGGAAGGACCCGTTAGATTGTGGGTCATACAGGCCCATATCGCTGTAAAACACAGATGTAAAAGTGCTGGCGGAAGGATGGAAGGTTGTGTCCCAGGGGTGGTCGTGGAGGACCAAACAGGTTCCCTAAAGGGCAGGCAGCTCTCCTGTAATATTAGGCAGCTGTTAAATATGATTATGACCCCAAAGAGAGGATGGGAACCAGAGGTAGTGGTGTCCATGGATGCGGAGAAAGCATTTGACCGGCTGAAGTGGCGGTACCTGTTCGAGGTCATGTAAAGGTACAGGTGTGGGCTGAAGATTGTGGCGTGAGTGTGGCACCTGTGGCAAGTGTACAAACAAAAGATATGAGCTCAAAGGTTCAGGTTACACAGCGGAACAAGTCAGGGATGACCGCTGTTGCCGCTGCTGTTCGTATTCACAACAGAGCCCCTGGGTTGGCAAAGTGGCGAGGGATCAGGAGGGGAAGAAAAGAGCACCTGGTGTCACTGTATGCAGACGACCAGTTACTGTACTTGTCAGATCCGCTGGAGAGCACAGGCAGGATAATGGGCCTATCAGGGAAGTTTGGAGCATTCTCGGGATACACGTTGAACGTAGGAAAAAGTGAAGTGTTCCCTGTAAACGAATTGGGTCAAAGTGCCAACCAAGGGAGGCGACCATTCAAAGTAGCCAGAGACAGGTTCAGATATCTATGGATTTAGGCAACAGGAGAGTGGGCGACATTGCATAATTGGAATTTAACAAAGCTGGTGGAGGAGGTTAAGATGGATCTTAAGTGGTGGGACACGCTGCATCTGACTCTGGCAGGGAGGGTCCTATTCATATTCCAGATGCTTCCGATATTTGGACCAAAGGCCTTTTTCCGGAAGCTGGATACGATTATTTCAGAGTATGTGTGGGCAGGGAAGGTGCCAAGGGTAAAGAGGACCCTGTTACAGAGACAGACGCAGAGGCAGAATTGGGGTGGGGGGGGGTGGTGGTTTGGCGTTGCCAAACTTGCTGCATTATTATTGCGCGGTGAATGTGGAGAAGGTGAGGTGGTGGCAGGAAGGAGAAGGGGCAGAATGGGTTGGGATGGAGGAAGGATCCTGCAGGGTGTCCAGTCTGAGGGCTATGGTCAGGTCAGCTTTGCCACTGGATATAGGGAGAGCCCAGTTGTGCAATTCATCGTGAAGGTCTGGAATCAGTTGAGGAGGCACTTTAGGATAAAGGGGATGTTGGTGTTAATGCCGCTGTACGAGAACCAAGGATTTGGGAAAGGGGAAACAGACGGAAGTGGAGAGAAGTGGGGCTGGTCAGGGTGAGGGATCTGTACCTGGAAGAGAGGTTTACTATTATCTAGGAACTGAAGGAGAGTGTACAGCTCCCGAGAGAAAGTGAGTTCAGATTCTTGCAGGTAAGGGACTTTGCACAGAAGGTCTGGAAATAGTTACAGAAGTGGGGGGGGGGGGGGGCATTGCTGGAAGGAGAGGGCAGGATTGGGGTCATTTATGAATGGTTGGGAGGGCAGGGAGGTGAACAGGTGGTGAAGGTTAAGGAGAAGTGGGAGGGGGAGTTGGGAGAGGAGATAAACCGGGGAGTATGGAGTGAGGCGCTGTGCAGGGTAAATGCAACTTCCTCATGTGTGAGGATGAGTTTGATACAGATCAAGGTGGTACACAGGGTACATGCCTTGGTCGAGACTGAATGGGTTCTTCCAGGGAGTGGCAGACAAGCGCGAGAAGTGTGGGTGCATATGTTTTGAGGCAGCGAGATGCGGGAAAGATATTGGGCGGGAGTGTTCACGACACTAACGGAGGGGGAGGGGGTTGGTGATATTCGGGATATCAGAGAAGCCGGAGCTGATGGAGGGGAGGAAGGCCAATGTCGTAGCCTTGCCTCTCTGGTTGCCCGGTGAAGGATCTTGTTGGAATAGTGGTCGGCAATGGCGCCAGGTGTGGCGGCCTGGCTAGGTGACTGATATAACTTTCGCCGTCTGGAAAAAATGTAACATGAATTGAGGGGTTCAGTGGAGGGCTTTCAGGCAAGATGGGGGATGTTTGTGGTCACGTTTGAGAAGTTATTCATCATGGAGAGAGGGGGAGGGGAATGAAAATGGGAAAAATTTGTATAAACTGTAAGATTGTTTGGTGGGAAGCATATTCCCTGAACTTTTGGTTTGTAAACGTTTGAATAAGTTTGGAATAAAATAATTTTTTTTAAAAGGGCTGCAGCAAGGCAGATGCAGCCAGGATGGCAACCATTCTGAGTAGGATTTCAAAATCCATTGTCTGCAGTGGGGGCGGGGGGGGGGGGGGGGGGGGGGGGAGAATGGTTAGCTTGGTGCAGAGCCCCTGTCCAACCAGGTCCAATGGACTACATGGAGGTCTCGGCCTGCACTGCAGCCCCTGCCCTCACATGTCCCCATCCCTACACCCTCCCTCCTCTACAACTCCACACCCACCCCTGGCCGTTCCCCCGGCACTCTGCCCTCCACACCGTATCCCTGGCCCGGACATTTGCCCCTCTCAGCAGTAAGGACTGGTGGCTGGCGGTACCCATGCCAGTGGTACGCTCCATGGCCCCCTTCTGGCACCCTCCTGTATGGGCTACCATAGATGTTCCCCTTAGGTGGGCCCGTGATGCCCTACCGGTGGGTGCCGCTTGGTTGTGGATGGGGCGATTGATGGGGTGGTGCTGGGCTAGTGGGGGGGGGATTGGGTGCACTTATATGGCCGGTGTCGCTCTACGTAACCACAGGACACGATGTACTGTGGGGTGCGCAGCAGGATGGGTGCATTGCAGGCCGTTCCAATGGTGGCCTGTTCCTGGACATCCCGGTCCTGGGGGGGACATCCCAAACCCATTGCCCATCCCCTGATCACCCACCGCTACTCTGCCTGACCCTAGCAGACGTTCGCCCCTCCTGAGCCAGCCATGCAAATTGCTGGACCAGCAGCCCATGGTCACGTCTCTGGGAACGTGACCACCCTTCACTCTCTCCCTCAGCAGCCACTGCACCTGTTTCCCGATTTTTAAAACCACAAGTGAACTTGCCGTCGATAATTCATGCTGGCAGAGCATTGCGGGAGCCCCGGACCTGGACAGGCCCATTAATGATATGCCAATGGCGTTTTCTCTCTGTGTGGGATAGAATTCATTCACTTCGCTGTCGAGGCACCGGAGAATGGCATTCCGTTGGAGCCCCAGCGCCGGCCTTGATTTTCGGCTGACTCACAATTCTCCACCTGATTGTGCCTCGCGAATCAGGCTTCGCTGGGAGGAGAATCCCGCCATAAAAAACATAGAACATAGAAAAATACAGCACAGAACAGGCCCTTCGGCCCATGATGCTGTGCCGAACTTTTGTCCTAGGTTAAGAACAAATTAATCTACATCCCATCAGTCTACCACTTTTTGAGCCAGCATAACTAGGAACCTCATGAGGCACGTCTCTACCCAGAGAACGGTGAGAAACTGGATTGTGCTAACATGGGCAGTGGGTTGAAGTGAAATTTCTAGATGTATTTTAGGGGACTTTAGACAAGTATCTGAAGGACAAGTGAATAGAGGGTTAGAATTATAGATTTAGATGGGGAAAGATGGGAGGAGGCTCAAGTGGAACATAAACACTGACGTGCAGTGATTGGGCCAAATGGCCTGTTTCTGTGCCAGAGATCATGGGTGGCATTCTCTCATAATGGGGCTGTGTTCCCACACCTGCGAGAAAACGGGCGCGAATCACTCTGGACTTTCCTGGAGAAAGTCCAAAGTGATTATCCGTTTTGAAGGGAGCTAGCAGGGCCCTGGAGTGCTCCTCGCAGCTCCGGCTCACGATACGGGGCCCTGCATTTCCGTCCGTGGGTCTGCACATACGAGCGGTGGCCTGCGCGACATGGCAGACCCACACCGCGGCCCAGTCCCGACAACATAGGCCCCCCTGAGATTGCATGTGCCCGCCGATCGATGGCCTCCGAACACGGGCCTGGCCGTCCTGGAAGCCCTCCCCGGTGACGGATCCCCCCGCCGCCCATCAGGGCGGCCGCAGAGTCAGTCTGCAGCCACCACTCCGAGCTCCTGCCGGGTGGAACCATGAGTGAACCATGCCGGCGGGAACTTGGCCAGTTGGCGGTGGAGAATCGCCGCAGGGGACTCTTTCAATGGCCCCCGACCGGCGCCACATCGACCGCACGCCAACGCGATTGGCGGCAATTCTCTGGGATCTGATGCCATTCGCTGAGCGCGATTGCGGTGCGAAAGCTCGGAGAATCCCGGCCCATATCTAAAACCACTCCATTACCCAAATTAATATCTCTATCGTTAATCGCAGCTTTATTCAAAACAGCAAGATAAAACTTTTTTTTATTTACAAAGTGTGGTAAACCACTGTTGCGCCTCTATTAGGTGATGTATGGTAGGACCTGTACTACAGGTACGTTGGTAGTCCCTGCCTGCTGGCTCCACCCAGTAGGCAGAGTATAAATATGTGTGTCCCCCATGCTGCAGCCATTTCGCCAGCTGCTGTGGGAGGCCACACATCTTAGAGCAATAAAGTCTCAGTTGTACCTAACTCAAGTCTTTGTGCAATTGATCGTGTGTCAATTTATTGCTCTAAGATTTTCAAAACGTGGACCTTGGTATCAAACCGTGACGCCAAAAAGGACTCTCAACACTGGCTAGCTTGTTTCGAGGCATACATCAACTCGGCGCCCAGCCCTGTCTCGGAGGCTCAGAAGATACAGATCCTGTACTCAAGGTTGAGCTCTAGCATCTTTCCGCTAATCCAGGACGCACCGAACTACGCTGAAGCCATGACGCTTCGCAAAGAGAATTACGCTCAGAAGACAAACATGCTCTTCGCCAGGCACGTACTCGCCACTCGCTCTCAACTCCCTGGTGAGTCCACAGAAGACTTCTGGCGGGCCCTAATCCCACTGGTCCAGTACTGTGACTGTCAGGCCATTACGGCCACTGAACATTCAAACTTCCTCATGCGGGACGTGTTTGTTATGGGGATTGGGTCAGACCCCATACGCCAGCGACTTTTAGAAGGGGCCATGCTCAACATAGCAGAGACAAAGAAACCAGCACTCTCCATGACGTTTGCCTCGTGCAACGTTCAGGCCTACACCCCAGCCAAATGGCCCACCCCTCCTGCGCATCGTGGACCCCACAGACTGCCACCCCAGCAGGGGCCTTACCCAGCCAATACGCCGGCGCCATGCACCAGCCAGCGAACCCCGGGGGTCCCGGATGTTACTTTTGTGGCCAGCAGAAACACCCCCGCCAACGATGCCCGGCCCGCGCTGCCCTTTGTAAGGCTTGCGGAAAGAAGGGGCACTTCACCACAGTATGCCAGGCCCGCGCAATCGCCGCTATCACCCCCACCCCCTTCGTATTACGGACAATGGGCACCGCCATCTTCACCTCCCCGGACCACGTGCGGCCAGTGGGCGCCACCATATTCTCCCCCTCAGACCAAGAGCGGCCAGTGGGCACCGCCATCTTCTCCTCCGAGCAACATGTGCGGCCCATGGGCACCGCCATCTTGTTCAACCCCAGCCACGTGTGGCCCATGGGCACCGCCATTTTGTCCTCCGCAAGATCTTCAGGCGCCGCCATCTTGTCTCCCCCATGGCACATGGGCATCGCCAGCATTCCAGGACCTGTGCCCCCCGCGCTCTCCATCATTCTACACCAGCGACGACCGACTACAACTCGCCTCAGTGACCATCAACCAGTCTCATCCGCACAACCTGGTCACCGCATCGACCAGCGTTAAAATCAACGGACACGTGACCTCTTGTCTGCAGGACACCGGGAGCACAAAAGCTTCATCCACCCAGATACGATAAGGCTCCGATCACTCGCGGTACACCCTGCCAACCAAGAAATCGCCCTGGTCTCCAGATCCCATTCCGTGGCGATCCGGGGGTACTGTATGGTCATATTCACGGTCCAGGGTGTAGAATTCAGCGGCTTATGCCTCAACATCCTCCCTACCCTCTGCACTGCCATACTACTCGGCCTGGACTTCCAGTGCAACCTCCAGAGCCTAACCCTGAAATTTGACGGGCTCCTACCCCCTCGCTGTGTGCGGCCTCGTGACCCTAAAGGTAGATCCGCCTTCCCTCTTTGCAAATCTAACCTCAGATTGCAAACCCGTCGCCACCAGGAGCAGACGGTACAGCACCCACGACAAGGCCTTCATCAGGTCCGACGCCCAACGGCTGCTTCAGGAAGGCATAATTGAGGCCAGCAACAGCCTCTGGAGAACCCAAGTGGTAGTAGTTAAAACTGGGGAGAAAGACAGAATCGTCGTGGACTACAGCCAGACCATCAATCGGCACACAAGGTTCGACGCGTACCCCCTCCCACGCATATCTGATATGGTCAATCAGATTGCACAGCACCGGGTCTTCTCAAGGTTGACCTCAAATCAGCCTACCACCAGCTCTCCATTGGTAAATCGGACCGTCCATACACTGCCTTCGAGGCAGACGGCTGCCTCTATCACTTCCTCAGGTTTCCCTTCGGCGTCACCAATGGGGTCTCGGTCTTCCAAAGGGAGATGGACTGAATGGTTGACCGGTACGTTTTGCAGGCCACCTTTCTGTACATAGACAATGTCATCATCTGCGGCCATGATCAGCAGGACCACGACGCCAACATTGCCAAATTGCTCCACACCGCCACTCTCCTAAACCTCACCTACAACAAGGAGAAGTGTGTGTAGCACGGCCCGCTTAGCCATCCTCGGCTATGTGGTCCCGACCGAATGCGCCCCCTCATGGAGCTCCTCCTCCCCCACTACCCCAAGGCCCTCAAACGCTGCCTGGGGTTCTTTTCGTACTACGCTCAGTGTGTCCCAAACTATGTGGACAAGGCCCGCCCACTCATACAGTCAACCCATTTTCCCCTGACGGCTGAGGACCAACATGCCTTTGCCCATATCAGAGCCGATATCGCCAAGGCCGGGATGCAAGCAGTAGACGAGACACTGCGCTTCCAAGTAGAAAGCGACGCATCAGACGTCACACTTGCCGCCACCCTCAATCAGGCAGGCAGACACGTGGCATTCTTTTCCCACACCCTTCATGCCTCAGAAATTCGGCACTTATCTGTCGAAAAAGAGGCCCAAGCTATCGTTGAAGCTGTGCAGCATTGGAGGCATTACCTGGCTAGCAGAGATTCACGCTCCTCACTGACCAACGGTCGGTAGCCTTCATGTTCAATAACACACAGCGGGGCAAGATCAAAAATTATAAGATCTTAAGATGGAGGATCGAGCTCCCCACCTACAATTACGAGATTTTGTATTGCCGTGGTACGCTCAATGAACCCCCAGATGCCCTATCCCGAGGTACATGTGCCAGCGCACAGGTAGACCGACTCCGGGCCCTACACGACAGCCTTTGTCACCCGGGAGTCACACGGTTATACCATTTCATAAAGGCCCGCAATCTGGCCTACTCCGTCGAGGCAGTACAGACAATCACCAGGGACTGCCAGGTCTGTGCGGAGTGCAAGCCTCACTTCTGCCGGCCGGACCGTGCGCGCCTGGTGAAGGCCTCCCGCCCTTTTGAACGCCTCACCATGGATTTCAACGGGCCCCTCCCCTCCACCAACCGAAACATATGTATTCTCAGTGTGGTCGATGAGTACTCCAGATTCCCCTTCACCATCCCATGCCCCGATATGACGTCTGCCACCGTCATCAAAGCCCTCAACACAATCTTCGCTCTGTTCGGTTTCCCCGCCTACATCCACAGTGACAGGGGATCCTCATCCATGAGTGATGAGCTGCGTCAGTTCCTGCTTAGCAGGGGTATCGCCTCAAGCAGGACGACCAGCTATAATCCCCGGGGATACGGGCAGGGAGAGAGGGAGAACGGGACAGTATGGAGGGTGGTCCTACTGGCCCTACCGTCCAGGAATCTCCGAGCCTCTCACTGGCAGGAGGTCCTCTCTGATGCACTACATTCCATCCAGTCACTACTGTGCACCGCTATGAATAACACACCCCATGAACTTCTTTTTGCCTTCCCCAGGAAGTCCACATCCGGAGTGTCGCTCCCCACTTGGCTCGCAGCTCCCGGACCCGTCCTGCTCCGTAGGCACGTCCGACACCTCAAGGCGGTCCCGTTGCTGGATTGGGTGCACTTGCTCCATGCCAACCCCCAGTATGCCTATGTGGCGTATCCCGACGACCGCCAATATACTGTCTCCCTCAGGGACTTGGCACCAGCAGGTTCCACCCATACACACTTCTCCGGCCCGGCGCCACCCTCCCCTCCCCCAGCGCTCCCAACATTAACCCCACCAGGACCATCCCTCCTTCCCCTGCCCACACCAGAGGATGAAGAGGATTTCGACACACTCCCGGAGTCATCCAACATCAGGGCAGCATCGACATCGCCAGCATCGACATCGTCGCCACCACTACGTCGCTCCCGGCGGAACGTCAAGGCACCAGACCGGTTGAATCTCTAACTGGCACCGGACTTTCGAAGGACTTTTTTTTCCTTTTCCCTGATAAAACACTGTACATAAATTCACTACTGTATATAGTTCTCCACCACCCCTGCCGGACTCATTTCTAACATGGGGTGAATGTGGTAAACCACTGTTACACTTGTATTAGGTGATGTAAGGTAGGACCTGTACTACAGGTTCGCCGTTAGCCCCCGCCTGCTGGCTCTGCCCAGTAGGAGGTGCGTGTCCTTTATTCAGCAGCCATTTTGCCAGCTGCTGTGGGAGGCCAAACATCTTACTGCAATAAAGCCACAGTTATATCCAACCTCAGTCTTTGTACAATTGATCGTGCATCAAGTCCCTCATCAACAACATCTTTTGGGTCACCATTGACCAGAAACTTAACTGGACCAGCCACACAAATACTGTGGCTAAAGAACCGGCCGGACCATGCGTACCTGGTGAAGGCCTCTCGCCCCTTTGAGCGCCTCAGCGTGGATTTCAAAGGGCCCCTCCCCTCCCCCGATCATAACACGTATTTTCTCAGTGTGGTCGATGAGTACTCCAGATTCCCCTTCGCCATCCCATGCCCCGATATGATGTCTCCCACCGTTATCAAAGCCCTCAACACAATCTTCACTCTGTTCAGTTTCGCCGCCAACATCCACAGTGACAGGGAATCCTCCTTCATGAGTGATGAGCTGCGTCAGTTCCCACTCAGCAGGGGTATCGTCTCCAGCAGAACGACAAGCTACAACCCCCGGGGAAACAGACAGGTAGAGAGGGAGAATGGGACGGTATGGAGGGCCGTCCAACTGGCCCTGCGGTCCAGGAACCTCCCGCTGGTAGGAGGTCCTCCCTGATGCACTCCACTCCATTCGGTCACTGCTGTGCACCGCTACTAACAACACACCCCATGAACGTCTTTTTGCCTTCACCAGGAAGTCCACATCCGGGGTGTCGCTCCCGACTTGGCTCGCAGCTCCAGGACCCGTCCTGCTCCGTAGGCATGTCCAACTCCACAAGGCTGACCCGTTGGTGGAAAGGGTGCAATTGCTCCATGTAAACGCCCAGTATGCCTATGTGGCGTACCCCGACAGCCGCCAGGATACTGTCTCCCTCAGGGACCTGGCACCAGCAGGTTCCACACACACACACCCCTCTGGCCCGGCACCACCCTCCCCTCCCCCAGCGCTCCCAGCAGCAACCCCCCCTGCCCATGCCCGAGGATTTCAGCATGCTCCCGGAGGCTCTGGACATCAGACCAGCATCGCCATTGTCGCCACCACTACGTCGCTCCCAGCGGCACATCAAGGCCCCGGACCGGTTAAACCTCTAACTGGTCCACTGGACTTCAAAAGACATTTATTTTCTCTTTAACAAATATTGTAAATGTAAATGTAAAAAGAAAACCATTTGTTGTATATAGTTCTCCACCACTCCCGCTGGACTGAATGTTAACAGTGGGTGAATGTGGTAAACCACTGTTGCACCTCTATTAGGTGATGTATATTAGGACCTGTACTACAGGTACGTTGGTAGTCCCTGCCTTCTGGCTCCGGCCAGTAGGCGAAGTATAAATATGTGTGTCCCCCATGCTGCAGCCACTTCGCCAGCTGCTATGGGAGGCCACACATCTTAGAGCAATAAAGCCTCAGTTGTACCCAACTCAAGTCTTTGTGTAATTGATCGTGCATCACAAAGAAATAATGGCCTGTTATAATTTCCCAATTATTTCATGGTGAATTCAATGGGGCAAAAATTACATTGCATCACACTTAATTTGTGCCACAAATTGTTTAACAAGCTAAGTTTTGACAAAGAGTCACCCAGACTCGAAACTTTAGCTCCGTTCTCTCTCCACAGATGCTGTCAGAGCTGCTGAGATTATCCAGCACTTTTTGTTGATGTTTGAGATTCCGACATCCGCCGTAACTTAGTTTTACCAAAAACAATATAGTTGATTTTTAATTGCATTCTGAAATGGCTCAACAAGGCACTCAGTTGTATTAAAGTGAATGGGCCAATTGGCCTTGACTCTGGGCATTGAATACAATCAAGACACATCCAGTGCAATCAACAATCCCAGGTGCGTGATCTACCTTGGCCTCCACCTGAGGACCTGACCATGATAGATGCCAGTCTTCAGCTAATTTGGTTCACTCCATGTGATATCAAGAAATAGCTGAAGACACTGGACACTGCAAAGACCATGTGCCATGACAACATCCTGGCTGTTGTACGGCACGGGTATGGTAGAATACTCCTCATTTGCCTGGATGAGTTCAGCACCCAAAACAGTTGAGAAGCTTGACACCAAGACAAATCAACTTTCTTGATCAGCACCCCCATCCACCACCTTAAAGATTAATTCCTCCACCACTCACAATTTTCTACTTGCTCTATCAACTTCACCTTCTCTCCAATCAACAGCACTATTGACTTTCTCACTGATTTGATCTACTTTCATGCTTTGCACGTCACTTCACTTGGTAATTGTGATGTTAAATTATGGCTTGGCCAGCATTTAATATTTCAGTGAGCCTACATCTAACTGTTACACTCTGATTAGTCGGCACAGTTACATGACTCCTGATGAAGGAGGCTTGCTTGCTTGTGCTGTAGAAGCATCTCTCTTAGAACATAGAACATAGAACGATACAGCGCAGTACAAGCCCTTCGGCCCTCGATGTTGCACCGACATGGGAAGTCGAAAAACTAAAGGCCATCTAACCAACACTATCCCATTATCATCCATATGCTTATCCAATAAACTTTTAAATGCCCTCAATGTTGGCGAGTTCACTACTGTTGCAGGTAGGGCATTCCACGGCCTCACCACTCTTTGCATAAAAAAACCACCTCTGACCTCTGTCCTATATCTATTACCCCTCAATTTAAGGCTATGTCCCCTCGTGCTAGCCACCTCCATCCGCGGGAGAAGGTTCTCACTGTCCACCCTATCTAACCCTCTGATCATTTTGTATGCCTCTATTAAGTCACCTCTTAACCTTCTTCTCTCTAACAAAAACAACCTCAAGTCCATCCGCCTTTCCTCATAAGATTTTCCCTCCATACCAGGCAACATCCTGGTAAATCTCCTCTGCACCCGCTCCAAAGCTTCTACGTCCTTCCTATAATGAGGCGACCAGAACTGTACGCAATACTCCAAATGCGGCCGTACTAGAGTTTTGTACAACTGCAACATGACCTCATGGCTCCGGAACTCAATCCCTCTACCAATAAAGGCCAACGCACCATAGGCCTTCTTCACAACCCTATCAACCTGGGTGGCAACTTTCAGGGATCTATGTACATGGACACCGAGATCCCTCTGCTCATCCACACTACCAAGAATTTTACCATTAGCCAAATATTCCTCATTCCTGTTATTCTTTCCAAAGTGAATCACCTCACACTTCTCCACACTAAACTCCATTTGCCACCTCTCAGCCCAGCTCTGCAGCTTATCTATGTCCCTCTGTAACCTGCAACATCCTTCCGCACTTTCTACAACTCCACCGACTTTAGTGTCGTCTGCAAATTTACTCACCCATCCTTCTGCGCCCTCCTCTAGGTCATTTATAAAAATGACAAACAGCAACGGCCCCAGAACAGATCCTTGTGGTACGCCACTCGTAAATGAACTCCATTCTGAACATTTCCCATCAACCACCACTCTCTGTTTTCTTTTAACTAGCCAATTTCTGATCCACATCTCTAAATCACCCTCAATCTCCAGCCTCCGTATTTTCTGCAATAGCCGACCGTGGGGAATCTTATCAAACGCTTTACTGAAATCCATATACACCACACCACATCAACTGCTCTACCCTCGTCTACCTGTTCAGTCACCTTCTCAAAGAACTCGATAAGGTTTGTGAGGCATGACCTACCCTTCACAAAACCATGCTGACTATCCCTAATCATATTATTCCTATCTAGATGATTATAAATCGTATCTTTTATAATCCTCTCCAAGACTTTACCCACCACAGACGTTAGGCTCACCGGCCTATAGTTACCGGGGTTATCTCTACTCCCCTTCTTGAACAAAGGGACCACATTTGCTATCCTCCAGTCCTCTGGCACTAATCCTGTAGCCAATGATGACATAAAAATCAAAGCCAAAGGCTCAGCAATCTCTTCCCTGGCTTCCCAGAGAATCCTAGGATAAATCCCATCAGGCCCCGGGCACTTATCTATTTTCACCTTGTCCAGAATTGCCAACACTTCTTCCCTACGCACCTCAATGCCATCTATTCTAATAGCCTGGGTCTCAGCATTCTCCTCCACAACATTATCTTTTTCCTGAGTGAATACTGACGAAAAGTATTCATTTAGTATCTCGCTTATCTCCTCAGCCTCCACACACAACTTCCCACCACTGTCCTTGACTGGCCCTACTCTTACCCTCGTCATTCTTTTATTCCTGACATACCTATAGAAAGCTTTTGGGTTTTCCTTGATCCTACCTGCCAAGGACTTCTCATGTCCCCTCCTTGCTCGTCTTAGCTCTCTCTTTAGATCCTTCCTCGCTTCCCTGTAACTATCAAACGCCCCAACTGAAACTTCACGCTTCATCTTCACATAGGCCTCCTTTTTCCTCTTAACAAGAGATTCCACTTCTTTGGTAAATCACGGTTCCCTCGCTCGACCCCTTCCTCCCTGCCTGACTGGTACGTACTGATCAAGAACACGCAATAGCTGTTCCTTGAACAAGCTCCACATATCCAGTGTGCCCAACCCTTGCAGCCTACTTCTCCAACCTACACATCCTAAGTCATGTCTAATGGCATCATAATTGCCCTTCCCCCAGCTATAACTCTTGCCCTGCGGGGTATACTTATCCCTTTCCATCACTAATGTAAAGGTCACCGAATTGTGGTCACTGTCTCCAAAGTGTTCATCTACCTCCAGATCTAACACCTGGCCTGGTTCATTACCCAAAACCAAATCCAATGTGGCCTCACCTCTTGTTGGCCTGTCAATATATTGTGTCAGGAAACCCTCCTGCACACGTTGTACAAAGAACGACCCATCTAATGTACTCAAACTATATCTTTTCCAGTCAATATTTGGAAAGTTAAAGTCCCCCATAACAACTACCCTGTTACTTTCGCTCTTTTCCAGAATCATCTTCGCCATCCTTTCCTCTACATCTCTAGAACTATTAGGTGGCCTATAGAAAACTCCCAGCAGGGTGACCTCTCCTTTCCTGTTTCTAACCTCAGCCTATACTACCTCGGAAGAAGAGTCCCCATCTTGCATCCTTTCTGCCACCGTAATACTGTCCTTGACTAGCAGCGCCACACCTCCCCCTCTTTTGCCCCCTTCTCTGACCTTACTAAAACACCTGAACCCTGGAACCTGCAACAACCATTCCTGTCCCTGCTTTATCCATGTCTCTGAAATGGCCACAACATCGAAGTCCCAGGTACCAACCCATGCTGCCAGTTCCCCTACCTTATTTCGTATACTCCTGGCATTGAAGTAGACACACTTCAAACCACCTACCTGAACACTGGCACCCTCCTGCGAAGTCAAATCTGTGCTCCTGACCTCTATACTCTCAATCTCCCGTACCCCAAAACTACAATCCAGTTTCCCATGCCCCTGCTGAATTACTTTAAACCCCCCCAAAGAGCACTAACAAATCTCCCCCCCAGGATATTGGTGCCCCTCAGGTTCAGATGTAGACCAACCTGTCTGTAGAGGTCCCACCTTCCCCAGAAAGAGCCCCAGTTATCCAGAAATCTGAATCCCTCCCGCCTGCACCATCCCTGTAGCCACGTGTTTAATTGCTCTCTCTCCCTATTCCTCATCTCACTATCACGTGGCACGGGCAACAACCCGGAGATAACAACTCTGTTTGTTCTCACTCTAAGCTTCCATCCTAGCTCCCTAAATGCCTGCCTGACATCCTTGTCCCCTTTCCTACCTATGTCGTTAGTGCCAATGTGGACTACAACTTGGGGCTGCTCCCCTTCCCCCTTAAGGACGCGAAAAACACGATCCGAGACATCACGTACCCTTGCACCTGGGAGGCAACATACCAAATGTGAGTCTCTCTCGCTCCTAAAAAATCTCCTATCTGTGCCCCTGACTATTGAGTCCCCAATTACTAATGCTCTGCTCCTATCCCCCCTTCCCTTTTGAGCAACAGGGACAGACTCTGTGCCAGAGGCCCGTATCCCATGGCTTTCCCCTGGTAAGTCTCCCCCCCCCCCCAACAAGTATCCAAAACGGTATACTTGTTACTCAGGGGAACGACCGCAGGGGGTCCCTGCACTGACTGCTTCTTCCCAGTCCCTCTTACAGTTACCCATCTATCTCCAGTCTTTGGTGTAACTACTTCCCTGATGCTCCTATCTATGACTCCCTCTGCCTCCCGAATGATCCGAAGTTCATCCAACTCCAGCTCCAGTACCATAACTCGGTCTTGTAGGAGCTGGAGATGGCTGCACTTCCTGCAGGTAAAATCAGCAGGGACACTAACGGCATCCCTCACCTCAAACATCCTGCAGGAGGAACATTGCACTGTCTTCCCTGCCATCCCTCTTAGTTCCAACCAAGTTCTGGTAAACAAATATAAAATAAATAAAAAATAATAATATAATATAGCACTTACCTGCTCACACCAATGGGCCTTATTATTATGTTAGAGGAGGAGGGCGGGTGGGAGACACTATACGTGTAGTGTCTCGGGTTTCCTCTCCGCCAGAATTTATTGGCTAGGGGAAAATCCTTCCCAGAAGTCCGCGGGTCGTACTTCCGGTTCCCGCCTTATATTATCTTTACTTCCACTGGCACCCCGCCGCTCAATGTGTCCCCTCGCCCTCTTTCACTGACTCACCGCCGCTCCCCTCGCGCTCTTTTATCCTGTATCCCCGCCGCACTCCTCGCTCTCACTGTGTCCTGCCGCTCTCCTTGCGCTCCTTCACTGACTCACCGCTGCTCTCCTCGCGCTCCTTCACTGACTCACCGCCGCTCTCCTCGCGCTCTTTTATCCTGTGTCCCCGCCGCACTCCTCGCTCTCACTGTGTCCTGCCGCTCTCCTTGCGCTCCTTCACTGACTCACCGCCGCTCTCCTCGCGCTCCTTCACTGACTCACCGCCGCTCTCCTCGCGCTCCTTCACTGACTCACCGCCGCTCTCCTTGCGCTCCTTCACTGACTCACCGCCGCTCTCCTCGCGCTCTTTTATCCTGTGTCCCCGCCGCACTCCTCGCTCTCACTGTGTCCTGCCGCTCTCCTCGCGCTCCTTCACTGACTCACCGCCGCTCTCCTCGTGAAAGGTTTTGGCATTATTTTTCTGGAACGCGCCAAACAAAGGTCGAGTAACCGATTGAGCTCTGCAAATTTTGACTAATCATAGACTATGGCCGGGATTTTCCCCTACCCGGTGGGGCGAGGGGTCCCAGCGTACCGGAGTGGCGAGAACCACTCCGACGTCAGGCCTCCCCAAAGGTACGGAGAATTTAGGGGCTAGGCCCGCGCCGGAGTGGCTCCCGCTCCGCCGACTGGCGCCAACGGCCTTTGGCGCCACGCCGACCAGCGTCAGGGATGGCCGAAAGGCCTTCGCCTGTCACCATGAGTCCGCACATGCGCCGGAGCGTCAGCGGCCACTGATGTCACCACCGGCGCATGTGCGGTGGAGGGGGTCTCTTCCGCCTCCGCCATGGTGGAGGCCATGGTGGCAGCGGAAGAAAAAGAGTGCCCCCACGGCACAGGCCCACCCGCCGATCGGTGGGCCCCGATCGTGGGCCAGGCCACCGTGGGGGCACCCCCCGGGGTCCGATCGCCCCGCGATCCCCCCCAGGACCCCGGGGCCTGCTTGCGCCACCTGCTCCCGCCAGCACCAGAGGTGGTTTAAACCACGTTGGCAGAGAGACCTGACAGCGGCAGGACTTCAGCCCATTGCGGGCCGGAGAATCGCCGCGGGGGGCCCGCCAACCGGCGCGGGGGGCCCGCCAATCGGCGGGGCGTGATTCCCACCCCGCCGGGGGAGGCGGAGAATTCCGGCCACGGTGGGGGCGGGATTTACGAAGGCCCCGGGTGATTTCCTGACCCTGTGGAGAATTCCGCCCAATGTTTCATGACCTTTCCTATTCTTTCAACCGGAATGATTGATAACCTCGATGCATGTATAATTCCATGTCATCTGGGTTTGACTGAGCAAGATTTCATTTGATTGTCGTTCTTTCATCACTGCTGGTTCAAAATTCTGTGCAACAAGGATCTTCACTCCAGATACATCAGCAGTGCAAAAATGAAGCTCAACAACCGGCTTCCAGGACAGTTAAGGACCATAAATCCGCATCTTGCCAGAAAAGCCTTTATCCCCTGAATGAATAACACAAAACATACTGGAAATTTATATTGTTCTTGATCTGTACTATATCTTTGTGATACTGCTTTTGATGACATGTGAGGCTTCAATTACGGTCTTAACATAATGGCTGGCTACCATTACAGTACAAGTGATTAGCACTGTGGCTTCACAGTGCCAGGGTCCCAGGTTCGATTCCCTGCTGGGTCACTGTCTGTGCAGAGTCTGCACATTCTCCCCGTGTTTGCGTGGGTTGCCTCCGGGTGCTCCGGTTTCCTCCCACAGTCCAAAGACTTGCAAGTTAGGTGGATTGGCCATGATAAATTGCCCTTTGTGACCAAAAAAGATTGTGGGAGTTGTTGGGTTGTGGGGATGGGGTGGAAGTGAGGGCTTAAGTGGGTCAGTGTGGACTCGATGGGCCTGGTGGTCTCCTTCTGCCCTGTTGTGTTCTATGACTAATACAAAGCTGGCCTGTCGTGCAAGGACCTGATTAAACACAATTTTGGGGTGTCAAGCTTTTTGAATAATTGTCATAAGCATCCAGCACAGCTCTGATTTTGTGCTAACATTTAATCAAATGGATGACATTGAAAATCTGGAGCCCAGCTAAAATTTTAAGGGATATTCGTTCTTACCGATGAGAAAATAGATTTTTTTTAAAAATTGTCTATTTTTGCCGAGCCTATTTGGGGGAGCAGGACTGATATTGTAATGGACTAATTTGGAAGAAACTGATGGAATGACCAAACTGTTTTTTGTGCTGGCAAGGTGGAGATAAAGCCACATGAGTTGGGTTGGACTATCGAGACCTCACAGGCACATTCTCTAATAGACAGCAATGCACCTTGCATATCCGGAGTTGGTCGTTTTGGATAAATGGGTACACAATACATGGTACCTACCATGTGCACTCGTTTAGTTTAACACATTTAGGTCAAAGAAGGAATCCACTCTTCACATCAATTCACATTGCCAATTTTAAGACAGTCAAGACACTATTGCCATTAATCAATTATAGCAACATCATGGAGCCAATTTTACCCTTTTTGCTGCATTTTTCTGGTTGTCAAGTGGAGTGCATTCGAAACGCACTCTCCCTGGCTTTTATATTTCTGGATTCAAACCTATGCAGGAACACAATTTAGTAGCAGAAGAAAGTTAAAATGTTACTGTAAGCCTGAGAGCAGAGCAGCAATGGGAATAGCTGTTTCCTTTCGGACTTTCTGATATCTTCACGTTATGTCTGTCCTAGTGACCTAATGAAAAGAAACAGCCTGCCTTCCAATTGGCCCCAAATTGTACCCAGGTCAATGTCAGGTCCTGCTGGTTGAGCAAGCTAGGCAGAAGGCACAGGCTCAATTCTGATCACGGTTTCCCTCAACAATCTGCCTTTCGAAAAGCAGCGACCCAAATAAAATTGTAGCTATGTGATGTCATACTCTTCTCATTAAGATTGTACTTACTCTCGGTTTATAAACTCCCTCTGGAAATATCTGAGTAAATTAGACAAAGACCTGGTGTCATTCCCCAATCCCATGTATTTTCCCTAAATTAACCCTGGGGTAAATACCTTCTATCCAAAAACAATATTTTTGACTGACATCTGTCAAGCTTCATGTCTGCATAGCTCTGCCTTCTAACATTGGAAAATAACACTGCGTTTTCACTAAACAACAGATCAATAAAAAGGTAACAATTCACAAAACCCAGCAATAAATAAGATGACATTTGGTGTCACGCAAATCTCCTGCCTGAAGAACCTGATCAGTTTATTATAGTTTAAGGAGCAAGGAACTGGCAGAAGATGCACTTTTTTTTTTAGAACAGTACAGCACAGAACAGGCCCTTCGGCCCTCAATGTTGTGCCGAGCAATGATCACCCTACTCAAGCCCACATATCCACCCTATACCAGTAACCCAACAACCCCCATTAACATTATATTTTAGGACACTAATGGCAATTTAGCCTGGCCAATCCACCTAACCCGCACATCTTTGGACTGTGGGAGGAAACCGGAGCACCCGGAGGAAATCCACGCACACACGGGGAGGACGTGCAGACTCCGCACAGACAGTGACCCAGCCGGGAATCGAACCTGGGACCCTGGAGCTGTGAAGCATTGATGCTAACCACCATGCTACCGTGGTGCCCTCAAATGCTGCCTTGATGTCAAGGACGTTCACTCTCACCTCACCTCTGTCATTCAGCTCTTCTGTCCATGTTTGAACCAAGGCTTGTCCATGTTTGAACCAAGGCTAATGATAAATTGCTCATGATAAATTAGTTGTGGCTACTGTTTTTTCGTTTAGAACTGTGAACATTTTTTGCAACATTGCATATGACTGAAATACACTTAAGCTAATTAAAATTAATATTTGTAGTATTTTTCTTTGCTCAGAAAATACTGCTCTGATTTTCCATCCTTACCTGGTCTGGCCTACATGCGACTCCAGATCCACAACAATGTGGTTGATTCTTAAAAATGCCCCTTCAAGGGCAATTAGGGATGGGCAATAAATGGGGGCCCAACCAGCATGCCCTCATCCCATGAAAGAATTTATTTTAAAATTGTTTAAACTGGAAAATTGCACATGTGGTGCTCTACTTGAAGACCAATAATGTTGAAGAACCAAACTTCCGCAATGACCCCAATGGAAACCCAACAGACAGGATTTCACCAAATCCGAATTCAACATGGTAATAGATAGGGGAAGAAACTATTTTTGCTGTTGGGAGTTGAGGACCAGAAGGCATAGTTTAAAAATTCAAGCCAGACCTTTCAAGAGTGAAATCAAGAAACAATAATTGCTAAATTTGAAACTGAGATTGAAAGATTTATGTTAACCAAAACCATTAAGGCATATGGAGCAAAGGAGGTATATTTTGAAATTCAGAATGCAACACTTTCTTTCAGAACTGCAAACTAGTTACTCCCTGAAGACTGCAAAAAAGGAAGATGAAGAAGCATGATTACTTGAGGAGAAAAAAATAATATATTTATATGTAGCCCGAGGACAACATTCTGAAACTCCTGTAAGAAGTCATTTTATCCAAAGCACTGATACATCTTCATAAATAAGCTGAATGGAAGATTACATTTTTTGATCTATATATCTACAAACGGAGGTTGACATCAGTGGTGTTGCAGATCATAGGGGCAGGCAATTAATACATTGTGAATAATGTTCCATCTGCACCAAAATTGCCAATAAAACATTTCAAGATAACATTTCAATACTGGGAAAATATATCAACACAGTTATTTCAGATTTGGAACCATGTGGATTGTAGAATTAAGAACTTGAAATATTGACATTCTCAATAATATGTATTTTACACAGCCCAAAATTTAGAATATGATATAAACCTTAAAAATATATATTTGGCCTTGGTTTGTAACTTCCAGGAATCAGTATTATAGCCAGATGTTGTTGGTACCCAAACTCTTTGCTGTGCCCAATGCACTCAATTGTTCCTTGATATCATGTGGTGTGAATTGAATGGACTGAAGTCTGGCATCTGGGATAGTGGACATCTCAGGAGAAGTTTTCATCTTTTGCACTCACATGCTGAACTCCACCACCATTGAGGAATGGGTTTTCAGAAAAACCTCTCTTCCTTTTAGTTGCTTAATTGTTTCCTGCCAATCAGAGTTGGATGTGCAGGGCTGCCAAGCTTTATTTATTTTATTTAACAACATTTTTTTTCTTTGTTTTTTAAAGAGTACCAAATTATTTTTTTTCCAATTAAGGGGCCATCTAGCGTGGTCAACCCGCCGATTCTGCACATCTTTGGATTGTGGGGGGTGAGCAATGTGGAGAATGTGCAAACTCCATATGGTCAGTGAACCAGGCCCGGGATCGAATCTGGGTCCTCAGCACTGTGAGGCAGGAGTGCTAACTACTGTGTCACAATGCCCCCCTCCCCCCCCAACCAAGCTTGAACCTGATCGGTTGCTTGTAGAATTGTTTATTTATGTCCAATTGTTAAACATACATTTGGTCCATTGTTGTACATTCACCAGGATAGCTCCTCATTTTCAGTATGGTTAATGGGGCTTCCATGTTTCCCATTGAATGGCAATGGCCATCTAATTAATTTCCACTGCCATCAGATTATTTAAAATCTTCCAAACAGTCCCATGACAAGGTCCGTTAAATGGGGCGATCAAGCCTATGTAAACAAATATTAAACAACCCAAAAGCTACCACTGACATGAACTTAACAAGAATACAAAGAAAGACCTTCTGAAAAATGACTGAGCAGTTGATTATGCGAGCAGCAGCTTTGGATTCTTGAGAACACAGTGATAGCCTCCAAAGCAATGATTTACCGGATGCAACATGATCAGGTATTCAATCCCGAAGCATTATTCAGATCCACATCTTTTTTAGGGCTCTCATATTCCATTCTTGACTTCATTAAGGTGCTTAATTGTGCACATCAATGCAATTTTACTATTTGAATGTTCTTTTAAATAACAGTTCCAGTCAGGCGACTGTGCCTAACTGGCCATAAACATAATACTCTGGCTGCCGTGGCATGGACAGCAGCACGTATATGTAGCGTATATTATTTAAACTGCACAATTAAAGTAGCAGGTAAACAAAGAGAGAATCTTTGCTTTAATTCGTACTCAAAAGAAAGCTAATGGTCTCGTATATATTTTGCTACTTCTTTATCACAAACTGAATTTTCCCAGCCCCGTGTAGGCAGGGGGTCACAAAAAGTGAGGGTGAGCTGTGTTGGGATAGGGGGATTACTCAGGAGGCACACATGGTGGCCTGCATGATCCACAGAAGCAGGCATCTAATTTGGGTAACTTAGGGGCCATGTTGCGACAGTGCCAATAGTTTCCCACCAGCAGACTGGATGCTTGCTCAGTTCAGAGTCCATCAGTTGAATTGAAGTGACCTCCAGGAAGCATGGAGGTGGGTGCCATTGGAGCAAGTTTTTTATGCCTCAATGACAGAACCCTATGCAAAGGCCGTAACCTCAGCCAAAACCAATCCTGCAAAAGGTGTTTCTCTTCAAATCAATGAGTACATAGAGACATAGAACATAGAACAGTACAGCACAGAACAGGCCCTTCGGCCCTCAATGTTGTGCCGCGCCATGATCACCCTACTCAAACCCACGTATCCACCCCATACCCATAATCCAACAACCCCCCCCTTAACCTTACTTTTTTTTTTATTAGGACACTACGGGCAATTTAGCATGGCCAATCTACCTAACCCGCACATCTTTGGACTGTGGGAGGAAACCGGAGCACCCGGAGGAAACCCACGCACACAGGGGGAGGACGTGCAAACTCCACACAGACAGTGACCCAGCCAGGAATCGAACCTGGGACCCTGGAGCTGTGAAGCATTTATGCTAACCACCATGCTACCCTGCTGCCCTTAAACAGTAGTGGCCCTGTCTGCCAGCTTCGGGCCTCTTATTTGCTGACTTAGCTGCTGGCAATCGAGAATGCATCCTTGTTGAGGCACCCTCAAGATCTACTTTTTTGCTCAGCAACATCTCCAAGTAGGTGGGACAGCCACTCAGTGCTGCAGATCCTCTGAATGAACCTTTAACCTCAGGAACCCATCCACCATCCATTAATAGGGTGGCAAACGTACAGTTGGAAAATTAAGAGACCACTTCCCAGCTGGTTGCATCTGTGCGCAGGCTGATGATATTTGGAGCATCAAATGGACCTGACATTGGGGTCCCAAGCACGCTGGAAAATTCAGCCTAAAATGATGAACTGTTGGTATCTGTAAATTGAACCCCTCGGCAAAACTGCTGCAAAAGAAAATCATGTAATTTCTGCAGTGGACCATCAAAATTACAGTCCAAAAAGAAGCCATTCTGCCAACCACTCCTGTGCCATTGTCAGCTCCTCAACTACAGCTATCTATTCTCAACATTACCTTTTGTCCTTTTTCCAAACACTTTTTTCATTTGGATTTGAATTTATTGTCACGTGTACCGAGGTACAGTGAAATATATTGTTCTGCATGGAGTCCAGTCAGATCATTCCATACATGAAAAAACATAGGACATACATAAATACACAATGTAAATACATAGACACAGACATCGGATGAAGCATACGGAGTGCAGTACTACTCAATAGAGATTGTCTTTTTCAAATACCTAATTCCTTGTGCTATTATTGCAAACTTAAATTAAACCATTAATGTTCTGATGACTCCATTTGTGGAATATTGTCTTACTTGCCTCTTCATTCTTCTGGTTAAACTTTGTTGTTAACTCCATGCTCTAATATCCTCCTTATAATTAATGCGTTGTTCAGATTGCATGCTGTGGCCTAATCAACAATGTACAAATTCATAATCTCGTTCCTTTTATATTCAATATTCTGATGTATAAAGCCAACATTTTTGATGTCTGTTAGCCATTTTGTATCTGAGTTCCCATCTTTAAAAGCTCTTTGATCCTGCTCCATTGAGAATCTTGCCTCGTACTTTTTTTCATTCCCCGTTTGAGGAAATATCCTACCTCGGCACTAAACTTCATCTGCCATGTTTATGTTTTTGTTTCACATGTCCATTTGATTCTTAACTAAATCTTGCTTCAGATTGTTCAGATCTAAGCTTCAACCATATTGGAAAAGCCAAGCTTCTGGGCCAAATGAGCAATAACAAATTCACCTGATCTGCCTTTAGAAAAACAAGAGATGCTCAATCATGATCATTGAGAAAGCTGACATTGGAACACAAAGCATTAAGAAGCAAAGATGATTCTTCAGGAAATAATTCATTTACGGAAGTAGTCATGGATAGAATCCATACGTCAGAACTAGATTCAATTCCAAAAGACTTTCTTCAATGATCACCAACCGGCAAAGAATCATTCCCAATATTTGGATCCAACTTTAACTGCAGGAATAAAGGGATTAAATCTTTGAAATGGATCATAGTGCAACAAAGACCACACAAGGAGATATGCACAGATTAAAGTAGTTCACAATAAGAGGCGAGGTCAAAGATCCACTGGTGGGGGATGTGGTGATATGCATCACTGTAGATACACAAGGGGTTAATGTAAGTACACATAGACTAGCTAAACACTAGAAGTAGCACCAGAGACATGACACACAGACACTCAACCAATAGATCAGTAAGATAGGACATGACCAATGGACATTCACGACACACACAGAGGTGACACTACCACAGGGGAGCATTACACCAACCCATATATGAAGGACACAGCACACATGATCTTTCTCTTTCCAGTGGAGACACTCAGTGAATTCAGACACAGGGTTGATTCAACATCACACCCACCACCTGGATTGTAGCAGACTGGTTTGTCAGTCTGAGTAGCTATAGCAGGATTAACAGTAGTGGTAAATCTAAGTAGGAAAATTGTTAATAGTTTAATAAACGTGTTGAAGTTATCTCCACGTCTAAACCTTCCTTTGTCAGAGTGAACATCAAGGAAGCCGCTTATGCTACGCCAAGAGCATAACAAGGCAGGGGAGGGGTGGTGATTTTGGACTAAGTGCTACCATGCACCCCCCTAAAACCTCTGAGATTGAAGCTCAGAAGGTTAGGTGGGGATTCACACTGTGGCCGTACATAAAGGGATTTTCAGCTGGAGCCAGCAGGAAATGTCCTCGCAGATCGGAAAGCCATTTCGTCCTGTAGCCCCAATCTATCCTTCCATCCCTTTCAGCACCCCCCCCCCCCACACACTCTTTTGACTGCTCCCCTTTCCTCAGCACCCCCAATGTTGTGGAGGCCCTCGGGATCCCTCCTCACACATCCTCTACCTGGCAAGAAGCCCGCCGCACTGCCAGCCTGGCACCCTAACATTGCCTCTTGCATCCTCGCAGTGCGAGGGTGGCACTGCCAGGCTGGCAGTGCTAAGGTGTCCACGTGCTGGGGGTGTGCTAGGGTATCACCCTGCCCTGTCTCCCCGACCACCCGGTGTCTCAAATGGCCTTGGAGACCCCCTGGGTGCTGTTCTGACTTATTAAACGGCACCCAGCCAGGCGAATCCGGCAGCTGGGTTATTTAAATAATCCATACGGCTAATTTAAATATGTAGTACTAGATCCAATGAGGGCGAAATCCAGATCGTGCCGGGCAGAGCAGGTCGGGAGACTCACGTGAGTTTTCCCACCCAGCACAGTACCCAATTTGGGGCTCACACGCAATTCAGCCATTGTGCCCAGGTTGGTGAATCATAGAAAATCCTACTTCCAGCCAGAAAGTGGATGGTATGTCGTCTTTCAATGGGTGTATTGACTGTTGTGGAGATGCCCAAGTCAGTCACACCTGAACTTCTGTCATTGGGAATTCCTGCTCTCAGCATGACAACCTCCTGTGCTATTGGTCTGGTAAGTGGACATAAGCTTTGTTTCTCACAAGACCCTGCAAAACCCCTGAGTAACTAGGTTCCTTATTTGCAGTCATTTTGGTGCAATCTAATCCGTGTTATAGTAAGGGTACAGTTAGAAGGTTGTGGATTTTTAGTTGTAAGATATCAACTAAAGTTGATCAATATACATCCTACACAAGTGCTGTATCTTCCTTGGCACACTGACACAACAATTGACCCTCACTAAATGTTGTCTAACCTACTGAGCATCCCCAAGTTGAAACAGAAACCATCACACAGAGCTTTTCTGAATGTCTCAATGGCTGTTGATATTAAGTCAGATATATAAAGAGCATTTAGTTTGATTTGCCCGTGATGGTACTGGTACAATCTTCGGCAAAAAAAAATTGTTCAGTGCATCTTGCAGCTAAACACCCAGAAACCATATGTAGTATTGCTTTGACATGAATTAACAGTGAATAGTTTCAACTTTTCAAGTATTTGTTGATAAACTGTGCAAAGCCAATGCTGATACAAACCACTCAACCAAAAGGAATTATGCGAATGTGCTTAATAGTCTGGTTTCTAATTACAGTAAATCGCAGCATGTTAGATGACTCAATTCTTTTGATGCCAAAACCCGTGGCTGGATTCTCCGTTTCAGCGGCTAAGTGCCAGCTCGAACTGAGAATTTGCGGGAAGTTTGCAATGAAAAAAATCGGCACCGACCCCTCACTGATTCTGGGACTAGTGAGGAGTTAGCAGCGGCAGCGGCTGAAACTACAGGTTCCCGTGCCGAAAAAGGCTGGAGAATGGCCGGTTCCCAGGCCGCGCAAATGCACGACTGACGACATGCAGCAGTTGTGCCGTACAACATGGCGCCGGCCGTGCGTGGACCAACTCGTCATCCGTAACCCCACAGGCTACCCCCAGGCCACCGCCTGGTCACATCCCACCAGTTTCCCCAGTCCTCACGAAAGCCCCCCCCCCCCCCCCCCCCCCCCCCCCCCCGCCCCCCCCCGGTCAGCGGCATGGATCCTGGCCGAGTGTGGCGGTGCTGGACACAGTCCGCAGCCGCCACGCTGTGTTCTCAGCCGCTGAGACCACATGTGTCCCACGCAGTTGGGAACTCGGCCCATCGGGGGCGGAGCATCGCGGGAGGGCCGGCCGATGACATGCCATCGCCGTTGCAATGGCAGTGCATGACACGATTACGCCATTTACAAGGGGGCGGAGCATGGCTGACCAGCGTCAAATCGTCCCCGGTCCCGATCTGTGCAACAAAGTTGATTCTCCACCCAATCGCCGATTATGATATCGGCGTCGGGCAATGCAGAATCCCGCCCTATGCTTAGGGCTATACTCAGCAAAAAGATCGCCACCCATTTTTTGCTCAGAAAATCTGTACTCACATTAGGAGTTGGCAATTTTCACTTCAGAGGTGCCTGTTTACTTAACTTATAAGTTGACATATGGGATCAAGCAGATGATACAGGCTGTGTTGTCAAGAACATGAAAGGGAATTTAAGACATACCAACACAGAGCAGACCATGTGCGGCAAACGCTGAATGGAAATTAGTTCCCTGGCAAAAAGAACGAAGCATGAAGTTGGTTTCAAGCTAAAGGTCATAACATTAGTCAACTCATCAAATGACTGTGCAGCAGTGAGGGAATCTGGTATTGTTGAAAAGCTGGAGAGATAAGTCAAGAAGAAAGAATCTGCCCTGAAGAAGATGCCCAAGACCAAATGCACCATGGGATCTGGGACCAGCCACTGGCCTTATCTCGAGAAGCAGATATTATAACAGGTCCTTGAAAATTGTGGGACTGTTAAATTGACACCAGAAATACAATGCACACATATGCACATAAGTGGACCAAATCAAACCCCGCGACCAGCAAGGATTTCAGAACAAAAGCTAATTGGGTGTAGCTGCTTTGTGGAACAAAAATGTCAAGGTACAACGGCAAAAGACCAAGATCACTCAGAGACTACTAAAATTGCCAGTTTCCATGCTGCATCAGCAGAGAACGGCCAAAACACGAGTGCCCATTATGATACACTGGCAACATGGATGAAACAACAATGAATTTTGATATGCGCAGCAGCCAAACGATGGAGTTGGTAAGGATTGAAAAGAGTTGAACTGAAAACCAAAAGAAGACAATATTCACCGTAACACTAACCCTCATGACCAAAAGAACAAAATTAGAACATATGGTAATTTTCAAAAGTAAATCCATGCCAAAAATATCTGCAGGGGTTTTTGAGCATGTTCATGATAATGGTTGGATGGATGAGGATGGAGTGAAGTTGTGGATCGATAATGTGTAGAACAGGTCTACATAAAGAACACAGCTTATAACTAATGAGTTTCAAGCATGTGAAGAAATGACACCCAAATTGAAGTTTGGTTCGGGGTCTAATGTTCATAGCTCAACTTTTTGATGTGTGCCTCGATAAGTCATTGGAGGATGATGTTCACGCTGACTGGAACAGGCAGATGGTTGATGGAGAGCAAACCCTTCACAAACAGTGGAAATAGCATCCTGCTCGGTTTAATGTTTTGTGATATTTCCTCATCAAATATGGGTTGTTATTCATTCATAAATAATAATAATAATCGCTAATTGTCACAAGTAGACTTCAATGAAGTTACTGTGAAAAGCCCCGAGTCATCACATTCCAGAGCGTGTTCGGGGAGGCTGGTACGGGAATTGAACCCATGCTGCTGGCCTTGTTCTACATTACACGCCAGCTGTTTAACCCACTGTGCTAAACCAGCCCCTGATCGTTCAATTGCCATCAGATCGTTCAAAAACGCGGAGTATCCAAATGAGTGGGCGGAGAAGATGATGATTTGCTGTTGAGTGATCATTAAGTGCTGTAAACTGCAGGGTTATGGGCAGTGTGAAGGAAGAAAGGATTAGAAAGGGTGTCTTTGGGTCGGCGTGGACAAGATGGACCTAATGGTCCCCTCATATGCTGTATCATGTCTACAGTTCTATTCTGAAACAAAAAGCACCAAATTTGATCTAGAGTAGAATCCGTCTGATGATGCCTTATCCAAAGTGGCTTGGAATGAATTGGATGAAGCTTTCCACGGGATGCTGAGACAATTAATTTGACGGTTTTTAAAATCTTTTGATTGTGGTTCAAGGAATTCTCGTAGAATTGATTTATTTAATAGCACGGGTCAATTAGATTTAACTTGAATTACTGGTATTGTTTTTACAAATTTCAAAATGGCAACCACCTAAACCAACAGCACCAGTTCACATTTTATACTTGCCACCAAAGTTGGCCCAAGGGTGTTTAAAGGCAGCACGGTAGCATTGTGGATAGCACAATCGCTTCACAGCTCCAGGGTCCCAGGTTCGATTCCGGCTTGGGTCACTGTCTGTGCGGAGTCTGCACATCCTCCCCGTGTGTGCGTGGGTTTCCTCCGGGTGCTCCGGTTTCCTCCCACAGTCCAAAGATGTGCAGGTTAGGTGGATTGGCCATGATAAATTGCCCCTAGTGTCCAAAATTGTCCTTAGTGTTGGGTGGGGTTACTGGATTATGGGGATAGGGTGGAGTTGTTGACCTTGGGTAGGGTGCTCTTTCCAAGAGCCGATGCAGACTCAATGGGCTGAATGGCCTCCTTCTGCACTGTAAATTCTATGATAACTATGATAACACAATACATCATAATCTACAGTAAATAAAATTGCATGTATATTAAGAAATAAGTGCTTTGTAGGTTCATAAATGGAAGCTTGTACTGTGGTATAACTTTGAGGTTTGAAGTACTTCATACTCACTTCTTTGCTGCGTTTGAAGATACAGAGATGAAGTAAAGGCAGAGCTATATACAATAGACTGTGAAAAAGGCTGACATTTCATTAATTTATCCATGATTTAGGGATAATAAGTAATGTCCTTCATGAATTGTTTCAGGAATCATTTTCGACTTACGTAGGATTTCATTAGGTTGACTTGCTAAGTACTGATCATATAGACTTTGAAGGTGAAACCAAGCACAAGCACATTAGAAATAAAAACTGAGCCCAAAAATGTCAACTGTACCACAGGTGCATTAACTCTAACCCCCACAATGTTCCGTTCCAGTTTGGCAAACTGGAGAAGAACTTGATTTTTTTGCCACTACTGCGCCATGTAACAAGACAACCACATGAGACAGTGAAGATTAAGCTAGGACAAATCTCCTATTATACAAATAAGTCATATATTTGGATTAATGGCCAGCAGATAGTTACACTAAAAATGGCAAGGAACAAAGACAACTCCCACATGATGGATTTCCACAAATTATTTTTCTAAAAGAGGCTATGGTAAATTCAAAAATGTCCTGGATACAATCACAATGGTGAAATGAAATGAAATGAAAATCACTTATTGTCACGAGTAGGCTTCAATGAAGTTACTGTGAAAAGCCCCTAGTCGCCACATTCCGGCGCCTGTCCGGGGAGGCTGGTATGGGAATGATGACATGTGTTATTACTTAACTATACAAAAATCTTGTTCTACAGCTGAGCATAAGCATGGTTCATTATCACTGTTACGTTTTCTGCGCAGTTCAGCAGCAGCATAAAGTTTAATTGGCTTCAGACTACAGGTGGAATCCAGTGTCTTCTGCAAACTATTGGGCAGGATTCTCCCTTTGGGGAGATTGGGCCAGATTCTCCGTTTCTGAGGATACGTCCGGAGGATTTATGGCGCTTTATGTGGAAATAAATCGGCGCCACTCCCTTACTGATCATGCGACCAGTGAGGGGCTAGCAGCTGTGTCGCGTAAAACTCCCGGCCTCCACAAAATAAACGGCCAGACAATGGCCAGGTCAGTGGCCGCGCACGCCGACAACCTGCAGCGGTCGAGCCTTAAAACATGGCGACTGTCGTGCGCGGACCTGACCTGCCAGATGGTGCCGACCTAGCCAACCCGTGGCCACCCCCACCATTCCCCCAAGGCCTCGCAGAAGCCCCCCCCCCACCCCGACCTGCAGCACGGCTCCCGCCCAACTGTGGCGGCGCTGGACACAGACCGCAGCCCCCACGCCGGGTTCCCATACGGCGGAGGCCATAAGTGAACTATGCCATTGGGCACCTGGCTTTCAGGTGAGGCGGTGAGGTTATCCCAACGGTGTGTGGCGTACATGGCGATGGTGCCGTTTCGGAGGGGGCGGAGCATATGAAACGTGCGTCAAACAGGCACCGCCCCCGATTTCAGCGTCAAAAGGGATAATCGCTGATTATGAAATCGGCGTCAGGGAACGGAGAATACCGTCCAAATTCTCCCACCGGAGCTGAATTGCACCTGATTCGAGCTTATGCAGAGCACAAATCAGGAAGCGATTCACAATCCTTAGCCATGCAAATTTGTCACGGCGAGCATTGCAAGTGATTCCTCAGGAATCCCGCTAATGGGCTGCCATTTTGAGCAGGTGGCCAAATAGTGAGGTCTACACCCCACACCACAGTGCAATTCATCCTTGCCACAGTGCAATTCAGCCCCCCTGCAGTGCAATTCAGCCTCCCGCAGCACAATTCAGCCATCCTGCAGCTCAATTTCGCGACACCAGTATGGGACTGACCTGACATCCCCCTCCAACGATTCCCCCCTCCAGAGACCCCCTAAATAAAGATACCATGCCCAGAAACCCCCTAAATCAACAGATGACTCCAAGAGCCCCCCTAAATAAAGTGACCACCCCAGAGACCCCTAAATAATGAGACTCCCCACCCTGAGACTCCCTAAATAACAACCCCCTTGAGACCCCCTAATAACGAGATCCCCCCCCCCCCCCCCCCCCCCCCCCCCCCGAGACACCATAAATAAAGCAACCCCTTTCATGGTTGAGTGACTTAGAAGTAATCACCAGTGAAACTAACAGAAAGTACTTAATTCTGTTTGATGTGGTGCAGGAGCTGTTATTCAGAGCTTGATGTTTAGAAACATTACTTTTGTTTCACAGCTGACCACTTCAAAGTCATACAACCATCAAGAGAGATGAATGGAATAATGTTGTCAGCTGGGTGTGTATCACAGCCGAATAAAATCACAGCCGAGTAAAATCTATATAAAGGAGAAATGAATGAATGGCTTTCTATCAAAGATCTGAGTGGGTTTAAACACATCTGGCTAGATTTCTCTTTCCATGAATTTACAGGTGCTGCTTCCTGTGTCTGGGCCAGCAGATGTATTGAGTTTCAATGTGGTGATTGTTTTCACTGCTTCTGTCTGGACTGCTCTCCAGCTTGCAGACAAGGGGGGGGGGGGGGGAGGGGCGGGGGGGCTTCCTGACAGGAGTCTTTTTCTGGGATGTCTCTGGGTGGAGGATCTCTTTATTTAGAGATCTCTGGGCAGGGTCTCTCTATTTCCAGGGTCTCTGTGGCGGTCTCTTTATTTCGGGGGTCTCTGTGGTGGGTCTTTTTATTAAGGATTCCCTCGGGAAGTGTCTTCATTTAGGGGGGCTGTGGGGAGGGTCTCTTTATTTCGGGGGTCTCTGAGGGGGTCTCTATTTAGGGAGTCTGTGGGGGCCTCTTTAATTAGGGGATCTCTGGGCCAGTCTCATTTATTGTGGGGGTGTCTGGTGGCGGAAGTGGCCTGATGGAGGTGGCTCGGGCAGGTCCTGTAGGTCACCCTTAAAGAGTTTCCCCTTGACCCACTACGAGGTCGACTGCGTGAGGACCATGTTTGTCAAGACTTGCAACAATTCCTGCCCACTTATGTTCCGGCCCAGAGGATCGGAGAATGATGCGCGCCTAGAGAATATGGTGCCCAGCCCATTAATAAGATGCAAATGGGTCTAAAATGACCTATTTGCATTCTCTCGCCGGTGCAAGGTGTGAACCTTGATCCCAATGCTCGTGGGGGACCGGAGCATCGGAAACGAATGGTCCTGCTTTTTCCACAATGCTGGATTCCCTGCCGCATCGGGAACTCCTACCGCCTGAGGATGGCAGAGAACCCAGTTTATTGACTTTGACCTGAAAATTTTGGTAGTTTAAAATAAGCATCATCAATTTAACCATATCATTTCATAGAACATAAAACCATTTGGCCCATCGAGTCTGCACCGACCCACTTAAGCCCTCATTTCCACCCTATCCCTGTAACCCAATAACCCCTCTTAACCTTTTTTTTTGGTCACCAAGGGCAATTTATTATGGCCAATCCACCTAACCTGCACGTCTTTAGACTGTGGGAGGAAACCAGAGCACCCGGAGAAAACCCACACAGACACAGGGAGAACATGCAGACTCCGCACAGACAGTGACCCAGCGGGGAATCGAACCTGGGACCCTGGCACTGTGAAGCCACAGTGCTATCCACTTGTGCTACCATGCTGCCGTGAAGAATTTCTCTTCAGATTTTCACTTCTCAAATATATATGATGGGGGATTACTGTTCATGAATCAAGACCCCCTGTTTTACATCACCAGCCAAAGTCAAAAGTTTAACCATTGTGTTATCCACTAACCTAGGGCATCAAAGGCAACATTTCCCAACTATCTATCTCTCAATTCTCGTCAGTCAGAGAGTACCTCAGAGAAATACAATAAGCCAAGTAATTGGCACAAGGAGAAAACATTGAGGTAAGGAAGTGTTGCTGCTGTAGTGTAAGGAATTATTGCACATTATTTATGAATTTTAGTTTGGAAAGAAAAAAAAATGAGCATATAAACTTCAGGATTGATTCCTGTGGAAGTTGCAATTTAACAGATTTGTACAATATCAGTCTATTTTGAAGACAATCACATAAAGGGCCAGATAGATCAGATGTTCTTGCAAGTGTTGATTGAGGAATAATTAATGGCCAAGGACCGGTGAAATAATCTGCTCATCTTCAGCCAATAGGATCTTTTCTGCCCACTTCAGAGACGATACAAAGTCTGAGGTTAATGCCTCAGTCAAAGAGCTGAATTATGGAACATAAAAACATAAGAAACTCTGAGATGTAGGAATCTTTTGATGGGAGTTGGACAGAAGGAATGGACGTTCAGAGAAGAAAATTTTAATTTTGATGTCTCGACATTTATTGGAAGCGTTCAGCAATAATTTGCTGCCCCATTTTCTCCAATAACAAGGTGATGGCTGTCTTAATTGTGCCAGTCTTCTGCTTCCTGGGAATGTTTCTCCTAATGTGTCATTCTCTATTATCTTTCAGCTTCAGGAAACAGAACTCTTTTCTTCCTAACGGGATTATTATGTCAGACCTAGCTGCTCTGATTCTGGGGCTTTTGCAGTGTTTCACTTTCTGGCTCCACCAGATTTATCCAGGTGCTTTAATTGAGACTTAAGAATGTCGCTGGTCTGCACTTTCACAGTTCTGTTGTCCCATGGGGCCTCATTATATTTGCTTTCCCACTCCATCAGTGGATACATAGCTGTAATCCTAACCCATGGATACAGGGAACATTTCTGATCTCCAATCAATCCACATATATGTGACGGGATTCTCCGCAACCCAGCGCCAAAATCGCATTTGGTGGAGAATCTATGTTTACGCGGGAATTGTAGCCGGCGCCCCTTCCATGATTCTCTGGGTTACACGGCACGGCTGGTGGGGCCATTGACAGGTGGCTAGTGTTAGTGGAGAGATAAATATTAGCCCAGACACCAGGACATGTCCCTGATTGCCTTTGAATAGTGATAAGGGATTGATTAAATCCAGCTGAGTGTGCAGAAGATGTTGGTTTAATGTCTTAACTGAAAGATAACACTTCTAATAATGCTGCTTTCTCTCAGCCTTGCACTGAAAGTTCAGAGTCGTATTATGTTGAAGTCTTGGGTTTCAGCTTGAACTCTTGAGCATCTGACGGAGAGGTGAAAGTGATGCAACTGAGCCAAAGCTGACCACCTATAATGAACTGCAGTGTGACGGATGTGGCAAATGACATCTGACCTTACTTGGAAGGGTACAGTGATAAAAACAGTGGTCTTTTCAATTATAATACTGTTGTAAGGGTCCTTCCTGTTTATTCCCTTATTTCCCCTTTCTTTTATTTTTGCTGTTACATTTTGATCCATGGATGATTAATGGACAAGTGTCTTTAAGGCAAGCAGCCTGTATCTTTAATTCAAGCAGAGGAATCCAGTTTAGCACAGTGGGCTAAACAGCTGGCTTGTAATACAAAATAATGCAGAACAATGCCATCAGCGTGGGTTCAATTCCCATACCAGCCTCCCCGAACAGGCACTGGAATGTAGCGACTAGGGGATTTTCACAGTAACTTCATTGAAGCCTACTTGTGACAATAAATGATTATTATACTTAACCTGCACATCTGTGGGTTGTGGGGGTGAAACCCACGCAGACATGGGGAGAATGTGCAAACTTCACATGGACAGTGACCCAGGGCCAGGATTTGAACCCTTGTCCTCAGCGCCGTAGTCACAGTGCTAACCACATGCTGCCCTGAGTACAGCACTTCTAAACTACAGACAACCTGAATGAATTAATCTACAGAGAAGACCATTATATGCTGCACATCAAATACTTCAATCTGCAAGCTTGCTGTTCAGAAAAGTGTGCTAAGAACCATCATCTGAAACAAAGATTCTTTCTTCCTTTCATTTATGCTTTTTACCTCTTTCCATCCCCTGTGTTTTCCTGTCCAGTGTGTGTGGGTGGAGGATGAGGACAGATTAAAGTAGGGATTAGGAATTAGTTTATAGTTAACCAGTTGCATTTGTTGCATATCTCATAACAGTTCTTGTTATAAATAAACTGTAATTGTGTTTACATTTACAGACTAGTTGATTACGTAATTATTGGGCAGCCAAGCACCAAAGTCTTTGGGTATTTTTATAAGAATTATTGGTTAATTCACTTGTGTAGTGCCTCCGGGCACGTGGGGCTGCGCATTCACCCAAGGTGTTGTAAAAATGTTTTCCTCTTTCGAGTAGGCTGTAGATCTCCTGTTAGCAGCTGGCATAACTCCCCCCAATAGATTCGAGGGGGAAATCCATGACACTGATAATCTAAGATCAAAGTCAATTTAAGATTTCTCAGTCTTCAAACCCTAAACAAATGAGTGGCAACATATTGGAAACAAAGTTTTTCTAAGATGGGCAGCACGATAGTGCAGTGGTTAGCATTGCTGCCTCATGGTGGCAAGGTCCCAGGTTCGATCCCGACTCTGGGTCACTGTGCGTGTGGAGTTTGCACATTCTCCGCATGTTTGCATGGGTTCGCCCCCACAACCCAACGACGTATAGGCTAGGTGGATTGGCCGCGCTAAAATTGCCCCTGAATTGGAAAAATTGAATTGGATGCTCTAAATTTATTTTAACAACAGTTTTTCAAAGACGCTTCACTCCAAACTATTTTCTTCAATTTCCTCATCCTCTCTTCAGGATACAAAGATAGAATTTCCTTTTGTGAAATCCATTGCTTGCATCCAGAAATATAATATTGTTCACTATCGGAGAAGTGCTCGGAGTAGTTATCGAGCAATAGACAGAACAAATCAATGTCCAGGCACCTCAATATTATATAAACTTCATATTACTACCACCTATATAGTGGCAGCCTTCTTAGATCTTTCATTTGAGTCACTGATTGAGAGAAATAGAGCCTGGAACTTTGACAAGCTTATCTGCTCTTATTTACATATGGTGGAGCAGGCACCAGGCAGGCAGTAGTGTGGATCATTTTGATACAACTGTTTTTTAAGTGGTATTGTAGCAGCATTGACATAACACGCCATTTAACTTATTCTAGTGCACTTTTGAACATCAAATCTGACTGCTCACTGAATGTCACTGAAGCCATTTAGGGCATCAACCTTTGCCCTATTGGTGAATCCCGGCTTTGATCTAGGAACTGACTTTAAACTCTTTCAATCTCTTTCTGGATTGTATGGTAAAAGAGTAATAAGCATTTTAAATGAGATAAAACTTGATTGCTTCCCGTTCAGGAGGTGGTGAGTGAACCACAGTACCACGAGCTAGCAGGAGCAAACGTGGAAATGCAATTTGCATGAAGATATGAGAGGCAACAGGTGGGAGTGTGGGTGAAAGGTGATGGAATTTTGAAACACCTCAAGGGGATCGCAACCAAGATAGGCACCACGTATCTTGATGATGTCAACTGGAAATTATGCAAACCCGAGCTGAAATGAGTTATATGGGAAGAATGAGTTTCAGATAAATAAAGCGTCCGGGTTTAGAAATAGGGAGCTATGTATGTAATAATGGCAGGCGTAATAAGACAAAAAATGTCACACTTATGAGAAGTAACAAACTTTAATGTATATGTATCGATGCACACATACACAATAAGGGATTTATTCCTCTAATTGATAGGAGGAAATTGACAAATTAAGAATAAAAAGCTCAGGTAATACACTCCCTTAATTTGTATTTGGGTTGATGAAAAATGTACCCATGTATTTAGTTCATTGTAAGTATGTCAACAGTCCGAGAGATTAATATATTTATGACACTGCCCCAGTAAAATAAGTTGGCTCTGCTTTTGCCATTTGTCCCTGCTATTCAAGTTTACAGATTGATACATGTACTCCTTATCTGGCCTTTCAAAACACTTACATCAAAGTCACAAATGAATGCATCTTATTTATATTTCATTGAACACCCAAAAATCAAAGTGATTAAGAAAGTAGAAGCAGGTACCGGTAGTCCAATGAGTTTATCTTATGAGCAACATGAGGGGAAAATAGCTTGCTGAAACTCTATAATGGCTCACAAGTCAAGAATAACCCCTTTGGTTATGGCAATGGCTGCATTGCCAATGGCTCCGATAGGTATTCAGGGAGCCCAGTGGTGCAGTCAACGGTGAAGATATAGAATCAGCTGAGGAGGCATTTTAGGATGGAAGGAATGTCTGTGCTAACGCCGCTTTGCGAGAATCATGGGTAAGTGGGGCTGGTCAAGGTGAGGGATTTGTACAGACTGTATAGTTGATTGTTGGGAAGTATGTTTCCCAGGATGTTTATTTGCTGTAACCTGCTTTGATACATGTTTGTAATAAAATAAAATACATTTAAAAAAAGAATGGGGAGCTAGAATCCAGCAAAGTGTTAATGGATGAGGAGGAAAGGTGAAGAAGAAAATGAACAACATCAAAGCCTGGGGACTAGACCACTGGAGAACATTGGTGGCTACGGGCACTAACAGACATTTTCATTCCTTTCCATTGGGGCTTTTATTTGAATCTGTAATTTATGAAAGATTGATCCCATCTCCATCGGGTCAATCTCAAAGACATGCAATTTTTCAGACAATAATTTAGTTTAGTTTAGTCCCAATGAGTAGTTTTGCGGTGATAATTAGGTGTAGTTATCACTGGGGCAATTCTGCTCCACCAGGATCAGTAAACAAGCCTGCAAGCAGAAATGATTCTAACACTATAAAAACAGTGATCTAGCTGATAAGCAGTAGCATATTTAGCCAGAAAAAAATAGAAAAGTCGAGTTAGCGAGAAGAAAGCAAACAATAAATCTCACAGTAGATGAGCTGATTGCGATGGGAGATTTGTAACAGGAACTGATACACAAGGAGAACACATCATGGAGGAGCTCACTCAACTGTGAGTATTAATAAAGAACTTGACATGAGACCAGGCTATATCATGTCGACATGAAATGAGAAGTAGGGACAAGAATTCTTTCAACCACCAAGGAAAATGAAGCCAAGCTTGGTGTTAACCCTATCTTCCTCTCTCCACAGTGTTATGATACCCTGGGCTTGTGCATATTCAATTCCAGCCCCACAGGCCCCGGAATCCCAACACAAGTGAATTAACCAATCATTTGTATAAATCTTCCAATCAAGTTTGGCCCTTGATTGCTCCAAGGACTTACAGACACCAAATTTGTGAGCGAAACACAACTGTTTATTTACAAGAACAACAGAGATCAACTCATGAAATAATTAAACTGGAAAAGTGGGCAGCTAATCAACTACTCCCCCTATTTTGGTCCCACTCTCTTCCTAAACCCACACAAGACATACATTTGGAGGGGGAGGGGAAGAACAAAAGAGGATCAATGTAAAATGGAAGATGTGTGTCCTTGCTTCGGATGTTGGAGTGGCTTTCAAGCTGACTGTGGTCTTCTGGCTGGAACATTCAAAACCCCAGACTGTGGGATTCCCTCTGGGGAGTTACTTTCACTTTTATTAGTCTGGACCTTCACTCAGAATATCCACCTCAGGCCTGTGTAATTCATATTTGTTTCCAACTCCACCAGAATGTCCCCTAGTTTTACTGAGGGAAAACAGAGATCACCCACGAGATTTTAAAGAGGGGTCTTTAAATAACTAGCCCTGTCTGGAGTTGTTTCTGGACTGAACTTCCATCAGGCCTGTGTAATTATGTTTTGTTTCCAATTCCACCAGAATGTTCCCTAGTTTTACTGCGGAAAAGCAAAGATCACCCATGAGATTTTAAAAAGGGTTCTTTAAACAAGTAGCACTGCCTGCAGCTGTTTCTGGACTGAACTTCCATGCAGGTCTATCTGACTGTAGAGAGAGAAAGGTCTTTACTTTGAACCTTTAGGCAGAATCCATCAGGTAAGAGAGAGAGATCATGCCCTCCTGCTCTGTCTTCAAACATTGAACACTCACAGGCTGGATAGAGAGGAAAAGCTGGTTGTTCCGTTTACCTGGAGTGAATCCCAGCTGAGGTGCTTGAGAGTGATCTACCCTTTTAAGGGAGAGAGAAAACTCCAAAGAGCTTCCTTCAGCCCTAACATCAAACCGAAACTATAAACTCCAGATGCAGCCTTCCTGTCCTTGGTAGAACATTCAGGAACCGGTCCCTGAAAGAGCACCCTACCTGAACCCACACCTCCACCCTATTCCCCGTAACTCAGCAACCACATCTAACGTTTGGACACGACAAGGCAATTTAGCGTGACCTCCACCTAACACGCACATCTTTGGACAGTGGGAGGAAACCGGAGCACCCGGAGGAAACCCAGCAGACACAGGGAGAATATACAGACTCTGCATAGACAATGACCCAAGCCAAAAATCGAACCTGGGACCCTGGCGCTGTGATGCAACATTGATGACCACTGTGCTACCGTGCCGCCCTGGTGAGTTGCAATCTAATATGTTATGTCTCCACATCTATGTACAAAGTATGAAATATGCCAGATAACATCAAACAATATCATCAATACATAGGTCATGCCAGGGTGTTGTACAGAAAATAGAAACAGGAGGCGGCCATTTGGCTATTTGGGCTTGCTCCACCATTCATTATGATCATGGCTGATCATCAAGTTCAATCCCGCCTTCCCCTCATATTCCTGATCCCTTGAGCCCCAAGAGATACATCTAATTCCTTCTTGAAATTACATAGCAGTTTGGCACAACTACGTTCTGTGGAAGTGAATTCCACAGATTCACCACTCTCTGGGTAAAGACATTTCTCCTCAACTCAGTCCTAAAAGGTTTACCCCTTACCTCAAACTTTGAACCCTAGTTCTGGACTCCCCCATCATTCGGGAACATTCTTCTGAATCTACTCCATCTAATCATGTGAGAATTTTATAAGTTTCTATAAGATCCCCTCTCACTCTTCTGAACTCCAATGAATATAATCCTAACCGACTTAGTCGCTCCTCATATATAGTCCCGCTATCCAAGAAATAAGCCTGGTAAACCCTCGCTGCATTCCCTCCACAGCAAGAACATCTTTCCTCAGATAAGGCTGATGAAAGGTTTTGTTGTGCATGATATCCTAAAATATTTCTGGAAAATATAATTGCACAGTGTGGTGAATTACAGTCCCGAGCTAAAATCTTTAACTCCCGCAGGAATTCTTCTAACAACTTTGTGCCTGGTGAAGAAATCCCCCTCTCCAAACTCTCCTGCAGCCCAGACCACTGTTCACTTCCAACTACGTGTCGTGTGAATTGACGGTCACCTCCATTTAATGATCTTAGGAAACAAGAAGAAATCGATAAGAAGAAATCGAAGAAACAACTCAAGAAACAACTATGGAATCAGCCCTCAAACCTGACCGACTAGAACTCGACCCGCAGGCTGCAGAGGCAAGATAAATCTACCAGCACTGGCTCAGATGTTCTAAGGCCTACCTGGCTGAATCAAGTACTCCAGAAACTACAGAGGAGCAGAAACTCAGTCTACTGCACGCAAGGGTGAGCCACCGTATATCTTCTCAACTGAATAGTACCAACTCGTATACGGGGGGGATCTGCTGGAGTTCTTAACGCTCGAGAAAGTAAAGTTCAAGTTGAGGGAGAGGATGGAAGAGTTCTAAAACTCCTGGGCCTTGTTCATCATGCATTTTCATGAATTAGATGACATCGAACACTGGAGTGGGGGGTCGGGCTTTCTTTTGGAATGTATAAGTTATTGATGATTCTATTTCATTGGTGTTTTGTATTCAAAATGTTAGGAGCTGAGGGTGGGTGGGATAAGGTGGGATAAGGAGATTGTTGGCTGGGGGATTGCCATTTTATTTGTTGTTACTGTTGATTATCTATTGTTGTAAATTTTGATGAAAATGTGAAAAAGGAGAATAAAAATATTTATAAAAATATATATAATTGCACAGTAACTTTTAGCAGGTCAATGCATTTAAAATAACCCTTTACAGCTACACTCTGAAGAGCTCAGCTCTGTCTCAAAGATTGATTGTAAGGTAACAAATGCCATTGCCTGGAAATTAGTTAGTAGCCTATGGTGGGGGGAGGGTTGCCTCCAGCTATACAGGTACTGTGTCTCACAACATGCAACCTCAGGACCGAGTCTGTGCCAGAATTTGTGTGGAACAGTTCTGCCAGATCAACGGTCCCTCAGACCACTCAGAGTGTGGGAATAGACAGGTCCACAATAACTAGTCGTGCAGCACCATGGAAGTGCAGCACCTGGCTGAATAAGCTAAGTAATTATTGATGAGTAAGCTGATGCACTCGATAGGGTGCCTCTGTGAGATTCAGAGGGGGTGTCAGCAACACTTCAGTGGGTCAATAGCAGATTGGTGGAGTCACAAAGGCTACGGGCGCAGGAGATAGCACCGGTACTTTGTGGTGGCAAGGCTGACACTGCTAGAGTGCAACCGCATTGGAGAGCCTGGATTTGGGGGCAGAAAGCTATACCCATGGGTGCTGTGGCCCCTTGGACCAGGAACGACCCCCTCCCCTACGATGACAGCCCCCACAAGCCTGACCTTCGACCCGTGGGCTCCCCCCCATCCTGAAAACTGGGGCAGTGGACCCGGTGCTCCTGGGGTGGGTGCCTGATTCTGAAGATGGCTACTCACCTCCTTGGATCCCCACAGCAGCCATTGCGCTGGCTACACATTTTTAAATAAGTGTTCTGAATGACTGCTCGCTGGGGAGGCGGTTATATCACGGGAGGCCGTTTGATAGGGTGTCCTTCTCGATAATGGGATAGAGATTGGTCTCAAATGTTGTTAATTTGTTTCTCGCCTTGCCGCGACAGGATCCGGAACTCACCAATGGGAGCGGGCAGGTTAGATCGGAAAGCTATCCCGCCCGGTGTGGTTCACGATTTCGGCCTCTCCAGCTATCAACTGCCCGGCACAACGTGGCCGGTAGATCACACCCCCCTGACCTTGATTATTTAAAAAAAGAGACTTTCCTTTATATCGCACCTTTCATGACCAATGGACATCCCAAAGTGCTTTACAGTTAATGAAGTACTTTTAAAGTGTAGTCACTGTTTTGTACTTTAAGGAATCTGGCAGTCAATTTGCACATAGCAAACGCCTACAAACAGCAATGTGATAATGATCAGATTATCTGTTTTTTATTGCAAGATTGACTGTAGGACAAATATTGGCAAGACACCAGGAATATCTCCCCTGCTCTTCTTCAAAATAGTACCGAAGATTCTTCTATGTCTTGCTGAGAGAGCAGACAGAGCCTCAGTTTAACATCTCAGCCGAAAGACAGCACCTTTGACAGTGCAACACTCCCTCATAACTGCACTGAAGTGTCAATCTGGATTGCTGTTGGACCCTAGTTCTGTAATGGGCTCGAACCTACAATGTTCCATTTGAGAGACGAGTGTGTTTCTAACTGAGCCATGTTAACATGGCTGTAGGCAAAACCTATCAAAGCCAAGGTTTACTAGTGTCACTGGTCAATATGCTCGGGTTGGCAGTGGCGTAGAGGTATTGTCACTGGACTGGCAATCCAGAGACCCAGGGTAATACTCAGGGGACCTGGGTTTGAATCCCACTAGGGCAGTTGTTGGAATTTTAATACAATAAAAATTTGGAATTAAAAGTCTAATGGCAACCATGAAACCATTGTTAATTGTCGTGAAAACCCATCTGGTTCACTGATGCCCAAAGGAAATCTGTCATCCTTACCTGGTCTGGCCTCCATGTGACTACAAACCTACATCAATGTGTTGGACTCTTAAAATGCCCTCAGGAATGGGCAATAAATGGTAAGCCAGCCAGCCACTTATACATCCCATGAAGGAATTAAAGAAAACTAAAGAAATCTTCTGAAACATATGAAATTTCAAAGACTGTGTTCCAGACTTGACCTAGTAAAGATTGCTCAGACAACACAAAAGTGATTGTCCACCTCCCCTTCTATTAAAGTGTCAGAAATAATTAGTATAATTACTGGCCAATTGAAAAACAAGCAAAGATTTCTTCAAAGAATCTGACTTGCACTTCAAAGATATGATTGGTCTATCTGGGTAGTAGTGCTCGGCTGTTTAGTTCACTAAGTTTAACCTTTCATCTTCCACATCAAGGCAATTCAAGGCATTGAAAGAGGACTCTACAGATACAGACATTCTCCACTTAATCATCAAAGCCTCAGCTCAAAGCTGGCTGCAGCAAAGATAAGCATTCAGTGGGCACTCAACACAAGTTCCATTGTGTAACCCAGCAATACGTTATTTTATTGTTAATGGTTTGACTTTTCTTAGTAAAATAATCATTATCTCTGACTAATCAATAATGGCTCCATAATTGTAACCCGAGGCCAGTTTGTCTGAAAATCGACAACTGTAACACATAGCCTCCAACATGTCGACAGTGGCAATACTTGATGCTATAATTGCCAATACAGAGCATTGCCAGTGATATTTGTAATGTCTACAGGTGAATGTTTGAACCCAGATGCCAATTTACAGAATATCTATTTTTGAATGACTTATATTCCTGTTGCAGTTGTAAGTTAAAAGCAACTAAAAGAAGAACAAAATAGTCAGTAGTATGTATAGTGCCAATAGGTAAAAAGATTGCGAAACCAACTGTCATCAACCTTATTTCCATTTCTATGTAGAGTTGTACAGATGAATTGTCAGGAGTAAATTTACTTAAATGATAACCCAAGTTGGTTGGCATAAGCCCCGAGACATGGTGGGCACGATTCTCCGCAAAGGCGGAGAGTCATGAAGGCTGCCACGAAAACGGCCGTGTTTCACGGCAGCCTCCGCGCCCCCTCCCGGGACCCGATTCTGCTCCCCGGTCGGGGCTAGCATCGCGGCCCCGTGAACTACGGCATCGCGGGCTTAACGAATTTCGCTATGGGCATATGGTGACGTCAGCCGCGCATGCGAGGACTGGACGACTCCAATCCGCGCATATGCGTCAGACCCGCGCATGCGCGGTCCGTAATGCCCCTCAGCCGCCCAGCGGACTTATCCTGCAGGGCGGCGGAGGGAGAAAGAGTGCGCGGGAATCGGACCCGCTGCCCGCGATCGATGCCCACCGATCAGGGGCCCATGCCACCCTTGGCACAGCCGTGGTGCGGCCGTGCCAATCGGTGGCATGGTTTTGCAGAATGGCACTTTGCCGCTGTTTTCACGAACTTGTATAGCAGGTGTATTAAAATTCGTGAAAACGGCCGTAAAGGCCTTGGAAATCGGCCCATCGGTCAGGGGAGAATCGCTGCTCGCCGTAAAAAAACGGCGAGCAGCGATTCATGTCGGGGGGCGGGCATGGGGGGGGGGGGTGGGAGAATAGCGGGAAGGCGTCGGACCAGCGTCGCCGTAAAAATTTGCGCCGCCCGCTATTCTCCGCCCCGTCGTGAGTGCGGAGAATCGCGCCCGGTATATCTTGAGTTTCCAAAAAAGTACAAAACTTACACATGCAAAGGGGCTGGTTTAGCTCACTCGGCTAAATTGCTGGCTTTTAAAGCAGACCAAGCAGGCCAGCAGCACGGTTCAATTCCTGTACCAGCCTCCCCGGACAGGCACCGGAATGTGGCGACTAGGGGCTTTTCACAGTAACTTCATTGAAGCCTACTCATGACAATAAGCGGTTTTCATTTTTCATTTCAAAGTTATCAATTAATTCAATGCTGTTGAGATCAGAATAAACCTTGGGAGTAGATAAATAAATGCTTGAGGGTTAGGGAGCGATGGTAGTGGATTTTCTTGGAGCTGCTCACAGTCTACAACCGTAACTTCACCAATTGTGTGAATATGAGCTAATTTTCAGGTCTTAACAGAGTTTCGACAGTATGTCCAGCAAAGTTAAAGCGTTGAAGAGGGCGAAGTCCCATAGAAATTTCCATTCAATGAGCCCTCATTAGAGGAGTTATGTGGAGCCCCTAGTCGCCACATTCCGGCGCCTGTCCGGGGAGGCTGGTACGGGAATCGAACCGTGCTGCTGGCCTGCTTGGTCTGCTTTAAAAGCCAGCAATTTAGCCGAGTTGCTGGAAGCATGAGTCAGGTCCTCAGGACTGTTTGTAACTTACATAAATCTTGATTCAGAAATTCACCGCATAGTGATCAAATTTGCTGAAGAACACAATTAGGAAGAACTGTGGTAATGTCACTCATAAATTATGGAATGGGTTGGACAAGATAACAAAGCTAGCAGAATAAAGGCAGATTAACTTTCATGCATACAAATGTAAAATATTGCACTCAGGAGAGAAAAAAAGACAAATTGCAGACTGTGTGAGTAATGTTGAAAGGCCCAAGGCTGAAGCTGAGAATGATCTGGAAGTTATAGCAGACTTAGTTTGGGGAACAGATCGAGTAAATCGATAGAAATTATTTTCACTGGTTGGTGATTCTAAGATTAGGGGCATTGTCTAAATGTCCGGACCAGACTTTTCAGAAATTAAACGAAATACCTCAACAACCAAAGTGTGGTTTCAGTTTGGAACTCTTGGAATTGGCTAAAAATCAGATCAATTGTAAATTTTAAACACCTAGATAAAAGCAAATTACTGTGGATGCTGGAAACTGAAACAAGAACATTAAATGCTGGACAATCTCAGCAGGTCTGACAGCATCTGCGAAGAGAAAAGGGAGCTAATGTTTCGAGTCTGGATGACTCTTGGTCAAAGCTTTGTGTCATTCAGACTCTAAACATTGGCTCCCTTTTCTCTCCACAGATGATGTCAGACCTGCTCAGAGTGTCCAGCATTTTCTGTTTTCGTAAGTTTTAAATTTGATTTTGATAGTTGTTTGTTAACCAAAGGCGACTGAACCAAAGATGAGTTTATGAAGTTCAGAATTTACAGTGCAGAAGGAGCCAATCTGGCCCATCGAGTCTGCACTGGCCTTGGAAAGAGCACCCTACTTAAGTCCATGTAACCCCCACCTAACCTTTTCTTTTGGACACCAATGGGCAATTTAGCATGGTCAATCATCTTTGGACTGTGGGAGGAACTCAGAGCACCCGGAGGAAACCTACGCAGACACGGGGAGAAAGTGCAAACTCCACACAGCCAATCACCCGAGGCCGGAATTGAACTCAGGACCCTGGAGCTGTGAGGCAGCAGTGCTAATCACTGCGCTATAGTGCCATTGAGTTGCAGATTAAACTCGACTTCACTGAATGGTGGAACAGGCTCAAAGGGCTAACATAGCCAAAACAATAAGAATATTGGTAACAGGAGGAAATGATCAAACATGAGTCCTCTCATGAGACCAAGGACGGAATTCAATGGAAAAATTTCTAAGTTCATTTGTGGTGGGTTTTGATGGGAGTTTCCTGTCAGCTCTGCCAGTGAGTTCCCCACCGCAATGAAACGACATGTAGTCATGTTTTGAGCCCTGGGGAATTTCTCACCGGTTTAGTCTACACTTAAATTTGCTTTCAGCACTGGGGAGCTGAATTCAGAGATCGGACCGCCATTTTGAAAGGGTGCTCCAATCTCTAAGTGAGCTTGTGGGCCTCCCACACTCCCCACCCATGGGCAATGTCACCCCCTCACACACACACATGGGAACTACCCACACCCTCAAGTGAGGGCAGCCCGCTTTGGTGTTCCTCAACCCCTCCCCTCTTCAGCACCCCCCCCACACACACCCTTTGAGACCCCTGGCACCTCCGGGACCCTCACCCGTCAGCCCCCCAAACCACTCAGACGCCACTACTTATTTGCCCTGCACCCCCGACCCTTCAAAAGCTCCCTCCGCTATCCTTTCATGGGCATTGCCCCCCTCGCGCCCTGACCCTTGGCAGTGCCACCCTGGCATCTGGGCACCCTGGCACTGCCAAGCTGGCAGGAGCACTGTCAGGGTGGCTGTGCAAGGGTGCCAGTTAAGCAGTGCTAAGGTGCTTATGTTCCAGGGGGAAAGCCAGGGGGCCACCCTGCACTAACCCTGCCATTCCGCCTGGTCCACGTTTGTATGGACCAGTACTGAATGGCGCCCGGCTGCAGCCTTGCTTGGAAGCTGATAGATCCCGAGAGGCCAGTAGATCCCTGGTAAACTCACCTAAGTAGGTTTAAAACCTACTTAGGCGTGCATTGGTCATGCCACTTTGGGCGGGATTCTGATTCCGACACCTTGTGGGACTTGGGTGCATCCAGTGCAATAAAGCCTCAATAGTTTCACCATTTCGTCTCATGGTCATTGATGGTATATCAATTCATGGCACTAGATGTTAAGCCTCCTGCAGCTGGAACCAGAATGAAAGCAGCGCAGGAGATTATACACTTTTATACAGCGCCTGCTGGGAGGAGCCAGTAGGCTGGGATTTACTGTATTAACTGCAGTACAGTGGCAGTACCGCAATACACGTAGTGTGTGACCAGTGGTATTTACCACAGCCCCACACTTTGAAAGCTGCACCCAGTTCTGCTCATCAAGAATCAAAAAAGAGATATTCAAGTACTAAAGACAGAGAATAATGAGTTGTGATATAAGACTAGACAAAGATAAACGAGAGAATACTAGATTCTTTAAAAATCTGAGGTTACAGTGCAGGCTAAATAAATATATAAATCCTTCTTTATAGAACATAGAACAGTACAGCACAGAACAGGCCCTTCGGCCCTCGATGTTGTGCCGAGCAATGATCACCCTACTCAAACCCACGTATCCACACTATACCCGTAACCCAACAACTCCCCCTTAACCTTACTTTTAGGACACTAAGGGCAATTTAGCATGGCCAATCCACCTAATCCGCACATCTTTGGACTGGGGAGGAAACCGGAGCACCCGGAGGAAACCCACGCACACACGGGGAGGACGTGCAGACTCCGCACAGACAGTGACCCAGCGGGGAACCGAACCTGGGACCCTGGAGCTGTGAAGCATTTATGCTAACCACCATGCTACCCCTGTGTAGGGGCACTGTACAACCCCCTATGTACAGTGATCAACAAGTTGAATAAAGGTCCATGGAAAAATGAGGGTTTAAAAAAGACAGTGAATCAGCGAAACAATACATATCAGGGGAAGGGGTGGTGGCTGCTGGTGTTTTGATTTATCTGGATGGATGAGTCAAAATGGGTGGTATCCCTAATTATGTGATATGCAAATGACAATTTGAAATCCAATTATAAAATAGATGGGAACAAACTAGGCAAAGTGGACACTAGGTGGTGCAATAGGTTAGTGCAATGTCCTTTCACCTCTGGACCCTAGGTTCTGAATTGAGCCTCAAATGATGAGTTAAGTTTGAGCAACTTTTTCCAACTGCTTTTCAAAGAGAGAAGACTACAATATAAAAGTGTCCACAAGATAAGAATACAGGAAGCTCTATTTTGTATCTGACCTGAGTGCTGGCCAATCCACATCAAAGGTAGAAACGTTTTACACTCAAAAAAGTGGATTCAGTGTATTAATATTTTGGAATACCAATATGTAAGGTGGAGACATGCTGGGATTCCAACTGTGGTGAATGACAGATTTCAATCTTGTACAAAGTGGAAGCCACAGATTTATCCATGGCAAAGCTCCAGGTGCTGATGCTATACCAACAGAAGACAACGCTCAGGAAACCAACACTCCTGCAGCAGCGGTACACATTTCTGTGTCTCTGCTGAAGTAAAGGGGCAGTGCCACAGAATATGTCTGATACAACAATTGTGATGCTGTACAAAGAACAAGGACAACTACAGCGACTGCAGCAACAACAGAATGGAAGGGCAGCACGGTGGTGCAATGGTTAGCATTGCTGCCTCACGGCGCCAAGGTCCCAGATTCGATCCAGGCTCTGGGTCACTGTTAGTGTGGAGTTAGCACATTCTCCCCGTGTTTGCATGGGTTTCGCCCCCACAACCCAAAGGTGTGCAGGGTAGGGGGATTGGCCATGGTAAATTGCCCCTTAATTGGAAAAAATGAATTGGGTAATCTAAATTTAGTGGGCAGCACGGTAGCATACGTGGCTAACACTGTGGCTTCACAGCGCCAGGGTCTCAGGTTCGATTCCCCACTGGGTCACTGTCTGTGCAGAGTCTGCACAATCTCGCCGTGTCCGTATGGGTTTCCTCCGGGTGCACCGGTTTCCTCCCACAGTCCAAAGACATGCAGGTTAGGTGGACTGGCGATGACAAATTGCCCTTAGTGTCCAAAAGTTTAGGAGGGGTTATTGGGTTATGGGGATAGGGTGGAAGTGAGGGCTTAAGTGGGTCGGTGCAGACTTGAGGTGCCGAATGGCCTCCTTCTGCACTGTATGTTCTATGTTTCTATGTTAATCTGCACATCTTTGGACTGTGGGAGGAAACCAGAACACCTGGGGGAAACTCACGCAGACACAGGCAGAACGTGCAGACTCTGCACAGACAGTACCCCAAGCCGGAAATTGAACCTGGGACCTATCTGTGCTAACCACTGCTACCGTGCTGCCCCTGTTCTCCCTGCTTTTCTCCCTGATGTGCAAAGTAGGAAAAGTACTTGCTCTTGTTCCCCTTTCAAGACTGCAGATCTCAGCTGAACTCATTCATCCTGAATCCAAGTGTGGTTTCACAACTAAAATCCACAATCGACATGTTGCAGAATTCTCCCATTGCCTCGCCAATAGGTGGGGAGAATTTGGCAGGAGGCCAAAATCAGTCTCATGTCGGTGGAAGTTTCCCGCGGGACTGTCCGCTGGTCACCACCATGGCAGATAGAGAAACCAGCTGGAGGCCAGTGTGATACTGATTTGCATCCTGCTAATGAGATGCAGATGAAGTTCTAACCAGAATCTTCCACCCACGCTCAATTCTCTGCCACGCCAGCAGGAAAAAAACACAGCTCCAGACCACATCTGGAACAATGTGGCAGACAGAAGTCAGGACCCACCTGAACAATGTTTGAGACTGCCTCTGGAGTTCAGTATGAAGGCTGCCAACAATCCTGGACCCCAGAACACCATATCAGTGGGTGGGGAGGGGGGGGGGGGGGGGGGGGGGGGAGCAGATTGCAGGTGCATCTTCCAACTTCTGTGTCATGAGTAGGTCCATCTTCCAGCCTCAGTGTGTTCTTGGAGATCCATTTTTTCAGACGCCCATCTTCTTTCTCCAACCGGGAGTCAGTGATGTTCGGCACCTATTAAATATGACACCTAGATCTGATGCCTCGACTTTCGCCATCACGCCTGCCCTGCCATGGTATATGGCACAAAACCCCCGGGTACATAATCAATGAGGTTGGGGTCAAAGGATGTGGCATGGTGGCCTGCCGGCCTTAACAGCAGGCAACCATTCCACCTTTCCCTGTGACGCAACTTAGTCCCAGATGGTGAATTTCCACCACGATCTTCTCAGTCTGACAGAAGCAAGAGAAATGCCATAAACAAATATACCGAATGACCTACTGCCTTCATCAATTTCACAAAGGCATTGAACCATGTTAGCAGAGGTGGTCTATTTAAGCTGATGGAGAAAATTAGCTGCCCAATTAAGCTGCTCAATCCCCTCTTTCCATGACAACAATGCTGATTTAAGCGCAAATATGGAAGGTTTCAAGATCTGCAGTGGGGTCAAACAGGCTTGTAGATAAAAGCAAATTACTGCAAATGCTGAAACAAAACAGAAAATATTGGACAATCTCAGAAGGTCTGACAGTATCTCTAGAAAGAGAAGGGAACTAACGTTTTGAGTCTGGATGACTCTGTCAAAGTTCAAACAGGCTTGTGTTCTGGCACTGGCAGTATTTGGCAATCTTCTCATTGCTGCTGTCATATGACTTTAGTTCATCGACAAAGGGTGTCTATTGCATACCAGAACTGACATAAAGCTGTTCAGCCTTGACCACTTTAGATCCAAGATCAAATGTGCCAAAAGTCCTCTTAAGCAAATTTCTCGATGCTGATGATGCCACACTAATATTCCATAGCAAGGAACCTCCTCAAGGGAAAATGGAAAGGCTCTGACGCCTGTACTGAGTTTGGCATAACTGTCATTATCAGGAAGACAAATGTCACAGCCCTGGATATTGCCACGCCACCATCTATCGGCATGGATAATGTGTTGCTCGAAGTTGTTGGCAGCTTCACATATCTGAGCTCTACAATCACCAGTAATCTTGATGCTGAAACCAAAATGCACACATTGCAAAAACTGCACACATTGCAAAAGCTGCAGCTGAGTAAGAGAGTGTGGAACAACAGCAAACTGACAGATCACCAAACTGTGAGTCTACCAAGCCTGCATTCTCAGTGCACTCCTATACAATGGTGAGACCGGAACAACAAATCCTAGGCAGGAGAAAAGGCTGAACAGTTTCCAGCTTCGCTGTCTCAAATGTATCCTTGGCATCTCTTGGCAGGGCAAGGTTACTAACTCAGATCCTGTCGTGAACTAATTCCATCAACATATGCTCTTGCTGAGCCAATGATAACTGCGCTGGCTCAAGTACATTCATCAGATGGATGGTGACCATGTATCCAAAGACTTGTGCAAAGAACTGGTCACAGGGTCACATTCTTGTGGGCATCCATATCTCCACCACCGGCAAGCAAGATCTGAAGATCATGGGATATCGACAGACAAATGAGAGCTGGTCGCTGATGGCCGTGACTTCTGGATGGGCGGTGAAAGAGGTCAGCAGAAATGAAAAGCTTTACACATAATATTGTTAACTGTACAGAGTTGCTGCTTTTGAGCTAGTGTACAATATCCTACCAGTTGTTTTTTTCTCTTCTATATATATATATATATATATATATATATTTTAATCTGTGTACATAATTGTACACAGGTAGCATGGTGGTTAGCATCAATGCTTCACAGCTCCAGGGTCCCAGGTTCGATTCCCGGCTGGGTCACTGTCTGTGTGGAGTCTGCACGTCCTCCCCGTGTGTGCGTGGGTTTCCTCCGGGTGCTCCGGTTTCCTCCCACAGTCCAAAGATGTGCGGGTTAGGTGGATTGGCCATGCTAAATTGCCCGCAGTGTAAGGTTAATGGGGGGATTGTTGGGTTATGGGTATACGGGTTACGTGGGTTTAAGTAGGGTGATCATGGCTCGGCACAACATCGAGGGCCGAAGGGCCTGTTCTGTGCTGTACTGTTCTATGTTCTATGTTCTATAAATATACTATGTTCAAAAACCCAATAAAAAACATTTATTAAAAAAAAATGAAAAACTCAGTTGGTCGAGAGGAGGACCCAGAGAAAAGAGAAGCCACTGGATTGTGCACCTTCTCAAACCTCTGCAGCAAATGCCAGAATGGGGCTTCTGAACGATAGCAGATGATGCTTAATACAGAATTTACTACCACAGAGCAAATCAGCATCTCACGAGATGGAAGGTTGCCAACAGTTACCGCCTGACTTAAGATTAAAGACACATATCCCCCATTACAGATATTTAAATTTCTTCTCATCAGGCACTCTCCCCCCGATCTTTCAAAATAATTTTCATCATGATCCCTGAAAATATCGACCGTTTACTTCTGTGTCTGTAAAGGTTACTGACCCACACTCAATCTCTCTTTCTTCTTCAGGGTCCTTGAAGATGTTGTGGGGCGGCTTGGTGGCACAGTGGTTAGCACTGCTGCCTCTCAGCACCCAGGACCCAGGTTCAAGTCCGGCCTTGGTAACTGTCTGTGTGGAGTTTGCACATTCTCTTTGTTTCTGCGTAGGTTTCCTCAGGGTGGTCTGATTTCCTCCAATAGTCCAAAGATGTGCAGGTTAGGTGAATTGACCATGTTAAATTGCCCCTTAGGGTTCAAAGATGTGCAGGTTTGGTGGGGTTATAGGGATAGGGTGGGGGAGTGGGCCTAAGTAGGGTTCTCTTTCAGAGCATTGGTGCAGATTTGATGTGCCAAATGGCCTCCTTCTGCATTGTAGGAACTCCATGATTCTAATTCTATTCTAAATTCTGAGTCCACCAATCCTGTAACTGATAAAATTCCTGCCCAAAGTGGAAATTTCAGCTTTGCCACTTTGCAGAGCACCAATGTGGTCCTAGTTAGCATCACAAACTAAATTCTCTGCAATTAAGATTAATTCCACATTCTGTTCATTCATCTTGCAGCCTCAAGGTTGACACAATTTTCTTCCAATATCTGTCCTCCATTGACCACCTCCTTGATACTGAGCTTGACATAATACAGTTCTTACCTATTCATTCGTAGTCAGAGCATCTCCAGCATCTCTTATCTTCTCAGCCCTTAAACACCATCAAATGAGGAGGTACTCAGAAACCTACCCTGTCCCTCTCCTCTTCCTCACCTACATTTTGCCCTGTGAAAATATCATTTTTTTAAAAATTCATTTGGGGGATGTGGATGTTCAGGAGAGTTTTCCAGGATTTTTACCCAGCATCAGTGAAGGAAAGGCGAAGAATGGTGAGTGGCTTGGAAGGCTTGTCCTTCTGTATGATAGCAGTCATGGGCTTGGAAGATGCTGCCTAAAGAACTTTGGTGAGTTCTTGTAGTGCATCTTGTAGATGGTACACATGGCTGCCACTGTGCATTGGTGGTGGAGGTGGTTAACGTTTGTAGATGGGGTGTCAATCAAGCGGGCAATGGTAAGCCCCAGGATGTTAATTGTGGGGGATTCAGTGAGGGCAAGCCATTGAATGTCAAGGAGAGACGGTTAGATTCTTTCTTGTTGGGGATGGTCTTTGCCTGGCATTGAAGCAATTGGATCACCATTCACTTGTGCACTGATATTATACATAGATATACATAAAACATACAGTGCAGAAGGAGGCCATTCGGCCCATCGAGTCTGCACCAACCCACTTAAGCCCTCACTTCAACCCTATCCCCTTAACCCAATAACTCCTCCTAACCTTTTTGGACACTACGGGCAATTTAGCATGGCCAATCCACCTAACCTGCACATCTTTGGACTGTGGGAGGAAACTGGAGCACACGGAGGAAACCCACGCAAACACGGGGAGAGCGTGCAGACTCCGCACAGACAGTGACCCAGCAGGGAATCGAACCTGAGACCCTGGTGCTGTGAAGCCACAATGCTAACCGCTATGCTACCGTGCTGCTCTTGCATGAATCTGCTCTATCTCTCTTCCATTTTCTTTGATTTCTTTAACGGTTTTGTGCAGCCACACTTGGTTTGATATCCAAATTTGGAAGAGTGAAATTTCCTTTAGCTAAAGACAAATTTGAAACTTTGACCTGTGCAACAAGCCTTGCATCTTCACTGAAAATGTCATTTTCCTTCTTGGCGGTTATCTTGTCCTGAATTAGACTGCAACCTGAGTATCCCGTTTGACCCTGAACTGAACTTCAGTGGCCATATTCCTTTCTTGGCGAAGCCTTGGAATCATCATTCAGTCTACCTCAAGCATAACAGCTGCTGAAACCCTCCTTCAAACAAATGTTACCTCCAGAGTCAATCGTCTTGATTTTCTCCTGATACCTTGTCCTTTACAAACCCATCGTCACTGCTCTGGATTGGCAACCCATTTATCAATGCCTCAGATTCAACGTTTTCATTTAGGTGTTCAAATCTATTTATTGCCTAGGCCCTCCCCATTTCTGCTACCTCTTCTGAACTATAATTCCCCTCCCTGAAATTCTTTGGTCCTCTTACTTTGGCCTCCCTGTTTCACCAATGGTGGTGATGCCTTCTGCTCATGCTCATGACATTCTCTCCTTAAGAAGCTCTCTTCTCTAACTCCTTTGCTTCCTTTAAGAGCCAGCGTTAAAATGCTTCTTTTCAACCAAGTTGCTCCTTTGAATTGGTTTTACGAATAGCTCTGGGAAGGACCAGGGACATTTCCTAGTGGGTATATAAATGCAAGTTGTTGTTATTTAATAGCAATGAAGAGTAGAAGTTCTGAATAATTCAGATCATCCTTCCCTGTCCCCAAACACACCATAACTTAGGGGCATTGCTCCAATTGTCAGCACCCCTATCGCTGCCCAACAGTGAGATCACCAATACAGCACACACTACCAGGGACTGAATCAATATTTTCCCAAAGATTATATCTCAGATACATACCAACGTAACTAGTCAAGCCATTATAGAAGGACCCTGATCCTGCTAGAAAACCGAAAAGGTGAGGGAAATAAAAACACTTAAAAAAGTGTGTATAATTCATATTTTGAGGTGGAATTAGGGTTGGGGTTGGGTTAGGGTTATATATTTCATAAACTACTCAATATTTTCCTAGAATTAGATTCATTGATAAAATATTTTTATTCTCCTCCTTTTACATTTTCTCCCAAATTTGCACCCACCAACAATAAACAATAAGCAGTAACAAAAATAATGCCAATCCCCACATCAACAACAACAATCCCATCCTCCCGCCAAGCCCCAAACAATTGCCTGCATGATAACATAAACAAGTAACAAAAAGGAACCAGGAATCACCCAGTCACCATTAACACGTAGAGCCCCCTCCCCCCAACCCTCCAAACCCCCCCCCCCCACTAATGTTCAATGTTATCCAGTTCTTGAAAGTGCATAATGAATAATGTCCATGAATTGTAGAACCCCTCCATCCTTCCCCTCAGTTCAAACTTAACCTTCTCAGGAGTCAAGAATTCCAAATGGTCCCCCCCGCCACGCCAGGGCACAGGGTGGAGAGGTTGCTCTCCATCCCATCAAGATCTGCCTTTGGGCGATCAATGAGGCAAAGGCTACAACATCTGCCTCCGCACCCGTTTCCAAACCCGGCTGGTCCAACACCCTTAAAATGGCCTCCCGAGGGTCCGGGTCCAGTTTCACGTGCACCACTTTAGAAATTACCCTAAATACCTCCTTCCAGTAATCCTCCAGCTTTGGACAGGACCAAAACATATGAATGTGATTTACAGGGCTCCCCTTGCAACCTTCACACACACCTTCTACCCCCTCAAAGAGCCGTCTCATCCTCGCGCTAGTGAGGTGTGCTCTATATACCATCCTTAGCTGTATCAGCCCCAACCTCGCGCACAAGGTGGAGGCGTTCACTCTCCGGAGCACCTCAGACCAGAACCCCTCCTCCAAAACCTCTCCCAACTCTCCCTCCAACGTTGCTTTGATCCCTTCCGGTGGTTCCTTCTCCTCTTCCAAAATAGCCTGGTAAACCACCGATACTACCCCCTTCGCCAGTCCCCCTGTCGTCAGCATCTCCTCCAGCAATGTGGAGGCCGGCTCCACTGGAAAGCTCTGTATCTCCTTCCTGCAAAATCTCAAACCTGCATGTACTAAAATTAGATTAATTACAGACATACTATTACAACAGTGAAAAAAAGACCCGGGTATGAACATGTGGAATTAATTTATACAATCTGTAACAATGACTTTACCTATTAAGCAACCAGCAACTCCAAGGGCCAAATTAGCTTTCTGACATTTTTTTTCTGAAGATTTCTGTGCCTGTCTGAGCCGCATGCCCTGCCCAGCATCTTCCTCATTGGACAAGGCCTGTCATTCATCCTCCTCCTCCAGCATGTTGCCCTTCTGCTGCGCGATGCATCAGAATGCATCAGGCCACCATGATAGCCTGCGGCATCCTCTGAGCACTATACTGGAGGACCCTCCCCAGAGCATTGCAGGCATCTGAACCACATCTTCAGGACTGATATTCCACTCGACCATGGCCCTGGTCGCAGCGTGGGCATCGTTGTAGTGGGTCTCCACGTTGGTCTGTGATTTCCAGATCGGCGTCATCAGCCATGACCATAGCAGACCATACAGGAGGCTGCACAACATACGAGCCAGGGCAGGCGACACAGGACACTCTAATCGCCTCCAGGTTCGCCGACTAGGAGGCGTGGCTGGTGGCACAAACATCCTGTCCCACCCCCACAACTCCCCTGCTGACCACCCGGTCCCATGTCCACTCTTCCTGCACCAACCCTTCCCTACACCTGCAACCCCCTCCATGATTTCTACCTGCCTCACCACAGGATGTGGGTCCTGGGTTAGCAGTATCTGTGGGTCTGGACCATGGGACGGAGGATGATGACGAACCGCTCTGCGTTAAGCTCTTGTGCTCTGCATCGTTCAACAACATCTGACTCCTGCCCAGTGTAGCAAATTCCACTCTCCACCTGGGTGATCCCAGCATGCAATCTGACCATTCTTTCACACAGTCCCACCGAACCTTTGGGTGGCAGAGGTAGGAACAGGGTGGAGAGGAATGCGGGTGGGGCCGGTGAGCGGCCCTGCACTGGTTTCCCTTTATAATGAGCCCTTTATTCCTGTTGATCCATCCGAATATTGCATGGCAGGAGTTTTTCAAGCTCAGTTCAGACTTTGAGGGGTAGGTGTAGTCCCAGACACTTCCCAGACAGCAAACGGTCAGCTTGATCCCAAGTCCAGGAAATGGAGCTTCTTGAGCTTGGAGTCAAAGCAATTTAAACAGTGTGGGGCAAAACCAGTGAGCACACAAGCTGCCAGTTTCGACACTGTGCAAGTGGGGAAATGTAGAGCACCTGATGCCGGAACTGAAGGGAAGTACTAATTGGTGATCGCGTCCTTTGGTATTCTCTGCATGTATTATTCATATCAAGCCTTAGGATGTCGGGTCTGAAGATAGGCTAGCCACTGGAGTGTATGGGTGTTAAACTGACTGCTGGCAACGGATAGAGAGAGAGAGACAGAGAGAGAGAGTGTATCTGGGGTCAAGGCTGTTGATTTTGCATGTCAGGCAGAGCTGTCAAGCTAACATCAATGTTAAAATGTTGCATAAAGTACATTTATCATCATGCAGAGTACGGATACTTTGCTGTTAGCAGGGCCAAGCTTTACTTTTCAAAATAATATCAGTTGAGCTTTGTTGAAACTAAGCTTAACAGTCCAAGATTCAACTGGTATACTTTTAAGAAAGCACAGCATAACTCCCAAATGGCATGGAGACATCATTATACTTGCTGATATTGTCTGGAATTTTTGTTCCCTTCAAAGATATCAAAGTTACGGAGTTATTATTGCTTTTTGGTGGCTCTTCATTTTGATCTGTTACATTATTTTTTTTCCTGCACAGACCATTGCAGATGTGTTGTATAAATAGAATTGGTTATCCAGCTGAAACAAAACATCATGGTTTTCTTGCCTGAAATTTCAATGCCATGCTCGTTTCTGACAGCTACTGTGGTTTAATTTCCAAAACCCTGCTATCTATCCTTTTGATGGCTGAGCTGTACTTTCATTTATATGCACATCTTCAGTAATGTACCTGATCTGAAAATTGAAATTTCTTCAGCATAATACTAGAGGGAGTTAAGTATACAGTAACTGTGATCTCCATAACATTGCTTTATTTCGCTTTACGAGTCTCACCAGAGGCAGGCAGCAGATGGAACCAGAAAGGGATGCTTAATGATTGCAGCCTTTGATATGCAAATCTTTGTTGTAGGAGGATTTTAAATAAACTGACCACTGAATCGTGAAAGTAGATTGTTGTCTCAACTTCAATAAAACTGGAAAAAACAATACTTTCTTCAGGTACTTCATGAAGTCTAAAGTGACATAGAATGGCTTTGCATGGTCCAATGTTGATAGTAAAATATCAAAGGGTGTAATCCTCAACCACAATTCCGAAAGGCCAAAATGAGACACTACTTCTTCTTCTTCCTCTTTTTCCCCTATGTTACATGGAGGTTGATCAATGCTGGTTGATCACCCTTCTCCTTTTATATCAATCATCATTTGGATTTGGCAGGTGATTTTTGCAGCTGGATACTCTTCCTGCTGCAAACCGTCCCCACTTACCTAGGCTGGGAATTGGTGCCATCCATATTGGCTTGCCAGCGCCAGCTACAACACAGCATTCATAAACATCTGTAGCTAAAGCTGGAACAAGGCTAGAATCCCATTATTTACACTGAGTTACTTATTATCCCAGTTTCCCACAAATTAATGTTATTTGTAAGCATTTACTGGGCTGCATGTTGAGTTAAACCTCTCGGAAAAGGGGAACACAACATCTGGGATATCTAGTTTAAAATTATTCACTGCCTCTCAGTACAGAGGAAACAGGAAGGTGATCTTGAAAAGGAAGTCAATGCCAAAGGAACTCATGAGTATCAAGGGTGGAAGAGGGTGAAGGATTTCACACCCATAGGCCAGACCTCTTTTAGGGCTAGATATCAATTGATTCATAGATGGCGAGCTTGTTGGTTTTAAGGAAACTAAAAATTCTGAATGACAGCAGTTTATTTTAGAAGGTTTCATAGAAAATAATTAATTTAATGTTCGCTTACAAACTTTCAATAAAATGAACATAGAATACAAAGTACCATTTTCTCCATCACTAGTCGAGTAAACTTTTTATTGCACATTCATTTTTATCAAAACAGCTAAGTAAAACGTAAAGGTCGGCGGAGATCTTTGACAAATGGTCAGAAAATCCCTTTTAGCTGCTCCCTATCCAGCGCCGTACTCACCAGAAACCCTTGGTGAAGGTACAGTGGGGAAGTAAGAAAAAACATCTGGCTTTACTTAATTGTGTCTCAACGAACATTTAAAAAGCATTTCTATCAAGGAATATTTTGCAACGATCATTCTGGTTGATGGAGCTCTTAAAGTAAGTCAATCAACGAGAAAGTATATTCACTGCCACATTCAGTGCATCCCCACCTTCCAACATGCAACTCTTTAAAAAAAGGAGATACGTTGTGGTAAAAGTAGAAATTGTAGAGAAAGCACAGTTTTGTCAAGAAGTTAATTTCGAACAGAACCTTGTACATTAAAATGTTTTTTTTTGTACACAATTTACTTGGATGACCTTTCAAATCCAAAGATGAAAATATCTACTGAAATGGCAGTCTAGAATCTAAATTACTGTAATAAGGTGACTGTTTGAGTGAATAGGTGAAGATGATAAACTTTTGTCATCATACATAAATTCTCTCTGTGCTGCTATAAATTGATGCCAAAATGCTGAGCACTTAACATTATTGTCTACAGAAGATTTTTTTTTAAACATCTCTTTCACTGTATCATGTGGGAATTTCTCTTAGCTTTGATCGGCATGTCTTTGAAGTAAGAATTCCTCAAAGACTAAACACTTCCAGTGCAGTCTGTGACTGCCTTAGATGTGTTGCCACTTGGTACCGTTTTCATTTTGCTTATCATAATCCATTACTGTGACTGGGAAAGCTGTCAAATATATGTTGCTGAACAATGAACATCCCAATGTAATAATTTCAAGGTCCGTTGTGGAGGGTAGAATCTGATTTAAATAGGTAAATGAGGCACTGAAGTGAGAAAACTATAGGCTGAGGCTCACTAAATCAATTGTGCTGCATCATAAATTTTTAATAAACTCTTAATATTAATACAGAGGAACAAAGAGGTGCAGACTTAAACATTTATATATCGGATGCTATTAAAGCACGTTGCTCACAATTGAATGGCTCCAGACACAATCATGACATCAGTGGCACATTGGTATTGTACAAGTTATAGGTGTTTATATTTAATTAACAATGTGCTCGCAATTGTGCCTGGATTTGCCACGTTAATTCCTGACAACACACTCTCTTTCAAAAAGAGAATAATATAAAACATGGCAAGTGTTTGCAAATTACAAGCCCGTGGCAGTCAATGGAGAGAACATCACCATAGGATGACAGGAGAGTAGGACATCAGCTCCCATAGAAAGCTGCAATGCCATGATGGTGTTGATTCACATTATCGTAACAGCACCATACTTTCATCTAGATACATACAAAGCAATGGCAATTATCAGCTGACCACAAATCCAAAATTGGGTCATTTGTCTATTTCATTCAGCATGTAATTAAAATGGTACTGAGCTACTATTATACAGTCCACTTGCCAGTCTCTACCTTCAGTGCTTTGTTCAGCATTAGCCAACAGGATGAGGGAAATATTCCAGTTCCAAATGATGGACTATCCTGTCAAGTGAATAAGTTACTTGCTCATTGTTATGGAATCAGAAGGATGTGAGAAAATTATAATCCTGGATGCATGTATACTGTTGCATGCACCTATCTGGAAGACAGATGAGATGAAGAGATGACTTACCTTGAGTGCCAAGTGAATGGCAGAAACATCTCACAATCTTGCAGCATTAAATTCATTGAACCCATACACAGGACTGCTAAGAGACACTAAATTCTTCCCTGATGTTAAATATACGAAGCAACTATAAAAACAAAGCTCTTTAGCCATGAATGTTGAAGTGTATAGGTATTCAATTATCTAACAAAGGCAAATCTGAAACACTATTCCAAGGAAATACATAACAGCAGGAGAATTCTCAATGTCCAATAATAATCTTTATTATTGTCGCAAGATACAGTGAAAATCCCTTAGTCGCCACACTACGGCAACAGACCAGGCGTAACAGATTCAGATAAGTGAAAGGACAGATTTAGGACATTTATGCAGGAGAATTTCTCTGCAGAAAGCAATCAACACTTGGAACGAGAAGAGTAATGGAAATGAAAATCTTCTGGGGTGATTTAGGAACAAGTCGAAGGCAGTGATGAAAGGATTTTCCATTTTTCCTTCTGGGTGAATGAACAAGAGATGGAATAAATGGACTTCATCTGTATTTATCTTTTGAGCCTGACAGTAGCAACTGCTGTCTTCTTGGATAAGGCAAATCTCCTTGTCCAGACAAAAGCAAATCAACAATGCTAAAGGGAGTATCAAGGTGAATAATACATTGCTGAACATGGGTTCACACATTGGCTAGATGCTTTTTGATTGAATTACCCCAATTTGATGAACACTCTCAATTTGCACTGTTTTATAATGCTTACGGGATCTTATTCTGTTTGTATGGATTCCTCTAGTAAAATTAATCTATTGCACTTTATTTTGCTCGTGCTTTGAGCTACTAATCCTACTTACAACATTGGGTGTGATTTAAAGGCCGTGTTGCGCTTAAGTGAGAACACAATGAGGCAGTTAGATCGCAAGAGAGGCCATAATTGAGAACCCTGCCTATCGCCGATTTGTTTGTGATCTAACCGGTCTGCTCACCGTAGTGTGACGAGAAACCAATAGCTACCACTTAAGGCCAATCTCCATATAATTACCGGGAGGGACCCTCTATCTAACAGCCCCCATAATCCAACTGGCTCCCCAGCAAGTGGTCTTGCAGGCACCGATTAGTACTTCTTTTTGAAACGTGAACCTGGCAAAAGGGCTGCCAGGGGAAATTGCTCCCAGGCAATGAGCCGGGGGTCAGTGGGGTTGCTACCCCGGTACACGAAGGGGGGCCAGCCTCTGTCGGGGTGGGCCGCCATCAGTGGGGGGGGGGGGGTTGCAGACCAGGGGGATGGCTGCCACCGCTTCTTGGGGGGGGGGTTGGGTGACACAGCACCCACGGATCTGCCATGCCACCCCATGTATCGTGTGTTCCCGTTCCTGGGGCAACCCCAGCCCCTGCCCAAGCCCACCAGCGCCACCAATCAATCATAACTCTGGCTCACCGTGGACACCTCTGCCGCCTGGTTGAAGGCTATTGCTAAGTGGGAATTGGCTATCATAGTTGAGTGAGCACTTCACACATCCCCAGTGGATCCCAGTTTTTTTACATAGAATTTACAGTGCAGAAGGAGGCCATTCGGCCCTACAAGTCTGCACCGGCTCCTGGAAAGAGCACCCTACCCAAGGTCAACACCTCCACCCTATCCCCATAACCCAGTAACCCCACCCAACACTAAGGGCAATTTTGGATACTAGGGGCAATATATCATGGCCAATCCACCTAACCTGCGCATCTTTGATCTGTGGGAGGAAACCGGAGGACCCGGAGGAAACCCGCGCATACACGGGGAGGATGTGCAGGCTCCGCACAGACAGTGACCCAAGCCGGAATCGAACCTGGGACCCTGGCGCTGTGAAGCAATTGTGCTATCCACAATCAGTGGCGTGCAAAGGTCTGGTGATGCCCAGGGCAAATCTTGATTGTATGCCCCAAAGACTCGTTATGTTATGTCTCGAAAGTTGTGCCTCCCTCCTCTGCAACCCCCATGGAGAAGGATAAGAGCAGCAACGTCATGGAAATACTGTTATGACCCTTGTGGAAACAAACTACAAACAACCCAACTAAGGCCAATATACAAGACTTCACTTTTATATTAGCAATCACACCAAAATCAACGTAAATTAAACATGAATTAACAGGAAAATTGCAATAATATGACCGATAAATTACACATAGCAGATACAAAGACATATCTCACACATTTCTCAGTCAGCCCATTCAGCACGTATCACATTCATTTCAGCCACAATATCCTTCAAAACATTGAACTTCTTCAAATCAAATTCCATCTTCATTTCTCTAAAGCTTTAGCACCAAGTCTCATCAAACACCGGCATTACTTCACCCAATTTCCACAAATATAATTTTCACAGTCGACACATTTCCAGATCCCTTCTTCTTCACAAAACCCTGGTCATGTGGGGCCTGTTTTTGCACTATGCCAGTGCATAAAGGGTCCCCAAATCCAGATATAAAAGCTCTGTTCAAGATCCGAGCTCTAGCAGCTGGCAGTCAAGTCTCTGAGAATCTCCCATTTATAGGACCCTGGGCTTTAAGTATAAAGGGTAAGAGGGCAAAAGTTTTTTTTTTTTTTTTTTTATAAATTTAGATTACCCAATTATTTTTTCCAATTAAGGGGCAATTTAGTGTGGCCAATCCACCTACTCTGCACATTTTTGGGTTGTGGGGGCGAAACCCACGCAGACACGGGGAGAATGTGCAAACTCCACACGGACAGTGACCCAGAGCCGGGATCGAACCTGGGACCTCAGCGCCGTGAGGCGGTTGTGCTAACCACTAGGCCACCGTGCTGCCCTAAGAGGGCAAAAGTTAAGAGGCCATGATGAATCTTTATAAGATACTGGTTCTGTCCCAAATGGGTGCCCCTAGCCCAAATGTCAAATTCTAGGCACGACAGTTTAGTAAGTTGACAGCTATAGAGAGGGTTCAGAGAAGAGTTTTAAAATGGATCAAAAGATAAAGATAAAGAATAAAGAAAACGCACCCATGGTGGCACTGCCGTCGATTCGGGAGAATTCGCGCCCTTTCTGTTCCCGCTCCAGCCGGCGAGTGGAAAGCCGCCTCTTCACCAGCAGGCGACCTGCGCAGGCGCGCTCCGGCCGACCGCGGTGCGCAGGCGTGATCCATTCTCTGCACGCCACTGCCCCCATCCAATGGATGCCCGGGGCCAACGCACCATCGGCCCCCCCTCTGCATGCCACTGTCCACAATGCTACCGTGCTGGTAGGTATCAGTTGGTAGGTATGCGTGCCATGTAGCATTTGGGAGTTATTGCAGAACATATCAATCAGACCGTGGCGCTTGCTCACTGTGCCTCATCAGTGCGAAAGGCAACACCACGGATGCAACAGCTAACATCCGATTACCCAGGGGCTGGGCCCTAACACCAGGGACATTTTGGCGACCAGAGTGTGGAAGTGTGAACTGAAGAGGGGACCAGGTAACGTTACGTGCAGGTATTTGGTGTACAGGGTGTGGTGTCCGGTGGCCAAGGGCTCTCAGGGTGTGTGCAGGGCTTGTTGAATGGCAGGGGATGTGGGAGTGGGGAGCAATGGAGGGTCCTGGGTGGGGGACACCGCTGGTAGTCAATCTCCCACCCTCTCCAATTCCTTACAGATATTACACGCAATTGATGATATCTTGGACCCCATGATGGCTGCCACCACAGTGTTGCTGGCAGGCCAGGCGACCTGGCTCCAGAGGGGGCAGCATCAACAGAGACTTGAGCAGTGGCACTTGTGCAGGGCCCACTTTCCAACACACTGAGGACTCCACCGCCCACCGGGCCAGGGAGGGACCCAGAGGAGGAGGCTGGCGACTTCCCGAGGTGTACAGGCGTCACTGGTCTTTCGAACCGATGACAGACAGAATGTGCCACAGAAGGTTCTGCCTCAAAAAAGGAGACAGTCCGACACCTGTGCCATGTCCTCGTGGACGTGACACCATGTGGAGGAAGCGGATACGGGCTCACGGTGGCCATCAAGGTCCACAGCCCTGAACATCTATGCCTCAGGGTCATTCCTGGGCTCGAGTAGGGACTTGTGAGGCATCTCACAAGCTGCAGCCCACAAGTGCAGCTGCGAGATCATGGATGCCCTTTTTGACTGGGCAGCAAACTGTATAAACTTTGACATGGGCCAGTCCCAACAAGATGCCCGGGCAGCAGTATTCTCTGCCATTGACGGGATGCCCTAGGTCCAGGGGCTAATAGATGGCACACGTGTCGCCTTGTGCTCACCAGATCGTCTGGGAATGCCCTACGTCAGCAGGAAGGGGTTCCACTCCCTGAACGTCCAGTTTGTGTGTGACCACCACATGACGGTCATGCATGTGTGTGCACGCTTCCCAGGGAGTATGCACGACAGCTACATCCTGGGGCAGTCAGACATCCCCGGCCTCTTCGAGGACCACCCCAGGATGGCTGGTTGGCTCGAGTGGTGCATCGGACTCTTCTAGATGCAGAATGCAGAGGGGGCGATAGTTTTGCGGGGAAGAATGAAGATATAGTAATGTATAGTTAATGTCATGGGCAGAAGTGGAAGTTAAGTCAAGGTCTCTTCTTTGAGAATAAAACAAATGCCTTTTCAGGCAGCAATGGATTCCCCTCTACCTCATCCTCAGGCTGCTCCTCCTGCAGCCCTTCTGTGTATTCTTCTAAAATGAGAGCTCTTTCACAAAGATGATGTGTAGTAGTTACTGTATTATATGAATACACTCATACAAGAATGAATAGGTGTTTTGGCTATCCATCGGACACATGTGGCCATTTAAATAGGGGAGGCGATGGCATATTGTGTCACTGGATTAATAATCCAGAGAGTCAGGGTAATGCTCTGGGGACCCAGCTTGAATCCCACCAAGACAGATGGTGGGATTTGAATTTAATTTTAAAAACCTGGAATTAAAAGTCTAATGATGACCATGAAACCATGGTCAACTGTCATGAAAAGCCATCTGGTTCACTCATGCCCATTAGGAAAGGAAATCTGTCATCATTACCCAGTCTGGCCTACATGTGACTCCAGATCCACAGCAATGTGGTTGACTCTTAAATACCCTCAGGGATGGGCAATAAATGCTGACCCAGCCAGCGAGGCTCACATCCCACAAACAAATAAAGAAAAGAAAGTGGCTGGAAATTATATCTCTCCCAAATCTGTAATAGCGAACAGAGGAAACCCCAGGCCAGTGTCACCTCATCAAACAATTACCTGAGTCACGAGCTAATTGGCGGAGTCAATAAGATTAAGGAGGTTAATGCGTGGCTCAAAGATTGGTGTGGGAGGAAAGGCAAATGCAATGTTAGCATTCATGATGAGAGGGCTAGAATAGAACATAGAACATAGAATAGTACAGCACAGAACAGGCCCTTCGGCCCTCGATGTTGTGCCGAACAATGATCACCCTACTCAAACCCACGTATCCCCCCTATACCCGTAACCCAACAACCCCCCCCTTAACATTACTTTTTTTAGGACACTACGGGCAATTTATCATGGCCAATCCACCTAACCCGCACATCTTTGGACTGTGGGAGGAAACCGGAGCACCCGGAGGAAATCCACGCACACTCGGGGAGGACGTGCAGACTCCGCACAGACAGTGACCCAGCCGGGAATCGAACCTGGGACCCTGGAGCTGTGAAGCATTTATGCTAACCACCATGCTACCGTGCTGCCCGGTACAATACAAGAGCAGGGATGTACTTCTGAGGCTGTATAAGGCTCTAGTCCAGGGGTGGGCAAACTACGGCCCGCGGGCCGCATGCGGCCCAACAAAGGTTTTTATGCGGCCCGCCAATGAGGTGCCCGGAATCATAACCGGCATTTTTGAAAAGCCGCCGGGGAAAAGCCGCTGAAGTAAATGCGCTTATTCAATAAGCGCATTTACTTCAGCGGCTTTTCCCCGGCGGCTTTTCAAAAATGCCGGTTATGATTCCGGGCACCTCATTGGCGGGCCGCATAAAAACGCGCGTAGTGGGGTGGATGAGTGGGGCTGTCTCATTGGTCGGTTTAGTTGGGTGTGCGACCAATAGGAGTCCAGGTTACAAACAATAAGCCTTATTATTGTTTGTAACCTGGACTCCTATTGGTCGCACACCCAACTAAACCGACCAATAAGGCAGCCCCACTCATCCACCCCACTACGCGCGTTTTTATCGTTGACTCGGCCAGGCTGTGCTTCTGTCAGTGTTAAGGATCAGCACAAGCAACTTGACACCTGATTTCAACAAACTGGTAAATGACTGCAGTCAGATGCATCATTCTCATTGACATTGTTCTGTTACTTACTGAGTTACTTTGTTTTTCAAATAAATGTGCTTTTTTTTCGTTAAAGACCTTTTATTTTGGCTATTTAAAATATTAATTATTTTACTTAATATACTATGCGGCCCTTTAAAATTGTGAATTTCTGAATGTGGCCCTTGCACGGAAAAGTTTGCCCACCCCTGCTCTAGTCAGACCCCATTTGGAATATTATGAATAGTTTTGGGTCCCGTACCTCAGGAAGGTGTGTTGGCCTTAAAAGGATCTAGAGGACGTTCACAAGAATGATCCCTAAAATTAAGAGCTTGTCGGATGAGGAACGGTTGAGGACTCTGGGTCTGCACTCATTGGAGTTTAGAAGGATGAGGGGAGATCTTATTGAAACTTACAGGTTACTGCTAGGCCTGGATAGAGTGGACGTGGAGAGGATGTTTCCACTCGTAGGAAAAACTAGAACCAGAGGACACAATCTCAAACTAAAGGGAAGATCCTTTAAAACAGGATGAGGAGGAATTTCTTCAGCCAGAGGGTGGTCAATCTGTGGAACTCTTTGCCGCAGAAGGCTGTGGAGGCCAAATCACTGAGTGTTTTTAAGATAGTAAGAAGTCTTACAACACCAGGTTAAAGTCCAACATGTTTGTTTCAAACACTAGCTTTCGGAGCACTGCTCCTTCCTCAGGTGAATGAAGTGGTATGTTCCAGAAACATACATATAGACAAATTCAAAGATGCCAGACAATGCTTAGAATGCGAGCATTTGCAGGTAATTGAACCTTTACAGATCCAGAGATAGGGGTAACGGCAGGAGAAAGAGATATGAATTGTCTCAAGCCAGGACAGTTGGTAGGATTTTGCCAGCCCAGGGCAGATGGTGGGGGATGAATGTAATGCGACATGAATCCCAGGTCCCGGTTGAGGCCGTACTCATGTGTGCGGAACTTGGCTATAAGTTTCTGCTCGGCGATTCTGCGTTGTCGTGCGTCCTGAAGGCCGCCTTGGAGAACGCTTACCCGGAAATCAGAGGCTGAATGTCCTTGACTGCTGAAGTGTTACCCGACTGGAAGGGAACATTCCTGCCTGATGATTGTCGTGCGATGTCCGTTCATTCGTTGTCGCAGCGTCTGCATGGTCTCGCCAATGTACCATGCTTCGGGACATCCTTTCGTGCAGCGTATGAGGTAGACAACCTTGGCTGAGTCGCACAAGTATCTACCGCATACCTGGTGGGTGGTGTTCTCCCGTGTAATGGTGGTATCCATGTCAATGATCTGGCACGTCTTGCATAGATTACCATGGCAGGATTGTGTGGTGTCGTGGTAGTTGTTCTGAAGGTTGGGTAGTCTCTTGCATCGGCTTACTGACGCTGTTGCTATTGGACGAGTAAATGTATTGTTTAAGAGTTCGAACATAGCTGAAGTTGGCCTGAAACGCAAGCCATTGTAATTGTGAAAATGTCAAACATCTTGGAAAATGTCAATGATCAGTCTGTGATGACATTGACCTAAGTTTGGGCAAAGTTTCAATTTTCCCCAGTGCTTTCTCAAAAGAATACAAGAGATTAGTTTTACTCAGCATTTAGTAGTTTCCCTAGTTAATTCAATTAATTACTTTTAAATTAGCTTTCTGATAAAAAATAGTGAAAGAGACTGTTATATTTATTTGAAAACGTTTAAATCTAATAATGAAAGCAAGAATTTTATGCTTAATTTATATTGTTTTAGTAATCAAATTTGTAAAGGAGCGTTGAAAGGGCCCAGAGATGAGAATCGCTTTTCAGAAAATCATTAAAGAATACCCACACACATCCATTTTATCAAGACAATTAAACAAACCTTGTTTCAGATGCTAATGGCGACAAATATTTCAAAGATTTTATTTGCATCAACCTCATATTTTGAATTCAAAGCAAATGCAATTGATGTAATTATTTATGAAGTGTGCCCTGGGGAAATGCTTTGAAAATGTGTGTATTTAATGGAGTACCTAACTGGAAACTAATGAAACCAATTTGAATACACCCGCCAACAAAGATATTGGCTCTCTAGATTTAAAAGCAGTTCTGGTCATTTAAGTTAATGTTATATTAAATAACTTTGCAACTAATTGGCAATAGTATGACATGGCAGCACAGTGGTTCGCACTGTTGCTTCACAGTGCCAGTGATCTGGGTTCGATTCCCAGCTTGGGTCACTGTCTGTGAGGAGTCTGCACAATTCCCCTCTGTCTGCATGGGTTTCTTCCGGGTGCTCTGGTTTCCTCCCAACACTGCCCGAAAGCCATGTTTGCTAGGTGAATTGGACGTCCTGAATTCTCCCTCAGTGTACCAGAACAGGCGCTGGAGTGTGGCGACTAGGGGTTTTTCCACAATAACTTCATTGCAGTGCCAATGCAAGCCTACAAGTGACACTAATTAAGATGATTATCTGTTCACTGGTTTGGGGTTTGGTTCTTCTGAAATGAAAGCTTGTTTCCCTTTTGTACAAACTCATGTAAGCACTAGCAATAACTGCAACCAAATGTAACTAAGCACATGGAACAAGAAAGGTAGAATCCCATTAGATGCGCTGTTTCATTTAAATGGCATTTTGGAAAGGCTCATTATGTGGCCTTGGCAAACCTTCAACAGTTTACTCCAAAAACTCCATGGTAGCTCCATTGTATTGGCAGCAAAGTGTTACAGTCACCATAAAGTCAACTTTTGTCATCTAATGCGTGATTTAAGCACACGGGACTGCGCAAAGGTTATAAAACAGGGATCCTTTATTCCACTGGCATCAATCATTCATTGAAAAGGCTTAACTTAGAGGCACGGACTATTTACGATGGATATTTGTGACCGACACTCCAGATCCACCAGGATTCCTTCGAGAGTTTAACTCCTGATCTGCCAGGTTGCAGAGTTCAGTTGTTGAGTTTTTACTGCTAATTTTCCACATTCACGTGAACTAGATTATCTCGTCTTCCAGACAAAAGGGGAACCTTCCCCTCCTTGGGCTTCTCAGATTGGGGAGGTACTATCAAGGTGACTAGGTCTCCTGGGCTGTATGTCCACTCTGCTCCACTTCCCAGTTTTCTAAGCACTGTCAGAAGCTTCAAGTTATATTATTTGTGGCATTGGTCTTACAGCAAAATTCCTTGAATTCTGCACCCTACTGCTCTCTCCCTCATCTCATGGCATCTATTTCAATCCCCTCAGCCTGATGAGGACACTGCTCCCCGCATGGCGGGGCCCTGCGGGACTGACCAGTTCCCCTAATTAGGGCGCTCACCACCTGCTGGTGAAGGCCCCTACTACAATAGTATCCATATTGCCTTCATGCACAATGGGTGAGATTTTCAGGCTCTTCCTGCCAGCGGGATCTTCCATCCCCACCAGCGACCAAAAAAACCACCACTGGAAAACATGCCGCGGAAAGAGTGGGAAATCCCAAATCCCACCCTATGTCACACGGGAGACCGGGGTTCAATTCCCCAATGGGGAGTTTGTAGCTATCTAGAAAATCGACGGGACCCCTTTTGAAAAACTGACACATCGGCTGTCGAATCCGCCACAGCACATCGCCCAAGAGATGCACTCAACTGGGCGGACTTCAGACCGCTCTTAAAAAACACCCACAACTATATTTGTATTGCCGAGAGGCAGCACAGTTTTGTGAAGGGGAGGTCGTGGTTCATTAACTTGATAGAGTTTTTCGAAGAGGTCACAAAGATGATTGATGCAGGTAGGGCAGTGGATGTTGTCTATATGGACTTCAGTAAGGCCTTTGACAAGGTCCCTCATGGTTGACTGGTACAAAAGGTGAAGTCACACGGGATCGGGGGTGAGCTGGCAAGATGGATACAGAACTGGCTAGGTCATAGAAGGCAGAGAGAAGCAATGGAAGGTTGCTTTTCTGATTGGAGGGCTGTGACTAATGGCGTTCCGCTGGGATCACTGCTGGGTCCTTGGCTGTTCATAGTATATGTAAATGATTTGGAGGAAAATGTAACTGGTCTGATTAGTAAGTTTGCAGACGACACAAAGGTTGGTGGAATTGCGGATAGCGATGAGGACTGTCAGGATACAGCAGGATTTACATAATTTGGAGACTTGGGCGGAGAGATGGCAGATGGGATTTAATCTGGACAAATGTGAGGTAATGCATTTTGGAAGGTCTAATGCAGGTAGGGAATTTATAGTGAATGGTAGAACCCTCAAGAGTATTGACAGTCAGTGAGGTCCACAGGTCACTGAAAGGGGCAACACAGGTGGAGAAGGTAGTCAAGAAGGCATAAGGCATGCTTGCCTTCATTGGCCGGGACATTGAGTTAAAAAATTGGCAAGTCATGTTGCAGCTTTATGGAGCCGTAGTTAGGCCACACTTGGAGTACAGTGCTCAATTCTGGTTGCCACACAACCAGAAGGATATGGAGGCTTTACAGAGGGTGCAGAAGAGATTTACCAGGATGTTGCCTGGTATGGAGGGCATTAGCTATGAGGAGCGGTTGAATAAACTCGGTTTGTTCTCACTGGAACGGCGGAGGTTGAGGTGCGACCTGATAGAGGTCTACAAAATTATGAGGGGCATAGACAGAGTGGATAGTCAGAGGCTTTTTCCCAGGGTAGAGGGGTCAATTACTGGGGGCATAGGTTTAAGGTGCGAGGGGCAAGGTTTAGAGGAGATGTACGAGGCAAGTTTTTTTACACAGAGGGTAGTGGGTGCTTGGAACTCGCTGCCGGAGGAGGTGGTGGGTACAGTGACAAAAGTGACATTTAAAGAGCATCGTGGCAAATACATGAATAGGGTGGGAGTAGAGGGATACGGACCCAGGAAGTGTAGAAGATTTTAGTTTAGACGGGCATCATGGTTGGCACAGGCTTGGAGGGCCGAGGGGCCTGTTCCTGTGCTGTACTTTTCTTTATTCTTTGTTCTATGTCCTTGTTCATACACTGGGCTCTGATGCAGTGCCATCCACAACCAGGAGGCACAGATTTAGGGTAAGAGATAGATGTTGAGAGTGGAGTTAAGGGGCGGGGGCTGGGGGTATTTTTCACACAAAGGATGGCAGGGATCTGGAACTTATTGTCTGAAGGAAAGACAGAACAACTCAAAATGTAAAACATACTTGGATCTGCACTTAGAGACAGAGAAATACAGCACAGAACAGGCCCTTCGGCCCACGATGTTGCGCCGAACTTTTGTCCTAGGTTAATCATAGAATTTTGAACAATTTTTCATGGCCAATCCACCCAACCTGCACATCTTTGGACTGTGGGAGGAAACCGGAGTACCCGGAGGAAACCCACGCAGCCACGGGGAGGATGTGCAGACTCCACACAGACAGTGACCCAAGTCGAAATCGAACTTGGGACCCTGGAGCTGTGAAGCAATTATGCTATTCACAACGCTACCGTGCTGCCCTTAAGAAGTTAACCTACACTCCATTATTCTACCCTAATCCATGTACCTATCCAATAGCCGCTTGAAGGTCCCTAACGTCTCCGACTCAACTACTTCCACAGGCAGTGCATTCCATGCCCCCACTACTCTCTGGGTAAAGAACCTACCTCTGACATCCCCTCTATATCTTCCACCATTTATCTTAAATTTATGTCCCCTTGTAATGGTGTGTTCCACCCGGGGAAAAAGTCTCTGACTGTCTACTCTATCTATTCCCCTAATCATCTTATAAACCTCTATCAAGTCGCCCCTCATCCTTCTCCGTTCTAATGAGAAAAGGCCTAGCACCCTCAACCTTTCCTCGTATGACCTACTCTCCATTCCAGGCAACATCCTGGTAAATCTCCTTTGCACCTTTTCCAAAGCTTCCACATCCTTCCTAAAATGAGGCGACCAGAACTGCACACAGTACTCCAAATGTAGGGCTCTATAGTATAATGCTATAGACTAAGAGCTGAAGGCAGCATTAGGCTAGATATGGCGACAAACACGAACACACCACCTTCCATGCGGCTAGTTTCTATGACAATGTGAATTGTGAAACATTTTAGGAAGATTGCTTATTGCTTCTGGCAATAAGAGAAAAAATTATAAAGCTCCCAATTTTTCATGGTTTGATTTATAAATTCAGTTATTTATGTGCGGACTAGTACAGGCATGGGGAGCGCATTGAGAATAAATTTGTTGTCAGCTGGTTTTGGGTGGGAAGGTAGGAATTTGTGTGCAACATAGTCAACCTGGAAGCACCAAGGTAGCCTGAATTTGGGCATTGAGCTACAATAATGTCAATAGGTGATGCTGGTGCCTGCTATGCCTCCACTGACAGAGTCCCATTCGAGTCCTGGGAGGCGCACTGAATGGGATGCTGTGGATTCAAGGGAGAACGCCTGCTGGCTCCACTGCAATGCTTCTTAAAATGTTCTTTTGAAAACGTAGTTGCAGCACTCCGATCAATACATGTTGCTCAATGTAGTGATCCATGAAATAATGATCAGCCAACAACAACTAATTGGCCACACTCAACAAGATGCCACAAAACACGAAATACTCTATAAATTCTGTGGTCGAGTACATTGAGCTCATTGTTAATAATTTAGTCCATACATTCCCACATGTTTTTGTCAGCAGAGCAGCAAATCAGATGCAGCATTGCCAATGGTCATTTTGTTACTCCACAGATGATTCTGGATACCTTCAGTTGAAACTGTGCTACAAAGGCTTGGTTTTGCTGTCTATGTTTTAAACATTATTCCACACATCAGTTCACAATTGTTGAATTATCACCTTGAGGCTTTTGTTTTATTCTTGCGGTAGCACTTCGCCAAACAAACCTGTGAAGTTGCAAATTGATAGAACATTTAAGTATTCTGAAGTTAGGTTTCCAGTAAGAAAATAATTGTCGTGGTAATGTATAACAGAATGCCCTTTCAACAAATACTGATCAGCAAGCACATCAACAATGGGATCAGACCATCAAAGGTGGCTACAGACTGCACTTGCAGACATAACTCAATGGAAAGAACCTGTACCAAACACTGTGTTTATTAACTAGCAATAGGTTTAATGAAAAGCCTAATGGTAGGTAGGTGAGAGCGAGTCATATAGAACATCTGTTTATCTGATGTCCACGAACATGCAACAACAGCAAGAGTTGCTGCATAATTAACAGTGACAGGAACTATAACAAACTTTTGCCCGAGGCACACTGCACTATCTCTGACAGGAGCTTGACTGAGGTTGACTCATTCTTTGTAGACCCAAACTAGGGCCTGTCTGACCTGCAGATTACAGTGTCATAGTAAACAGCATTAACTTACTGAGCTATAAGAGAGCCATAAAAAAGCATTCTTGTGCTCAGCTTGTACAGTTACATATTTCCAATTGATACTCATAGTGACGGCACCTATCTTTAGTCAAGTTGATGCAATATTTGAAAGTATTAAATGTAGTTATAAAATGTTTCAACACATGATCAAAGGAAATTTAAAAATAAGGCGCATTGCCTTTAGTGTAAGTCACTGCACGTTTAATAAACTGAATTGTGGTCCAATGTTGCAATCTCACATTGAGAAATATGCTGTTAAAAGATATATTTCACCGAATGTTGTTGAAATTATTTGAAATAATGTTTTGACACATTAATGATCTGGAGCATCAGTCAGTTCACCATTTTATGTATTGCTATCCCATGGCTTTTCTGACCAAGACTGTGAATGTAGCACCAATTAGGGGCGATTTCTGATGCAGCCCATGCCCACTTTTACGTGGACTGACCCAGGCTCATCTCCAATTGTCCTTGTCAAGGTTGGAGAGAGCCACCTTCTGGAGTACAACTGAGTAGTTTGGCAGGTCATTTCTGAATTGCTAGGACACTCTTCAATCAGAACTTTACAATGATCTAGTAGTTTCATGGTAACTATTACAGATACTAGTTACTGATTCCACATTGTTATCTAATTAATTGAATGCTGTGGCAGTATTTGAACTCATGACTCGAGATCAATAATGCAGGCCTCAGGAATACTAGTCTAGTAACAGGTTTATAATCATCTTGAAAAGAACAAGTTGATTAGCGATAGTCAACACGGTTTTGTGAAGGGTAGGTCATGCCTCACAAACCTTATTGGGTTTTTTGAGAAGGTGACCAAACAGGTGGATGAGGGTAAAGCAATTGATATGGTGTATATGGATTTCAGTAAGGCGTTTGATAAGGTTCCCTACGGTAGGCTATTGCAGAAAATAAGGAAGTGTGGGATTGAAGGTGATTTAGCAGTTTGGATCAGTAATTGGCTAGCTGAAAGAAGACAGAGGGTGGTGGTTGATGGCAAATGTTCATCCTGGAGTTCAGTTACTAGTGGTGTACCGCAAGGATCTGTTTTGGGGTCACTGCTGTTTGTCACTTTTATAAATGACCTGGAAGAGGGTGTAGAAGGATGGGTTAGTAAATTTGCAGATGACACGAAGGTCGGTGGAGTTGTGGATAGTGCTGAAGGATGTTATAGGATACAGAGGGACTTAGATAAGCTGCAGAGCTGGGCTGAGAGGTGGCAGATGGAGTTTAATGCGGAAAAGTGTGAGGTGGTTCACTTTGGAAGGAGTAACAGGAATGCAGAGTACTGGGCTAATGGCAAGATTCTTGGTAGTGTAGATGAACAGAGAGATCTCGGCATCCAGGTACATAAATCCCTGAAAGTTGCCAACAAGGTTAATAGGGCTGTTAAGAAGGCATATGGTGTGCTAGCCTTTATCAGTAGGGGGATTGAGTTTCAGAGCCACAAGGTCATGCTGCAGCTGTACATAACTCTGGTGCGGCCGCTCCTGGGGTACTGCGTGCAGTTCTGGTCACCACATTATAGGAAGGATGTGGAAGCTTTGGAAAGGGTTCAGAGGAGATTTACTAGGATGTTGCCTGGTATGGAGGGAAGGTCTTACGAGGAAAGGCTCAGGGACTGGAGGTTGTTTTCGTTGGAGAGGGGAAGGCTGATAGATGACTTAATAGAGACATATAAGATAGTCAGAGGGTTAGATAGGGTGGACAGTGAGAGTCTCTTTCCTCGGATGGTGATGACCAACACGAGGGAACATAGCTTTAAATTGAGGGGTAGTAGATATAGGACAGATGTCAGAGGCAGTTTCTTTCCTCAGAGAGTAGTAGGGGTGTGGAACGCCCTGCCTGCAACAGTAGTAGACTCACCAACTTTAAGGGCATTTAAGTGGTCACTGGATAGACATATGGATGAAAATGGAATAGTGTAAGGCTTCAGATGGTTTCACAGGTCGGCGCAACATCGAGGGCCGAAGGGCCCGTACTGCGCTGTAATGTTCTATGTTCTATGTTCTATAACTATTATGTTACAATACCTATATAGGTACTATGTTGTTACAGGCAGAAGGGGGTTAGTTTAAACAGCACTAAGTTCTCATCTCACCACCCAACTGGGCAGAGCTCCTTGTCTGTGAGGCTGCTGGACAGACAATAAAAAGCAGACTGGACTATTGAGCTCAGAAAGGCATGCTATCTTGTTCAACAGGCCCGAGGCCGAGTTCACATGATCCCCACTTCTCCACCCAGTCGCCAGCAAAGGATATGCATCCATTATTTAAAGTGCAGCTGGGTTTCGAAGATTGCTAAATGTCTCAGCCATTACAAATTGAAAGAATGATTGGACGTGGGGGGGGAAAGGGGTGATCACAGACAGACTTAGGTTCAACCATCTTAATGGTCTTATTTATTTATTAATTTTAAAAATGAAGCAATGAGGCTCTATGTAAATATTTTATAAAAATATGCTGTGTAAGGTATTAATCCCTCACAATAATGTTCTATTTCAGCATCAGGAAATAGGGTAGGAAGTTCTGTTTCCTTTAGTGTCAGAGCTATTATACCATTTCTCACAAGGCTGATGATGGATTTTTCATTGTGATCATGAAAAAAAGTTCCACTTTTGTGTAGTATGTGTGAGAAAATCTCATTACTCAAGGGATGGAAAACTTTGATCGATGCAATATGACGTTAAAATCATTTGTCGTTTAAAGCTGGAAAATAAATCAAGTCATGTTGCAGGTTAAAATAGTTTATCTACAATAACATGACGACAGGTGATTGTGGAAAATGTGCTCAAAGACAATTTACAGTCAATCATTCCCACCATATACACCATATCCAATCCAATTCAATCCAAACATGTGGTTACCATTCTTGAAAAATTGAAAGTACAGTACAGTACTTTACCCAATGGGCAGATAAAAATCACTGGGCGGGATTCTCCCGCAATTGGCGGGATGGCCATTCCGGTGTCGGCCCAATCGGAAGTTGAGGAATCCTCTGCACTTCCAGGGGCTAGGCCAGCGCCGGAGGGTTTGGTGCCGCGCCAACCGGCACCAAAGGGCCGGCGCAACTTGGCGCATGCGCAGTCCCCCCCAAGGACTCCACTAGACGGCCTACCAGCCAGGTCCCACCGTGTGGGACCATGTCCATTTCACGCTGGCGGGACTGGCCAGGAACTGACAGCCGCTCGGCCCATCGGGGCCCTGAGAATTGCCAGGGGGGGCCACTGCCAACAGCCTCTGACCGGCGTGGCGTGATCCCCGCCTCCGCCCGAAAACCGCCGCCGGAGAATATGGCAGCCGGCCTCGAAGCGGCGGGGCGGGATTTGTGCTACCCCCCCCCCCCCCAGGGATTCGGGGTCAGAGAATCCCGCCCAACTGTTTCTGAATTTAAAATGAGTTGAGCTTTCACAAGATGTTGCCAACATTCTTTCTTTTTCACAAATGATTACTGTCATAATATACACATCAGTATATGATGGTGCAGAGACACAGACTGACTGACACACTGCAAGACCAATCAACACACACAACACAGCAGCCAATCACCAGTTAGGGCACGGTCACCATAAAACCAGAGGACACTAGTTTTCCCATTCAATCGGGATGCAGTCTGAGCAGACAGAGCCCGCAGTCAGTAGCACAAACATCTACCATGAGCTAGCAGTATAGGCTGGTCAGGTTAGGCATAGGTCTGCAATTAATCTAACATAGTGTCGACCCACAGTGCAAGTATGTTCAACAGCTCTTAAATTAATAAAGTAGAGTTGTACGATTATAAGTGTTGGTAGCCTGTCTATGTTATTGCTAAGGTAAAAGCAGTCTCCACTGATCCAGAGTACCCAACACGTCAATTACCAGCTATTTATTAATCCCTACATTACCTCTGATGAGATAACTCGAGAAACAATGACATAATTTGAGATTAACCACTTTATGGAGCCTGTCCGAACCTGAAAGGCTAACGGTTTCTCTTTCCACAGGTGCTATTGGACCCAATTATTTCCAACATTTTCTTTTTTTTGTAAATATGAAATAATTTGTGTTCTAATACAGGCAAAGTAGCTTCAACGGATGATCTTAACCTCCCCACCACCCCACCAACCACTCCCTGCGCTTGACAACTATAGGTTAAAACCCAGGGCAGCATCCTACTCACTAAATGCACTTCACACCAGGTACCAGTTTCCAGATACATTGTGGCCAACATTCCCGGGCTATGCAGAGGCCTCACTGAAATGCAAATTTCAGGATCTGGTGTAGTTTGGACCTCATGCATCCAACTGCCACTGTTGGCTTGATGTGGAGATGCCGGCATTGGACTGGGGGGAGCACAGTAAGTAGTCTTACAACACCAGGTTAAAGTCCAACAGGTTTGTTTCAATCTGTGGTTTAACAATGTTAAAATTAACATAATGGAAGTAAAATCACTGAAATCATGATTTTAACCTAACCGGCAAGTCTAATTGATCAGAAGGAGGACTGGGTCATTGTAACCAATGTGGAGGCTGATAGGCAGAAACATCACATTGTGAAACAGCTAGCTGCCACCGAGGCCCAAGGTTGCCATATGAGGGTCAATCCTGCTGCTCCTGTCCCACAAAGAAACCTTAGATTGTGTTTCTTTATTTTCTTGGCCTGCAGCTCATCTGAGGTATCCAGTTTCCCTGCTCATGCCAACAGTAAGAAGTCTTACAGCACCATGTTGAAGTCCAACAGGTTTGTTTCAAATACTAGCTTTCGGAGCATTGCTCCTTCCTCAGGTGAATGAAGAGGTATGCTCCAGAAACATATCTATAGACAAAGTCAAAGATGCCAGACAATGCTTAGAATGCGAGCATTTGCAGGTAACTAAATATTTACAGATGCAGAGATAGAGGTAACCCCAGGTTAAAGAGGTGCGAATTGTCTCAGGCCAGGCCAGTTGGTAGGATTTTGCAAGCCCAGGCCAGATGGTGGGGGATGAATGTAATGCAACATGAATCCCATGAAACTTGAGAAACTCGGCATCAGCACCAGCAGCAACCAAGCCTCCCCCGGTACCACAGTAGAAAACAATAAAGGGAAATCTATTGTCAACTTGTGGGACTACACCCTTCAACCAGACAAAATCGAAGTCCTCAGCAGAGGGCTCAATTTCTGCACCACCACCAAAATGGACCCCATCAGTCTCGCGGCAGACATGCAGGAATTCATCAGACGAATGAGGTTCCAGGAATTTTTCCACAGACCCCATGAGGCCGACAGCGAACCCAAGGAGTTTACCAATGAACCTGAACAGCAAACCGAGAGATCTGCAGTGCGGCAACCGAAGAGGAAAGAGTCAAATTGAACCCCTCCGGAAGGCCGCTGCCCTAGACTCGACATGTATGCTCAAGCCGTCAGGAGTCGCGTCAATGTCAGATTCATCAGTCGCATTCACAAGACAGTCCCGAACGTCACCCAAGCACAACGCAACGCCATCCGCGCTCTCAAGACCAACCGTAACATCGTCATCAAACCAGCAGACAAAGGAGGGGCCACCGTCATACTGAACAGAACGGACAACTGCAAAGAAGTATACCAATAACTCAACAACCAGGAACACTACAGATAGTTACCCGCAGATCCGACCATGGAACATATCCGCCAACTCAACAGACCAATCAAGACCTTGGATACAGACCTTCAGAGCACCCTACGTGCTCTCATCCCCGCATTGGAGATCTCTACTGCCTCCTGAAAATACACAAGGCCAACACACCAGGCCGTCCTATCGTTTCAGGCAATGGGACCCTGTGTGAGAACCTCTCTGGCTACATCGAGGGCATCTTGAAACCCATCGTACAAAGTACGCCCAGCTTCTGTCGCGACAGGACGGACTTCCTACAGAAACTCAGCACCCATGGACTAGTTGAACCAGGAACATTCCTCGGCACAATGGACGTCCCGGCACTCTACACCAGCATCCCCCATGACGACGGCATTCCTGCAACAGCCTCAGTACTCAACACCGACAACTGCCAATCTCCAGACGCAATTCTTCAAATCATCCGTTTCATTCTGGATCACAACATCTTCACCTTCGACAAATTCTTCATCCAGATGCAAAGAACAGCCATGGGGACCATATTCGCAGCTAAATCTGCCACCATCTTCATGCACAAGTTTGAACAAGACCTCCTCACCACACAGGATCTTCAACCGACGTTATACACCAGATACATCAATGACATTTTTTTCCTTTGAACCCACGGCAAAGAATAACTGAAAAGACTACACAATGACATCAATAAGGTCCATCCCACCATCAGATTCACCATGGACTACTCTCCAAAATCAGTTGCATTCTTGGACACACTCATCTCCATCAAGGACGGTCACCTCAGTACTTCGCTTTACCGCAAGCCCACGGATAACCTCACGATGCTCCACTTCTCCAGCTTCCACCCCAAACACGTTAAAGAAGCCATCCCTTATGGACAAGCCCTCTGTACACACAGGATCTGCTCAGATGAGGAGGAGCGTAAAAGACATCTACAGATGCTGAAAGATGCCCTTGTACGAATGGGATATGGCGCTTGACTCATTGATCAACAGTTCCAATGCACCACAGCAAAAAACAGCACCAATCTCCTCAGAAGACAAACATGGGACACAACCGACAGAGTATCCTTCGTCGTCCAGTACTTTCCTGGGGCAGATAAACTACGACATCTTCTTCGCAGCCTTCAACACATCATCGATGAAGATGAACATTTTGCCAAGGTCATCCCCACACCCCCACTACTTGCCTTCAAACAATCGCACAACCTCAAACAAACCATTGTTTGCAGCAAACTACCCAGTCTTCAGAACAAAGACCACGACACCACACAACCCTGCCATGGGAATCTCTGCAACACATGCCAGATCATCGACATGGATACCACCATTACACGTGAGAACACCACCCACCAGGCACGCAGTATATACTCGTGCGACTCAGCCAATGTCGTCTACCTCATACGCTGCAGGAAAGGATGTCCCGAAGCATGGTACATTGGCGAGACCATGCAGACGTTGCGACAATGAATGAACGGACATCGTGCGGCAATCACCAAGCAGGAATATTCCCTTCCAGTCGGGGAACACTCCAGCAGTCAAGGGCATTCAGCCTCTGATCTCCGGGTAAGCATTCTCCAAGGCGGCCTTCAGGAAGCGCGACAACGCAGAATTGCTGAGCAGAAACTTATAGCCAAGTTCCGCACACATGAGTGCGGCCTCAACCGGGACCTGGGATTCATGTCGCATTACATTCACCCCCCACCATCTGGCCTGGGTTGCAAAATCCTACCAACTGGCCTGGCTTGAGACAATTCGCACCTCTTTAACCTGGGGTTACCTCTATCTCTGCATCTGTAAATATTCAATTACCTGCAAATGCTCGCATTCTAAGCATTGTCTGGCATCTTTGACTTTGTCTATAGATATGTTTCTGGAGCATACCTCTTCATTCACCTGAGGAAGGAGCAATGCTCTGAAAGCTAGTATTTGAAACAAACCTGTTGGACTTCAACATGGTGCTGTAAGACTTCTTACTGTTGGCATGAGCAGGGAAACCGGATACCTCAGATGAGCTGCAGGCCAAGAAAATAAAGAAACGCAATCTAAGGTTTTTTTGTGGGACAGGAGCAGAAGGATTGACCCTCATATGGCAACCTTGGGCCTCAGTGGCAGCTAGCTGTTTCACAATTTGATGTTTCTGCCTATCAGCCTCCACATTGGTTAAAATGACCCAGTCCTCCTTCTGATCAATTAGACTTGCCGGTTAGGTTAAAATCATGATTTCAGTGATTTTACTTCCATTATGTTAATTTTAACATTGTTAAACCACAGATTTCATGTAGCATTAATTGTGCCTATTGCACGGAGCTCATGTTTATTTGATAGCCTACAGGATACACACAGTGTTCGAGGTCCATTTGTATTGCCAAAGCTAAATCAGTCATAAAAGGCAAAAGGTGTTGCAGGATTAGTGAAAGCTCAAGATATTAGCATAGTGAACGCTTTATCAAGGTACAAGCATTATGAAAATTACGATGAATTATTTAAGTAAATAGAAATATATTAGCAAAATGTTTCAAAGTAAAATAATACTTGAATAAATGACACATTATAACCAGCATTGACAAATGCTAAATATATATCACATGTAATGTTTCTATCTCTATGAGGGTTCCTCCAACAAAAAGCCTTTAATAATTGTTACACCACGACTTTGTTCAGCTCCTGAATAAAATTTGAAAGATGTCTGAGACAACAAAGGCCAATGTTTTCATGTCCTTTCAGTGTATTCAATGAGGGACAGAGCATTAGAAAGAGAATAGAAAGGCATTACTTCCACATCAGCGCAAACATCGTAGGGTGCATGGAGCACCTAGATAACATGACTCATTTGTATGTTCCAGCATATACTTGCAAAGCAGATTTTTAAAAAACTAATGTTCGATATGGTAAATATTATACTGGGAGTGGTCCCCTGTAGTGTGCAGAGAAAATAAATCTAATTTTACAACAATGGCAAAATTGTGCTTCAGCTGGTTCATAATGCAGACACACAATGGCTTCAATTTAAGAAATGCTGAATTTTGTGGTGGGAAATCTTTTCCCGAATTGGAATAAGCTGTGGCAGAATGGAGAGCTTGCTGAGAGAGTCTGACCCAGGAGTACAAAAATCTGGAAAGCAGCAGCTATTAAAGGGATGCAGCCCATGGCAGTTTCTTGGACAGGATAAAATCCAGCCTGATCTTTGACAAAAACTCATTTGTTTCTTTGTCAGATTATGGAGGGATGAACCCTATATTCCCTTTCCTCGCAAGCATTTATCCAATCCCTACCTGAAATGATCTTACGAAATATGATCACACTTCTATTATTTTTTAAATGCCGACAGTTCCGCCTATCTTTTGACACTTTAGCTTTAAATTATATACCTAGGGCTTCAATTTTTGTGCCTTACAGCAGTCGTGCCGTAAAACATGGCGCCAGCCGTGCACGGACCCGACCTGCCAAATACTGTAACCCTGGGCAACCCCTACCCAACCCCCCACCAGTTTCCCCAGCCCTCGTGGAAGCTCCCCGACCCCCAGGCAGCAACATGCTCCAGGCCAACTGCGGCGGCGCTAGACACAGTCTGCAGCTACAACGCCAGGTTCCTGACCGCTGAGGCCACACGTCAACCGCGTGGTCAGGAACTCGGCCCATTGGAGGTGGAGTATCGGGGGGAGGGCCTTCAGGTGACGCTTCAATGGCATTCCAATGGCGCACGACATGATGACGCCATTTCAGAGTGTGCGGAAAATAGAAAATCGGGGCCAAACCGGTTCCGCCCCTGATTTGGGAGTCTCTGCCTGATCACCGATTACGATATCGGCGTCGGGTGACAGTGCATCCCGCCCAATGTCTCTAGTTGTAGGAGCTCCATAGAAGCTGCCTCCCCAGGTTCATGTTTCTTCAGCTGGATTATAATTAGTCAATTTTCCCAGTCTTTGCTTTAATTATTCTCACTTTAGAGATCTGCCCGTACTTAAAGAAAAGCTCTTCCAGGGATTCATCCCTATTAAACACAAAGGTGCTCCTGAAAAGTCCACTCTCTCTGCTTTCCTCCACAACGTACTGAGCAGGGAAGTTCCTGTTCAAGTAATTTCACCTGGTTGAGGGGCAGCAGCTAGTGTGGATCATCAGTGAATATACCAAGTAAAATCCAGGTCATTATTGCAGGGAATAACAACACGCATAAACCAACATCTCTGTGATGTGAAGGCTGGGATGCCAGATTGTTGCATGATGAAGCCATCGTGGTATCTCCCTCTTCCATTGAAATGCAGGATAGAGTGATTAGTGGGCACCTAGTTCAATATGAACAGAATTAAAACCAACTGTTTTTATATACCTATCTCGTGAGATCTCCAGTCATTGAGCTTCCTTTGTTACTGCAACTTGACCTATCCTATCAAGGACTGTGTGTCTGCTGGTGTGAATGGCATTCCCACATGACATGTTTTCTGCACCAGGCTCCTAGCTAGATGAAACCAGCACACCTCCGCACAGACAAGTTTTATTCAGTCGTTTCACTCTTGGAATAGGAACAGGAGAGCGTTTCAGCACCTTCACGACTGAGCTACCCTCTTCAGGATTCACTCTGTTCACCCCACATGGGGAAGAGACTAGAAAAGGTGCCCTAAAAATAATCTGTTCTATCTCCAACCTGTTTGGAAAACCACATCTACCTGCAGTCAGAAAATCAAAGTTAAATGGAATTTTGGTCCCTGGTATTTAATAAACCTCATTGACAATGAGCAAAACAATCGACTAGAATGGAGAACTGCCTTGTTCTCCATGAACTCAGACTCTTCAACATTGGATGTCGCTGCCCTTCAGAGACCCAATAAGCAGGCGAAGGGCAGCTGAGGAAGATGGCGGTGGTTACACCTTCTTCAGGAGAGAAAAACCCAAGGACCAATCCAGGACTCAGAATTGGTTTTACCATCAAGAAGAAAATACCAACCAACTCTAAGGGCTCCCTGTCAATGAGCACTTCATGGTGCTCAGTCTACAACTTGCTAAGAACCAGCAGGCAACAGTTGGAGGACCTATGCCCCAACCCTTGATACAAGTGATGAGTACAAAGGTTTTCATACCCACCCTGGACACCATGTACTCCAACATTCCTTAGGAAGATAAGATTATCCTTCTTGGGGACTTCTACGCCAGGATTGGAAAGGACTCCCATCTCTGGAAAGGAACCAACGGAAAGGAAGGAGTTGGGATCGCAACTCCAATGGGTTCTCCTGCTCACCAAGTGCGTGGAACACTAACTTGTCATCACTAATACATTGTTCCACCAAAAAGATAAAGTCTTCCTGGAGATAAAGACAGACAGAAAGTGCATTCAGTAAGCTTTGTGCAAGTCGAGAAGACACAGCCGGATTGAGGCACAACCAGAGTAGGAAGTTGGAACTTGGTAATTTGGTGCAGTGAGGTAATTCGGTGCAGAGTGGGAGAAGGTGCTTTTTCTCTGCTGTTTTGTTCTCTCTCTTTCTTCTGGCCTGTAACTTTTAATCTGCAGGGAGAGAACCAGGGAGATTCTGAGACCCTGGGTGAGTTCTCCCAGTGAGTCAGAGAAGACACAGCCAGAGTGAGGCTCAACCAAGAGTGAGTTTGTAAATTTGAAGCTAGGTGGGAATTCGAAGCTGGGTGGGGAGGAGGTGCTTTTAACTCTGGTAAGTGACTGGTAAGTAGTTTTTCTTTTCATTGTCTAATTTATTTATTTTTCTTTCGTTTTTTGAAATTGTAGATGTATAAGTTTACCTAATGTTGAAGACATGGCAGGAGATCCCAGACCCGTGTCATGCTCCTCGTGTGCGATGTGGGAGCTCAAGGACACATCCACTGTCCCTGGCTCTTTCCCGTGCAAGAAATGTGTTCAGTTGCAGCTCCTGTTCGACCGCTTGACGGCTCTGGAGCTGCTGATGGACTCACTTTAGAGCATCCGCGATGCTGAGAAGGTCGTGGATAGCACGTTTAGCGAGTTTGTCATACCGCACGTGAAAGTTACTGAGGGAGATAGAAAATGGGTAAAATACAGAGCAAGAGTAGGAAGGCAGTGCAGGTGTCCCCTGAGGTCATCTCCCTGCAAAACAGATATACCACTTTGGATATTGTTGAGGGAGATGGCTCACCAGGGGAAGGCAGCAGCAGGAAGGTTCATGGCACCATGGCTGGCTCTGCTGCACAGCAGGGCAGGAAGAAAAATGGCAGGGCTATAGTGATAGGGGACTCGATCGTAAGGGGAATAGATAGGCGGTTCTGTGGATGCAGTCAAGACTCTAGGATGGTATGTTGCCTCCCTGGTGCAAGGGTCAAGGTTGTCTCGGAGTGGCTGGAGGACATTCTGTGGGGGGGGAGGGGGGGGGGGGGGGGGGGGGGGTGAACAGCCAGCTGTTGTGGTGTACATAGGCACCAACGATATAGGTAAAAAACTGGATGAGGTCCTACAAGCTGAATTCAGGGAGTTAGGAGTTAAACTAAAAAGTAGGACCTCAAAGGTAGTAATCTCAGGATTGCTACCAGTGCCACGAGCTAGTCAGAGCAGGAATGTCAGAATAGATAGGATGAATGCGTGAATTGAGAAATGGTGCAAGAGGGAGGGATTCAAATTCCTGGGGCATTGGGACCGGTTCAGGGGAGGTGGGACCAGTACAAATCGGACGGTCTGCACCTGGGCAGGACTGGAACCGATGTCCTAGGGGGGTGTTTTCTAGAGCTGTTGGGGAGGGTTTAAACTAATGTGGCAGGGGGATGGGAACCGATGCAGGAAGTTGGAAGGTAGTAAAACAGGGACAGAAGCAAAAGGAAGTAAGGGGAAAAGTGCAAGGCAGAGAAGACATAGTCAAAAATTTAACAGGGCGACAGTACAAGGTACAGTGACTGAGGGGAGCTCAGTGAATAGGCCCAGTAATAACAAAAGGAATAAAACTGGAGATGTTAAGATTCAAAACAGAGGTAAAAAAAACAACATAAGTGTACTTTACCTGAATGCTTGTAGTATTCGGAATAAAGTAAATGAGTTGATGGCACAAATCATCGTAAATGACTATGATTTAGTGGCCATTACTGAAACATGGTTAAAGGATGGTCACGACTGGGAGTTAAATATCCGAGGGTATCAAACTATTCGGAAGGACAGAGTGGATGGTAAGGGAGGTGGTGTTGCTCTGTTATTTAAGGATGACATCCGGGCAATAGTAAGGGATGACATCGGTGTTATGGAGGATAAGGTTGAATCCATTTGGGTGGAAATCAGGAATAGTAAGGCGAAAAAGTCACTGATAGGAGTAGTCTATCGGCCACCAAATAGTAACAATATGGTGGGGCAGGCAATAAACAAAGAAATAACTGATGCATGTAGAAATGGTACAGCAGTTATCATGGGGAATTTTAATCTACATGTCGATTGGTTTAATCAGGTCGGTCAAGGCAACCTTGAGGAGGAGTTTATAGAATGTATCCGCGATAGTTTCCCTGAACAGTATGTAATGGAACCTACGAGGGAACAAGCGGTCCTAGATCTTGTCCTGTGTAATGAGACAGGATTGATTCATGATCTCATAGTTAGGGATCCTCTCGGAAGGAGCGATCACAATATGGTGGAATTTAAAATACAGATGGAGGGTGAGAAAGTAAAATCAAATACTAGTGTTTTGTGTTTAAACAAAGTAGATTACAAGGGGATGAGAGAAGAACTAGCTAAGGTAGACTGGGAGCTAAGACTTTATGGTGGAACAGTTGAGGAACAGTGGAGAACCTTCCAAGCGATTTTTCACAGTGCTCAGCAAAGGTTTATACCAACAAAAAGGAAGGACGGAAGAAAGAGGGAAAATCGACCGTGGATATCTAAGGAAATAAGGGAGAGTATCAAATTGAAGGAAAAAGCATATAAAGTGGCAAAGATTGCTGGGAGATTAGAGGACTGGGAAATCTTTAGGGGGCAACAGAAAGCTACTAAAAAAGCTATAAAGAAGAGTAAGATAGAGTATGAGAGTAAACTTGCTCAGAATATAAAAACAGACAGTAAAAGTTTTTACAAATTATTTAAGACAAAAAAGAGTGGCTAAGGTAAATATTGGTCCTTTAGAGGATGAGAAGGGAGTTTTAATAATGGGAAATGAGGAAATGGCTGAGGACTGTGCTGTACTGTTCTAAATTCTAACTGAACAGGTTTTTTGGGTCGGTCTTCACAGTGGAAGACACAAATAACATGCCAGCGACTGATAGAAATGAGGCTATGACAGGTGAGGACCTTGAGAGGATTGTTATCACTAAGGAGGGAGTGATGGACAAGCTAATGGGGCTAAAGGTAGACAAGTCTCCTGGCCCTGATGGAATGCATCCCAGAGTGCTAAAAGAGATGGCTAGGGAAATTGCAGATGCACTAGTGATAATTTACCGAAATTCACTAGACTCTGGGGTGGTCCCGGTGGATTGGAAATTAGCAAACGTGACGCCACTGTTTAAAAAAGGAGGTAGGCAGAAAGCAGGAAATTATAGGCCAGTGAGCTTAACTTCGGTAGTAGGGAAGATGCTGGAATCTATCATCAAGGAAGAAATTGCGAGGCATCTGGATAGAAATTGTCCCATTGGGCAGACGCAGCATGGGTTCGTAAAAGGCAGGTCATGCCTAACTAATTTAGTGGAATTTTTTGAGGACATTACCAGTGCAGTAGATAACGGGGAGCCGATGGATGTGGTATATCTGGATATAAGGACATGCTTCAGGAAATCCCCAACTCCCCTTCAAAGATGATCGTGGACTCCCAGCAAACGTAGATGAAGTTGAAGCCACCATTAATCACATAAATAATGGAAAAGCCACAGGAATGGGCAGGATCCCAGCGGAGATTTTCCAACTTGAAGGAGAAGAGATCACCTGTCATCTTCAGCAGCTGTAGCTGAAATCTGGGACAGAGAAGATATTTCTGCCGACCTCAGGGAGGCCGCCATCACCCCCATCTTCAAACTAGGAGACAAAGTGGATTGCGGGAACTATTGAGGAATCTCCCTACGCTACATCGCTGGGAAAATCATTGCCTGAATTATTGCTAGCTGCTTTCTCCTAGTCTCTGAAGCAATCCTTTCAGAAAGCCAGTGTGACTTCTGACTAAACCGTGGAACAGAGGACATGATTTTCACTGCCTGGCAACTTCAAGAGAAATGCCAGGAGCAATATCATCCACTCTACAGGGCCGACATTGATCTAAGGAAAGTTTTTGACTCAGTCGATCGGGAAATGCTATGGTAGACCCTGTCAAAGTAAAGCTGTCCAGAGAAATTCATCAACATCCTCCAACTCCTCCACATCAAGATGTCGGCGACAGTCACCACCGATGGAAATAAGACAGAAACATTTGAAGTCAAGACTGGAATCTGGCAGGGATGTGTCATTGCCCCCCACCCTTTTCTCCATCCCCGCCATCCTTCAATTTGTCAAGAGCAAGCTTCCTATTGGAGCGGACATCCTCTACAGGATGGGAAAACTTTTCAATCTCGACCAGTTGAAATCCAAGAAGAAAGCAACACCGTCGCTCGTGGAACTTCAGTATATGGATAACATCACCATTTTCACTCTCACAGAAGAGAATCTCCAAGCCATAATGTATGCCTTCGCGGAAGGAAGCATACCAAAGAATCGGTCTCAGCCTCAACCTCAAGAAGACTCAAGTGCTTTACCAACCTGCCCCAGGGAAAGATCCGGTCTCTTCCCTCTATCAAGATCAATGGAGAAATCCTACAAAATACGGAACACTTCCCATACTGGGGAGCTACCTCTCCTCTAAGGCTGACATTGCTGCGGAGATCCAACATCATATCCAATCCGCAAGCACCTCCTTTGGAAGCCTAAGGAGGAGAGTCTTTGATGACTGTGACATCTGTGCTGACACCCAGATCCTCACGTACAGGCCAGTTGTCCTCCTAACTCTTCTATACGGTTCATAAACATGGACTACATACATCTCAAGGCCCTGGAGAGATACCTTCAATGCTGTCTGAGATTGATTCACCGCAGCAGCTGGGCGGACAGGCATACTAACATCAGCGTCCCAAAAGGTGCCAAGCGTACCAGCATCGAGGCCATGATCATCCGAAACCAACTCCGCTGGATCAGCCATGTGCTTAGAATGTCAGAGTCCCGATTGCCAAAGCAAATCTTCTTTTCCCAGCTCAAGGAATGCTCCCGAACAAGAAGAGGACAAAGGAAACGCTTCAAAAAACCCTGAAGGCTTACCTTCCGCCTGGCAGACCCTTTCTCAGAAGAGACATACTTGGAGGAACCTCCTGATTGAAAGGACACAATTCTTCAAGGACACCGAACTGCAAGAGGAGAACCAGAAATGGAGCCTGAGATGTAGTTGTAGAGTCCAAGGTCCGATCCCACCTCCCAGAAACACCAGCCAAGTGTTCAGTTGAAGATGGGGCTCTAGGAACGGGCTCATCAGCCGTGCAAAAACTCGCAGAACCCATGACCAGTATCACAGAGTTACTTAGGTGGAAAATCATACATGTTAGCGAGTGATCGCCAAAGAGAAGATAGAATTATGGTAATTACCAGGGGCTGGTTTGGGCAAAATGAAAGGGTTGTTAAGGCTTCTTAAAGGAGATTGACTGATATTTTGGGGGATTAACTCAGATTTTTGGAGGCAATTGTATTTTAAACACGTATGTTGCTCAGTTAGGCCACGTATGCTTTTTATATTGAAAAGTTAACAGCCAGATATAATCAAATATTTTGTTCTGTAATCAAATAAAATACATTGTATTAGATTAAAATATCACAATTTTCCCCCAGTAATACTTCCTGACTGTGTGTAATAAAGCCATTTATTTCTTATAAAATCTTAATATGGTCATGGATTGTAAAAATAGCAGGGGAAATCATTGATTAGAATTTTCCAGCCTCAAGCTCCTTCCTCTGATGACCTTAGTCTCATCTCCGACTTTTAGTCACAATGTCATAAAGGTATAAAGTCTTCCTCAGTAATGTTATACCCTTATGCAATGCAAAGCCATGATAACATCAGCTCAGCTATTATTTGTGGTGTAATAAGATTTTTCACAAGATAGGGGGCGAGATTCTCCAATCTCCGCACGAATTGTGCCACGCGCCCCGATGGCCTCTGTGGCTGGGGGCCTGCATTCCTACGTGCCGGCCCCTGTAGTCCTGCGCCATGTTGCGTTGGGGCCGGCGAGTTGAAGGAGGCCACTGCGCATGCGCACGTTGGCGCCGGTGCCACTGCGCCTGCGTGGATCCTGCGGCGCACAGTTCATGCTGGGATCTGCAACTGGAGCGGCGGGAACCGCTCCAGCACCGTGCCATGGTAGCAGCCCGTTCACGCTGGCGTGGACACCCTGCCGCGGGATTGGAGAACTCCACCCAGGATTTCCCCCAAGAATGCTAATTGAAGATCATTCCTTGGTGTCTGGTTGCCTCATTCTTTGCCTATCATCACACTAGCTTCACAAAACTCATCCATGGAAATAGTAGAATCCTTTATTATACCATGCCTGTTGTTTTATGAAAACCAGTTTTATTCATAATAAATTGTTCAACTCAGTGTAAATCCACCAATTTTTGAAACCACTGTTTCAATGAACTATGCATTGAACCTTTCACAAAACAATCTAAAATTTAGGTTCATGTGAGACCTCCCTTTCTTTGGGTTTTATACTCTTTAAAACCCTATCATTAAGGCGTTTGGACTCAGAAGCAGATTGCAGCTTGATGGACAAACTGTCGCCATTTGGAGCAACTGGTAGCAAGCTCCTTACTCACAGTCATTAATGTCAATATTGCCACATTTCAAGGAGAGCTTCAGAGTTTCCTAGGAGAGATTGAGAATGTCCTTGAAGATTTTCTTCATCCTCCCCTGGAACACTGACCATTTTGCAGTTGGGAAAACAGGACCTTGTGGGGGAGACACGTTTCAGTCATCGGGACACAGTGTCCAGTCCATCGCGGTTGGTTTCTCAGGAGTTTATTTTGAATGCTCATGGTTTTGGCTTCAAGAAGGACACTAGCTTCAAGAAGGACACGAGCATTAATGATGAGGCAAAATGGCAGCAGAGGAGGAAAGAAAATGAATTAAAATCTGCACGACTACTACTTCATGGGAGATCCTACCCCATGTGTACAGGGATCTGTGGGTTGAGAATCGGCCTGTTCAGTCACATGGAAATCCATGGCAGAAAGTCACAAACCTGAGTACACCCATGAATCGAGGGACAGCTGATGATGATGATACTTATCCTGTTCACCAGGCTCAATTTCCTGCTCTTTGAACTTAGGAAAGTATCTGATAGTGGGATATATTGGGTAAACAATAAGCCTCTTATTTTGGTAACAACCTCAATGGAAATAATGCAAGATGTCTCAGGGACTATCTTCCACTGACAGCCATCCATTGCTCCCCTGAAAAATAGTCAGACAATAATTCCAAAATCTGTGTTTGGGTGGGGATCGTGGCTGCTTCATAATTGCCGCAAACCAGCCCAATAAAATTTCCAGGGGAGCCTGTGAATGGGCCTGTCAGTCCACCTTAAATAAGGGCAAGCTATCTTAAATATGTAAATCAGGGCCCTATGCTGACTGCTGGAATAGATATGATTAGACAGCAGGAGGTGTTCTGGTGGCACACCAGCACTAACAACCTGGTGGTTAAAATATTACCATGTTAACAACATTTGGATTCCTTGCAGAATACCGTGGCTGGCTTTGACAAGGCAGATATGAGATTTCCATTTTATGGAGCTTTTTAGAAACAAATTTAAGACTAAGAACCACGGCAAATGTAAAAGTAAAACCACGAACAACTTACTCCATTTCTACCGAAGCGGATTTCTCCATACGGTTTATAACTACTCAATCACCGTTTAAAGTTCTGCATTTCCATGGAATGTCTATAGATTAATAATGCACACATGACCCATCTTCTATTTGCAATTGTCAGTTTTTGTTTCGGTTGAAACAAATGCCTATATTTTAGATACTATTATGCAATCTTATTACAAAATGTGCCATTTTATGTCAGAGGAGCGGGATAAGGCTATTCAGTCTCTCGAGCTGTTTCTGCCATTCTATTAGATTATGGCTGACCGCTATCTGAACTCCATTTGCAGCAAAGTGTGCATGTGGAGTATTCACTGTGATCAGGGTGCAGTTTATAGTCTGCTTAGAATTCTGCTCAGGTGCTTTGGCTGGAATGGATACAAAGTCAAATTTCTCCTAGTTCAACTTGTCATAGAGCTAGATGCTAAACCAGGGGTGGGCAAACTTTTCCGTGCAAGGGCCGCATTCAGAAATTCACAATTCACAAAGGGCCGCATAGTATATTAAGTAAAATAATTACTTCACCCGGTTATGATTGTGGGCGCGTCATATAGAACATGGAACAGTACAGCACAGAACAGGCCCTTCGGCCCTCGACGTTGTGCCAAGCAATGATCACCCTACTCAAGTCAACGTATCCACCTATACCAGTAAGTAACCCAACAGCCCCCCCACCCATTAACATTTAAAAAAAAATTTAAAAAAAAAAAAAAAATTTTTAAAAAAATTTTTTTTTTTTTTTTTTTTTTTTAATGACTTGGTGGGCCGCAGAAATACCTTTGGCGGGCCGCATGCGGCCCGCGGGCCGTAGTTTGCCCACCCCTGTGCTAAACACACAGGCTTTGCATTTTGGTACCAGATATACAAGTTACGGATGGTGGGGGTTGGGGGATGTGTTCCACAATGTCAGGAAAATGATCACTGGGAGGATAGTACCTTCATGATAAGCACATTTCAAACCTAAAATACCACAAATAACTGTGAAGTACTTAAATATGTTATTACTCAATGACTCAATTTGTTTCTAAGTGCATTCCTGGATTGAATCATGAAATCCAGACAATGCAGGAGGCCATTTAGTCCATCGAGTCTGCACCAAACCCTCCGAAAGAGCACCCAACCCAGGTCCACTCCCCCCGCCCTACCCCTGTAACCCCACCAACCTTTTGGACACTCAGGGGTAATTTAGCATGGCCAATCTACCTAACCTGCACATCTTTGGACTGTGGTAGGAAACCAAAGCACCTGGAGGAAACCCACGCAGACACAGGAGAATGTGCAAACTCCACACAGTCACCGAAGGTCAGAATCAATCCCGGGTCCCTGCCGTTTTGATGCAGCATTGCTAACCACTGTGCCATCATGTCATATGTACCAAACTTGTAATAAAATTAGACTACGTAGATTAATGACTGGTTACAATATTTGGTGCAGGTTGAGCATCCCTTATACAAAATGCTTGGGGCCGAGTGTGTATCAGATTTCAGAATTTTTCCAATTCCGGAATATAATGTGATAATGTGCATGTGCAGTGCGTTGCCACCTGCGCATCACCCAGGAACCTTCCTAGAGCCTTGCTGGATTCCCCACTCATGACATCATGTTGGCACTCAAACAAAAATGCGGTTTTTGGAATTTTTCAGTTTTCAGAATTTCAGATAAGGGATGCAATGTAATATATGTCAAGTATATTTCCTACAATATCAGAGCATAACCTTTAGGCTTTAGATTTTATCTAGCATGAAAGTAAATTTTAGTGTGTGGGTGGCAAATTTGATGGTGTAGCTTTATGCACAGCACACAAAACATCTATGGCTACCTAATACATATCTGCAGGGTTTTAAACTTGCTGAGAGATCAGGTTTGAATCCAGTTTGCTTTAACATCTTCCAAATGCATATCTATTCACCCTATTTCTTTCCAGTTCAGTTGACTCAAATTGGCTTCCCTGTATTCACTGAAAGCAAATCAATATTGTATTTGTAACCATAGTACTTCACTACAACGATTTGAATTATTTTATTTATAAATGACCTAATTTACTGCGTTTTCATTTTAAGGTTGTAACAGTATAGCCTCATGGCGGCTTGTAGAATTATTTTATCAGTATTTTGTGTACAATTCAGAACAGAAAGACAACTTGTTTGTTCCATGCATACTGGATCCTTTGAATAGCAAATTCAAGTCTCTTTTTTCAGTCTCTACTGTTGGATCTTTTATTATTGAGAGGTGTCAGTATACTCATGAAAAAGCATCCTTTCCAACAAACAGAAACTGAGTTATCTGCAAATCCCAGAACAGAGCAGAAAAGATGCATCTGGGCCATACAACTAAATACCATTAAGAATGGACTTTGCTCCGAAGACACAGTCTGTTGCTTCAATGTTATGGTCGATAATATGTGGTCACCTACAAGGGCAACTGAAATCGATAAATGCCTGCATTGCATTAGACATGCGAGAAGAATAATTTTTAAGTTTTTCTTTTAATTGGTCTCTTCATCATGAGAAGTTTACGGAATTCAATATGGGAGCACAAAGCGCGGGGTGGTGGTGGGGGGGGGGGGGGGGCACAACAGTGGAATGCATGTGACATTGCACAGTTCATATTAATGCTTTGAATTTCTCAGAAACAGACAATCAGAAAATAAGTTCCTATGTGACATTATACATATTTGGAGAATATTATTAGCAAGATAAAATTGCCGATATAAACCACTAATTGCAAAATTAGCCTATTCATCGTCAAACAAGATGATGCCAGAAAAAATAACTGTCTTTTTGGAACAATGAATGTTACAGATGGTCATCTGGGGGGTCCATTGACTTGATCAAAATCTTAAAGCTCTATGGGGTATTGACAGTGGATGTGGAGAAGATGTGCGAGAAACTAGAACTAGGGCTTACTGCTTAAAAATAAGGTGTCACTCGTTTAAGAATGAGATGAGATTTTTTTTCTCAGATGGTAGCGAGTCTCTGGAACTCTCTTCCTCAAAAGGCAGTGGAAGCAGAGTATTTGAATATTTTTTAAGGCAGAGCTAGATAGATTATTGATTAACAAGGGGTGAAATGTTATCAGTTGGAGGCAGGAATGTGGGGTTCAGGTCACAATCTGCCTTGAGCTTACTGAGCGGAGCAGGCCCGAGGGGTCAAGTGGCCTACTCCTGCTCCTAATTCGTATCTTTGTATCATGTCTGTAGTGGAACTTCGCTATTCTGCTTTCTCTTCATTGCATATTTCGCATTCAATTATTTATCAAACTCTACCTTAAGACAGTGTAATGACATCTAGTACATCATCTTTGCATATATGAATGATCATGTAGAATAGTTTGTAATTACAGCATCCAGCCACTAGATGGAGTAAGAGCACATCTCACAATCCACACGGTGTTCCACGTGCTCTTGGAGAGAGTTAGTAGAGAGGGTTGGCGACAGTTGTGTTTTTCAGTCGTTCTATATATTGTAGTTATTTTATCTAACACTTAGCTTTTTCTGCATACTCAGGAGTTCACAATGTATAGCGTTGTGTAAATAAATCAACTTTGGTTTAGTACAAAGTCTGCATGTTCTTTTAAGCAACAACACAAACTTAATAATATTAATTTAAACAAAGATCATCACAGTTTTGCCTCAACCATGCAAAGAGTTTGAGTTCCAACAGCATTCTGTGTTTGGAATTTCTCCGAAACTCTCTTCTTAAATGTTTAGCACTAAGATTTAACATTGTAAATTGTCATTGAATCCACCACTTCCAACGAAAGGAATTAATTTCTTTCCCAGATCACCTCAACAAAACCACTTCATATTTTAAAAATTCCTCTCGATCTTCTTTGGTTCAAGTGGGAATACAAGTCTTTCCTCTTAACCATACTTTCCCATTCCTAGCATTATTTTGGTGAAGCAGAGCTGCATTCTCTTATGAAATAAGATTTTATGTCTTTTTTCTGACTTAAATAAATATAAGGGTATTATATGGCCCATTACTTCCCGGGCGACCCACCACACCATCCCCACCTGACCCCAACACCCCCTCCCCCCCCCCCTCCCCTACCCCTCCCTCCATTTTCTCAGGTCTGGACCCCCCACTCCCATTTTTCTGCACCACTTACCTGTTAATTGTCCCTCTAAACACCTCATTTATGGCAGCTAGAGGTTTCTTACCTCTCTGCACCCCAGTTATTCCACGCGATACTGCGTTTCGCTGCTCCTGGCTCACCCAGCCTGAGTGAGGAAGGTTAGATGAGTCAGGGACTTAGGAATTCCGAGTGTGGGTAAGTCTGGTGAGAGTAGCAATCCACCAGAGTTTGCCATTCTGGGAAAGTTACGGGCCATATTTATGTCAATAATGGTTTTAACTTAATTTCTTCTAAAATGTGTCTATCACTGATTTGAGCAAACAGGAAGTTTTCTTTCTTCTGGAGGTACACTTAGCATTATGCACTGATACGGCAAGATTCCCTTTTGCACACGTTAAAGTGAAATTTAAAACCTATCAGCTTTGACACTGCATGAAGCGAAAATATATTGTGGAATCAATCCTGATTTATCAAGTGGGTGTCTGTAGGATTTTAATGTTTAGAGAGCATAGAGAGTTCTCTGCTCATGTTTATCCCTCCATGTGAATGGTGCTACAGTTAAAGTTCTAACAGTTGAAGCTGGGCAATATAAATTGGATTCTGCTAGGCTGGGACCAGAGCTACAATCTGAAATGCTCTCTGCATTACACTTGCACCTTTAGTGCTTCTCACTGGCTAAGAAATGCTGCACTGAGTTTAGAAAATTTGACCGGAACCATCACCTCTTTCAGTCGAGCCCAAGGAAAAGGCTGGCAATAATCGATAAACCACAAATCCGTGCTTTAAACGGTTAGACAGATAAATTACAAAGTTCTTAGATGGAGTGAATTATTAAAGGATTCCAGATACCCAGATCATTATCAAGGTCTTATTGTGGTGCGTTATTTTCATTGTCAGCTGTTATTGTAGATATTGCTTTACAATTCAAGCAGTGTGGCTTCCTGAAGAACTAAAGAAACATTTCAATCATCGGTGCCAGAAATTCAAGCATATCGTGTTCAAGGCAGTAACCTTAAGGCTCTGCATATTTTCCACTTGAAAGCTAATTAATCAGGCCGACTCAACCGAAAACCACTTTGAGCTATACCATATGTAAATTACATAATTGGCCCCTGCTTTGTCCTGCCTCTTACAGGTGTCCTGAAGGCTGGTGACCACTGCTAATTAAACTCAAGAATCCTTAGTTTGCTCATCAGGATAACACACATAACAATTTGCGGCAATCATTAAAATTATGTAGCATCCACCTTGCCAGCCAGGATTCCAGTTGGTGAGGATAAAACTTGTTTATAGACACCCAATGCCATTCAGATGGAAGTTTCAGCAAGAACTTCACTTCACCAAAGCAAACAGCCATATGTCAATGTCGGATCATGTGGAGTGTACAACTATGAAGTCATCACTCCAGCTGCCATTTGAATGTATATCATTTCCTGACCCACTGCCATTTGTTTGAGGTATTCTTGTGCGTGGAATAAACAGTTGCTACAAGTCAAAAGCTTTTTCATTCTTTCACACAGCATGAGCATCACTGGAAAGGCCAGAATTTATGGCCCGTCTCTCATTGCACTCAAGAAGGTGATGGCGATCCACCCTCTTGAACTGCCACAGTCTATGAATGTAGGTACAGTCACATTGGTGTTAGCGAGGAATTTTTAGTATTTTGAACCTGCGAGAATAAAAGGAAAAGTGATATAGATGGATTCTCCCAAGTCTCCACCGACGTGTTTGATGGCAGGTGCGAGGGAGAATATGGTGCCAGTGTGAATTAACAGTGGAATCTTCTGCTGGTGCCTGCCATGACAGTTTGGAAAACTCACTCAAGGCCAGCATGAATCTCATTTGCATCCTCCCCACGCCAGATTCTACGCACGGCATAAAACATGTTAGGAACAACCTGTGTGCAGATGTCAAGACTCATCCGATCAATGCTGCTTCCGGAGTTCGGGATGGAGGCTACCTACAACCTTGGTCTCTGGAACAGCACAGAAGTGGGTGGGAGGAGCATCTGCAGGTGGCCCTTGAAGATTATGTCCTGGAGGAGGTCCACCTTCGAGTCTCAGAGTAATCCTGTGGATCCATGTTCATTGCCAGGAGGTCCATCTTCTTTCTTCAACGGTGAGTCCGTGATGTTGGACACATTTTAAATATGGCACCCGGACACCATGGCAGACTGCAGGCTATCCAGGCCTGTCCCAACATGGAAATTAATTAATGAGGTTGGGCAAGATGATTGGGTTGTTTTCCTGCTGGGCGCCACAGCACTGCTGCTCACAGCGCCAGGAACGTGGGTTCAATTCTGGCCTCGGGTGACTGTGTATTCTCCTAGTGTTTCTTTCCGGTGCTCCGGTTTCTGACCACAGTCCAAATATGTGCAGGTTCGGTGGATTTGTCATGAATAATTGCCCTTATTGTCCAAAGAGGTGCAGGTTTGGTGGGATTATGGGGTTACGGGGATAGGGCGGGTAAGTGGGCTTAAATAGGGTGCTCTTTCAGAGGGTTGGTGCAGACTCGATGGGCCAAATGTTCTTTTTCTTTACTGCAGCAATTTGTTGTGTGCAAATAGATTGCTTCTGCATTCCTACATTATGACTTGAACTACACTTCAACAAGACTTCACTGACTGTAAAGCACTTTGAGGGATTTACTGAATAGCATTCTTTAAATACAAGACTTACGTTTAACTTTTAAGCCAGGATGGTATGCAACTTGTGTGAAAATTAGTAGGTAGTGATATTTGCATTTGTAAGCTGCCTTTTCTTCTTCACAGTAGTGGTAGCGGTTTGGAAGATGCAGTTCAGGAAACTTAGGCTGTAGTCCATCTTGTAGATGGTCCACACACTGCTCTGGTGTGCCAATGGTGGAGGAAGTGAATGTTTAAATGGTGGATGGGATACCTTTCAGTGGGCTGTTTTGTCCTGGATGATGTCTTGAGTGTTGTTGGAGCTGCAGTCATCCAGGAAAGTGAGGAATATTCCATCACACCCCTGACTTGTGCCTTGTATGTGATGGACAGGCATCTGGAGTTAGTAGGTGATTTCCTCATTGCAAAATAGCCAGACTTTGACCTGCCCTTGTAGCCACCATATTTATCTCACTCACTCAGTTAAGCACCTGGTCAATAGTGACCCCAAGATGTTGATGGAATAGGATCTAGTGATGATGATCCCATTGAATGTTCAGTGGCGGTGCTCAGTCACTCTTTCATTGGAGATGGTCCTGCCTGACACTTGTGTGGCACAAATATTGTTTATCAGTCCAATCCTGAATGCTGTCCAGATCTTGCTGCATGATTGCTTTATTATCAGAGGAGTTGGGAATCAGACTGAACATTGCAATCATCATCAAGTATCCCCAGTTCTAATAGTTTGATGGAGGGAAGGTCAGCATCTGAAGATGATTGGGCCTCAGACACTATCCTCTGGAACTCCTGCAGTGATGTCCTGGGTTTGGGATACTTGACTTGCAACAGCTAAATTATCCTTCTTTGTGCTACGTATGAATAAAGCCAGTGGACAGTTTTCTCCTGGATTCCGACTGACTTCAGTTTTGCCAAGGTTTCTTGATGCCGCACTCAGTCAAATCCTACGATGATGTGAAGGGTAGTCACTCTCACCTCATGGATTCAACAATTTTGTCTTTGTTTGGGCAAAGGTTATGATGCAGCCTGGTGACAAGTTGCCCTGGCACACACCAAACTGAGCATTGGGAGACAGGTTATTGGATAGTAACTGTCACTTGATAGCACTGTTGATGACACCTCTTGTCACTATGCCAATGGGGATTGTGATACACAATTACCTCACGCCCCACTGTTGTGATGTAGGGAGCCGAGGTGAGTGTATCCTTTTCACAAGTTATAGCTAACCTGCACTTTTTAAAGAAGAATGTCTTGCTGGCGACAGAAGATGATTATCTCCCAACTACACTCCACATCAACCCCCCCCCCCCCCCCCCCCCCCACCCCCCACACACCTCCCAGCAGCTCTCCATAGAAAGTAACAAAGGCTACTAACACAACCACAGTCCAGAGGGAGGTTTTCTGGTGTGGCACTGGAGGCCTTAATCGAGGCGGTGGATAGGAGGTGAAGTTTCTGCAAAAGACCAGGTGACCCTTGAGACAGATACTGGAATGTGAATACACATCCATGAAGGTCAATTCAAGCTGCCTGGCCCCAAGAATCTGGTTTGTTGTGTCTCAAAAGGTTTAACGACATTACATGAGTGGTCAGAATCAGTGAATGCATCTTCAAAATGCCATCAACTACCATTTACACCACCAACTTCACATGCTACTCAATGCATTATTCTGGCATCATTCAACATTCAGCAATCTCTGGAAATAAGGATACATCATAACATTCATAGTAACATTATCCAACTCACTCCCCCCATACAGTTACCAGTGACACAGACTTCTTACCCACATTTCACAGCCTGTCCATACTTGCAGTTGTTCACCATGATACAGAGCTTAAAGCATTGCAATACTCTCATTGATGTGGAGATGCCGGCGTTGGACTGGGGTGAGCACAGTAAGAAGTCTTACAACACCAGGTTAAAGTCCAACAGGTTTGTTTCAAACACGAGCTTTCGGAGCACGGCTCCTTCTTCAGGTGAATCACCTGAAGAAGGAGCCGTGCTCCGAAAGCTCGTGTTTGAAACAAACCTGTTGGACTTTAACCTGGTGTTGTAAGACTTCTTACAATACTCTCATTGACATTCTTCCTCTTGCTTGCAGGACAAGGTGGTACATCACAGGTAGGAGCCACAGAGACTTTGTGATTGACTGTACTCCTGAGCCATTCGCAGGAGAGGGTGCTGTGAATTATTAGGAGGCTTTTGCTGTTGCAAAGAGCATCACCAAACAACAAGGATAATGGTATATACCTACCTTAGAACTCTCCTCAAAATCCATCTCATCCACATCCCGCTTTCTGGCAATCAAGTGCAAGCTATAGATGATCTGACCAGGGACCTCTTTTGTTTGAAACCCATATAGAATCATAGAATTTACAGTGCAGAAGGTGGCTATTTGGCGCAACAAGTCTGCACCGACCCTTGGAAAAAGAATCCTACCTAAGCCCACATCTCCACCCATCCCTGTAACGCAGTAACCCCACCAAACCTATTTTGGACACAGAGCAATTTAGCATGGCCAATCCACCTAACCGGCACGTCTTTGGACTGTGGGAGGAAACCGGAGCACCCGGAGGAAACCCACGCAGACATGGTGAAAACGTGCAGACTCTGCACAGACAGTGACCCAAGCCGGGAATCGAGCCTGGCTCCCTGGAGCTGTGAAGCAACAGTGCTAACTACTATGCTTCCATGCCACCCATACCTTTTTTAAAAAAATGTTTAGAGTACCCAATCATTTTTCTTTTCCAATTAAGGGGCAATTTAGCGTGGCTAATCCACCTAACCTGCACATCATTGGGTTGTGGGGGTGAATCCCACACAGACATGGGAGAATGTGCAAACTCCAAACTGGACAGTGACGCAGGGCCGGATTCAAACCCGGGTCCTCAGCGCCACAGTCTCAGTGCTATCCACTGAGCCACATGCCGCCCTCATGCCGCCCATACCAGAGAGTCGGGTTCTGTACAATGCAGCAGGCCACCACAGATTTGGAGACCCATTCCAACAAGTAAGGACCCTTGAGTGGTCCAGACAGTGGAATCATTTTTATGGAATGTCAATGGTTTCCTCCATGATATTCTTGGTTGAAGAATGGTTCCTGATAATATAATAATAATCGCTTATTGTCACAAGTAGGCTTCACTGAAGCTATTGTGAAAAGCGCCTAGTCGTCACATTCAGTGCCTGTGCGGGGAGGCCGGTACGGGAATTGAACCTGCGCTGCTGGCATTGTTCTGCATTTCAAGCCAGCTGTTTAGCCCACTGTGCTAGACCAGCCCCATAACAACCATCTGGTCAGGTGGCAAAGGAGACCAACGAGCCACTGGGAAAAAGAGTTTCCCTAGTCAAGAAGCAGCCACCCACGGTATCATTGTCTCAAATAAAGCAAGATTTGCTGATTGGTGCAGGATAAAAGCATTATTAGCCATCTCAGACACTGTTCAATTGGCGGAGATGGAGGTAGATGTACTCTCTGAATACATTGGTGGGTGTGACCTTCCACTGAGAATCCTCCTCTTCCTGCTCCCTCTGCTCCCCCCTTTTGTTGCCTGCATTCTGTTTCTCTGTCACGTTGCAACCCAAGAGAGCCTACAAATATAGCCGGCATGAGTATTGGTAGATTTGTTGATCAGAGCCTTGAAACTCCATTGAACTCCTTGGAAAGATCCAGCACCACTCACTTCTGACTACTCCTCCAATGACACAGTAAATAGTATGTCCACTTGCCCATTTTATGCACAAGATGTCATCTAGGTAAAGTAGTTGATGCTTGCACAGAGAAATATAAGCAGCCGATTGCCTGATTGATTAAAGTGTTTGCCATTGTCCCTTAAGGAGGCTCTGCAGCATTTTGGTGGCTGACACTTGAACTAACACCCTGCTGCACCAAACTGACAGGAAGTAAATGAGACATTGCAAAGGTATGTCATGTACTATTTGCTATTTACTGCCAGAAGTTCAAAGAGAACCTTTGAAACATATTGGAGACTTTCTGGGATTTTAAAGGCCTGTAACCTCGGGGGAGCAGCAATTGAATCAGATTGCCACATGACTTCTAATTTCTCATCTTAAAATGCAGCCACTCCTATCTCGCCTGACCTTCCCATTCAGGCCGGGCAAGATCACTCCAGTGCAGCAGGTTTCTGAGGCCTACAGTCAAGGGCAGCTGAGTCATAGGTAAGTAAGCCATGCCCCAGTTTTACGACACCACCAACTGCCATAAAGCAGGTACATTTAAAAGGTCCAGCTACCTTGACAAACCAGGGAGGGGCAAGGATAGGGGTTTGTGGGGGTGGTGGGGGTGGGCTTGGTCCATATGGGCCTTCCGGGGGCAAGGGTCAGTACAATAGCTACCAAATAGCTGGAAGTGGTTTTAATTCTTCTAACCTCTGGGTAACTGTTGCTGAATGACAGTTGGGAGCATCCAAATTTTGCGATTTAAATTATACTGTTGTATGGTTCACCATCCAGGGCAATTTCACAAAGGAAGTTCAAACTTCCTGGACAGTTGCCATGCAATCCTGACCTGGAAACCTCTGGAGTTTGGGGTTTCCCATCACATCTTTGGAGTACCCCCCCCCCCCTCCCCCCCATCCGCCCTCCCCGCAGATATAGATACCAGAGTTATGGACCATTGTTTGAAGACTTCACGAACACTCTGGCAACATTCATATTGGAAACTCACTGAGGACTTAACCCTAAAATAGGCTACTCTACATATTTGAGTTTCTAGAAGGCATCAAGAAAAAGTGAATGCTTATCCATTGACATCTTGCATGGGTTTCCCTTGCTCTGCAAGAGGAATGAGAGTAGGAAATGAGATGGGTCAGAGCCGCACCAGCTGCTGAAGAAGGGGACGGCAGGAGGACAAGGTGGATTCCTCTGCTCCAAGGGATCGTCACAGCAGCTCTAGTCCTCCAGGGCATCCAGTTCACAGAGGGCCTTTACCTCTTCTCACTCTTGTCACTAAGCCATTCTGAAACATCCTGTTGTGATTCAGCCAATCCACGACACACCTTCAATGGAAGTGCATGCTTGGAGACCTCATACAAAAGGTCTCCAAAAATGCCCTACAAAAAGTCTAATCAGTGCTCGAGTGTTAAACCACCTTTAAGAAGGCGGACGGTGCAAGTAGGGAAAGGTGGGGTTGTGGACCCCAGATTTGTAATCTCAAGGCCTTTGTATTGAGGATAAACAGAAGCAAAAGTAACAAATCCAAAAGGATGGTCAAGAAAGCAACTGGGAGGACTTCCGGTGGCGGCGATGCCCGAGTGAGCCGCACATTCGGCGGGCTCTCACTCCGGCGGTCGTTTAGGGGCTGATTCCCCGCGATAGCGGGACCACGGACCTGTAGGAAGGCGGCAGCGAAAGTGCTGAGGAGCGGGCTGCGGCACATGGAACAGCGGGAGTCCAGAAGGCAGAAGAAAAAAGAGAAAAAGGGACAGAGGCAAAGACCTGAAGAAACTTACCTGGGACCTAAGATGGCGGACATACGGACCCTGGACTCAGCAATCCAGCTGGCACTGGATAACATGCTCGAGGTAATGAAGTCCAGTTTTGAAGCGCTGAAGCGGGACAGCTTGGACCCAATCCAGAAAGCGTTGGATCAGCTAAACCAGAGGCTGGATGCACAAGATATTAAAGTTAAGGAGCTGGGAGAGGTGGTGGAGGAGCAGGCGGATGCGCAGACGGTTGCGGCTCTAGAAGTTGACGGCCTGAAAGAGCGGCAGAGAAGACTGCTGGAAAGAGTGGAGGAGCTGGAGAATAGAGTCCGCAGGAACAACCTGAGGATGGTCGGCCTCCCGGAGGGGGCTGAGGGAGCTGATGCCGCAACGTTTGTAGCAGACCTATTGATGCAGCTGATGGGGGCCGAAGCCTTTCCGCGACCGCCGGAGCTGGAGGGAGCACACAGAGTGCAGGCGAGGCAGGGGCGGCCGGGCGGACCCCCCCCGCCCGATGGTGATTAGGTTCCACAGGTTCGTGGACAAGGAGCGGGTGCTGCGGTGGGCAAAGAGCACCAGGAGCAGCACGTGGAACAACAGTGTTCTCCGCATTTACCAGGACCTAAGCCAGGAGGTGGCTCGGCGGCGAGCAGCCTTTAAGAATGTCAAGGAGGTGCTGTTCAAGAAGCACGTGAAGTTTGGTCTGCTGTTCCCGACTCGCCTATGGGTCACGCACCAGGGTCAACACCACTACTTCTCCGAGCCTGAAGAAGCGATGGATTTTGCGAGGGATCAGGGGCTGGTCCCGAAAAGAGGCCCCACGGACGCAAATTAAGGCCCGAGGATTACTGTGGGAAGGTACGCCGAATGGACCTGGACTGCTGTTCAACGGTTTGCTGGGTCAAAGGTGCCAAGCGGAACATTTGGGACTCTTTCCTTTGTTCATGGGCAGTGGTTTGGGGGTTTTTCTTTCTCATGTTTTTGTTTTTTCCTCTTTTTTCTGTTTTTTCCTTTTTGGGCAGATTTGTACTTTTTGTGCAGCTCGCGGAGGACACTGGAGCCGGCACGGTAGCGAAGTGGGGCCGGTCAGCAAGGGGGGCCAAGGACGTGGGTTGGGGGTTTTGTTTTTTTGGTTTGTGGTTTTTTTTGTTGTTTTGTTGATGTCCATGCCTTCCTGTGCCAGTGAGTTTGCTCCAGTGGGTTGGAGAGGGGGATGGGGAGGAGGACGGGGAAACAATGGGAATGAGACAGGAAGGCGCCGGAGTGTTGAGTCATCGGGCTAGCAGATTGGCTAGTCAAGGGAGTCAGGTGGAGGGGGGGGAGATCACAGCCAGTGGATGGCAGGGGTGGGAGTATCGGGGGATGTGGTTAGGGGGGGGGTTGTTCTGCTGACGTGGGAGGGACTTGAAATAGGCACTGGAAAGGAGGTCGAGGGTGGAGGCAGCCAACGGGCGGGCCAGGAATGGCGCGACGCACGGGCTGGGGGCCGGCCCGAGAAAGGCTATGGCTGACCGGCATGGTGGGGGGGTGGGTTGGGCCCCCCGACCAGGCTGATCACCTGGAACGTCAGGGGACTGAATGGCCGATTAAGAGGGCGCAGGTGTTCGTGCACTTGCGGGCTCTGAGGGCGGACGTAATTATGTTGCAGGAGACACATCTGAAAGTGTCTGACCAGACCAGGCTAAGGAAGGGCTGGATTAGCCAAGTCTTCCACTCGGACTTGGACTCAAAGTCCGGGGGGTGGCAATCATGATCAACAAGCGGGTGCAATTTGAGGCGGAGGGCATAGCCGCAGACAGGGGGGGCAGATACCTGATGGTACGGGGCAGAATGGACGGGAGAAGAGAGGTGCTGGTGAATATATATGCCCCGAACTGGGATGACGTGGACTTCATCCGCTGGTTTAGCTCACTCGGCTAAATCGCTGGCTTTTAAAGCAGACCAAGCAGGCCAGGAGCACGGTTCGATTCCTGTACCAGCCTCCCCGGACAGGCGCCGGAATGTGGCGACTAGGGGCTTTTCACAGTAACTTCATTGAAGCCTACTCGTGACAATAAGCGATTTTCATTTCATTTTTCATTTCATTAAAAGAGTGCTGGGGAAGATCCCGGACCTGGACTCTCGCAGGCTAATAATGGGGGGGGGGGGGGGGGGGGGAGAGAGTTTAACATTGTCCTTGATCCGGCTTTGGACCGGTCGTGTCCCAGAACGGGTAGACTCCCAGCAATGGCAAGGGAGCTGAAAGGGTTTATGGAGCAAATGGGGGCAGTGGACCCCTGGAGAGATAGACAGCCGACAGGAAGGGGCTACTCGTTTTACTCGCACGTCCATAAACTATATTCTAGGATAGATTTCTTCGTACTAAGCAGGGATTGTATAGGGGAGGTAAAGAACACGGAATATTCGGCAATTACTATCTCAGACCATGCCCCGCACTGGGTAGACCTGGAGATCAGGAGGGTGAGCTATCAACGCCCGCAATGGAGGCTAGACGTGGGACTGCTGTCGGAGGAGGGGATCTGTGAGAGACTTCGGAGGTGTATGCAAAATTACTTGCAGGTGAATGACATGGGGGAGGTCTCAGCGGTGACCCTGTGGGAGGCGCTAAAGGCAGTAGTGCGGGGGGGAGCTGATTTCAATTGGGGCCCACAGAGCCAAGGCAGACAGGGCAGAGATGGATAGATTGGTCAGGGAAATGGGTCGGATAGATGAAGAGCACGCGGAGTCCCCGGGGGAGGTTTTACTCAGGGAGTGGCAGAGACTACAGGCGAAACTGGGGGCACTATTCATGAGTAGGGTCGTGGAACAGCTTAGGAAGGCGAGGGGAGCAGTGTACGAGCATGGGGAAAAGGCTAGCAGACTGTTAGCGCAGCAACTCAGGAGGAGGGAGGCGGCCAGGGAAATAGGTAGAGTGAGGGATGGGGAGGGGCGCAAAGTGGAGGACCCAGCAGGATTCAATAAGGTATTCCGGGACTTCTATCGCAAGCTGTATACTTCGGAGCCGCCGGAAGAACCGGAGGAGATGAAAAGGTTTCTGGACGGGTTAACCTTCCCAACAGTAGGTGGGGGGCAAGTGGATGAGCTGGGGACCCCGATTAGAGTGGAGGAGGTATTGGGGGGCCTAAAGGCCATGCAGTCGGGGAAAGCACCGGGGCCGGATGGATACCCAGTAGAGTTCTATAGGAAGTTTTCTGAGCTGGTGGGCCCGGTCTTGGCGAGGGTTTTCAATGAGGCAAGGGACAAAGGGACCCTGCCGCCGGCAATGTCGCAAGCCACTATATCACTGATATTGAAGCAGGGTAAAGACCCGGAGGCGTGCGGGCCCTACAGGCCAATCTTCCTAATTAATGTTGACGCCAAGCTCCTGGAAAAGGTACTGGCGGTTAGAATGGAGGACTGCGTACCGGAGGTGATTGGGGAGGACCAAACTGGGTTTGTGAAAGGTAGGCAGCTGGCGGCCAACCTGAGAAGATTACTTAATGTGATAATGATGCCCCCGGCGGGCAGGGAGGTGGAGGTAGTGGTGGCAATGGATGCCGAGAAGGCCTTTGAACGGGTGGAGTGGGACTATCTATGGGAGGTGCTCGGACGGTTTGGGTTCGGGGAGGGATTGGTGGATTGGATCAAATTATTATATCAGGCCCCGAGGGCCAGCGTCAGGACAAACAGAGAAGTGTCGGAGTACTTTAGGTTGTACCGAGGGACCAGAGAGGGCTGCCCGCTCTCCCCGCTGCTGTTTGCGCTGGCCATAGAGCCGCTGGCGATTGCGCTGAGAGCCGCAGAGGGATGGAAGGGGATGGTGAGGGGCGGGGTAGAACACAGGGTCTCTCTTTACGCAGGTGACCTGCTCCTGTACGTGTCGGACCCAGTGGCCGGGATGGGAAGTATACTGGGAATGTTGAGGAAGTTCGGCCAGTTTTCAGGATACAAATTGAATACGGCCAAGAGTGAAATGTTTGGGGCCAGGAGAACAGATTGAGAGGGCTACCGTTTAGGCTGGATGAAGAAAATTTCCGGTATTTGGGAATCCAGGTGGCACAAGACTGGGGCAGGCTGCACAAGTTAAATTTGGCCAGGGTGGTGGAGCAAATGAAGGGAGAGTTTCGGAGATGGGATGCACTCCCGCTGTCGCTGGCAGGGAGGGTGCAGACTGTAAAGATGACAATCCTCCCTAGATTTCTGTTTGTTTTTCAGTGCATCCCGATCTTTGTTCCACAGTCCTTCTTCAAAAGAGTTAACAGGATGATCATGAGCTTTGTCTGGGCGGGAAAATCTATGTGGGTGAAGAAGGCGATGTTGGAGAGGAACCGCAGCGAGGGAGGGCTGGCTTTGCCGAGTCTGATTAATTATTACTGGGCGGCCAACATCGCTATGATAAGGAAGTGGATAGTGGGTACGGGGTCTATCTGGGAGCGGGTGGAGGCGGCTTCGTGCAGGGGCTCCAGCTTGGCAGCCCTGGTCACGGCTCCTCTACCGCTGCCGCCGGCCAAGTACTCCACCAGCCCCGTAGTGGTGGCGACCCTGCGGATATGGGGCCAGTGGAGGAGGCATGTAGGGGAGACGGGGGTGTCGGTTTGGGCGCCAATCTGCGACAACCATCGGTTTGCCCCCGGGAGTATGGATGGGGGGTTTCGAGTATGGCAGCGGGCGGGGGTGGGAAGGGTGGGCGATATGTTCCTGGAAGGGAGCTTTGCGAGTTTGAGGAGCTTGGAGGAGAAATTTGGGCTGGTAAGGGGAAATGATTTTAGGTACCTACAGTTGCGGGACTTTGTTCGTAGACAGGTCCCATCTTTCCCACGCTTCCCGCCAATGGGGATCCTAGACAGAGTAGTCTCTAGGGGGGAAGAAGGGGAGGGTAGAGTCTCTAGTATTTATAAGGTGCTCATGAGGGAGGAAGGGTCCCAGACGGAGGAACTGAAACTTAAATGGGAGGAGGAGCTAGGTGGGGAAATGGAGGACGGGCTGTGGGCAGAGGCCCTGAGTAGGGTAAATTCGACCGCGACATGTGCCAGGCTCGGGCTGATTCAATTTAAGGTCGTTCACCGGGCCCATATGACGGTGGCTCGGATGAGCAAATTCTTTGGGATAGAGGACAAATGCGCTAGGTGCGCGGGAGGACCAGCGAACCACGTTCACATGTTTTGGGCATTCCGTAAGCTGAGGGGGTACTGGGAGGGATTTGCGGACGTCATGTCCCGGGTGCTAAAAACAAGGGTGGCGATGGATCCAGGGGTGGCAATTTTTGGGGTTTCGGAAGACCCGGGAGTCCAGGGGGAGAAAGAGGCCGATGTTTTGGCCTTTGCTTCCCTGATAGCCCGGCGACGGATACTATTGGCGTGGAGGGACTCAAAGCCCCCGAAGACTGAATTGTGGCTTGCGGACATGTTGAGTTTCCTGGGTATGGAAAAAAATTAAGTTCGCCTTGAGGGGATCTGTACAGGGGCTCGCCCGGAGGTGGCAACCATTTTTGACTTCTTTGCGGGAGAGTGAGCGTCAGCAGGGGGTGGGGGGTAGAGTAGAGTAGAGTAGGAGGGATAAAATGGCGGGTAGTACCGGTGGGAGAGGAGCGGGCTTGTGCAGTATGTTACAATTGAAGTATTGAAAGTACATGGATGTTTGCACATTTTTGCCTTTTTTGCTTTCTTTCTGTTGATGTCTGTAACTGTTTACAAAGCCAAAACTACCTCAATAAAATTGTTTATTAAAAAAAGAAGAAAGCAACTGGGAGGTCTCATTGTGGAACAGGAATTAGGTTGAGGGAAGATTTGATGGAGGTTTTCAATATCAAAATCAGAAATGAAACCTGCTACGCATCTATAATGAGCATTAGGATCGACTTTGTGTCTGTGGTCAGAACATGCTACCAGCTTTATTGTGATCATGCCCACATACTTAATGGTGGCAGAAATGCTGTGAATGCACTGCAGTGAGTGCACTATCACAGGCAGTTGCTTTACTATTTAAAAACCAGGAACACAGATGGATCTTATATAAGAAATCAAGTACATCATAGAATGTTGATGTCATAGCAACAAAGTTAATGTGCAAATTGATGCCATATCAAAAAAAACCCAGAGAAACAGGAGGTGTTAAAAATTCAAATGTTAGGAGTCTGGCCACCAAAATATACTGCAGAATGAAAGCAGTTATCAAGAACCTTATACAGCTTCTATGTACAAATAAACAGTGTGTGAGCACGCAGTGGGCCCTTTATATTTGTGACCCAACCAATTAACATAATGGAATATAAACTCATAAATGCCCAAAGAGGCCACACAGGAGTTCCATCTCGGATGGAACATTAGTGAGTGCTCCTGGACCCATTTTCCTGGTTACTCATTATATTCAAACCGCATTATGCAGTAATTTGATTTGCTTTCTATCTTCAATTGGCTGCATGATGTTGGTTCGTTTTTGACTATTTGAATGTTCCTTCACACTTCTAATGATGGTTACATGTGATGCAAGATCTGTGGCCAAGGCAGCAGACACACAAGCTGTTCAGAGGACTCTGCCAGTGCCCCTTTGAAAACAGGTCTACGTGATAAATACATCAAGTTAACATTCCTGCCCATCAGTTCCCTCTGAACCACAAGAGACACGTGGGAATATACACTCCAACCTTGATCACTGTAGAAATTATCATGGCAGGCATTCAAATTAAACTGCCCTTAACTAATAAGTCAGGAATCTAGAAGCAAATGCAGGATAGATACTACAAGTTGCATATATGGCAATTTCCCAAACATTTATTTTGTTTTCTATAACGCACAAATATGTTTATTATATTCATGAAATGAAACAAGAATTTAACGAATGCAGGTAGTATGACGTCCAGATATTCGATGTCCAAAAACATTAGTCTGGTCATTGACATTCACAGAAAATAGAATGCTTCCATTTACTAATGGTTTAGACTGAAAAGAAGTGACTACTGCTTTTCAGACAGTTTATATTAAAAGCTTCAGGAGCCGAGTTACATTGGGAATTCTGACCCATGGACAGTTTCTGTTTTGCTGCAGTGCTGTAATTCCCCTTAGGATTGTCTCACAGTTTATTTTTGGATTGCACAAAAGTGGAGAAATTGTTTAGCTACATGTTTTCTTTTCTAGAAAGCCCATGTCAGACCATAAGATTAGATTTGATGTTGTGCTTTTGAATAACTATGTGATGCGATACCTATTACTTGCGCTCTCTCTCTCCTACCACTATTGTCAAACAGTCTCGAAAGGAAAACTTACTTGTACCGTCGTAAAAATTTTTAGTGCATGTTTTATTCACTCACCATGGCAGGCTCCATTAACCTCCTCATAGCCAATGCTGCAGACACATCTTCCCAAAGGAACCAGCCAGTCTCCATCTGCGCCGCAATACAGTTTTGGTGTATCCTTCTCCTCTGCATTCTTTACACAGGACCCACGGACTTCTACAAGGGACGAAGAATCCACTCTGGGGATTGTGTCAGGAAACATTGCCAAGTTGCGGAAAGTAAATGGGCATTTTTTATAGTACACACGCACAGAGACAAGAGCGATGCAAGCACCAATATCCTGAAAGGCAAGGTAAAAGCCCTTTTTGGTTATTGGCCCAACCTCACGGATCTCAGTGTTCAGTTTAAGTATACGATCACCTAGATCCATCTGAGTAAACTCTCATCAGCTGCAATTGTATCAATTTTAGTGTACTGATTTTGCTTGAACTTAACACCATGAGATTCATTTGATTCCATGTAATATAGATTGATCGTTTCTTGCAAGTTCCTAGAACCCAGGGAATGCTGTTGCAGTCCCTCAGGGTGAACTTTAATTCAACGTACACCTTCTGAGCCGCCTCACGTGAAATCCAGTTCGTCCGCAGCCAGTTGTTTTGATTGGGTTCCATCACATTGCAAACCTGATAGGTGTGGAGGGTCGGTTGCGTTCGTCCATTCTGGGATGGCATCCCACTGCAAAACAAAGAGGAAAATCAAATGAAGAAACTGAGCAACTCTGGATTCAGCTAAATTTTGATCCATGATGATAATCTGAAATGAAAGAAAATATTATTCAGAAAATAGACAAAAATATTCACTAGTTTTGTAACTGGATATTCAATCTTTAATACCACTCTTATAAATCTATTATCTCCTCTCACTAATGTTTGAGCCTTATTGTTTCAACCAAAACATTTCTATGTCCGGTTTCCGGTGAGTTTAGCGGTATGTTTCTCGGCGTTGCCACGCTATCCAACGGCATGCTGCTATTTTTTTGGCCTCGAAGAAGAACACTACATCAACAGGCCGCCTAGGTCATTTCCTGCACTGCCCGAGCTGAGCTTCACCAGTGCAAGAAGACTGCTCGCCGATCAGGGCAGATCTTTCACCCCTCTCAGTTACCCCAATGCAGCCTTCGCCCCCCCCCCCCCCCCCCCTCACCCCAACTCTTATGGCCAAGGCACCCTCATGCCCCAATCCCTGTCATGGGAAACCTAGCCCTGGGCACATTGACACTGCCAGCTGGGCACCCTGGCAGTGCTAAGGTTCCCAGATTCTAGCTGAATGCCACGATACCACCCTGCTCATGCTTGACCACCTGTTGGTCTCTAAAAGGCCTGGGAGACCCCCCCCCCCACTACCACCCCAGGTGCCATTATGACTGGTCCGCATTTATGTATAGAAGTACTAAAAACGGCTAACAGCTCATTTAAATATGCATATCTGGATCTTGCCCAGCCAAGTGCGAGATCCAGATCACCTCTCGTGACATTCAACAGCCTAATCCTAAAACCAAGTCAGGCACGACGAGGCCGCTGAATTCGCCCTAAGTCTCTTAGTGTCACTGTAATCGGAACCAGAGAAGTTTGGACAATCAATTAATCCCAGTATACGACCAAAGCAACCCCATGTCTCAGAATGCATAAATGTTTGCTCTCTCCAATATTTTTGGAAATATCTGAGCAATTTTCAGTGACATAGCTGACTTACAAGAGAACTGCAATTGACTTAAAAAGTAAAGCTTTTAAAAAAAATATGGAGGGGAAAATGGTCAAATACTTGTAAAAGATATAGGTTTGTTGTTCACTTCTGCTCCACCATCAACATTAATATGGTAAGTCTGCTCAGAATGGAGCTGAGGAGCAGAGGGGTAAGAAGTGTTGGGAAATAGGGGAGGTGCATGTGGTGGAGGAGGTTGCACAATGGGCAGTCATGGTATGGAAGAAAGTGAAAAAAAAGAGGACCAATAGATAGTTGTGGTGACAAAGAAACAGACCACATGGGACAAAGATTTTTAAGGTGCAGGACACATCCAGGAGAGAACAAATGTAGAAATTAGCAATTTTTTTTATCATAACCTTAGAATCGGTATTGAATGCATTTAAAATAAATATAGCAAAGTAAAGTCATATGGCACAACCGATGATTATGCAATAGTTCTGATAGATTTTATGCAGCAAATGTTATTGACGACACAAAATTTAAGAATGTGAAAGAATTGACAGAAGGTGTGACTAAACTATTTAAAAAATCAACTTATGCAGATGCAAGGTTGTTCATTGTACAATATCAGTATTATTGGATTTTATTCAAAGGGAAATTATACTACACATTTTACACTATTATTTATGAGTTTCAGCCTTTATACAATGAATACTGTGCAGTCTATCTGATGAAAATGCAAATTTTCCAACTTAATTTTTTGAGTTACCAGAGGACACATTGGACGTGCTTCTCTGATTAGAGACTAAGTGCTCCCCGCCTGCAAACCGGAGTGATTCCCACTGGTACAAGGAGCAACCTAATGTGCCATTCAATGGCACTTAGAAATCTTTTGCCTTCAATCTGGTTTTGTATGCCATCAGTGGCACACTGGGGTTCTCATTGTGCCTGAGAGGGGCAGTGATTAAACTCAGGGTTCCTGCTCCTCAGAAGGATGCCCCAATCTCAGAATGTTGCTGTAGGCCCCTGCACTCCACCACCTATTCCCAGAATGCCAGTTAGGGCCCCTGGATCGCTGGCAAGGGCCCCCCACACCATTCAGTAACCCCTTCATCCCCACCCACATCAACACGTCACTCATTCCCCCTCACCCCCTTAATATCCCCTTGTCAGGCCCCACCTCTGACATGGCAACCTGGAACCTTGCAGTTCAAGGAGTGGCAAATGGATAAGTAAATCTCCCTACAATTGTCTCCAGGGAGATTGAGAGTATAGAGGTCAGGAGCACAGATTTGACTTCGCAGGAGGGTGCCAGTGTTCAGGTAGGTGGTTTGAAGTGTGTCTACTTCAATGCCAGGAGTATACGAAATAAGGTTGGGGAACTGGCAGCATGGGTTGGTACCTGGGACTTCGATGTTGTGGCCATTTCAGAGACATGGATAGAGCAGGGACAGGAATGGTTGTTGCAGGTTCCGGGGTTTAGGTGTTTTAGTAAGCTCAGAGAAGGGGGCAAAAGAGGGGAGGTGTGGCGCTGCTAGTCAAGGACAGTATTACGGTGGCGGAAAGGATGCTAGATGGGGACTCTTCTTCTGAGGTAGTATGGGCTGAGGTTAGAAACAGGAAGGAGAGGTCACCCTGTTGGGAGTTTTCTATAGGCCACCTAATAGTTCTAGGGATGTAGAGGAAAGGATGGCGAAGATGATTCTGGAAAAGAGCGAAAGTAACAGGGTAGTTGTTATGGGAGACTTTAACTTTCCAAATATTGACTGGAAAAGATATAGTTCGAGTACATTAGATGGGTCATTCTTTGTACATGTGTGCAGGAGGGGTTTCCTGAACACAATATGTTGACAGGCCAACAAGAGGCGAGGCCACATTGGATTTGGTTTTGGGTAATGACCAGGCCAGGTGGTTAGATCTGGAGGTAGGTGAGCACTTTGAAACATGACCACAATTCGGTGACCTTTACGTTAGTGATGGAAAGGGATAATTACCCCGCAGGCAAGAGTTATAGCTGGGGGAAGGGCAATTATGATGCCATTAGACATGACTTAGGATTTGTTGGTTGGAGAAGTAGGCTGCAAGGGTTGGGCCACTGGATATGTGGAGCTTGTTCAAGAACAGCTATTGCATGTGTCTTGATAAGTACGTACCAGTCAGGCAGGAGGAAGGGTCGAGCGAGGGAACGTGGTTTCCAAAGAGTGGAATCTCTTGTTAAGAAGGAAGAAAGGAGCCTATGTGAAGATGAGCATGAAGTTTCAGTTGGGGCGCTTGATACTTACAAAGGAAGCGAGGGAAGGATCTAAAGAGAGAGCTGAGACGAGCAAGGAGGGGACATGAGAAGTCTTTGGCAGGTAGGATCAAGGAAAACCCAAAAGCTTCTATAGGTATGTCAGGAATAAAAGATGACTAGGGTAAGAGTAGGGCCAGTCAAGGACAGTGGTGGGAAGTTGTGTGTGGAGGCTGAGGAGATAAGCGAGACTACTAAATGAATACTTTTCATCAGTATTCACTCAAGAAAAGATAATATTGTGGAGGAGAATGCTGAGACCCAGGCTATTAGAATAGATGGCATTGAGGTGCGTAGGGAAGAAGTGTTGGCAATTCTGGACAAGGTGAAAATAGATAAGTCCCCGGGGCCCGGATGGGATTTATCCTAGGATTCTCTGGGAAGCCAGGGAAGAGATTGCTGACCTTTGGCTTTGATTTTTAGGTCATCATTGGCTACAGAATAGTGCCAGACGACTGGAGGATAGCAAATGTGGTCCCTTTGTTCAAGAAGGGGAGTAGAGATAACCCCGGTACTCTAGGCCGTGAGCCTAACATCGTGTGGGTAAGTCTTGGAGAGGATTATAAAAGATACGATTTATAATCAGCTAGAAGAGGAATAATATGATTAGGGACAGTCAGCATGGTTTTGTGAAGGGTAGGTCATGCCTCACAAACTTTTGAGTTCTTTGAGAAGGTGACTGAACAGGTAGGACGAGGGTAGAGCAGTTGATGTGGTGTTTTTATGGATTTCAGTAAGCGTTGATAAGGTTCCCCACGGTCGTCTATTGCAGAAAATACGGAGGCTGGGGATTGAGGGTGTTTAGAGATGTGATCAGAATTGCTAGTTGAAAGAAGACAGAGAGTGGTAGTTGATGGAAATGTTCAGAATGGAGTTCAGTTACGAGTGGCGTACCACAAGGATCTGTTTGGGGCCGTTGCTGTTTGTCATTTTTATAATGACCTAGAGGAGGGCGCAGAAGGATGGGTGAGTAAATTTGCAGACGACACTAAAGTCGGTGGAGTTGTAGACAGTGCGGAAGGATGTTGCAGGTTACAGAGGGACATAGATAAGCTGCAAGAGCTGGGCTGAGAGGTGGCAAAATGGAGTTTAATGTGGAGAAGTGTGAGGTGATTCACTTTGGAAAAGAATAACAGAAATGTGGAATATTGGCTAATGGTAAAATTCTTGGTAGTGTGGATGAGCAGAGGGATCTCGGTGTCCATGTACATAGATCCCTGAAAGTTGCCACCCAGGTTGATAGGGTTGTGAAGAAAGGCCTATAGGTGTGTTGGCCTTTATTGGTAGAGGGATTGAGTTCCGAGCCATGAGGTCATGTTGCAGTTGTACAAACTCTAGTACGGCCGCATTTGGAGTATTGCGTACAGTTCTGGTCGCCTCATTATAGGAAGGACGTGGAAAGCTTTGGAACGGGTGCAGAGGAGATTTACCAGGATGTTGCCTGGTATGGAGGGAAAATCTTATGAGGAAAGGCTGATGGACTTGAGGTTGTTTTCGTTAGAGAGAAGAAGGTTAAGAGGTGACTTAATAGAGGCATACAAAATGATCAGAGGGTTAGATAGGGTGGACAGCGAGAGCCTTCTCCGCGGATGGAGGTGGCTAGCACGAGGGACATAGCCTTAAATTGAGGGGTAATAGATATAGGACAGAGGTCAGAGGTGGGTTTTTTACGCAAAGAGTGGTGAGGCCGTGGAATGCCCTACCTGCAACAGTAGTGAACACGCCAACATTGAGGGCATTAAACATTTATTGGATAAGCATATGGATGATAAGGCATAGTGTAGGTTTAGATGGCCTTTAGTTTTTTCCATGTCGGTGCAACATCGAGGGCCGAAGGGCCTGTACTGCGCTGTAGTCGTTCTATTTCTATGTTCTATGTGCCGAAGGGAGTCTTTCTTGAGGGGGTGGGGGTGAGGGGTGTTTGTGCTGGGCTGGAGTGACTCATGTCGGAGTATTTACTGGGATGAGGGTTATTTGACTGCTCTTCCCATATGCAGCCTTAAAACCCTTTGAACAGTCTGACAACACCTGAAGTTCTTGAGAACAAACAGACAGCGTCTTGAAAAAAATTGTGGTTAAAAAACAGCTGCACTTCTGAGTCAATGGATCCTGCAGAGCTACATAAATAAACAACCTTAATCCCTCTCTATGAAGCAGCCTGGATCTGTGTTCAAAAGCTTGTAACAGGCAATAGTCAAGGAAATTGAATATAAATAATGCAGTTCAAAGCTTTTAGGTGTCTAGGCATACAAACAGGCAAGGAAAGTTTAAAGGACAATGAAATTGACTATGAAAAAAACACCTCAAAGGTTTCCACCACATTAAAATGAACTTTTTCCTTCATCTCATAGGCCTTGGCACATTGTTATGCGCCAGCGTTTAAAGAACACCAAAGTATATCATGGAGTTCACCTGAGCTACTACTGTTTGTAGATTTTGGTTATGAGGAGCATTAGGGCCATCCTTTCATATTGTACTCAACAGAGCCTTAAGTACTTTAAATCAAAAACAAAGTTTATTCTACAAATTCAGTTAACATTTTATAAACACACACATTCAGCATTTTATCAACTACAAACATAAATACCCCACACAGCTACAGAACTCTATATTTAACCTTTAATGACTTCCCTTTACTACTTCAATCAAGTAACAACATCCATAAACCAAAACGCCCCTCTTCACAAAATAGTAGGTTTGAATCCCTGACAGAAAACAGGTATTACTTTGAAGTTATCAAGTGACCTGGATATACCTTTTTAACATGCAGAGAGAGACTCCCAGATCTTTGTAGTCTGAATACAGCTTCCAACTGTCTAAACCAAAAGTAAAACTCAGAGCCACAAACTGCTTCCAGCTCAAAACGAAAATAAAAACCAGAGCCAGAGCCCAGCTCCACCCACACAATGACATCACTGCAGCCATTTGAGAAGACAAACATTTCTTAAAGGGACATTCCCATGACATCTCACCCAAGAAAAAAACCCATCAAGTTCAAGATGGTTTCATTTTTCACCTTTTCACTTTCCTTCAAGGAAAATTGACAAAGAATATTGAAAAATACACTTTTTTGAACAAAAACAAAACAGGCAATCATTAATAATAATACAGTCCATTTTATTTCTTCTTCTTCCACCATCGAACCTGCTTCTCTTCATCACATTCGTGACAAAGCATCGGCTATCACATTTTCTCATCCTGCCACATGTATAATTTTTAAATGAAATGGCTGTAACAATAAACTCCATTGAAACAGTCTAGCATTGGTATTCCAGAATCATTCCAAAAATGTCAATGGTTATGATCAGTCTATAAATTTGTTTCAGACAAATTGCTGGTCACATGAATGTGAAAATGTTGCAAAGCCAGCACCAAGCTCAACGTCTCCTTCTCAATCGTTGAATACTTCCTCTGGTGATAATTCAATTTCTTTGAAAAATAACCAATGGGCCGCTCTAGTCCTCCGTCACGTTCTTGTAAGAGCACCGCACTACACCCACAACACTCACATCTAACAGCCACTTTGAGATGGTTTTGTTTAATTTGGGTGTGGACAACACAGGAGCAGTGGTTAACACAGCCTTCAGCCAGCAAATACCTGTTGACACTCCACCGTCCACTGAAATTTGCTATGCTGCTTCAGCACGTCCATCAGTGGAGTAACCACATTGCTAAAATTCAGCCAAATTTTCGTAAAATCCACTCATGGCAAGAAATCACATTATTTCCCTCGTGTTGAGGGTATTGGAAACGCCCCAATAACTTTGTTTTCACTCTCGGGATCATTCGACCTTGTCCCAATTGTTTGGCCAAGGAAAGTGACTTGGGCTTTACCAAATTCAATTTTAGCTCGGTTTACCACCAAACCCACGTCTTCAAGTCGATCGAATAACTCCATCAGATGCTTCAAATGTTCTTTCCATGTCTGACTGAAAATCACCAGATCGGCGATCTGCACAATTGGGTAATGCTGAAAGACTTTGTTAGTTAACCGTTGAAATGTGGCTGGTGCGTTTTTCATGCCAAATGGCATAACTTTGAATTGATATATACCATCTGGAGTCACAAAAGCTGAAATCCCCTTCACACTTTCGGATAAAAATACCTGCCAGTAACCTTTAAGTAAATCCAGTTTGGAAATAAAAACTGACTGTCCCACCTTCTCAATGCAATCCTCCAAGTGTGGGGTAGGATAAGAGTCTGTTTTGGTAACTGCATTTCTGTACTCCACACAATCGTTGGGAACCATCTGGTTTTAGTACCATATGTATGGGTGAGCTCCATTGGCTGCAACCCACCTCAATTATGCCATTTTTAAATATACTTTCAATTTCTTTGTTAACCTGTGCCAATTGTAAATGGTTAAGTCTGTATGGATGTTGTGTAATTGGAACAGCATTTCCCACATCTACATCATGTATAGCCATTTTAGTACTTCCCAACTTATCTCCACAAACTTGCTCATGTGATAGCAATAACTCTTTCAGGTCAGTCTGTTTTTTCCTCTGGAAGGTAACTCAACAATTTATCCCAATTTTAAGAATATCCTCGTTGTCCAATTTAATTTGAGGAATGTCAAATTCATAGTCATTCGGATTTGGTTCGGCATTTGGAGTCAGAATAACTAAAACCTACTTCTTTTGCTCGCCTTCCCTTTCAAAGTACCTTTTAAGTATATTCATATGACAATCTCGGTGAGTTTTCCTTCTGTCTGGTGTTCTTACCACATAATTCACTTCACTTAATTTCCTTTCAATCTGATAAGGTCCACAAAACCTTGCTTTTAAAGGTTCACTTACCACTGGTAACAATACTAAAACTTTATCTCCACTGGAAAAACTACGAACTTTTGCTTTCTTGTCCGCTACCCATTTCATCACATTTTGTGCAATTTTTAAATGTTGTCTAGCCAATTCACCTGCTCTATTTAATCGTTCCCTAAAATTTGACATGGAATCCACTAATGGAAGATCTGATTTCTCACTCACCAATTTCTCCTTAATCAATTTAAGTGGTCCTCTTACCTCAATCAAAAATTAGTTCAAAAGGACTGAATTTGGTTGACTCATTAGGTGCATCCCTAATTGCAAACAGTACGAATGGAATTCCTGTATCGCAATCCTCTGGATAATCTTGACAATAAGCCCTCAACATTATCTTTAATGTCTAATGCCACCTTTCCAACACTCCCTGCAATTCTGGATGGTATGCAGTGGATTTAAATTGTTTTATTCCTCAGCTATCCATAACTTCTTTGAATAACCTGGAGGTAAAATTTCATCCTTGATCCGATTGAATTTCTGTGAGTAGTCCATATCCAGTAAAGAATTGAAGTAACTCCTCCACAATCCTTTTAGCAGTAATATTGCGTACTGGAATGACCTCTGCAAACCTAGTAGACACATCTATTATAGTCAAAAGATATTGATTCCCACTTTTTGTTTCAGGAAGCGGTCCTACGCAATCAATTAAGACCCTTGTAAAAGGTTCCTCAAATGCTGGAATGGTATTAAGTTTGCTGGTTTTATCACTGCTTGAGGTTTTCCTGTCACTTGACATGTGTGACATGATTGACAAAATTTAACTACAACTTTATGTATTCCAGCCCAATAAAAATGTTTATGTATTTTAGCTCGAGTTTTCCTTACTCCCAAATTACCTCCTACTGGTACCTCATGTGCTACCCACAACACCTCCTTTCTATACCTTACCAGCAATACTACTTGATGACCTTCTGCCCACTTTTCATCCACCTACATATGTAAAGGTCTCCATTTTCTCATAAAGACATCATTTTTATGGTAATAACATTCTGGTATACACTCAGATTCTTTTTCCATGTATGCTTTCTGATACAACCATTTTATTTCTGTAACTTTCTGTTGTAACTCCACGAATTTTCCTGAGCTAAAAATATCCGCCTCATCCTCCACCTGTTCTTGTTCTTTTCCAACCATCTGATCAAAAATCATTTCTGATAATTGAACTTTAACTTCATCTTCACTCTTTGATTTCTCCTCTTGTCTTAACCTGTGACTATCGACCTGGTTACTTCACAATCTGGAAACATCCCAGGATATTCGTCCTTCAACACTTCAGTTGTCCTGATTTTTTTCAGTGGCTTATCAACCACAGTAGGCATCACTCCGACCTGCAATCCAGCTATATCATTATCCAAGATAAACTGTATTCCCGGACAAGATAAACTATTATTCCTACTACCACGTCACTACTCTTCACTGGGCTTTCCAACTTTATCTTATATAATGGAAAATTCTTCTCATCCTGAATCCACATATTACCCACCTTTTCTGGCAATATTCCTCCCAAACTACATAACTCTTATCATCAAAGATTGACCAGTTCCTGTATCTCTTAAAATTCTGACTTCTTTACCTGCTCCTCCTGGTGCACATGCGTAAACATGACCCACACAAGTAAATTCTTTAAAACATCTGCCACCTTCTTACTAATTACCTCTTGATCAGGCTGTATAATCTTCTGCACCTCCTTCACTTCACTTGGGCTTTCCTTTACCACTTTAACAAACCCACTGGCTTATCCTGTTTTACCACATCAGCCTTCCCAGTGCTTTTCTCACCCACCAACACTGTGACTTTACATGGCCGAGTTTATTACAGTGAAAACATCTAAAACTTTTGATTTCTTTTCCACTCTCCTGGATTTCTTTTTTAATCTGAGGTACACTCTCCTTATTATCTCCCATTATACCCCCTTTACCTTTACCCACTTGAGTGTTTCTCTTTTCCTCAGTTTCTATCCCTCACTGGCTGAAACTGATGTACGAAACTAAACTTCGATTTATGAACTTTTCATTATCATCTGCCATTTCTGCTGCTAATCTCACAGTTTTAACCCTCTGCTCTTCACGAGTTCTCACTACATTAGGATTTTAATTTTTAAACTCCTCCAAAAGAATAATTTCTCTAAGAGCTTCATACGTTTTGTCTATTTTCACAGCTCTTGTCGACCTATCAAAATTACTCTGTTTAATTCTTTCAAACTCTATGTACATTTGACCAAGTTCTTTCCTTAAATTCCAAAACCTTTGTCTGTAGGCTTCAGGCACTAGCTCATATGCACCTAAAATGGAATTTTTCACCTCCTCATACGTCCCAGATACCTCCCCTGATAGTAATCCAAACACTTCACTAGCTCTACCTACTAACTTTGTTTGAATCAGTGATACCCACATGACTTGTGGCCATTTCATTTGTTTAGCTACCTTCTCAAATGAAATGAAAAAGGCTTCTACATCCTTCTCATCAAACCTTGGAAATGCTTGGACATATTTAAATAGATCCCCACCAAGCCATCGACTGTGTCACTCTTTCTCACTATCCTCATCACTATCCTCAAACTGTACGTTTCTCTTTACATTCGCCAATTTTAACTGACTGTCATGTTTCATGTCCATTTTCTGAAGTTCAAAATCTGTCTCTTTTTCCCTTTATTCTCTCTCCTTTTCTTTTCCTCTCCATCTTTTCTCTCTATTTTTCTTTTTCCCTGATCTGTATCTCCCTCTCTCTTTTTGTTCTGCTCGGGCAATTCTTTCTTTTCCCCTCATTACATATTCAAGCTGCTTTAATTCTTTTCATGTTCAAGTTGCTTGATTTGTAACTGATATTTTGCCTTTTCCAATGAGTCTGACTGTATCTCAGGCAATTTTAAATGCTCAGCTACCGCAGCAATTACCTCTTCTTTTCGTATGTTGTCAGGTAATGTTAACTGCAATGTTTTTGCCAAATCTAAAAGTCGTATTTTTAGTCTCTGTTCATAAGGTACTGCATTTGACCTTCTCCACCCCCCAAAACGTCTGAGCCTCTGAAAGAGCCATTGTCCACAACACCATCCCTACTTAACCCAGAATACCACACCTGAAAAGCAAACACAAATATGCTCACCCCTCACTGTCTTTAAGTTCACTAAGCCAACCCAATCACGAAAGATAGACTTTTATCCCGGACAAGCCCACAATTTGTTATGGGCCAGGGTTTAAAGAACACCCAAGTATATCATGGGGTTCACCTGACCTGCAACCTTTAATAGATTTTGGTTATGAGGAGCACAAGGTTGTACTCAAACTGAGCCTTAAGTACTTTAAATCAAAAACAAAGATTATTCTACAAATTCAGTTAACATTTTATAAACACAGACATTAAGCATTTTATCAACTACAAACATAAAACCCCACACAGCTACAGAACTCTATATTTAATTCTTAATAACTTCCCTTTACTACTTCAATCAAGTAACTACATCCATAACCAAAACACCCTTTTTTCCACAAAACTGTAGATTTGAATTCCTTACAGAAAACAGGTATTACTTGAAGTTGTCAAGTGATTTGGGAACAGCTTTTTAAACATGCAGAGAGAGAGAGTAGAGAGAGAGAGTCCCAGATCCTTGGGAACAGCTTCAAACAAGAGTAAAAACCAGAGCCAGAGCCCAGCTCCACCCACACAATGATATCACTGCAGCCATTTGAGAAGACAAACATTTCTTAAGGGGCATTCCCATGACAATTTTGACATTCTCTGTAAAGGGTTTAGGAGTACATATGGGAACACTTTTACAAAACTGTATTTTTAAATTACTGAATGAATGTTTAAAGGGTTCAAAGGCTGTAATTGGAAAAGTAGCCAAACTACCCCATCTGAAGAAAGTCCCCCGACTTGAGCCCCTCCAGCTCAGCACAAGCCCCTCTCACCCCACCTCCCAGGAGGGACTCCCTCAGCACTCTGGAAGCCTTTGCTAACCCTCAGACCGCAAGCCGCCAGGTCCCCATTTCTCAGGACCTGCACCTATTCACGCCAACAGGGCTTTCAGCTGAGGGGGGGCTGGAGCATCCCAGGAGGCATGCGTCCTGCCCATAAATTACATTCAAAACAACTCAAATAAGATATTTGCATGTTCCCACCAGGTTTGTGCAGGGACCTCATCGGGGCCGACTTGAAAACTCGCAACGCGTTTCATGATTGACGTGAAATCAGCTTTTGGTCTGACACCTGATTCACCATGCCATCGGGGTTCCCACCATTCCCAAGAGAATCCCAATCATTAGCTCAGTGTCGGCATCAATGCTTAACCTATAGTCAGATATGAGCAGAATCTTAACCTCGGCTAGGGAACAATAGAGAGAGTGTAATTGAGGAGCCTCAATAACTTTGTGTCATTATGTAGCAAAGTTATTAAGTACTCCCTGGTAGATAAATCCCATGTGTATTGGAACAACCTAACCTGGAAATATCAGAGACACAGAAACAGGACCGTTGTTTCAATTGTGTTCACTCCATGAAAAGTGTTAGATTTACATCACAATTAATTAATTTCTTCACAATACTTTACATCTTTCTATTTCAAATGTGATTTAATTTAAAATAATGGACTTATTTTAATGATCTGCCTCAGTGGACAATTAAAAATAGCAAGGTTACCTTTTTAAAATCTTTTTATTCTCCTCATTTTCAACATTTTCATGAAATAAACAACAAAAGAAAAAACAAACAAAAAACAAATGCAATAACAATTCCCCAAACAAAAACAGCACCCCCCTCAATATACAGACCAACACACCCACACGTGTATTGCAGGTGAAAGATTAAGTCATTCAGTGCAATCAAAAACAAAAATAACCCCAAACCCCCCCTCCTCCCCAATGTTTAATGGCAACCGGTTCTCGAAAGTGCAGAATAAACAGGCCCCATGAATTGTAGAATCCCTCCTTCGTTCTCCTCAGCTCAAATTTCAACTTCTCAAGAGTCAGAAATTCAAGTCAGTTCCTCCGCCAAGCCAAAGCACAGGCTGGAGAAGCAGACCTCCACACAACAGGACCCGTCTCCGGGCAATCAGCGAGGTGAAGGCCTAAACATCTGCCCCTGCACCCGCCTGCAGCTCGGGCCGGTCCAACACCCTGAAAATGGCCTTGAAGGGTCCTGGTTCCAAGTTCACATGCAGTATGCCCAAGATGATACTGAAAACCTTCCCCCCAATACCTCTCCAGCTTCGGACAGGACCAAAACATATGTGCATGATTTGCGGGACCCTCTCATGATGCTCACGTAAGTCCTCCACTCCATCAAAAGATTTGTCCTCATGAGGGGCACCCTGTACACGACATTCATCTGTATCAGCCCCAACCTCACGCATGAGGTTGAGGCATTCACCGTCCGGAGCACCTCACTCCACAAACTGTCTTCCATAACCTCTCCCAACTCTTCCGCCCACTTTGCTTTGATTCCCTCCATGGAAATGAAATGAAATGAAAATCACTTATTGTCACAAGTAGGCTTCAATGAAGTTACTGTGAAAAGCCCCTAGTCGCCACATTCCACCACTTGTTCGGGGAGGCTGGTACAGGAATTGAACCGTGCTGCTGGCCTGCCTTGGTCTGCTTTAAAAGCTAGCGGTTTAGCCCAGTGTGCTAAACCAGCTCTTTCAAAATCCTCCTGTAGATCGGCGACACCACCACCTTCTCCATTCACCTTGGTGCCAATATCTCTTCCAACACTGACGGGGTTGGTGCTATCGGGAAGCTCTGAACTTCCTTCCTTGCAAAATCTTGGAGTTGCAGGTAGCTAAACCCTTCCCCATGTGCCAGTCCATATTCTCCCCAACTCTTCCAATCTTGCATAACATCCAGCCAGGAGCAGGTCTTTTAATACCTTGATCACTCCTCTCCTCCCATCTCCAAAATCTTCCATCTAGCCTTCCCAGCTAAAACCTGTGATTCACCTGATTGGCATCTTCCCTGCCCCAGCTCCCAACTTAAAGTGTTGCCCCAACTGCCTCCAAATCTTCAGTGTTGCCACCACCACCAGACTCCCAGAGTACTTGCTCAGGGCCATCGGGAGCAGTGCCGGTGCCACGCCCTCAATCCTGACCCCTTACACAGACCCTCCTCCATTCTAACCCACCAGGACTTCCCCTTCCAACCTAACTCCACCTTTTGGCATTCGCCCTAAAATTAGTATAATAAACTCGGGGGCCCAACGCCGCCCGCTTGCCATCCTCTCTGCAGGACCAATCTCCTGACCTTGGCTATCATCCTCCCACAAATGAACAAAGTGCCAAACTTCCCCACTTCCTTAAAGAATGCCTTCGGCAAAAAGACCGACAGGCACTGAAATAGAAACAGAAATCTTGCAGCTCAATCATTTTAATCGGCCGCATCCGACCTGCTAGTGACAGAGAGAGGTTGTCCAGCATTGCCAAGTCCGCTCTCACCCTCCCCACCAAGCTAGTAAAAAGAGCCCCCCCCCCCCCCCCCCCCCCCCCCCCCCCCCCAGAAATAGCTGAAGTGTGTTGCTGCCCGGCAAAATGGCAGCCCTCCCACTCCCCTTTCCACTCCCGGCCAGGACACCACAAAATATTTATTATTTTCCAGGTTCAATTTATATCCTAAAAAAGACCCAAGTCTTTTGAGAAGTTCCATTATGTTCCCCTCGGAGATATATAACAATAAACTATCCACATACAGAGACACCCTGGCAGTATTCTCCGTTAGCCAACGCCAAATTCGGGAAAGGCGATTGGGCGGAGAATCGGTTCAAACGCTGAAATCGGTGCAGTCACCGATTTGACGCCAGATCAAGATTCTCTGTCAACTTGAAAATAGCGTCAAGGCGTTTCACTCTGTTCGTATGGTAGACACCATTTGCATATCATTAGCAGGCCCGATACGATATTCTTCAGAGCCTCCGCGATTCTCCGCCTCCGATGAGGCGAGTTCCTTTGTGATTAGTACTTTGTGCTTTGCAAACTGCTTTTCAAACTCCCCAACCATCACCTTGGTCATCTTCTGCTGTGAACAATGCGGCCCCACCCAGCGACCCAGCCTCCGTCATCTTTCCAGTTGCCGAGCTGACCCTTTCAAGCGACGGTGAATCTTCACTCGCTCCCTTCTTCACGGCGGCTTTCTTTTGGTTTTTGGGCATCCCCCTCCTTCCTTATGTCTTCCTGCACTTATCTGTTGAAGAATTGCCCCTGGGACTGGGCATTCAATTCAAAAGTATCAAGCCTAGAGCAGGAACCACCCAATGTGCGACTTTCTCCTATATGCTGCCACTGGAAGTCCATTAGCAAGGTTACTTACCTGTTTTTGCAGTCACCTAAATACAATTTTAAACTGCCAAACTGACCAACAATAACACCCACTCAGAATCAGTGGGATATTTTGTTTGTTGATGCGTGTCAGGCATCAATGACATTAGGTGTACCGGAAAAGAATTAGGCCCCTCCTAACCGCCAAAAAAATTGCCCCTCTATCACACACCCCACCCCCACTCATGCATTACTGTCACTCCCTGCGTCAGCTCAGCAGCCGAACACCATCACTTACTTGGTTTTGGAGAATAATTCTGGGACATATCATTTTCCAGTACTTCCTGCCTGTGATGGTTCAGAATTCCATCGGCAGAATTTAATGAGCCCTGGATATTAAAATATTCGGAGGCTTTTTTTCAGGGGTGGGAGACGATGTTCTAACTTAAACATTCACTTCAGTGTTGGAAACTAGACCTTGAGTTAAAACCGGGCAATGTATTTTATAGATGTTACTACTTCCTTAGTATTAGAAGAAATATGGTCTTGTCAAAGAATTTTCTTCTTCAGTTTAAGCATGTAATCTCACAACTTGTCAAACTTCTCATTAGGACTGTTCATAAAAATAGAAGGGCATATAATTTTTCATGATCCATGGTTTGCATTAAAAAAAATTACAAATGTAACTATATTCCATTTCACATCCCAGATTTTAAGACGTCTACCACAGCCACACCTATCCATTTCAACATCTGTCACTTGAATTTCTCATTTTATTTATCTCCTTAGTGTGCACTCATGCTGAATCCAGTGGTGTGCAATCCCAATAGTCTGTCCAACCCGCTGCTAAGTCTCATCTGACATCTAGTTTGTCGACACCCTCATACTTCTTTCTATCTCTTCACTCCTCAGCTCCCAAGGCCTTGAAACACATTTTTGAATAGCCAAGGATTGCTTTCTCACAAATTCCCAACAGCTCCCATTTCCATCCTCCGTTTGGAATTTTACAGACAATTATCATCTCTCATCCTTCTAAAGCTTAATTGATTCCTTGTGCATCACTCAATACACTTCAAAAGGCCATCATCCTACTTTTTGCCATCCTTCCACAGCCTTGTTCGACACGGTTTGAGTAATATTGACCAATTCATTCCCCTTCACCCTTTCACAGCGGGTGGGATTATTCTCACCAGATTCCATTCTTGTCGATGGGGCGGCACCATGGCACAGTGGTGAGAACTGTTGCCTCGCAGCTCCAGGGACCCGGGTTCAATTCCCAGCTTGGGTGACTGTCTATGTGGGGTTTGCACTTTCTCCCCGAGACTGCGTGGGTTTCCTCTGGGTGCTCCGGCTTCCTCCCACAGTCCAAAAATGTGCAGGTTAGGTGAATTGGCCATTCTAAATTTACCCTTAAGTGTCCAAAAAGGTTAGGTTATGGGGATAGGGTGGAACCGTGGGTTTAACTAGGGTGCTCTTTCCAAGGGCTGGTGCAGACTCGATGGACTCAATGGCCTCTTTCTACACTGTAAATTCTATGTTTCTATGATTCTATTCAATCATAACCAGAAAATCACTTGTGTGGCTTCTCTTCTTGCACCTTTACCTCTTCTGTTTCTGAAGTGTCTATATTTTGTTCCCCATCTACTTCTCATTTAATACTGCCCCTCAATTATATCATCTGAAAGGATATTGTTGGTGTCACCTGTACACTAACATTACCCAGTGTTTCCTCACCCTCAACTCCCCCACAATTATTAAATTAGAAGGATGCTTATATAACATCCAGTATTGGACGAGCAGGAATTTCCTCCAATTAAATATTAGGAAGACTGAATACCTTGCTTTCAATCCCACCCCAAACTTTATCTTCTAGCTACCAACTCCCAGGCAACAGACTTGAGACTAATCCAGTTTATTCACAAACTTGGGGCAGAATTTACCGGCTGTTCACACTGGCTGGATATTCTGATCCCACGCCAGCACACATGTTTCCCGGTGATGAGGAGTGCTATCACCGGGAAATCCTGTTGACAACAGCAGAATTGGTAGATCCCTCTGGCGGACAGCCTCAGCCATCGAAAAACACGCAATGGGGTAGTCGGTATATCTTGCCCTTGGTGTCACATTTGACCTTGTGATGAGCTTCTGACCACTCATTCATACCATCACTAAGATCATTTCTGTCCCCCTCCATTATATGTCTGACTTTTCTCCTGTCTCAGTTAATCTATTACTGATGCATTCATTACCTCTAGTCCAGCATTTTTAAAGCACGTCTCGACCCTGCATAAACAGAAGTCAACAAAACTCTGCTGCCCATGTCTTAACCTGCACCAAGTCCTATTCAACTATCAATCTTGTGCTCACTGACCTACATTGGCTATGACTCAAGCAACTCAATTTTAAATATTCTCATTTTTGTTTAGCAATTCGTCCATGGCCTCGCCCCCTCCCAACATCTGCAACCTCTTCTGGCCCCACTACCCTCAGAGATTTCTGCAGTCATCTTATTCTGGCCTTTCGAACATTGCAATTTTAATTTCTATGCCATTGGTCATGTTGCCACCAGAGTTGCCAATAATGTTGCCAATTAATAATGATGCTCATTAGAGTCGCCACCACAAGGCTTTCGGGTATCGATCAAAAGACCACACAACCAGTTAGTCAGTTCAAGTTCAAAAACGGTTTATTTACACACAAGGATTACCTCAACATGCAACATGACACACGACAAGTTAAACTACACCTAACAACTACAATATCCTATACTTAACTTCAGGGCAACCGGCTCTATGCAGATGGACAAGGCCTTTGTCCAGACCTTGCGTGGCTGGGTGGAAGAAGTGGCTCGGTTTCTGCTGGGCTCATCCGTCTGGTAGCGATCGTTGGTTTTGAACTTGTCTGTCTGGTCATTGTGCTGCACTTGGGTTGGCATAGGCCGGATCCAAGAGAGACCGAGCACATGGCTGTGTTTTTCTTATCCCTCTGGGATTTTGCGCTCTTTGGGGCGGTCCTTAACTTGGGCCCAATAATTTGACAGGCTTCAATCACTGCCTTCAATTTTGGCCAATAAAGGGGCGGGTGCCTTGATAGCTGGGCATGCCCTTAGCGGTCATTGACCTTGGCTGTTTGGGCTCCCTGAGTAAAGGGAGAGGCGCCGACTAGTCTGTATCTGTATTGGTTACCTGAGTACAGTTCTTTTGTTCTGGGGAAATGGGCCATTAGAATGCAAATGAGTGGAGGTTTCGATCGTGTCTAGCCATTTGGGTTGCAAATACACACACAAGCTCTGAGTCTGTCTGAGTCCTGGGTTGGCCATAATTCCCATGGTCCTTTGCAGGTGGTCATCTGAGATGGCTACAGTCATGCCATCATTTGCCAAGGATAAGCTTTGGAATTCACATCCTCCACCTTTCTGCCTATCTAGCTTCCTTCCTCATTGAAGACACCTATTAAAACCCACCTCTTTAGTGGTTTGGCCTAATATTTCCTTATTTTGTTTGGTGACATATTTTGTTTTATAATGTTTCCGTGAAGTTCCTTTGGACATTTTATGACATGGAAGTGCAAGAGTTTCTGCTGGTGTAATCATCGCAGTACCAATCAGCAAACTTCAATCCTCCATTTTATGATCAAAGTCCAATCCTCTAGCTTATCAGCAAACTCCAATCCTCTAGCTTCATATTACTTACTGCCTGTTCCCTGTTTTGTTTCCTTCAATCCATTTGTGTCATGATGTTCCTGTTCTCTGCAACACTCTTGAAAACCACTTTTCTTGTGCTTTAAGAAATCGCTTACAAACTGTAGCTTTCAATAACTCAGCAACTTCCTTTGAAATACCTTTGTGTCCCTCAACGTCCACCAGAACATTCTAAAGGGAAGTTATTTTACACTGTTCTGTCACAGAGGTTGAGTGCAAACTGACTAATATTTCTAGATATTGTTACATTGACAGATAACATACTGTTGTATGTTGTAATTTGTCTTGTATTTCAACACTTTTCAGGTTTAAAATGTTAAATCCAGGCAAGGCCATCAGCTAGTAATGGGAGTGTGGAGGTAGACAGGTGGCATCATCACGATGACAGAGAAAACCCAAATCCTCGTTTTGAGGAACATATAATTGCATCATCAGCAAATGTTAGTTTGGAGGCATTGGGAATGTGATATATCCCAAGTTTTGGAAGGTTGGGCGCACAGGAGGCTGGTAAAGAGAGGAGAAATGGACTGTGTTCTGCTTTGACCCTCATTGCAACAATTAAAATCTTGACACTTTCAAACTGTGTTAATCACAGATTGCAAATAATAATTTAACTCAACTATTTGCCTCCATTTTGTTCGTCAATCGAGCAGTCTTATTATTTTTATTGCAGTGTACAAAAAGGCTACAAAATGGTTTCTTCCAGAGGAATCGTCTATGCTTTTTGTTCTAGATGATCAATTTTCTGGAGGGCCAGAACATCCTGCCATTATTTTGTTATTATTCAAATTTCTTTTGAAGTTAGCCAAATGTTTTAATGTTGAGCTGCAGCTTCTGGTACACAAGAAACAATTGAGCCTAATCACTGGATATAACTGAACTTAACTGCTGTACATGCAGCATGGTGGCACAGTAGTTAATGCTGCAGCTTCACAGTGCTAGGGACCCAGATTCGATTCCGACCTTAGGTGACTGTGCAGAGTTTGCACGTTCTCCCCATGTCTACTTGGATTTTCTCTGGGTGCTCTGGTTTCCTCCCACAGTCAAAGATGTGCAGGTTATTTGGATTGGCCATGCTAAATTGCCCCTTAGTGTCCAAAAGGTTAGGTAAGGGTCATGGGCCTAAGTGGGTGCTCTTTCAGAGGTTCAGTGCAGACTCGATGGGCCAAATTGCCTGCTTCTGCATTGTCAGAATTCTATAATACCTGCAGCCAATTCCACTCTAAAATTCAAGAGTAGCAGAATTAGTTTTTGACGACATTTGTTAACCAGAAAAACTGCAAAACATTTAATTACAGCTTGTTGTGTGGAATTGCTAATCAATATATAACAAAATACTCCTTTAATCAATCTTTTATATGCACGGGGTATTTAGCACCCGAATGCAAAATTAAAATGCTGCAGGTTCTGAAAATCTGTGCTGAAACATCTGGCCTCTCCCACCGTGGGATCTTCTGGTCCTATTGAAAACAATGGCTCATTGCATTTTCCAGCTCTGGTCTTATTGCACCAGGGTCTGATAATTCAACCTGGAAAATGCTGGAAATGCTCGGGTCAGGGAGCAGCAGGAGAGAGAATCAGAGTTAACATTTCTGGTTCACACATCTTTCACTTTTCTCATTTCTGATGAAAGGTTTACAGGTTTTAAGCAGGCAAAGTGGTTGGTAAAGGGGGCGGAGAGGATGAGGGTGTTACGTTAGAAGGCAGGACAGATTAAATGACAAACTGGATGATGGTGCAAGTCAAAAGTGGATGGTATCGGGAAAAATGCAGAAACAAAAGATGGGTACATGACAACAGCAGACTAATCCATAAAAATTGGAACATAGATTATGATCAAAATTGTTGAACTAAATTTTGATTCGGGAATGCTGTATACTGGCTAATCTAAAGGTGAGCTGCTGTTCCTTAAACTTGCCATGAATTCCTTTGGACGAGTGTCGATATTCAGGACAGAGGGGTCAGAGTGCGAGTGGAGCGGAGGATTAATGTGACAACATAGAACATAGAACAGTACAGCACAGAACAGGCCCTTCGGCCCTCGATGTTGTGCCGAGCAATGGTCACCCTACTCAAAACCCACGTACCCACCCTATACCCGTAACCCAACAACCCCCCCCTTAACCTTACTTTTATTAGGACACTACGGGCAATTTATCACGGCCAATCCACCTAACCCGCACATCTTTGGACTGTGGGAGGAAACCGGAGCACCCGGAGGAAACCCACGCACACAGGGGGAGGATGTGCAGACTCCACACAGACAGTGACCCAGCCGGGAACTGAACCTGGGACCCTGGAGCTGTGAAGCATTTATGCTAACCACCATGCTACCGTGCTGCCCCAACGGACGAGAAACTCGGGGTCACCTTACGTGCTGAATGGACATTTTCCATGAAGTGGCCACTCAATTTGTGTTTGGTCTCACCAATGTAGAGAAGACACTGTAGAGAAGGGTGAAAGAGGTAAGCTAAAATGAAATTTGTGCAAGTAAATCGCTGATAGAATGGATGTTCTGTTCAATCACAGATCCTACATTTTTTTTCTTTCTCTCTCTTTTATCCGCCTATGTACATACTTAAAACCTATTACGTCTCTAACCTTTTCTAGTTCTGACAAAAGGTCGTCAACCTGACAATTAAGCTGTTTTTCTCTCTCCCTGCAGATGACACCTAACCTGCTAAGTATTTCCAGCAATTTTTGTTTCAATTTTATACAAGATTCACTTTTAGCTTGCCAAAATTAAATTCCCACCTGACCAATATGTCCGATTCCCTTGGAATTCAAAGATCCACGTGCCTCAGCCTTGAATGCACTCAACAACTGAGCATACAAAGCTTTCCAGGGTAGAGAATTCCAAAGGTTCACACCCCTCCAGAGTCAGATTTACACTTTTGGGGGGGCTCCATGCTCTCCCTCTTTGAGGGTCTCACCACATCATGCCCCACCCCAAGTAACATGGCAGCCTACCCCAAATGACGTCAAACCCCACCCCAATGACATTAATGCCCTCCTGACCCTGGCCTGCCATGGCCATGTTCCTGTTCTTTTTGGTTGGTTGCCCACCCGCCCTCCCTCCTCAACCCTTACCTGGAGGTCAAGAGTTGCCCTGCTGCTCCCCTCTCCCCTCAGTGGCTCCTGGTCTGCGTCTCCTCCCAGATCATCTGGGCCAATGTATCTAATAGCAAACTAAATACACTTTTCTGAGTAAATGTGCTGAAGTTGAGCAGCACCATACTTAAGACAATTCTCACGTTTTTAAAAACATCGCTAATTTAAGGTGAAACAAGCATTTTGAATGAAGGTGGGGGACTGGGGGGGGGGGGGGGGGGGGGTTGTGAAGGTTTTGTTCTGAAAAGTTTGTGTTTTGCCACTAAAACCTACAGACAATCAGGGGCTGGATTGGCCGATTCCGAGACTAAGTGCTGGCACTGGCCTGAAAACGGTGGCGTTTTACGATTGAAAGATAGCGTAAACCATCTACCGATCCTCCATTTGGTGGGGTTTAGCAGACACGCAATGTAGAGACCCCAGAGAATTTCCGGTCTGTGGCCATGCATGCGCACAGTGGCAGCCTGCAGCGGCCACGCCGTGCAACATGGTGCCGGCCGCACGCGGACCTGGCCTGACAAATAGTGACCCCTTATGCCAGGCTCGCCACCCCCAGACTAGACTATCCCCCAGCAGTGCCCCTGACCCCGGCAAAGGCCCCTGGATCAGCTCCCCACTGACTGTGGTGGCTCTGGACTTAGTCCACAGCCGCCACACCCTGTTCCCGAATAAAAATACCACACGTGACTGACACCATCGGAAACTTGGCCCATCGGGGATGGAGCACTGGGGGTGGGGGGGGGGGGGGGGGGGGGGGGGGGGATGTCTCAGGTAATGTCCTGAGGCTGTCCTGATGGTGTGCGGCGTACTCTGCGAATGCGCCATTTTGGGGGGGGGGGGGCGCGGCGGAGCATTACAAAAGCGCCGCTGCCCCCGATTTCGGCGCCAACGTGGATTCTCCAGCCGAACACCGAATGCGATTTTGGTATCGGACCAGAGAATCCCGCGCCTTGTGTCTGTTTTCACATATTAACACAAATGAGTAACTGGTTTTCACAACAGAGACACACAGACTCATGCTGAATTTTATGGGCAGGAAAAAGGTGAACGGACCTATAAATTTGGCTGCCATGTCATTGATGGTGTACTCACCACCAGCCCAAGCGCTCCCATCCCTGCCACAATTTTAAGGCAGGGGATGAGGTTTTGGGTTGCCTACTGACCACTGGCCCAATTGACAGGCTTTTTCCACTGCCTTTGAAATTAGGACAGTGGTGAGATAAGACCCTTATTTGAGCATTAATTGGCCACTACTCTTGACAGAACTTGTGGGGATTTAAAGACCCAAGAGAATGCTCGAAACCGGTTTGGAGATGCAATCTGAGTGGAATGGCATTCAGGAGGATATTGGAAGACTTGTCTTGGTCTCACAGAGAGAAAGGAGCTAACTGAAAAGCCAGGAGTTTGGGAATTAATTTTCAAGTCTACATATCTGCTGCGAACATGTCAAAAAGTAAAACTGTGCTGTAAAATATATTAGTTGCATTAGTTAATGGAGAAGTATCTTTTCTGTAGTTCGGGTTATTTGTTGCCTATTAAGTATTGTTTAGGCTATCTTGACTTTTGTTTGTTACATTAAATGTCTGAAAATGTGAACTCTTGTCCAATGATTCTTTCCCTAAGTAGCTTAGCGATTTTTTCTTTTAAAGTTACTGGTCTCTACAAGGATTGAAACAACTGTTTGTTGAAAAATCTCTCGATTCCTCTAGTGTTGCTACATTATCAGAATGCCTCTCCAACCAGTGAGCATAATTTTCCTGCAACTGAAATATTGGGAAGAATGAAGCAATTGCCTTCATTCCTTGCTACAGAATCAGTTCCCTACCTGCTGACTCTATTCCTTTCCTTGGCAATGGTCTGAAGCTGATCAAACTATTCCATCTTAGTATCATGCTTGAAATTGATCTCTGTTTCCGACCACATACCCACACTCTATCACTAAACCTGTCTATTGCCATGCTTTTGAAGTTCTCATCCATGCCTTTATTACCTTTGGACATGATTGTTCAATACACTTCTGGCTAGCTTCCACATTCTACTCCCTATAAACCTGAGATTGTCCAAAACTCTGATATCTGTTTCCTAACCTGCAATAAGTCCCATTCACCCGTCACTGCTGCACAAACTGACCTATATTGACTCCTAGCTTTGATGAAGAGTCATCCAGACTTGAAACGTTTGCTCCGTTCTCTCTCTACAGATGCTGTCAGACCTGCTGAGATTGTCCAGCGTTTTTTGTTTTTGTTTCAGATTAGAGAATCCGTCATAACTTGCTTTTATTTTACATTGACTATTAGTTGATCAATACTTCAACTTCCAAATTCTCCTTGTTGTTTTCAAATTCCTCCATGGCCTCCTTGCTCACCTACCTCTATCGACTTCTCCAGCCCACAGCCCTCTGGGATGTCCACACTTGTCTAATTCTAGCTTCCTGAGCATCCCAGATTTCAATCGCTCCACCATTGGTGGTCTTCAGTTGGTTAGGGCTTTCTCTTTCTCAGCCTCTCCACCCTCCTGCCACTTTTGTTTCCTTCAACACTCTCCTTAAAACCATCCGCTTTAGAAAAACCTTTTGACGATCTGTCCTCAGAGCAATATATGGGGCTCAGTGTTTAATTTTGCTATATACAACTCCTGGGAACAGCTTGGGAACATTTAAAGTTGCTGTGTAAAGACAAATTGTTGTTGTTCTTGAGGAAACCACCATGGGAAACATTTGATACTTTCACTTGAGTATAAACTTCTTCTCGGCCTCTATTTTATCAGTAGAAAAAGAGCAAAATGCAGCCTGCTGTTTCCTATATTATCCTGGCAGGTTTCCAGATTTGGACTGCTGCTGATACCCATTCAAAGTTTACCACAATGAAGCACTGCCTGAAAAGCATTACAGCATGAAGAGGATATATCAATATTTTAAAAGCAATCAGCAAAGAGAAGGTTGATTTGATTGAAAGACAGATGTAATTTAAAGAAGCACTCATTACAAAAGGAAAACGTGATTCAGAAATTGCAAAAACATAGTGGTTTGCTATAAAACATATGCATATTTTACGATTTAGATATTTTCCATATCCTGTCTTACTACGGCACTTATTTTTGCACCTGTGGTCAGCAGCTGTTGTATTTAGGCTAGTTTTCTTTTTAGAAAATAGACTAGAAATCCCATTGCTATTTAAAAGAAAATCACATAACTTATTTGCTCTCATTTATAATTCCCATTGGATTTAGACTAAAAGTCGAACGGTGATTCCAAGCCATAGGTATCAAAAAAATAGGACACAAATATTTCCCAATGTGAAAATGGTTTGATTTCAGAGGTAATAATTTGGCCTGATTCGAATTCTAGTCAGATTTTAATTCAAAAACACACTTTGATGTATCGAATGGAGAATTTTAACGACAAGGAAAGATTGCATCAATTGGGGTTATTTCCTTTGGAACAGAGCAGGAGAAGGGGAGATTTAATTTAGCTATGTAAAACAATGTGGGGCCTGGACAGTATAGACCCATTTCCCAGCGCAGAGAGGTTGACGTGATTGGCAGAAGGATTTGAAGGGGGTTGAGGAGAATGTTCTTCACCCAGAGGGAAGTCGAGCCAGGTACCCTCATTTTAAAAGTACTTGGATGTGCCATTACATCACATCCTATGGTTAGAGCTGAAAAGTATAATTTTGCTGGTTAACTCTTGCACAGAACAAACATGATGGCTTGAATGTGCTGTAAAATCTCCATGTTTCTAGAATAAGAAACTTTACAATTAATCCTCGTTAGATTTCATAGCCAAAATTAATGTACTCCTAAATATTATAAGATAATTAAAAGCGTTGACACAGAACATCAGTCCTTATGAGCCTGATTAGCTATCTGCTCAAATGTCCTGCTGGCTTCATTTCACTGCCACATTCAGCACAAATTGATTTTTTACTCTGCTGGGAACTATGTACATTTATGCAACAATCCATACGAAGTAATAATGAGAGGAAATACATACAAACAGAAACTAGCAAGTGGAGACATAACTTGAAAAAGGCTTCAGTCAAATCCATTAAGAAATGCATTCACACTGAACCATAATTTGTCAAGTCTGGGCACGCACACACACGCACATGCAATAGTTTTCATTCAAAGAATTCTGAAATAAGAATAAATTGCTATAAATTGAATTTCTACCAATTTATTAAAAGACACCCTTTAGAATTGCAAGTTTGGGTTTCACAAAAACAAAGTTTGAAATAAATAAGCAGCTCTTCCCAAGACAGTGATAAGGAGACAATAATCTCCAAACCTCAGACAAAAGGCGCAACACATTGTTGTGTATGGTACTCGCAAGATAAAAAATGGAAATGCTGAAACACATGGGTCGAACGCGATAATCAACCGAGGTTTATTAGATGGTTGTACTGTACAAAGGTTAGAGCGAGACTGACTCTAAGCCTGTGAAGTAACTGATGATATCATGTGACTAAACTCAAAGTGACCATTCAACAACATTCAATAACAACCCACATATATGGCCTCACGGTAGCATGGTGGTTAGCATCAATGCTTCACAGCTCCAGGGTCCCAGGTTCGATTCCCGGCTGGGTCACTGTCTGTGTGGAGTCTGCACGTCCTCCCCGTGTGTGCGTGAGTTTCCTCCGGGTGCTCCGGTTTCCTCCCACAGTCCAAAGATGTGCGGGTTAGGTGGATTGGCCATGCTAAATTGCCCGTAGTGTAAGGTTAATGGGGGGATTGTTGGGTTACGGGTATACGGGTTACGTGGGTTTAAGTAGGGTGATCATTGCTCGGCACAACATCGAGGGCCGAAGGGCCTGTTCTGTGCTGTACTGTTCTATGTTCTATGTTCTATATACCATCCCTCCCTCTTTACCTCTAAAGTCCAACACAACAAATAACTACAGTATTTTTACATGAAAATATATATATAAAAGGGCAGGCATTAAATTATTACACAGTGGTAATATAATCAATAGGAACAGTGATCTGTTGGGTGTCTACTCCGCACTGTTTGACTGCGCACTTCAGGGATTTGATTACTCTTGACCTTAAATGTACTCAGGCTCTTCTGTGGATGACTCTACCCTAGAAGGCATAACAGACTCTTTTGCATAAGGAATTTCTTCACCCAGAGAGCAGTCAGCCTGTGGAATTGTTACCACAGGACACAGTTAAGGCCAAAATCATTGTATGTTTTCAAGAAGCAGTTAGATATAGAACTTGGGGCAAAGGCGATCAATGGATAGGGAAGGAAAGCGGGATTAGGCGATTGAGTTGGATGATCAAACCATGATCAAAATGAATGGTGGAGCAGGCGCAAAGGGCCAAATGGCCTCCTTCAGCTCTGATATTCTTTTAAAAAAAAACATTTTATTAAGGCATTTACGATTTTATAACAACAAATACAAATGTAAATGTAACAGTAAATAACATCCCCCCAACCAACAACCATACCCAGCCAACATGGCTTATACACACAATTCCCCAGTCCCACCTCCTCCTCTCACTGATCCCGCCTAAACTAAACTATCTCCCCCTACCCCCCCACGTTACCTAGCACCCCCCCCCCAACCGCGCTCCTATTGTATCCGCTAACAATTTAGTTTCCCCCGACGAAGTCGATAAACAGCTACCACCTCCGACGAATCCTAACATTGATCCTCTAGGGCGGACTTGAGTATCTCAAGCCTGAGAAACCCAGCCATGTCGCTAACCCATAACCCCGAGCTCCTCCACGCCAATAAGATCTGTCTCCAGGCTACCAAGGAAGCAAAGGCGAAAACGTCAGCCTCACTCACTGGACCCTGGACTCCCGGGTCTTCCGGCACTCCAAAAACTGCCTCCTCTGGACTCGGTGCCAGCCTTGTCTTTAATACCATGGGCATGACATCAGAAAATCCGTGCCAGAATCTCCTAAGCTTCGGACATTCCCAAATGATGTGGGCATGATTTTCATGCCCTCCCGCACACCTCCCACACCTGTCCTCCACCCCTTCAAAAACCTGTTCATCCGGGTCACCGTCATGTGTGCCCAGTGCACCACCTTGAATTGTATCAGGCTGAGCCTGGCACATGATGAGGACATGTTGACTCTACTCAGAGCATCCTCCCACAATCCCGCTTCTAACTCCTTATCTAGCTCGTCTTCCCACTTGCGCTTTACCTCCCCTAGCTGGGTTCTCTCCTACTCCTTGACCTCTTCAGAAATTTCTGAGACCTTGCCCTCCCCCACCCCCCCTTTTTGAAACTACCTTATCCTGTATCCTCTATGGCGGTAGAAGCGGAAAGGTTGAAAGCTGCCTTCGTACAAAGTCTCTCACCTGCAGAAAGCGAAACCCATTCCCGCCCGGCAGTTCAAACTCCTCCTCCAAATCCTCCAAATAAGGAACGCTCTCATCGATAATCAAATCCCCCAGCCTCTCAATCCCTGCTCTCTGCCACCTCTGAAACCCCCCCATCCAACCTTCCCACCACAAACCAATGGTTGCCACAAATTGGAGCTGACGCCGATGCTTCCTCCACTCCCATATCCTTTTATTCCCTTTTCTTCCCATGTACTTAATGATCTGTTGAGCTGCTCGCACTGTACTTCGGTACACGCGACAATAAACAAATCCAATCTAATCCAATATGCTTGCGCCACTGCCACCATTAACATCAGAGCCGCCACCACCACCGAGTTTGTGGAGTACTGAGCCGCTGAGAACGGCAGAGGTGCTGTCACCAGTGCTCCTACGCTGGTGCCCCGACATGGCGCTGCCTCCACCCGATCCCACACAGACCCCTCCCGCACTACCCACTTCCTGATCATGGCAATATTTGCCTTCCAGTAATAGTTCCTGAAGCTCGATAAAGCCAGCTCCCCCTCTCCCGCCCCTCTCCTGGATCTCAAAGACCTCATTCTTACCCATGTTGAATTTAAGTCCCGAGAAGCGGCCAAATTCCCCTAGGATCCACATAATCTCTCCCTTTCCCCCTAACGGGTCACATAATCTCTCCCATCCCCCCTAATGGGTCAGAAATATACAGCAGTAGATCATCCACATAAAACGAGACCCTATGCTCCACTCCCCCCACCTGACTAACCACTTCCAGTCCTTTGACGCTCTCAGCGCCATCGCCGATGGCTCTGTAGCCAAGGCAAATAACTGTGGGGAGACTGGACACCCCTTCTTTGTCCCCCGGTTCAGTCTAAAATAATCCAAACACTCACCACTGGTACCTGGTACAGCAATCGGACCCAATCTACAAAGCCCTGCCCAAACCCAAACAGTCCCAGGACCTCCCACAAATACTTCCACTCCACCCAGTCAAAGGCCTTCTCCGCGTCCATAGCGACCACCTCCCTACCCTTGGAGGGCATCATGACAACATTTTAGCCCTCTATTCTCGAGGCCAAAATTGTGGCCAGCGATTTGGCATCTACATTGAGTAAAGAGATTGGTCTGTACAACCCGCATTGTTCTGGGTCCTTCTCCTGCTTCAGAATCAATGAGATCGAAGCCTGTGACATTAGTGGGGGAAGAACATCTCGCTCTCTAGCTTCATTAAATGCCCTCACCAGCAATGGACCCAGCACCCCAGAAAACCTTTTATAAAATTCCATTGGGTATCCGTCCAGCCGGAGCTTTTCCCGACTGCATGGCCTCTAACCCCTCCACTACATCAACAAGTCCGATAGGGGCTCCCACACCCACCACCATCCCTTCCTCCACCTTCGGAAACTCCAAACCCTCCAAGAATTGCCTCATCCCCTCCACCCCAGCTGGTGGCTCCAATTCATACAGGCGACTATAAAATTCCTTGAACACCCCATTCACCCCTGCTGGTTGCCCCCTCTATCCTTCATTCTTCCCATCTCCATAGCAGCCTCCCGTTTCCTGAGCTGGCATGCTTTCATCTTACTGGCCTTCTTCCAATATTCATACACCGCTCCTCTCGCCCTTCTCAACTGCCCCACCGTCTTCCCTGTGGATAGCAGACCAAACTCCATCTGCAACTTCTGCCGTTCCTTCATAGCATAATTCGTCCAGGGCCTCCGAGTGCCTCCTATCCAGCTGGAGAACTTCTCTAAGCAGCCTGTACATCTCTGCCTGCTCCATCTTCTCCCTATGAGCCCGTACCAAAACCAACTCCCCCCGAACTACTGCCTTCAGTGCCTCCCATACCGTTGCTGCCTAAACCTCTGTGTGATTTGTCTCCACATATTTCTGGATGGCCTCCCTCACCAGCACGCAGACCTCCTCATCCGCTAACAGTCCTACATCCAATCTCCAGTGCGGGCACTGGCCCCCCCCCCCTTTCACACCCGTAAATCCACCCAGTGTGGGGCATGGTCCGACTCTACAATCGCCGAGTACTCGCTGTCTACCACCCCCGCCAGAAAAGCCCTATCTAAAACAAAAAAGTCGATCCGGGAGTACAGTTGTGCACATTGGGGAAAAAAGAAAACTCCTTTGATCTCGGTCATCCAAACCTCCACAGATCTACCCTTCCCATCTGCTCCATGAACCCCTTTAGCTCCTTTGCCGTGGCTGGCGCCCTCCCTGACCTCGAACTTGACCAATCTAGCCGTCGATCTATAATCGTATTAAAGTCCCCTCCCATGATCAGCCTATACGGGTCCATGCCTGGATTCTTCTCTGACACCCGCCTGATAAACTCCACATCGTGCAAGTTTGATGCATAGCTGTTCACTAATACCACCAGCGTCCCCTCCAGCTCTGCTCTTATTTTCTATGTTTCTATGAGTCTAGTAGCAGCAAGGTATTCTTCGACAATCTCTGCTCCGCAGATTGACCAGAAGTCTCAGTTACATGGTCTGGTTTTATGAATGATGTTTCCTCTTGAGGTAGTTCTGTCATATATCTACTGGTACATCTATACATGTAGATAACTGATCTGCATGTCATCTCTACACTAACTCATCTTCAGTTTGTACTGTATAGGAGATTGGTCCAGTTTGAGCCAATACAATTGCTGAAACCCACTTCTCACTAGTGGTATAGCCGTATGCTCTCCTTGTTTTAACTAGTGTCTTCTCGAATGACCTTTTCCCATGATCTGTGACTGCTGATTGTGTTCTACTATCTCGGAAGTCTCCTGTGGAGTTGATAAAATGTAGTTCTCAGCTTCCTCGTCATTAGTAAAGCTGGGGAACTCTGTGTAGTCACATGTGTGGTGTTGCCAAAAGTCACCAAGGAACTGTTTAAGCAGCGATGTAATGAACCTGGGTCCATGGAAGCTTTCAGTGCATGCTTCAAAGATTGGACAAGCCTTTCGGTTAAGTTATTCATGAATAAGTGATAAAGTGCAGATTTTATGAGTTGGATACCACTCATCGCACTCCTGAGCCGTAAACCGTGTACAACTGCCGAAAATCTCATTGAATGTTTTGCTGATTTTTACTGTGGTTGATGACTTCATCCGGACCACCTCAGGCCACTTGGAAGGTGTCCATGAACATGTGCCCATAATAAGAACCAGCAAAGTTGGTGTAAACATTGGCAAGACATTTTAGGCTTGGTCAAGACTGGCTCGAAGCCCGTAAAATAACTGATGACAGCACAGACTATCCCGTGACTAAACTCTTCAAGTGACCGTTCATCAACAGAACAATAATAACCCACATATATAATACACATTGTTCCCCTTTTGAAGGAAAACTTGTGCTTTGCACTATTTTTAAGGCTCTACAACTGTCAAAGTAGGTTGGCGGTACTTTAGCTACATCAGAAAACTTAATTAACCTGCTTTTCAAAACCAGATTTAACATTAATATTTAAAATAATATTTGAAATGAAACACAAATGACTTTGTGACTCGTGTATTTCTTAGATGAATACATGCATTACTGTACTGACCGGACATCATAATGCGGGGCTGACAGAAGGTGATTCCGCACATCTGACTTCATCACAATAATCAGGCCAGGAATTTCCTCATGGCTGCTTCTCCTCCACCACTATTACTTCACATGTAATTCCTTATCTGTTCCTTTCATTGTTTTAAACTATTAGTAATTACTAATTTAGTAAATTTAGCAAATTTAGTATCCGAACGATCTCCCACAGTACACCACAGATTGGATGAATGAAACAAACAGCAAATCAGAACCAAAAGGAAACAACTGGAAAGTCTGGAGGAGGTTTTTTAAAATCCATTCATGGGATGAGGGCATCACTGGCAAGATCATCATTTATTGCCCATTCTTAATTGCCCTCAAGAAGGTGGGGAACAGCTTCTTCAACCAGTGCAGTCCATGCGTGTAGGTACACCCAGTGCACTGCTTGGGAGTTCTGATATTGACTCAGCAGTAGTGAAGGAACTACAGTTCAGTTCCAAATCAAAATGTTTTACAACATGGAAGGGAACTTGTAGATGATGATAGTGTCCCCATGAGTCTCCTGCCCTTGTTCTTCTAAATGGTAGAGGTTGTGGGAATGCAAGGGATTATCAAAGGAGGAGTGGCAATTTGCTGCAATGCACCTTGTAGCACTGGTTGTGGATGGAGTGACAATCAAATGGGTCCTCAATGATGTTCAGCCTCTTGAGTTTTGTACTGCACTCATCCAGGCAAGTAATCGCCTCGAGGACCTTGGCCGAGTGCCGTTTGGCGAGCCCCACAAATGGGGGCCAGGAGGAATGGCTCTTGTGGGGGTCTCCAAGGGGATAAGAGGCCCCCAGCTGCATGTCCTGTGGGCGGGGTGGTGCCCAGGCACTTGATGTCACCTGGGAACCCTGGCAGTGCCATCCTGGCACTCAGGTTTTTGGTGCCCCAGAGATTGGAATGCAATTTAAAAATGGGGGCCAGGTGGAACGGCTCTTGTGGGGGTCTCCAAGGGGATAAGAGGCTAAAATACAGGGCTACGTGCGGCCTTGGCCGCGTTCCCTGTTCAGCCCATTATTGAAAGCAAGTTGTATTAAATAGCCAGGTGTTTCTCGGCAAAATGGTCTCGCTCAGGACTTCGTTCACTTTTGGGAAGATTGCACTCAAAGAGTAAGTAGTATTTGTAAAAGAATTCTGCGCAGTTAGATTGAGACAAAAAAAAATGCATTTGAGGAACAATAAGATATAGTTATTTGGGTGTTGGTTATGTTGTTCCGCATTATTATGAGCACAATGGCTGTCTTCATTTGGCAGTAACTGCCAATGGCCAATTGGGTTCAAACTGAGCTTGACATCCATTGAGATTGACAAATTATGGACAGAGGTGTAAAATGGACAGCTTCACTTTTTACAACAAAAAGGTTTGAGGGGACATTAACAGAATAACCCTTAAATTCCTAAAGAGAGTTTTCATTCCATAATTCCAGTAATAGCAGCTAAATCAAAGCAGAATTAGCCAAAGCAACACAAGTATGAGGGATTTTTAAATGTGAACCACTTACGTTTGGCTTTCCTTCAATCTTTTACACTGGTTCAAAATTCAATTAGCCCAAATAAGACCATGCCCACCAAACGGGCTTCACCCAATGATTGAAGAATGTAAATTCCACCGATTGCACTGCTCAGATGGCGGAGTGGGCCTCTGGCAATGGCCCCAGGTAGGTCCCAGGTGGCGTGTTTTCTGGGGAACCGGCACTTGTCCCGATTACGTGCTGGAAAATGGATTCTCTGCCCCCGCGCTGACTATGATTTCAGCGTCGGGGTGTGGAGAATCCAGCTCCTTGTTCTGCTGCTGCTTTTGATGGAAGATGGAAGACAGACGCAGGACGCTCGCATGGAATCCTGGTTCTCTTAAGATAAAACAGTGACTGAAAACAGAATGCAAAAGCTGTACAATTAAAACAATTCAAACAGCTTAAAGCTCGACCAGAAACAATCATGTCATATGACTGAGACTGGAGTCTGGGCAATAAATGTTGACCGAGCGAGCGACACCCACATCCCATAAATGAATTTTTAAGAAGCCCAAGTCACGTGACATGGTCATTTGGGGTCGAGCTATTCAGCTAATGAGGATCTTGGTTAAACCCCATTGCATTTTGGGCAGGTAACTGTTTAACCATTAGCACAACATTGGTGATGAGAAGTCACAAATAGCTCTGTCTTTGTCCATTGCTGACTGGTGCATATGTTTCATCTAGTATTCTTTATGTAGAAGAGTCATATAGACTCAAAACATTAATTGTGTTTCTTTCTCCACAGATGCTGCCAAACCTGCTGAGTAGTAATGTCTGTGATTAAGGTTTCAATCCTGGGGAGGGGTGTATTCATAGAATTTACACTGCTGAACGAGGCCATTCGGCCCATCGAGTCTGCACCGGCCCTTGGAAAGACACCCTACCCAAGCCCACACCTCCATCCCATCCCCGTAACCATTTTGGATACTAAGGGCAATTTAGCATGGCCAATCCACCTAACCCGCACGTCTTTGGACTGTGGGAGGAAACCGGAGCATCTGGAGAAAACTCACGCAAACACAGGGAGAACGTGCAGACTCCGTACTCCCAAGCTGCGAATAGAACCTGGGACCCTGGAGCTGTGAAGCAACTGTGCTAACCACAATGCTACCGTGCTGCCCATATAATTAGCAGATGATGGGCAGCGGGTCTCGGTGCATGCCCCACAATGGGCAGCAGGTCTCGATGTACGCTCTGTGATGGGCAGCAGGTCCCGGTGCACACTCTATGATGGATAGTGGGTCCCTGTGAGGTCTGGGTTAACAGGCAGTTGCCTCTGGGAGTTGGTGTATAACGGGTAGTGGGTCCCTGCATGGTGCTGATAACAGGCATTTGTCTCTGGGGACTGGTGTCTAACTGGCAGTCAGCTCCAGTACGAGTATATAATGGACAGTAGCCATACCCAGTGTCCCGCCACCACAGAAGTTGAAACTGGTCTTTTCACCACTGGGGTTGTCACTAAATGTTGCTGCTGCTTCCTCCACTTGACTAATTTTACCTCGACTCTATCTCCCCTTTCCCTAAGTTCAAGCTTCATGAATAAATCATTAAGGATCAAAAATTGAAGTGTCAGAGGTTATTAAATAGCCTTTGTATATTCAGCCTGTAATTGGGGCTGTTCCATCATGAATTTCCCCACTCTCCACAACTGAAAAGGTCAGAGAGCAGCCATAAGGGCAGTAGTCAAGTGGCAGATAGGGAAATAAGTCAAAATAATTTCAGAGATGGTGGGCTCTCCAATATGGTAGCATTATGGAAATGTTCTTTGTATACCTGCTAGCAGGATGTCCCTTTCACCCACTTCTGTCGAGAAGCAGCTAGCATCGAGGTCCAGGCATTTTAATTTCCTGCGTTCCCTACCCGGCTCTACTTGCAAGCAATTCTCACTGTGTTCTGAATTGATTACACACACTCGCTGTGCTTTATTTCTCTCCCCCCCCAACCCCAGTCTCTGGCTGTTCTTCTCTCCTCTGTGTAGACTGTGTAATTTGTTAAAAAAACAGAAAAAGGTGGCCTCACTAACTGATGTGCTCCTCGTCTGGTAGTGAGCAAATTACACACCTACGTCTCAACAGAACACTGGCTAGTGCTCACCACCAATTTTTCTCTCTCTACGGAGGCCAATTGTAGCATCAATCTGCTGTGCTAACTGAAACCAGCTAAGTCAACACATAGCAGGAAACAGGCTCGGAAGCATCCTTTACCTGCACGGCTCAGTATCAGGCAATGTATTTATATCCATCTCCCTGTTGCCTCAATATCTCATTCCACAGAACCCCAAAACAGTATATAAACGTAATTACATTTTTGGACTACTTTACCATTGTATATTTCAAAAAAGCATTTGAGTCAGAAATTTTTCTTCACAAACAAAATAAACTAGCAATCTCTGATAAGAAAAAATTCCAACTGCCTCCTGTCCCGGAACATACATCAGGAACTTGCTCCATCACAAGAGTATAAACATATATTTTAGCAAGGTGAGGTAGCTTTAATTTTCTGCATTTGCATATAAATTTTACATTTCCTGATGTTCATTACCACAACATTCTTATTCATGGTGAAAAAGAACAATACTGAATGCTTTTCTCCATTTAAGAACTTAATTACATAAAATTGCTCCTTATCAACATGTCATGTGGAAACTCTGCCTCTTACATTCAATGACACTCAATTCATAAACAAGCTTGTTTATCCCCATTTCCCAGTGAATGACTCCACTGACACGACTCCAACCTACGCATTTCAGAGTCGTTTTCTGCTTTACTGATCTTGATATCTCGTAATGAAAGTATTTGGAGCGAATTAATTGTGTAGAAGTAATAATTAATGCAACTCTACGACAGTACCAAGTATGAAGGTATAAATCATGCTTGAGCCAAGTGTTAAACGAGTCTTCATGCAAAAACAATACCATTTGCCTCTAATCCAGTGTTCTTCAAGCTTTTTTTCCCGGGACCCATTTTTACCAATCGGCCAACCTTCGGGACCCACGCCAGCCGAACTTGGCGACCCACGCCGGCCGACCTGCGCGACCCACCATTTTCTCTTACCTCGTTTGCTACTGACAAAAATAGAGGAAATGGTTTTGGGTCCCTTTGGCCCTCGTACACACTCCTCCAATGGAACCTGTTGGATAAAGGTGAAGCCTTCCGGTGTCGGAAAGTATGGAGTCTCCATCTGTCCAAAGTTCTGAATTTTTTCCTGTAAAATTTTATCAAATAACAACCCCCCCCCCCCCCCCCCACCCCCCCAAACTTCTAAAAAAAATAAAATGAGTAAAATAAATGGAAAAAATGAATAAACCCCCCCCGAATTTGTAAAAAAAAGATGAAAAAAAATAAATGAAAAAAATAAAAATGAAATGAATAAAAATAAATGAATAAATGAATAAAAACCACTGCAGAACTTGTAAAACAAAAAGCTGCAATCATTTAAAAAAATAGCGGCCGCACTGCGCATGCGTGCTCGATTACCGGCATGCATGCGCGCCGATCATCGTGCGCGCATGCGCAATGCGGCTGAATTTTTCAACATGTTCGCGGCATGCGCATGCGCAATGCGGCCAATTTTTTTTTAAAAACATGTTCGCGGCCGCTTGCAGCCGGTGTTATGAAAAGCCGGCTGCTGCGTGGGGATTTGCGCATTGGGGAGCGCCGCGGACAACGGCTCCGCGACCCTCTCGACATCCACCCCCGACCCACCTGCGGGTCACGCCCCCGACTTTGAAGAACACTGCTCTAATCAGTACTCAGATTGGAGACATACTGGAGGCGATGGCAAACATTCAAAGGGCACATGGGTGAACTGCAACAATTGATAATTTCTGTCTGTTGCAAAAATAGAATGGGAAAAATGATCAAACCATGGCTTACAAGGGGAATTAGAGATAGTATTAGATCTGAGGAATAGGCATACAAAATGGCCAGAACAAAATCCCAGCAGACATGAGGATTGAGAACAGTTTAGTGTCACACATCGCGATATGTGAAGAGAAAAGGATTGGTGAAGACAAATCTAGGTCCCTTACAGTCAGAAAAAGGGGAATTTATAATGGGGGACAAAGAAATGGTTGACCAACTAAATACATACTTTGTTATGTCTTCACAAAGGAGGATACAAATGACCTACCAGAAATGTTGGGGATCACAGGCTTTAGTAAGAGGGAGGAACTGCAGGAAATCGGTGTTAGTGGGGAAATGGGTGTTGGGGAAATTGATGGGATTAAAGGCCGATAAATCCTCAGGCACTAATAATGTACATTCCAGAGTACTTAAGGAAGTAGCCCTAGAAATAGTGGATGCAATGGTGGTCATCTTCCAAGATTTTACAGACTGTAGAACAGTTTCTACAGATTGGAGGGTAGTTAATGTAACCCCACTATTTAGAAGGGGAGATAAAGTGAAAACGGAATTACAGACCAGTCAGACGGACATCGTTAGGAGGAAAATGCTAGAATCCATTATAAAAAATATAATACTAGGTTAAAGTCCAACAGGTTTGTTTGGAGTCAGTAGCTTTCGGAGCGCAGTTCCTTCATCACCTGGAGAGGAGCTGTGCTCCGAAAGCTCATGACTCCAAACAAACCTGTTGGAATTTAACCTGGTGTTGTAAGACTTCTTACTGTGCCCACCCCAGTCCAACGCCGGCATCTCCACATCGCAAAGTATAATAGCACAGCACTTGGAAAACAGTGGCAGATCAGACAAAGTCAGCATGGATTTACAAAAGGGAAATCATGCGTGATAAATCTATAATTCTTTGAAGGTGTAAGAAGTAGAGTTGATGAGAGGGACCTGGTGGATGTGGTTTATTTGGACTTTCAGAAGGCTTTAGACAAAGTCCTATATGAGAGATTAGCGTGTAAATTTTAGAATACCAAATTCATTTTTTTCCAATTAAAGGGCAATTTTAGCGTGACCAATCCACCAACCCTGCACATCTTTGGCTTATGGGAGCGAAACCCACGCACACACGGGGAGAATGTGCAAACACCACACGGTCTGCCACCGCACGAGCCGGGATCGAACCTTGGACCTCGGCGCCATGAGGCAAGCAATGCTGACCACTGTGCCACCGTGCAGTGCCTGGGATTAGGGTTAGTGTATTTAGATGGATAGAAAACTGATTGGCAGACAAAATACCAAGAGTAGGAATAAATGGATCCTTTTCCAAATGGCACTAGGTAGTGACTAGTGGGGCGCCGCAGGGGTCGGCGCTAGGACCCCAACTATTCACAACATATATTAATATATTATATATTTAAATGAGGGAATGGCTGCATGTACACCACACCAATCACATTCTTAGCTGCTGGCTTTCCAGCCTCATCCAGATTATCCAACATTGGGCTTCTGCCTACCCATTACAAAAGAAAGAATCTTTAAGTAAAATAGAGGGATTCATGGATATTATACCACACCTTTGGAAAATTAAGTCACCTCCGAACATGGAATCACATCCCTTCTGCTACAAGAATGGTGAAGAACAACTCCTACCTGTGTGAATTTGTATGAAGTCAGGTAATATTATTTTAACAGCTCAAAAATGCAGCACAGCAACAAATTAAATTAAAACCACCATCTTCAATCACTGTGAGTTTTAAGAATTCTTGCATGACACATGAAAATTCAAGTTTTTCAAAATTCAATGATGCCACAGAAAACCTTGAAATAGTTTTCAGAACACTTAAAAAAATCACTGCAGCTTCAATGTTTTGTTCTGATTACAAGAGTCTGGGAACTAATCTATGCCAATTTTGTTTGATGGGTCACGCCTGGTTGTTGACTCAGAGCTAAAGTAAACAGAGCTGCTAGAAACCGAGCTGTAAATGCAGAAATATTGTGACTGTAGAAATGTCAGGGCTGTTTAGCTCAGGGCTAAATCGCTGGCTTTGAAAGCAGACCAAGCAGGCCAGCAGCACAGTTCAATTCCCGTAACAGCCTCCCCGAACAGGCGCCGGAATGTGGCGACTAGGGGCTTTTCACAGTAACTTCATTGACTTGTGTCAACCTCGTGTTCAAACTCGTTTGAACTCCACCGCAGCTGAAAACAACCGGTAAATTAAGTCATAGATGGAAAATCTTGAAACAAACATTCAAACTATATATTGTAGCTAATGAGCTGAGCACGGCCTCAGAAGAAATGAAAATAGCGCTTCTAGCAGGACATGAAGCTAGAGAAATCTATAACTGCTTTAATTAGTCGATAGGTGAAGACAACACCAAATTAGAAGTAATACCTAAAAATTTGAAGATCACTGTAACACCAGTAACAATGCTGCTTTAAGACATTCAATGTTCAGAGACCAAATTGCACAGGGAATCAGTGTTGCGGACCTGAAACAATCATCAGAATAGAAAGGTTTATTGCTGGAAACTGCGATTGACAAGTGCAGATCGCAAGAAAAAAGTAACTTTAAGTTTTTAACAAGAAAAAACAGCAAAAATGTTATTTTCCACGGATCTGAAGAAGTTAAAATGGAGTCTGAGCACATTTTAAACTTCCCAGGAACAAAAGACGCAAATCTGGGTCTGTGCATGCACAGGAAACTGCAACTGCACATGTGCAATTGAAAAAAGAAGTATTGGCCGCAGATCCTTCTGCACATGCGCAAGCCGTACATGCGCAGTTTACGAAAAAGCGCACAATAAAGGAAAATGGATTTGTGCATGCCCAATCGAGTCCAACACTTTCCATCACAAGCGTCATGATGTCAGACAACTCAGACCACACCCACTTAAAGGGGAGATGCCCTAAAATCACGAACAAGACTCTTAAAGGCGCAAAACCAACAAATTTAACATCAAAAGGCACAACAATGCCTGAACTTCTACCAGCAGTTGAACATAACTTTTGCAGCACTCTGGAACAAGCAGTCTGCACCACCCAAAGTGAAGAGCACAATGACAAATCCGAAACCAAAGATGATGATTTGTTCATTGAACATGAACAGCACAACAACATATCTGAAACAAAAACAGATGATTCGTTTATCGAAAAATACTAATCAGACGTGGCTGAGTTATTCGGATATGATGATCATAAAAGCATCAACGCCACGGTTGAAAAGCTCAACACGACTCTACATGAATCCAAAACCATGATGCAATGGCAGATCGTCGATACATTGGATGACAGCAACCTGTCAAATACCCAAGAAGAAAACGATGCCACACAGGGAGTACTGAATGACTCAGTTGAGAGAGCACAGATCGACTCCAAAGAGAGAACACTGCAAGACTCCACAGAGTGCGCAAGCCTCCACAGAAAGCTCGTTGACATACTCCAGAATGGAAGCAATTAAAGACTCCACAGCGACAACCATGCACGAAGATTGTGAAAGTCTACCCAGCTCATTTAGCCAACAAGAAGACACTGAATGTCTACCCACTGTATGTGAGAATAGTGACAATGTGATCGCAATCGACATAAAAGATGTGCAAGATCACAGCGAGACTGACAGATCTCAGCTCGTATGGACAAAAGCACTCAACAATCAAAGTGAAACTACTCAAGTCCAGTAAGACCACGTCAATTAAAACCTCATCTACTCTTAACTATCCACCAGAAAATGAAATCTTGAAGATTTTGACTCCAGAAGAGGAGCACCAAGAAACCAAAGATGATTCAAATGAACCTGAAATGACTCCAGAAGAGGAGCACCAAGGAATCAAAGGAATCACATCAACCACAAAGGAGTGATGTCACCAAGATCAATGCAACATCAAATCATTCTCACAATACTCAAGAAGAAACGCTCAGTGAAACATCAGATACCACAAAGGACACTGACACAAATAACTTTGAGAAGGACTCAAATCATCCACACGGAACAGTCATTGAGCGCAACAAGAACAACAAAAACAACAAGTGGCACAGCAGGAGCAATAACAAAAACTACAAGCACGATAACAAAAACTACAAGCACGACAACAAAAACAACAAGAACAACAACAAAAACAACAACAAGAAGCATAACAACAGCAACAACAAGCACGGCAAAATCAACAAGAACAACAACGGAAACAACAAAGACAGAAATGACAAAAACAACATCGAAGCAACAACTTGTATGACATGGTGCAACTCTGCACATGAAGAACAATGTAACAGCACAGCTCAAAACAACAGCAAGAGTACAAACATACCATGGCATGACAACGAATCTCACAAATTCACATTTGCTCCACTACAAACAAGCAAACCGGCTTTCAAGGCAGATGACACACAGAATCAATACCACAAGCACAGGGAAAAGTCCAGCTCAGACAACAAAGGTGACATCCAGAATCGACACCGCAAGCATAGGAAAAAGACCAGGTCAGACAACAAAGATGACATACAGAATCGCTACCACAAGCATAGAAAAAAAAATTTAAATCAGACAACAAAGTGATTCGACCATTCAAACACCTCATGGTGACTTCTTGGTTACTTAAACACGAGAACACTGATGTCGTTCACAAAGAAATGACAACATCAACATCACCATTTCAACAACAATAGAAGAAAGCAACTCGACCGAACAAATTCATAAAGTTTGGGCTCATAATTTTTTTAAAATTAAGATTGGACTCATAAATATTAATTGGCATTGTATAATCATCAATATCATTTCAACTTGCACATATCATAATTTATCTACCTGTTTTGTACAATTTTCTTTTACAAAGTACAGAAAATATGTAAAAAGAAATAAAGGGGGGAATGTAGTGCTATGCATCATTGTATATGCACAAGGGGTTAATGTAAATACACTACAACTAAGTAACCACTAGAGAGAGCACCAGTGATGTATATAGACAAACAGGAAGTCAGGAGAGTCTTCACAGGAATGGCATCTGGTGAGCAGGACACAGACAGACAGCTCAGATGTAACATAGTATAAATGCTGGAGAGAGAACAAACTCATAGAAATAAAGCATCTGCTACAACTGTAAGACTACAAGCTTTATTCAGACACAAGGAATAATACAGGGGATAGGGTGGAAGTGAGGGCTTAAGTGGGTCGGTGCAGACTCGATAGGCCAAATGGCCTCCTTCTGCACTGTATGTTCTACCTCATAAGGGCAGGTCACTGTTGGGCCCAAACCCCAGTGTGGCAGTGCCACCCAGGTACTCAGATGGCATTTCCAAGGTGGTAGTGCCAGGGTGCCCAAGTGGTATTAGCAGTGCCAGAATATCACCCTCCCAAAAGGCCAACCACAAGGGGACCTCCAATTGCCTGGAAGAACCCCCCCCCCCCCCCCCGCAACACCAATGGGCCTACAAACAGCCTATGGTGGCCCCACTAACAACCTGCCAATACTTCCAAGTGAAAGAGATCAGAAAACAGCAAAGTACTAAAAAAACAATTTTGCAGAGGATACAATTATCACAGCTTCAATTCAAAATAAATTCAAAAGTAATAATTATGCAATGAAAAAGTGGAATGTATTCATGTTCCTTTCAATTAAATTCTCTGCACACTCATATCAATGCCATTGCTTCAAAGCACATCTATTCAGGCTACATGCAACACTTAACTCTCCCACTGTAACATTGTATGTGGTCTTGGTTCACTACATCAATAGATGATATTGTGACACATGTTTGAGGAGAGAAACCCTTTTATTATACAAAAAGAAATGTAGGAGAATGAAACAAATATACTAAATGATGTTTCAATGTTCCACTCAATGTCACTGTGACTTGTTACAGAGGTGTATTGATGTCAAATATTACATCTCAATTTTAACTCTTGAACTGGGTAGAGCAGGGACAGGAATGGTTGTTGCAGGTTCCAGGATTTAGATGTTTCTATAAGAACAGAGAAGATGGTAAAAGATGGGGGGGGGGGGGGGGGGGGGGGGGGAGTGTGGCATTGTTAATCAAGGAAAGTATTACGGCGGTAGAAAGGACGTTTGAGGACTCGTCTACTGAGGTAGTATGGACCGAGGTTAGGAACAGGAGAGGAGAGGTCACCCTGTTGGGAGTTGTCTATAGACCTCTGAATAGTTCCAGAGATGTAGAGGAAAGGATTGCAAAGATGATTCTCGACAGGAGCGAGAGTAACAGGGTAGTTGTTATGGGGGACTTTAACTTTCCAAATATTGACTGGAAATACTATAGTTCGAGTACTATAGATAAGGAAGTATGGGATTGAAGGTGATTTAGCAGTTTGGATCAGTAATTGGCTAGCTGAAAGAAGACAGAGGGTAGTGGTTGATGGCAAATGCTCATCCTGGAGTTCAGTTACTAGTGGTGTACCGCAAGGATCTGTTTTGGGGCCACTGCTGTTTGTCATTTTTATAAATGACCTGGAAGAGGGTGTAGAAGGATGGGTTAGTAAATTTGCAGATGACACAAAGGTCAGTGGAGTTGTGGATAGTGCTGAAGGATGTTATAGGATACAGAGGGACATAGATAAGCTGCAGAGCTGGGCTGAGAGGTGGCAGATGGAGTTTAATGCGGAAAAGTGTGAGGTGGTTCACTTTGGAAGAAGTAACAGGAATGCAGAGTACTGGGCTAATGGCAATATTCTTGGTAGTGTAGATGAACAGAGAGATCTTGGCATCCAGGTACATAAATCCCTGAAAGTTGCCACCCAGGTTAATAGGGCTGTTAAGAAGGCATATGGTGTGCTAGCCTTTATCAGTAGGGGGATTGAGTTTCGGAGCCATAAGGTCATGCTGCAGCTGTCCATAACTCTGGTGCGGCCGCTCCTGGAGTACTGCGTGCAGTTCTGGTCACCACATTATAGGAAGGATGTGGAAGCATTGGAAAGGGTTCAGAGGAGATTTACTAGGATGTTGCCTGGTATGGAGGGAAGGTCTTACGAGGAAAGGCTCAGGGACTTGAGGTTGTTTTCGTTAGAGAGGAGAAGGCTGAGAGGTGACTTAATAGAGACATATAAGATCGTCAGAGGGTTAGATAGGGTGGACAGTGAGAGTCTTTTTCCTCGGATGGTGATGACCAAGATGAGGGGACATAGCTTTAAATTGAGGGGTGGTAGATATAGGACAGATGTCAGAGGCAGTTTCTTTACTCGGAGAGTAGTAGGGGTGTGGAACGCCCTGCCTGCAACAGTAGTAGACTCGCCAACTTTAAGGGCATTTAAGTGGTCACTGGATAGACATATGGATGAAAATGGAATAGTGTAGGTCAGATAGGTTTCACAGGTCGGCGCAACATTGAGGGCCGAAGGGCCCGTACTGCGCTGTAATATTCTATGTTCTATGTTCTAACTTGTATGCAGATTTCTTTTTGAAAAGAGCAGTTTAAATTGTTAAAACAAAGAGACTGGCTTAAGCTGGCTGCCACATTTCACCCAACAGGACTGTAACTGCAAATTTGTCAAGTTTTGGAAGTTTCCCCATGTGGATGGAGCCAATACACGTCCAGGGCTACCCTCCTGTGAAATTGACACCTGCAGATGTCAAAGTTCACTTTGAGGATAGATTAAAACTTAAAATGGCTGCCACAATTTGCATCACTATAAAAGCCACGTTCCGTGAAACTGGAAATGGAGAGGCTACAGAAACAATGGCTACCTTGAAGGTGTTGATGCTCTTCTCAGCTCATTACATGGAAGAATGAGTCAATCAGAAGTGATTTGGACATTTAAAAAAAAAATCACCTAGGCCACAGCACAATAGCCCTAGGTCTTTCCTGACATGGGCTAAGTAATTACTTTTTGTAGCGTACTCAAATATTACATCACCATTTTGAAATGTCTTTTATTCCAAAACTCTGATTGCAGTCTGGAAAAGAAACATCTGCATACCTTTCTCTCTCTCCCTTGCTCTCGGTCAACTGAAATTAAACCTGCCTGCTGTATCAGACTGTATACAGCAAATAAATTCTAAGGAAAGCTTCAAAGCAGCATTTCCAAGAGGAAAGCCCAAGGACGCTAGCCAAAAGGCTGAAACAGCAAAGGTCTCAATCTGTGAACATTTAATATCTTTTCCTTTTATCGTTGAATGTTAACTTGGTTAAAAATTAACCTCCTCTACTTTGTATCTTGTATTTTTGAATGCTCGTGTATATGTGTGCGCATGTGCATGCACATATGTTTGAACAGTCGGGATATATGTACCCTTTTTTCAATATATCATCTTTACCTGGGTGGGTTAGCACAATACAACTAACCCTTTACTCATTTAAAGTCAAGAAAGTTGAGTTGTTTGTAAACAGCAGATAGCTAGTTAAGTATATACACTAAACTGGCACATTCATCCTTGAGAATTTTGTAAGAGTCCTTCCTGTTTATATTTTTTTATTTTATTATTCTTGGTCCGTGGACCCATAATTGGAATGTGAGCAGACTCAACCTGAAGTAGCCTGCTCGTCAGGACAGTGTGTTTTTAGGTTTGTATTTTTGAGGGGAGCAAACAAACCGTCGGTGCCGATGAATCTTAGGAACCAACCATGGAGGAAGTTGGTTCGATTGGCTGGCTGGCAACCTGTGATTTGGCCAGGGACAGTGTTCTACATTATGACAGTCAGTGATTGATTCCAGCATGATGCTTTTGGAGAGAGAACCACGCAGAAGTGTTTAGACATTGGAAGCAAAGGAAAGTCTCTCTCTCATTACTGAAGTAAAGAACTGCTTTATTGTTCTAAAACCAGTGAATGCCTGGCACATCTTTACTATAAACTTTTGAATCTAAAGAGAAAGTAAACAACCTTACAAGAGAAATACCATCTCAAACCTGGAAGGAAGTAGTACCAAAACAAAACTTGAACTCCTGAAAGAAGTTAACTAGAAGCCACCCTAGTGCATCAAAGGTCCTTTGTCCCTTTATTTTTATTAATATTATCTTTACCTCTCACTCATCCTTTCCCCTTTATTGTTTGTGTGTGTAAAAAGTGGGGATATTTGGGGGGGGGGGGGGGGTTTGGTGGGAAAGGAGTATTAGATAGTCAATTACATTTTTCTGTCAGTTTTTAATAGCAGTGTGAGTAATAAATAGTTGCTTGTGTTAAAAGTTTTAAACCTGGTGACTGTAGTTTATTGGGCTCAGCCAAGGACCAGAGGTATTTTAAAATAACATTGACTTTCACTTGTGTTGCAACTCTGGGTCAAGTGAAGCTGGAATTGGCCGTACACAAGCCCGGGGGGGTGGGGGGGGGGGGGGGGGGGGGGGGGGGGGGTTCTAACAATTTCAAAATACTGTGTTACAATCAACCAAGAAATGGGAAAATAGTGGGGTGGGGGGTGGACGGGCGGGTGGGGGAAAAGGGTCTTTGCACCCGTCTTCACCTAGTTGTAACAGACTGTACATCACAGGTAAAATGTGAACACCTTTTAATGAAGAAACTGCACTGAGTTAAATGATTAACTTTCTTAATTTGATGACTTCACGATTACAATATTTAAAGTTCTGAAACATAGATTTGAAATTGCTTCAAGAATTTAGGGATCACAAGTAACTAATAATTTAGGTAATTTTAACTCATTGATAGGTGAAGACAATTGGAGAAGGATTTGCTCTATAAGGAAGAAAAACGTTTGCATATTTTTTTCCCACTGAATAGGAGGGGGACAGAAAAGATTATTGGTTTATAGTGAGCCCTGTCTACGTTTAGTTGATGAGGTTATAGATTGCACCATGGACTCGAAAGGCCAACACCAATTTTCCTCCTGAAAAGATCATGTACAGAAGTTCTCACTGTTAAGTGTCCAGAAGCCCAGCACAGCCGTGCTTTTCTGTAGAACGTTCAGCTTGAGCTATTAGGGTTCTGCACTGAAAGATGATTGAGATAACACTGTCAAAACACAAAAGGACCATCTAGGATTGCCTCCAGCTGGCAATACTCTGTGACTAAGGCATCTTGGCATTTCCAGTAAATAGTAGTTTAACAAAAACTTCCCTTCCAATGTTAAACCCAGCTTGTAAATGAAAGAGTTAGAATCATAGTTAATCAAAGGAAATCTATCCATACAAAACATTTTCCAGTTCATTAGCACAGTATTACTAATAACCCCATCACTCTTGGATTATTACAAGCCTCTATTGTGCTGTCGGACGTGGTACATTCAGGATGAGGAACAGACATTTGTTTTTTACAGGAAAAATAACATTTTCCAAAATGTTGCAATGCTACTCCAGGATTGATACAGAAATAAATTAGCAAATAAGATGAACATATTTAAATGCATTTTCCATTGAAAATATTTCCCAATTTTAACTTACAGTTATGAAATGGCATGTGCATTTTCAATACTTCAATCTTGATATACTAAGACAGTGTGTAAACACACATTTTGTTCAATATTTTATGTAAAAAACAAGTCAGAACAAAGAAACTAAAATGAGTGCTAATTTGATGGGCGGCATAGTAGCACAGTGGTTAGCACTGTTGCTTCACAGCTCCAGGGTCCCAGGTTCGATTCTCGGCTTGGGTCAATGTCTGTGCGGGGTCTGCACGTTCTCCCCGTGAGTTTCCTCTGGGTGCTCCGGTTTCCTCCCACAGTCCAAGGATGTGTAGATTGGGTGGATTGGTCATGCTAAATAGTCCCATAGTGTCCAAAAAAGGTGAGGTGAGGTTGCGGGGATAGGGTGGATGTGTGGTCTTAAGTAGAGTGCTCTTTCCAAGGGCCGGTGCAGATTCGATGAGCCGAATGGCCTACTTCTGCACGGTAAATTCTATGATTCTGTGTTTTTTTTCATTCCAAACACAAGACTTGGACAGTCAATCAGTGGAATCCAAGTTTAGTAATCATGTCTTCCCTTACTCGTAATAAAATGGCAAGCTATTTCCTCAATACACCAGCCAGAAGAGAAATTAAATGAATGCGCATGACATTGTAAACATTGACCATGATACATGAGTATTGGTGTTGGAATCACATTATTAAACTAATTATTAAATAATTATCATTTCTCAATTTTATATATTTTGTTTTTGAAAAGCTATAAGGAGAATAATCTTGAAAAACGAGTAGCGGAGCCCATTTTTTAAAGCAATGGAGCCATGGCTCATTCTAGCATAGAGGTTCTCTCCCAGAATTACCATTCTTTTTCCATTTTCAAAGCTCTGCTAAAAATAATTCGCCTCTGACAGCACCCTCAAGCTCCTAATCCAAACACCTGGACTTCCTATTTGATGTCAATTTTATCTGCAGAAGGTGGTTCTTTTACAGACATGGAGTACTGTTAATAAATCATTCTCCTCAATGCCCACTCCTTCCCACAATCAGCAAGCCAACTAAACATCTACTGGCAGCATAGCAAGAGTCTAATAGCATGAAAACCTTCACACTGTATTAATATATTAAGTTTGAAGCATTGAAAATGCACATCACGTCTTTTCATAATTGTATGGGAAAATTAGGAAATATTTTCAACGGAAAACTGCATTTGACAATGTTCATTTTATTTGTTAATTTATTTCTGTCGCAATTATTACTGCATGATTTTAGAAAGTGACACGTCAGAAATGGCTGCCACGACAACCAAAACGGTTGTGAATTCATGTATCAGTGGCAGAAGATGTGATAATATTTTTGACAAACATAAGTTAAACCTGACACAGACTTTGCATTCAACCAAATCATCCTTTACAGCTTTCTACAGTAAGATGCAATTGCAAGTTCAATCCTCTTCGTTCCTTTCAGAATCTTAATATTTGATCCAGTGATCTAAATCGTTGGTAAATGTAGAATACTGCATCAAAAGGTACAATCATAGAGTATCATAGAATTTACAGTGCAGAAGGAGGCCATTCGGCCCATCGAGTCAGCACCGGCTCTTGGAAAGAGCACCCTACCCAAGGTCAACACCTCCACCCTATCCCCATAACCCAGTAACCCCACCCAACACTAAGGGCAATTTATCATGGCCAATCCACCTAACCTGCACATCTTTGGACTGTGGGAGGAAACCGGAGCACCCAGAGGAAACCCACGCACACACGGGGAGGATGTGCAGACTCCGCACAGACAGTAACCCAAGCCGGAATCGAACCTGGGACCCTGGAGCTGTGAAGCGATTGTGCTATCCACAATGCTACCGTACTGCCCAATGAAATGAAATAGATGGACTCGAAAAGAAGGCACAATGGTGACTGAGGCACTATATTACATAATACTCATCATCGCCGCAGGTGTTCCTTAGTGTACAATCCTCGTACCAACTATCTTCAGCTGCTTCAACAATGGCCTTCCCTCCAACATGAAGTTAGAATTGGGGCAGCCACTTAATTGCACAGCGTTCACTACCATTCGTAACTGCTCAGATATTGAATAAGTCTGTGCCTGCATGCAGCAAAACCTGAAGAACATTCTGGCTTAGGCTGAGAGGTGGCAAGTGACATTGGTGCCATTCAAGTGCCAGGTATTAACCATCTTCAACAAGAGAGAATTTAACCAACTCTCCTTGACATTCAGTGGCATTACCATCACAGAATTCCCTGCCATCAACATCTGTGAGGGTTATCATTGTCCAGGCACTTAATTGGACCAGCCATATAAATACTATGATTGCAAAAGCAGGCCAGTGTCTGTGAATTCAGCGGTGAATAACTCACCACCCGACTCCCCAAAGCCTGTCCACCATTTACGAGGCACAGGCCAGCGGTGCGATGGAATACTCTCCACTTGCCTGGATAAGTGCAGCTCCAACAACACTCAAGAAGCTCAATGCCGCACAAGCAAAAAGCCAACTTGATTAACACCCCATCCATAACCTTAAAGTTAACTCCCTCCACCATCAGTACTCATTGGTAGCAGTGTGTACCATATACAAGATGCACTGCAACAACTAATTAAGACTCTTTCGACAGCATCTTCCAAATCCACGACATCCACCACTCACAAGAATAAAAGCAATGGACCACATTGGAGCTCCCTCCAACACCTGCAAGCCACACACCATCCTCACTTGGAACTATATTACTGTTCCGCCACTGTAACTGCATCAAAATCCTGGTACTCCCCTGTGTAGCAGCACTGCAGGGTACATAGATATTAGGAGTAGAAGTAGGCAATTCAGCCCTTCGAGCCTGCCTCTCTGTTCAATTCGATCATGGCTGATCTCTGCCTGGTCTCAAATCCACCTCCCTGCCTGTTCCCCATATTCCTTTAACCCATTTTTTAAAAAAAATCAGAAATATATTTATCTCCTTCTTTAAACCATTTAATGATTCAGACTCCACTGCACTCTGAGGCATCAAATTCCACAAATTCATCACTCTCTGAACTGAAGTAGTTTTAAATCATCTCCGTTTTAAATCTACCGCCTCTCAACCGGTATCTGTGACCTCTCGTTCTAGATTGCCCCACAAGGGGGAGCATTTATCAATGTGTCAAGGCCAACCCATAGGTACTCTCTGGCCCCAGCCGACCCCATGGGCGGCTCTAGCTCAAACATTGCCATCTTCTTGGCTTTGATGAGGGTGTGTAGGGAGCGGAGTGCCTATATGATGCTCCTGCTTGAAAGGCTCTCCAGTGCCGATCCCGATCCATTGTGTCATATGCTGGCATGCATTGTTCCAGTGGTACCGGTGCTAGCCCATTAAGATGTCCTGAATTGCTCTGTGACCGACATCGCCTTTGTGCATGTAGATCACTTGTGATTCAGTCCCAGTGTCAGCACCTTGTGTCTCAAATGGAGAATCCAGCCCTTTATCTCCTCTTCACTGCCTTATTTCCCACCTATTTTCGTACCATCCGCAAATTTGCTCTGTTACACTCTGTCCCTGTTTGCAGATCATTTATATAGATTGTAACCAGTTGAGGTCGAGGACTGACCCCTGCGGCACCCCACTAGTTGTAGTTTGCCAGCCTGGTATAGGGTGTACCTGCACCACATGGACTGCAGTAGTTCGTGGCAGTGGCTCACTACCACCACCTTGAGGGCAAGTAGGGATGGGCAATAAATTCTGGTCTTGCCAGGGATGCTCACATTCTAAGGTTAATTTTTTTTTAAGTCAAAATTGTTCACCCTATTGCAATAGTATTTTACCCTGGTTTAGAATAAGCAGATTCTAGACTTTCCACTCGGTGAACCTTGCAAGTTTGTTGATTTAGAATGTCAAGTCTAGACTAGTCATCATGGAAAGGTTGTCCCACGTTCAGTATGCGAGGTAGGCCAGGAGCGAAGTGAAGAGGATGTCCTGGAAACCACAGGTAGTGCGTGTATTTGGGCAATGGCATGTCAGAGAGAAATGCCACAGAGACAGAAATCCTATTTCAGGGAAAGTTGAATCTGCAATTCAAAGAGATTTAGAGAAAATTATGATTCAGGGTCACCGAGAGGGCTGAAAGTTGAAGATTGTCTTGGGAGCTGTCAGCGCAATAACAATTTTGACTTACAATAAGAACACTTTTTGTTACAAAGTAGCAACAATGCCCTGAGGTTACCGCAAATATAACAATTTCACACTTTAGCCATCTCGCAATTGTGGCAAATGCACACACAATCAATATTATTACTGTGATGATCAGATAAAAAGATACTTCTCCTCACAGCAGCACTATGGCACCAATTTAAATAGAACTGCAGCTGCATTCACTTAACTGTGGCAGTAATAGTTATAGTCAGGTTATATAAACTAGCTAGCACACAACAGCAAACTAAGACTTGATTTCATTGTTTATCATTGCACATAGGAACAGACCTTTTCAGGGCACATTTAATATTAAAATTAAGTCAGATAAATAAAGAAACTAAGAGAGAATTGGATGAAGTAATGGATTAAAAACAATGCCGCTTTTCCTCTGGGGTAAGCCAATAGTGCAAGTGATTAATGACAGGCCTAACAGAGACATCTTGAGGAGAGGGTTTTTCTGTTAGCAAGTGCGAGCATAGGTCTTGAATTTGGCTGTTGGCAAAGGACTTCAATTTACTTTTGCCATTCCTGACTTTCATGGATCGTTCCCGACCATCAAGGTATTGTAAGAGTTATAATGCCTGTGGCTGGCAATTATACCGGATCAATGGACACACGGTTGCGCAAAAGTTGCTTTTGTGATTTTTGAGCAAATCACAATACCGCTCTGCTTGGCATATTACAGAGCAATTCAGCAACAAAAAAACATGTTTTTATACCATACAAGCTGAAAATGGTAGAAAATTGGAGAAAGGGAGGTACAGTCTTCAGGTGCTAACGCACCTTGTTGAAGAATTATTGACATCCCTGACCAGGTAATGCTGGATAATTAAGGGAGGTGGCAAAAATTAAGATAAAATGTAGCACTTCCTAGCACTTACCTTTTAACCTTAATGCGCACGAAATTCACCATATAAATTTAACACATAAAAACCCTATAAAATGACGAGTATGCACTTCCATCGAGAAACATTTAATCTAATATTCCCCTTCCCCAGAAGTTGGAACTATAAGTGAACATTGTTTTTACCATTAAGACTACTAGAAGCATGGTAAGGCATTAGAGTAAAATTATACCTTCCAAAAAATGGTGCAATAGCCCAGTGCACTCCTTCTTCCAATATTCTGTGATAAAATGTATCTGCACACCTGCAATTCTCTATATTGTGACTTTCCATCAGAGATGCTACATCGAGGTTGGCATACAATGGAAGATGGGTAGCTCCCTGATAGAAAGGGAAAATTGGGGACAAGCTAACCTTGGACTGCTCAAGAAAAAATGACGCTGCCATACATCTTGGAGCAGGTCACGTCACCCCCCTTGTCACAATTACAATTGCATCTAGATTTGGAAACATTCGCGTTGCCCCAGTGCCAGTTATACTGAAGGCCCAAGGTAACTGAACGATGCGAGCAAGATATTTGAATTGATCGACAGACACACAAATTATCTTATTGTTAATGCACAAAATGCTTAGAAATCAATAACAATGACTTTTTAAATTGTCAACGCATGTTTCCAAGAATCGCTTTTCTGAACGTAAAGACTTGTGCATCAGAGAGGAATCAGAACAACATATAGAATATAAAGCAGGATGAAGAAAAGGGGCACTTGTTAGAGTTAGTTATTCATTGTAAATCTTGTGGATTCCCTGCATCACCAACAACAAGCACTTTCAAGAAGGCACTTTATTCACCAGCTCTGCAGCCACTTAAAACACTTGTGCTCTGCTTGCGCTCCCAGAGATCACTTCCATGCTCCCGCAATGAGATCTCTTTGCAGCTGCATCATCATGTTCTCACAAGATCACTCGGTGTTCATGCTCCCCATTTAGTTGAGATCCCCAGTGGCATGAGATACAACAGTGAGCGCAATAACAGACAATGTACAGACCATTGTGTGACATGCAATTAAACGACCAACAATGCATAACTATTTACAAAAAATATATATATATATAGAAGCACGGATTAAGCTGAAACAACTGGTGCATAGCCCATCACGTCTTGTTCTCCACCCCCCTCCCCCCGCCCGCTTTCCTGTTCGGAAAGAAAACTGAAATTCGAAAGTCAGTTCTCAGCTACGTGATAATAAAGTTCTGGAACCTTGTGTTCAACCTACCCAGGTGCCCTGAGCATTTGATTACTTTTAAAAAATTGTTTTTATCAGAATTTTTTTGTTTTTTAAATTACAAAATAAACAAATCCATAGAACAAAATAAAATGTACAGAAAAAAGGCATGCAAAAGTAACATTAACACAACCCCTCCATCCCCCCACTCCCTCAACAATTGATGGTGATTGGTTCCTTATGAAAGTTCGCCACCTCTGGGAGAATCCTTCAGCCAAATCTCTCACAGTGCACTTGACCGTCACCATCAAATCTCCCAACGATACTGAGGCACTGGGTGGAGACGCAGACCTCCACCCCAGCAGAACACGCCTCCGGGTAATCAACGAGGCGAAGGCAAGAAAATATGCCAACGCATCCATCTGCAGCACCAGCAAATCCGACACCCCAAATATTGCAACGAACGTGAGTATGTGATTACACTGCTTCGTAGCATTGCAGTCTTTCTGTGGCCAGTGTCCTCACTGTTAGCAACACGGGACATTTCTTCTGTGCAAGATTTGCTGTGTTGACCTCTGTAGAAGTCTGCAGCTCTGCTGGTGCCTTATGTTATCTGTTGGTGCTGGTTCTGCTACTTGCAGAAGGTGACGGCAATTGCGTACAAAGTGGGCACTGTCTGATACTACCACAAAACTGTTTGGTTTCAGGGCATGGCTGTGTAGCACCGCCAGCTGGTCGTGGCCACATATAGTCTGAATCCTGACCGTTTGACCTGATATTCAAGGGCCAAACCTGTGTACATCTCCACCATAGTACGTTTGCTTCTCAATCAGTGTTGCAGAAAATCATCATTCACATTGTTTTCAGGTTTGAGCTGCAGCAAAGCCTTGGTAGGAGGAATCGAGGTTCTGGTGCGCTGACCAGGGCAGGTTCTGTCTTGGTGGATTTTGCAGGCTGAGATGCCTTGTTAGATCCATAGTATGGCTGGAGGGTGGCACAGTGGTTAGCACTGCTGCCTCACAGCATTAGGGACCCATGTCTCGCCGTGTCTGTGTGAGTTTCCTCTGGGTGCTCCAGTTTCCTTCCACTGTCCAAACATGTGCAGGTTAGGTGGATTGGCCATGCTAAATTGTCCTTGGCCATACTAAATTGTCCCTTAGTGTCCAAAGTTTAGGTGGGGTTACAGAGATAGGGCAGGGGAGTGGTTCTAGGTCGCTGTTCTGTTGGCGGGTTGGTGCAGACTCGATGGGCCAAATGGCCTCCTTCTGCGCAGTCAGGATACCAAGGGATTCTATGACTGGGCAAGGGCTCAGGAGTAAATGGTTTCAATGTTTTCACAAACAATCATTGATTTATTGGTCAAGGTCGGTGAGTACATCCTCAAATGTGAATATACTCACCATTTCACCAACCTCTCAAGTTGATCAGTGCAGCATACCCTTATCCTTTAGTAGTTCTCAGAACTCGCACCTAACATTCATACTCTAGTCACCCTCACATATCCTCCAATGATGTTAGCCTCAAATCTACCTCTCGCTGCCTCCATATAACCCCAGCTATTCAGCTACGGTAAGGAAATCAAGCAAACAGTCGAGCTTATTCACTGATATTATATCCTGTAATAACAATAATAATAATCACTGATTGTCACAAGTAGGCTTCAATTAAGTTACTGTTAAAAGCCCCTAGTCACCACATTGCGACGCCTGTTCGGGGAGGCTGGAACGGGAATTGAACCCGCGCTGCTTGTCTTGTTCAGCATTACAAGTCAGCTGCCTTAGCCCAATGTGCTAAACCAGCCCCTTGCAGTACGAGGTTACCCTCAGAGGAACTAGTGGGTGGAGGTGGGCGGGGGGTTGCGCATGACTCCAACTCCTGAGCCCCTCGAGATGGTGCTCAGAATCATGGATCTGGTTGTAGAGCCTGTGGCCTATATGCCACTAAGGCTATCCAGGAAGACACTAAGTGACTGCCTCTGCAGTTTTTCAACTCCCTCCGAACCCACATCCTCAGATGTAGCACAAAGTGAAAGTTGCAGATGGTGTGATCATGGAGCGCTTGCTATCTACCCCCAACAATCCTCACTCCTACACTCTGGGTGATTTGGTGTCAAGTGGGTGATTTGGTGTCATGTGGACATTTTTAAAGAGGAAAAGTAAAAGCATCCCCACACTGGTGACAAGAACACACTTGATCTGACACTGGCAGATCTCAGCTCAGATTCTGAAACCACTTGTACTGAGAGGCTAGTCTAGAGTCAGTACCTGCATATGGTGTGTAACTGGGCACGAGTGGGCTGCAGTCAAGCTAGGGGAAAAGGGTACTTGATGTGTCAACTCCCCGGAAGCCAGAATGCAGATAATATCTGCTTTGAGAGATGCTTGATGCATTAGCAGCTCTGCCAGGCAGACTTATAATAATAATCTTTATTGTCACAAGTATGCTTACATTATCACTGCAATGAAGTTAATGTGAAAAACCCCTAGTCGCCACATTCCAGCGCCTGTTCGGGTACTCAGAGGGAGAATTCAGAATGTCCAATTCACCAACAGCCTGTCTTTCAGGACATGTGGGAACAAAACTGGAGCACTTGGAAGAAACCCACGCAGACACGGGGAGAACGTGCAGACTCCGCACAGACAGTGACCCAAGCCGGGAATCAAATCTGGGAGCCTGGAACTGTGAAGCACTAGTGCTACCCACTGTTCTACCATGCTGTCCACAAAAGGGTGCTTGATGTGAGTCTCTTCTGTCAGTCGCTTCTGTCAGTCTCTTCTTTCAGTCTCGAGGAACACGAGAGTCCAGCTCCATCATGTCAGTGGGAATCGTGCTTGAAGCCCCTCCATTCCACTGTGGAGCTGGTAGCCAATTCCATGACTGCACCAGCAGATTTGTCCTTGGGGCATCTAATGACTATCTCAGCCTCCAATACAGCGCAAGCAGAAATCTTGCAACAGCTGACTTCTGAGGTTGAGAGATTCATGTTTCATGCCATGCAGGCTCAGACTGCCAGGATTGTTGCTGCAGATCTGTGCTCAAAGGAAATCCAGGCTCTTGCAGTAGCCCAGCAATCAGTCCTCCAAAAGATTACTCTGGTTGTTGAAGTGTTCCCCGGGGGGCAGTAGCTTTGTGGAACATGAACTTGCTGATCCCTTTCCAGATGAAAACATTAATCCCTCAATGCTGTCATTCAGACAAGGCCCTGTGTTGACCGTCATTCACCAAGCCCGCCCTGGTACTTTCAAGCTGAACTGGCACTGTCAAAAAGCCAGGTTCAAGGCTTAAAGCTGCTCAAGAGCATCATGCAAGGTCACTGCAATCTCCCCCAGTGAAGTCAGCAGACGTCCAATAGCCATGCCGCAGTCTTGGGCAGCACAAGTGGACAGCACTGTGGCTTAACAGCATCAGGGTCCCAGGTTCCATTCCCCACTGGGTCACTGTCTGTGCGGAGTCTGCACGTTCTCCCCGTGTGTGCGTAGGTTACCTCCAGATGCTCCGGTTTCCTCCCACAGTTGTGCAGGTTAGCTGGATTAGGCATGATAAATTGCCCTTAGTGACCAAAAAAGGTTAGGAGTGGTTATTGGGTTACGGGGATAGGGTGGAAGTGAGGGTTTAAGTGGGTCAGTGTTGACTCGGTGGGCCGAATGGCCTCCTTCAGCACTGTATGTTCTCTGTTCTATGTCTCTGGGATAGCACTGTTTAGGAGCACGAGGAAAGGCAAAGCCACCTGCAAGGCTGGCACTAAGAGATTACACAAGTGTGAATAATTCATTATGTCAGCAACATTGAATGTGTTGTTGGATACGGATGTTATGCAAGGGTTTTTGCAGATAGCTTTTACTTTCAGATGATAGTCAACAGGATGCTGCAACGTGCCAGTTGTGCCCATGTTGTTCTGGGGAAATTGGCTCAGTGGAAGTAGAGCCTGAAAACCCACTCTCTGACTAGTTGCCCAGTTACAAAGGATCAGAATCCCTCCTCATCCTCCTCCAGATTCCTGAAGTAAGGTGTGCACCTTCATAATGACAAAATTATGAAGGATGCAGCAGACCATGAGAACCTTCAAAACCCTCTCTGTAGTGCGCTGCAACGCTCATCTAGAGCATAAATGTTGGAAGGGTGTTTGACATTTCAGAATGACAGAAAGCTCATAAAAGGTGGTGGGGTAGCTCTGTTTCTTAAGGATGACATTAGTTCAATACAAAGAAATGATCTTAGCTTAAAAGAGCAAGATGTAGAATCTGTTCAGTTAGAGATTAGGAACAGGAAGATAAAATGTCACTTTTTGGAGTAGATTATAGATTTCCTAACAGTAGCCACACTGTAGCACAGAATATACAGTAAGAAATAAATGGGGCATTTAAGACAAATACCGCAGTAATCACGGGGACAGGGGGAATTAATCTACATGTAAATTAGGCAAATCAAATTTGCAAAGGTGGTCTGCAAAATGGGTTTATAAGAATTTTTTCGGAACAGTTGCTAATAGCAGTATATTCTGGAACCAACCAAGGAGCAGGCTACTCTAGACCTGGGAATGTAAAATGAGTCAGGATTAATCAATAACTTCATAGCAAAGGAGGCTCTAGGTGATAGCAATCACAACGTGATAAAATTTAATGCTCAGTTTGACAACAAGACGTGTGGGTCCATGTTTAAAAGCTAAATTAAGGTAACTATGAGCATATGAGGCAGCGCTGGATAAGGTGAACTGGGAAATTAGGCTAAAAGGTAGGACAGGAGAGTTGCACTGGGAGACCTTTTAAGGAGATATTTAATAACACTCGTGTTATCCCAATGAGTAAGAAAATAGGGTGGGATTGTCCGACCCTCCGCGTCAAAATCCCACTCAGTGCGGGAGCGGAGAATGACCCAAAATGGGCCCCCACGCCGGCACGCGATTCTCCGGTGACCAAAATGCCTCAGATTCTGGAATGGTCCCAGCTAACTCAAAAATAGCTAATGTAACACTTTTCTTCAAGGAAGGAGCGAAGCAAAAAGCAGGAAACTACAGGTCAGTAACTTAACATCTGTCAGAGGGAAAGTGCCTGAATCCATTTTTAAGGTAGTTGTAGCAAGATACTGAAATGATCACAATTTGATTGGGTTGAGCCAACGTGGATTTTGTGAAAGAGATGTCATGTTTAACTGATCCATTTTCTGAGGAAGTAAGATTCAAGGTGAATAATGTGGTATATTTAGATTTCCAAAAGGCATTCGATAAAATGCCTCATCAAAGGTTGCTACACACGTGTTGGGGTACAGGGGGTAACACGTTAGCATGGTTAAAAGCTTGGTTAGTTAACATGAGTAGGGATGAATGGACCTTTTCTCAGTTCTATAACTGGCAGATGTTATATATGTGGGTTATTTTAGTTGTGTGCAATGCCTCTTTAAGATCACAGTCATGTAACATGCATGACATCATTATCTACTTCGCTAGCTTTTAGGAAGTCTTGTGCCAAACCTTGTTCAGTGAAGACCGATTCAATAAACCTCTGTTTATCTTGCAGTAAACCCACAAGGATCTGCAAGCCAGTTTGTTTTGTAGTGTTAGTCTAAAGATACAACAATTCATAAAAAGAAAACTTTGTATGACAGCAGGATCAGAAGAATGAAGCAACATTTTTATTTTTCAAAAATCGTTGAAGTGGAGCAGCTTCACCTGATCAATCGATCAACTGATTAACAGAAGATCAGAAATTGCTAGCATTGAAACTGATAAAGTTTTGGAAAAATTCAAGAGAAGGGAAATCTGAGTGTTGCGTTCTCTATTCTGCTTTACCTGGATGGCTCGGATGCGTAGTATTGAATAAAGAACACAAATCTTTGTTAACAAACAAAACTATAAATTTATTACACTACTAAGATTCTGTGCATGCACAAAACGGTATTCTTCCAGATTACGCCTGTGCAAAGCGTAGAACATTCAACAGGTGAATCGTGGTTTTTCTTTCGGTGCCCTTGCGCGAATCAGCCATCTTTTTGAGCGCGCTGAATTTCAATCTGCTCCAGAGCTTCAACGGAGTTGAGAATTTTCGCACCACGTTCCCGATTCAACATTTTGGCACATCTATTTTTAGATTCTTTACATACACAGCACATTTTTATTGAATCTCCCAGCATTATTTGTTGTATCTTTTGCAGTTGTTCACTGAGCTTTTCATTTCTTTTAAGGTCAAAATAGTTATCAATTTTTTCAATGACCACTTCAAACTTATTTTTTTCAACTTAATTCTCAAAGTGCACTTCTATAGCCTGTGGTCCAGCCAAAGTGAGTAACAGCACAATATTTTGCTTCGCACTGACTGCTTGGAGATTTAAGTCTGAGAGATACAGTTCAAACTCTTGTTTGAAAATTTTCCAGTTCACATCTGCATTACCCGATGTCCTAAATGACCTTGGTGTCTGCACACCCTCCATGAAGCTTTGGCTGGGTATTACTTTTTGTGATGCTGCTAGTTGCTGCTCTTGGAATCGGATTGTTGTTACTGGAGTCTGGTTGAGACTTCTTTTTCACACATTTTTATTTCTTTCTTCAAACAGAATTTTTTTTGTTTATCCCTAGACCTGACTATTCTACTCTAAGACCAGACCTGGTACCATGTTGTTGTCTCTATTTTGCTTTACCTGGATGGCATGGATGTGAAATGTTGAATAAAACGCACATAGCTTTGTCAACAAACAAAACTGTAAATGTATTACACTTCTAAGATTCAATCACATTCCTCAAGTAGAAGGTTTCTCTAATAAACTATGCTTTCTCGAATGAGCAGACTTTCTCAAGTGCAACTGCTCTCTCTCTCGTGCCTCACATTCTTATCCCAGAATCCCTCAAGTCACATGATATATATATGACTGTTCTGTGGTTCCCTCTAGTGGTAGGAAGCATTATCATTAACTTGTTAACTCTTTACATCCCAGTCAATATACATATCATTACACTGAGGAGTCAATCTGCAGGGCTCGCTACATACAGTAATATCCTAGTTATTAGTTACATGGGATCTTAGAAGTAAAGGGGGAGAGATGTTATATTTGTGGGTTATTGTATTTTTGTGCATTGTCTCTAAGGTCTGAGTCAGGTGAAATGTGTGATGCCATTGGCTACTTTATGGGTTTATAGGGGGCATGGTGTCAAACCTTGTACAGTGAAGACCTATTCAATAAACCTCTGTTAATCTTGCATCAAACCCATGTGCTTCTGAAATCCTATGTCTTTGGTACTGTTAGTCTAAAGATACAACAGTGCAGTGCCACATGGATCAGTGTTGTGTCTTCAACATTTTACAATCTACATAAATGACATGGATGAAGTGACCGAAAGTGTGGTTGTTAAATTTGCTGATGGCACTACGATAGGTAGGAGAATAAGTTGTCAAGAGGAGCTAATAGGCTGGATTCTCCGCTCTACGCAGTCCCCACCCCCGGTGATTCTCCGCCCATGTTGGGCCGAGTGGCCGCCGAGAAAGGCCGAGTCCCGCCGGCGCCGTTCACATGTGGTCCGACCTGGCGGCAGGACCTCGGCGTTCATCCTGCAGGGGGGGCGGCCTGGTTGGGGGGGGGGGGGGATCCGACACGGGGGGGGACCTCGACCATGGCCTAGCCCGCGATCAGGGCCGACCGTTCAGCGGGAAAGCTTCTCCTGGTGGGGGCCTTTTTTACTACGCGCCGGGCCCCTGTATCTCTCCGCCATGTTGCGTCGGAGTCGGCGTAGAGAAGGCACCTACTGCGCATGCGCAAGTTCGTGCCGGTCGTGACGTGCATGCCAGAATTTGCACCGGCCGCAGCGCGCATGCGCAGACCTGCAGCGCCCGTTTGACGCCGGTATCGGCAGCTGAAGCATTTACGATGGCGTCAACACTTAGCCTCAGGATCAGAGAATCGCACACAAAGAGTCTGTAAAGGGATTCAGACAGGTTAAGTGGGCAAACATTTTGCAGATAAAGTGCTAAGTCTGTAAATGTAAACTTCTTGCCAGGAAGAATATAAAAGCTGTGTGTTTTTTAAACTGAGCAAAATTTCAAAACTCAGTGGTACAGAGGATTTGGGTGACCTGGTACATGAATCACAAAGTTAATCAGCAAGTACAGCAGTAATTAGGAAGGCAGATGCAATGTTGGTATTTATTGCAAGAAGAATGTAATATAAAAGTAGGGGAGTTTTACTCTAGCCGTACAGGGCATTGGTGAGTCCACATCTGGAATACTGTGTACAGTTTTGGGCTTCCTATTTTCAAAAATATAACTGCTTTTGAAGTAGTTCAGAGAAGGTTCACTCAACTCATTCCTAGCATGGGAGATTTATTCTATGTGGAAAGGTTGAACATGCTCGGCCGATGCATATTGGAGTTTGCATTTTAGAAATGCAATCTTGTACTGCCCGACTACCTGCCTTGCTATATTCATGTAACTCTACCAGGAGGTTAGCACTGTAGGGTGCCATTGCTAGCCAGTTCAATAAAGCCTCTCTCAGAGATGGACACTAATGAAGACTGGGGTCATTATACATGAAACATTATTGAAACATATAGGATCATGATGGGACTGGACAAGGTAGACTGAGAGGATGCTTCCTCTCGAGGGGGAGACTAAAACTAGGGAGCTAAGAGTACAACATCTTCCTTTTAAGCCAGTGATGAGATTTTTTTTCTATCTCAGGGCTGTTCGTCTGTGGAATTCTCTTCCTCAAAAAGTAGTGGAGGCTGGGTCTTTAAATTTAATCAAAGCCGAATTAGATAAATGTGATAGCCAATAGAGTCAAGGGTTATGGTGAGCAGACAGGGAGGTAGAGCTGAACACAATCAGATTAGCCATGATTTTCTTAAATTGTGGAGCAGGCTAAAAAGGCCTTATGGCCTACTCCTGCTCCTAAGTCTATGATCCTATAGTAGTCATGGCAGCAGATCTACTGGAGCGGCACGGTGGAACAGTGGTTAGCACTGCCGCCTCACAGTGCCAGGAACCTGGGTTCAATTTTGGCCTTGGGTGACTGTCTTGTGTAGACTATGCACTTTCTCACAATGTTTATGTGGGTTTCCTCCAGGGGACTCCAGTTTCCTCCCACAGTCCAAAGATCTTCAGGTTAGATGTGGTTACGGGGATAGGGCAGGGGAGTAGGCCTACGTAGGATGCTCTTTTAGACAGTTAGTGCAGACGTTCTATGCCAAATTGCTTCCTACTACACTGTAAGAATTCCATGGTTCTATGATATGATTGTTTGAGGTGTCTGACTGCTTGCTCCACGATGTTACTCGTGGCTATGGTAAGGCCTGTTCAGCTCACATGAAAGGATGATGTAATGGGGTCATCATGTGTGCCCCATGGAGGGGGGGGGGTAGTCCCTTCCCCCAGCAGCCAACCTCTAGTTATTCTAAGAAGGCGAAAAGTGGGTAGGGCCAACTGCTGCCCTGTACCTGCATTGTCGCTGTTGCCAGGATAGTGGGCATTCAGCAAGTCAATGGTGAATTGACGTAGTTACACAACTGAATGGAACTCCTTGTGGTCCCTGACTTCTCCCCATTGACATGGAAAGTTTGCAGCGTTACATGGGTGCAATGAATTGCACCATGCACCATCAGGAATCCTGCCAATTTGAGAAGCCACATGACCTTTCATCCATTTTTTCTCTCCCTAGTGAGATATTGATGAATTCATCTCATCTACTGTGTTTAGCCTTGGTCACTGCCCAGACGCTGCAGTAGGCAATATGCTGGGCAATACTGGCCCATGTTTCACAATCCCACTTAAAAGAACCATGATATGTAAAAGGTGAGGGGAATGGTGATCCTGACAGCCGCTGGCAGGGTCATTCTTGCCCTGGTGACAGGCTCCAGATGGTAACCACCTCCTTTCTGAACCTGAAGCTGCCACTGCTCTCTTATTGAAAGATAGGGCCTTCTGCCGGAGTCCACCTCCTCTGCCCTTTTTCAGACTTTTCCCCCTCTGCGTCCTGTGCTCCATCTCCTGGTCACTGTGGCTATAGCCCCTATGCCTGAGTCAGGTATTCCTCCACCCTCCCCGACTAGAAGCACAAACTTACAAATTCTTAATCCAGTACCATGCTTCCATAAACTCAGCCAAGGCTGAAGCAACACAAAACCAACTAACCTGCAGCTTGTTTACTGACCCTTGAAATAACACAAGGGCAGCGCCCATCTTTCAGCTGAATCCCTGTGAGGGATGTACACATTTGGTGCCAGTACTTGAAGAATTGATGTCAAACAGCTGGTAGGGTTGTGACATCAGGGCAGAGTTCACCCATGCAAACTCCCTTTTCAGGATAGATGGGCTACACTGGCCAGGAAGAAGTGGTTGAACAATAACCCACCCAGCAAAAGGGCAGGAGCCCACTAAAGCACTACTCTGAAGATAAAATTCATACCTCTGACCTAAAACTGACTCTAAGTTATCGTCAGGAGGTTCCACATTGCTATAATTGACATTAGATAATTCATTATTTCTCTTGTGAAAATATTGTATTTGTTATATTCCATATTAGTAGCTTAAGAGCTATGTAATGGGTTCTCCGCCTCCCCAGCCACATGTTCCATGGCAACGTGCCACTGCACTCCATTCTCCATTCCCGCTGCCGGCCAGTGGGATTTGTGGCCACCCCTCGCCACCAGGAAACTGCAGGCAGGGAGCACTGCCAATGGAACGGAGAATCCCTTCGGCGTAGAATTCACTTCAGTGTCTTTCTTTAATTGATTCTGTTCTAATATTTTATTACCAGCCATCCCCGACAATTCTCTTCTCCGGAGTACTGCTCGGTCTAGTCTTATCTTTAGAATATCAGGTTCCTGCCACCTAAGAGTTAGCTCACTCTATTGCTACGTACCAGACTACCATCTTTGCTCCTGGATCTCAGCTCAAAGCAGGCTACTTTTCCCACCCACCGCAGACTACAAGGCATCCTGTTGTGTCTCTTCATATTCCATCCAAATGCACCAGCCATCTTACCCCTTCCTGGCATCAGGCCTACAACCACAGTACCTCAGTAAATTTGCTCCATATATTTTCCAATATCCTACTTGCTGGCTGTCATCTTGAAGCAAAGACTGAGCAATAATTGATGAAAGTCAAAATGTTATGAGTGAAAGATTTTATAAGGCAGTTAGGTTTTACACTATCTCCTCCATGTCAAGGTAAAACAAAGTCCGAGAACAGGGTTGGAGGAGGGGGGTGGGGGAGGGGGGGCGCGGGAGGATAATATCATATTTTACCGGGAGGCAAGTCCATGTGATTTACTTGTCATGGGGAAAAAGGCCCAGGCTAAAACCTGTAGAAAATAAAGTGCCAGTTTTTGCACCTTGACACCAAAAAGAGAGGCAGCTATTTTTTCTGGACACAGACTATACGGCTCAGAGACCAGGAGAGATAATGAAATCTCTGTTCTGAAATGCAGAAAAAGAGACTGTTGTGTTAGCTAACAAGTCGGGTACTGAGGAAAACTGATCTTTTGTTGAAAAGTTTGGGTGTTGGAGATTTAAAGGCCAACGAGTTACCAGATTGAGTTTGGGGATACTCAGAAGGCAGAGTGAAGAAACTTTCAAATTACATCAGGAAGAATGTGAGACTTCATCTACAAGGCTAAACATCTGCTGAAAGCACGGCATAATGTACATTTTTGGTTGAGTTAATTAGTTAATGGAGGAGTACCTCTTCTGTAGTTTGATGTACTACCTAGAAGTTTAGATTGTGTTGATTTTAGCTGTTTATTACAGTAAAAGTCTGAATATGCGATTTTATTTTTTTTTGTCATGCACTTCTTTCCATTGGTTGCAGGAAAACTCATATCTCTTTTTTGAAAGTTATTGATCTCTAGGGGGATGGTAAAAAAAAAAGATATTTGTAGATATATGGAAAACAAACCAGATGAAATGAGAGACGGGGAGAGGGTGGAAGGCAGAGGGAGGGTGACCAAACAAATACAATGAGAAAAGGTGTGTTATAAAGAGAGACAGATAGGCACAGAGAGAGCGAGAGGGAGAGGGAGAGGAAGGCACAGAGAGATGGAGGCGGAGAGAGAGAGAGAGAGAGAGAGACGCACACACACACACAGATTAGACCCACTTTTTTCATTGTTAATTGCTTCTGCATGGCCTTGCATCAGCCAAGTGTTGGACTGCAGGGATATATTGATTCCTCCGTCACTTGAAAAATAGCAATGCAGCTGTGACTCACTTGACAGGAGATTCACTAACTGCAGAGTGAAAAAGGCACAATGCTAATCCTCCTTGAGCTGCGACACAATAGTGCTCTGCTCTGCAGTTGTGTCCAATTACCCCCAGAGAATTACTAAAATGTAGACTTGAATACCAGTCTACTGTAAACAAACAGAAAGTATCTTAAATTATGTCAATGAATTTAAAATTATCAATAATTGAAGCTGACACGTGATTCAAGGGTTCAATGAAAAATAAAACAATGCATAATCATCATGCATTTCATTTATTAGTTATATTGCATGAATATTATTCAGTGTAACTGAAGAGTTGAAAGGTCAAACTATCTTGCTTGCGTGTGAGAGATTCATTTCCTCAGTCTAATCCACTTAGTGCACAAATGAATGTGCAAATCAGGAGAAAGTGATCAAGGAAAATTGATAGCAAGGGTACAGGTAGACCTATAGAAAGGTGTGCAGAGATAATGGAAGCAGCTTGGAATGCAAGAGTAGAGAAAAGAGGAAGAGAATAATGGAAGAACATGGGAATTAGTTATCAGAGGCGTGAAGAGGATTCGGCAAGCACAGGTGATAGGGATGAATGCAGATGCACTGCAGGAATTCACCAAACCTCCTTCGACAGAACATTCCAAACCCACAGACATTACCATCAAGGAGGACAAGGATTGTATACACAGGGGAACACCACCACCTGCCAGTTTCCCACCTAGCCACGCACCATCCTGACTTGGAAATATATTGCCATTGCCATTCCCTACCAGCACTGTGGGTGTACCTATGCCACACGGACTGCAGTGGTTCAAGAAGGTGGTTCATCACCACCTTCTCAAGGGCAATTAGGAATGGGCAATAAATGCTGGCCTAGCTAGCAAAGCCCCAGAATTATTATTATTTTTTTTAAAACGTGGGCTTCAGTCCTCCCTGGCTGTACCAATACGTTAAATAGTAAAACTTTGGGGGCGGCATGTGGCACAGTGGTTAGCACTGCTGCCTCTGGCGCTGAGGGTCCGGGTTCGAATCGCAGCCCTGGGTGGTCACTGTCCAGATGGAGTTTGCAAATTCTCCCCGTGTCTGAGTGGGTTTCACAACCCAACGATGTGCGGGTTAGGTGGATTGGCCGCACTAAATTGCCCTTTTAATTGGAAACAAAATAATTAGGTACTCTAAGTTTATGAAAAAAATAGTAAAACTTTGAACAGGGAATGGAAAATAAATCTGAAGACACAGATATAGATCTTGAAAGGGGATTTACATGGAAGACACTGAATAGAAAGGTTACATTGAATTCCAGCAAGGCATTAAAGAACAGGGAGGAAAAAAAACAAGAAGAATGAGATTAATGGGGAAGGTAAAGATTTGTGACTTAAAGAAGGAATTGGGCATTATAGTCATGAAACATTGAGGTTGACAGCATGGGAGGCCAGTCAACCATTATACCCAAACATGTTTGTAGCTGGATTAATTTGATGAGTTTGAGATACTATTGTCTACTCTCCCCTTATCTTTATTATTTGAATTGAAGCAAATAAAATCTTTGAAAAGCTTGAAAACGAGGGAAATGGTTCAAAATGATCCATTGATTAGTAAATTAGATGTTTGTTAGCAAGGGGCATAGTTAGAAGAAAAACAGTTATTAGAATGCATTACAACAAATTCACAAATGGCTGATTAGGCAAAACACTAGATCATTCAAAAGTATTTGAAGAGCAGACAGGAGGAAGGAGCATTTGATTGCCGTAGTTGGACAAGTTAAAAAAAACGAACACAGGCACAAGGTTGCTGAGCTGAGCAAACAGATTTTTTGGTGCAATTCTCATGATTCAATGACAATGTATATTTGAATTGAAAAGGGTGAAATTGGCTTTGGGCACAAAACGAGTGAAAGCAAATCAGCAGCCTTCTCCACACCTGCACAATTGCCTTGTCCACTGAAAAGCAAAATCAAGCAGGATGTAAAATGCCATTCAGCATTTCTGTCCAGAATTAATTTCACCCTAAGCGGAATGATGGTTTTGAATTCCACACCAACATTTAAGCACAAACTGAGGGAACTCTGTATCAGAGATAATATCAGATGAGAATCTGGCTACCCCAGTGGATATAAAAAGGTCATATGAATTAAAAACAGCTCATATCCCCCGGTCAATATCCTTCCCTCAGCTACAATAACCAAAAACATAAGCAATCATTGCTGTTGCTTTTGAAATCTTGCTGTGCTTAAACTGGATGTATGACAGCAACTGCATTTCAATAAATGTATTTATTACTTGCGAAATGTTTTGTGGTGTTCTGAAGATACCAGAAATTTTGTAAGAATTCACGTTGTTTCCTGGCAGAGAATGTATAGGAGTCTGCTGAGATTGCAATTAGATTTTTTTTTTTAAATGTTGCGTTATTGTGACGATTACAGTGCACTTGGTCCTCACTTGACGGGTCAAGGGTTCATTCAACTCAAGTGAAAAACCTAACTGCTGGAACTGGTAAAACAAGCATAAGATTCAGAATATATTGAAAATAATCGATTGAAAGGGAATCTCATTTATGTAGCATAATTAATACTGGCTTTGAGTTGTGTCGCTATTCATCAGGATTTTATTGGTTTGCCTTTATTCTGACTTCTACTTTTCAGCAAGAAGGAACCTTGCTGTCACAATGTTCATTCAATTCCTTCCTGTTACCTTTAATCCAATCTATCTCTGTATTGTGATTGCTGGGTTATTAGAAATGGCTTTTGAAATGCTGAACACTTAGATGTCCATATGTACCTCCCTCACTGAAACTCTTTCAACTACCTAGCTTCAATATTTCACTTCTGAAACATCAATACATCAAAACAGCTTGACCTTCAAAGATAATTAACTCGTGACAACTGAATTTATCCGAGCACTTTTGGCCTACCATACGTTTTGGGAACTATGAAAATGCCACAAGTGTGTATGACGGAAACCAGGAGGCTAAAATAACTTTACATAATTATTTCAAAGAATTCAAAGCTTCTTAATTTGTCAGAGCATCATTCAGATTCCCTATTGAATTATAAAGCCATTGCTTCGTAACAGTACAGCGGATGCAACAAAATCAAACTTGAAAATAGTTACAAGTCAAGTAATAGGCCTGCACAATTCACCCAAATGCCAAATTGATGTTGCTGTTTGATACTGTTGCAATAAGTTGTATCTGCAGTGAATCATATTGATTTAATTGTTTTATTCTTATCATGCTATAAACAAGATTAAGATCGGATTCAATTGAAAAATGACCGTCCGGTTGATGCACATCAAAATAGAAATAAGAAACGATGATACATCTTTGGTCGCTGGAATAAAATGGAAGGTTGTCTTTTTATACACTGATGCTTGTTGAAGACAAAGCCCAGCTGTTGTTCCATTCAAACTATGTCACATATCTATTTTTACAAGTAATGATGCCCAGTATGAACTTCAGAGAGTGCAAAAAAATACTATACAGTGAACCTCGCCAAAGTTTTTGTCAAGTGACTTTACCAGGTCTAGTTTTATTTTGAGGTGTTGTGATTTTATGTTCTGTATTCTGAGGAGTATCATCTCTATTTTGTAGATAATGGAAAATCTGCTATTTCTTTTTGTTACGAGGCATTAAATTACTTGGCAGTTTAAATCTTGCTGTTACAATACGGGAAGAGGTTATTACTGTTGTGTTCAGCTGCTGTAGTTATGCTCATTTCAAGTTCTCTCTGTCATTTTATCAGCCCCCGTTGAATATTCTGCTATTCTGTCAATGGTTTACTTCCCCTTTCTCTCAACGGCTTTGTGGGGCTTGTTTTCTCTATTTCCATTTTTCCCTCTTATTAATTCACTTTGGGTCACGCTTCCTAAATTTATTTACTTTCCTTAGTTTGTCATTTTTCTATGTGCCTGACATTTTCTGAAAAGGACCCTTCATTTTCAACAGAAGCACACCTGCATGTTATCCCTGCTCACCTCGTTCTACTTTATGCTTTTCCCTTGCTGCCTTCAAATTGGCCCTTTTAGAGTATTGTTTTGCCATTCTGGTTCATCACAGTTCATGTTAAATTTGATGTTAAGCAATTATTAATTACACAAATGACAGGAAACATTACTGTACTAGTTTTTGACAAATTGATGCATGCTTCATTCTTTTACATAGCAGATATTGAGCTAATGAGCCTTGAGTTTGAATGTTTAATCAATTACAGTCATTTATACAATATTTAACTACAAAATTATTGGCTGTTACAATTAATATAATTGCTTTGAGGTTAAAGTTTTTAGGATTCAATAATGTATTTTTAACTGGAAGTTTTTTCTACAAAACTGCATGTCAGAATGATTGTTTAAATAACTGGTTGATTACTGACATTTGTTTTTTCTTTGCTGTTATGTTTCATTAACATGCATTGAGCTCAGCTGCCAATCGTATTCTGAATTTGTTTTCAGTTGTACTATTTAGAATTGATTAAAAACAATGCAACAGTTACTTTCCCATTGTGTTTACTTAAACATGCCTGGGTTTTGTGGCCAGTGACTTTGAAGGAAGATGCCAGTGTGCCATAGGAATCTCTGGTGTCCAGCAAACGTAATGTCACCAAACAGTTAAACAGCCAATTACACTGCAGAATTTTCATGGGCAAGAAACCAGGAAGTACGAAGCACTGGTTATTATTCACTATTTACTCATGAGAACAAATAAAACTTGAAACAACAACATAAAAAACAAAAGAACAGTGGAATTGTATTCCAATCTAGACATTTGACATTCCACATAAAGCTACGTTTTTCAAAGCCAGAGAGGCGAGTCAGCAATAATGATGCAGTTAAAAACTTAGTTTTGCATGATTCAGCAAAAGCTAGCTTTTGCAAGTGCTTTTACAGCACAAGTATTAGAGTAAAATGTAGAATTTTACCTCAAATTAAGTGGTTTTTAAAAAAAAGATGTATCCTCCTCCTGTGAAGGGACGGGGAATTGCTTGCAGCAACTTCAGGATTTTAGTATTTCATTACATGTGCAAATGCCAGAAATTGCTGTCAATTTCATGATGCAACTATCAATAATGCTATCATTTCCCTATCGTAACAGAGTGAAAAAAAGGACAAATATGAATAGGGTTGTGGTCAATGCAATGCAGCGAGGGTTGTACCTAAATGCGCGCAGTATACAAAACAAGGTAATTGAGCTTGTTGCACACATTGAAATTGGCCGGTAAAATGTTGTGGGCACCACAGAGACGTGGCTGCAAGGGGATCAGAGTGGGGATCTAAATATCCAAGGATATGAGTCCTATCGAAAGGACAGGAAGATGGGCAGAGGGAGCTGGGTTGCATTGTCAATAAGGAATTAAATGAAATCAATAGCAAGAAGCGATTTAGGATCGGAAGGCATAGAATCTGTGTGGATAGAATTGAGGAATCACAAAGGAAAAAAGATCCGAATGGGAGTTATGAAAGTTACCTAGCAGTAGTCAGGATGGGGGGCAGAAAATAAATCAGGAGATAGAAAAGGCATATAAGAAAGGCAATATTACAATAATCATGGAGGACTTCAATATGCAGGTGGACTGGGAAAATCAGGTTGGTAGCGGATCCTAAGAAAAGGAATTTGTGGAACATCTACAAGATGTTTTTTTGGAGCAGTTTGTGGTAGAGCTGACTCGGGAACAGGCAATTCTGGATTTGGTGATGTGTAATGAGGCAGATATGATTAGGGAACTGATGGTGAAGAAACCCTTAGAGAGCAATGACCACAATATGATATCATAGTAATATAAAAGATGACGGCAAACATTTTTAAAATATATGAAAGGTAAGAGAGAGGCAAGAATACATATTGGATCACTGGAAAATGAAGCTGGAGAAGTAGTAATAGGAAACAAAGAAATAGCAGAGGAACTGAATAGTTACTTTGCATCAGTCTTCACAGCGGAAGACACCAGTGGGAGACCAGAGCTTCAGGAGAATCAGGGGGCACAGGTGAGTGCAGTGGCCATCACTAAGGAGAAGATGCTGGGGAAACGGAAAGGTCTGAAGGTGGATAAATCACCTGGACTGGATGGGCTACATCCCAGCGTTCTAAAGAAGATAGTTGAGGAGATTGGGGAGGCATTGGTGGTGATCTTTCAGGAATCACTGGTGGCAGGAAGGGTTCCAGAGGACTGGAAAGTGGGTAATGTAACACCACTGTTTAAAAAGGGAGGGAGGCAGAAGACGGGAAATTATAGGCCGGTTAGCCTGACTTTGACCATTGGTAAGATTTTAGAGTCCATTATTATTTTTTATATACAAATTTAAGCATTTCCAATTCATTTTATCCAATTAAGGGGCAATTTGGCATGGACAATCCACCTACCCTGCACATCTTTGGGTTGTGGGGGCAAAACCCACGCAGACACGGGGAGAAAGTGCCATCTACACACGGACAGTGACCCAGGGCTGGGATCAAACCTGGGACTTTGGCGTCGAGAGGCAGCAATGCTAACCACGGTGCCAGCATGCTGCCCCTAGAGTCCATTATTAAAGATGAGATTGCGGAGTACATGGAAGTGCATGATAAAATAGGACTGAGTCAGCACGACTTTGTCAAGGGGAGGTCACATCTGATAAATATGTTTAAATTATTTGAGGGGGTAACAAGGAAGTTAGACAAAGGAGAACCAGCGGAGGTGATCTTATTTAGATTTCCAGAAGGTCTTTGACAAGGTGCCGGATAGGAGGCTGTTAAATAAGTTAAGAGCCCATGGTGTTTCGGGCAAGATACTAGGATGGGTAGAGGACAGGCTGGCTGGCAGAAAGCAGAGAGTTGGAATAAAGGAACGTTTTCATGATGGCAGCTGGTGACTAGTGTGCCTCAGGGGTCGGTGTTGGGACCACAAATTTCCACAATCGTCATTAATGATCTGGAAGAAGGAACTGAGGGCACTGTTGCTAAGTTGGCAGATGATACAGAGGTAAGCAGAGGGAGGGACAGATAGTATTGAGGAAACGGTGGGAAGGGGAGCTGCAGAAGGACTTGGATAGGCTAAGAGAGTGGGCAAAGAAAGTGGCAGATGGAATACAATGTGGAAAAGTATGAAGTTCTGCACTTTGCGAAGAAAAATGGAGGCATAGACTATTTTCTAATTGGGAAAAGGCGTAGGAAATCAGAAGCACAAAGGGACTGAGGAGACCTCGTTCAAGGTTATTTTAAGATTAACGTGCAGATTCAGTTGACAGTTAGGAAGGCAAATGCAATGTTAGCATTCATGTCAAAAGGGCTAGAATACAAGAGCAGGGATGTACGTCTGAGGCTGCATAAGGCTGATCCTATACCATTTGGAGTATTATGCGCAGTTTTGGGCCCATATTTAGGAACAATGTGTAGGCCTTGGAAAGGGTCCAGAGAAGGTTCACAAGAACGATCCTTGGAATGAAGAGCTTGTCATATGAGGAAATGTTTGGACTCTGTCTGTACTCATTGGAGTTTAGAAGGATGATGGGGGGAATCTTATTGAAGCTTACAGGATACTTAGAGGCCTAGATACAGTGGATGTGAAGAAGATGTTTCCACTAGTAGGAAAAACTAGAACCCGAGGGCACAGCCTTAGACTGAAGGGACGATCCTTTAAAACGGAAATGAGGAGGAATTTCATCAGCCAGAGGGTGGTGAATCTGTGCAACTCTGCCGCAGAAGGCAGTGGAGGCCAAATTACAGAGTGTCTTTAAGACAGAGATAGATAGGTTCTTGATTAACAAGGGGATGGGGATTATGGGGAGAAGGCAGGAGAATTGGGATGCGAAACATATCAGCCATGATTGAATAACAGAGCAGACTTGATGGACCGAATTGCCTAATTCTGCTCCAATGTCTTATGGTCTAATCACAATATCTGAGCCAATACCATTTCAGAAAGGAAACATGTCGCATTAGTTTTTGTTTGGTTTGCACTATGGAAATTTCTTGGCAAAAATATATATGCAAACCATATCAATTACAATCTAATTTGTGAACATTTCTTTCTTTGTTGTAACGTTCGGGCTTAATCTGTAAGAACACTGCAAGTATCAAATGTGACCACTGCCCTCAGTACATGGAACATTCTCTGCCGAGAAAATAATGACTAATTTCAATCTAGTACTAAAATTAGAGCAGGAAATAATCAGAGAAAAGTACCATCCTTCGCCCTATCTCATTAGATTTTTTGGCACACAGACATTTTGACTTATAAACAGAAAACTGTCAAGAGTAAGCTGTGGATAACCATTAGTAAATTAGAGTGCCTTATCGGAAAACATGTCAAATGCTGTTGTTGCTATTAAACAGTCCTTCTACATTGTCGAACCACTGCAGATAGCTGCTGATACTATAGAATCCAACATATTTACAACATGGCTGTTCCACTGCATCAGCAGGAACAGTCAAACAATGACTTATTTATAAGATTATCCACATTAAGTCATTTTAAAATCAGCTTTATTATTGGTTGCCATATATCATCCTTGCAGGGTAGAGAAACTATGGGCGTGATTCTCCGGCCTTGTTACGCTCTCACTCAAGCGTAATGAGGCCGGTCAATAGCGGGAGAGGCCAAAAACGAGATCCGCGCCGGGCGCCAAACAATTTGCGATGCAACTGGCCCGCTCCCATAGATGGAACCGATTATCACCACTTAAGCCCCAATTCCATACAATTAATGAGAACCACCCCATATCTAATGGCCTCCCGTTATTTAGCAGCCTCCCCAGCGAGTGCTCACGTTGGCGCTGATTAGTACTTCTTTTGAAAAATGTAAACCTGCGGAAGGGCTTCCATGGGGAGCCAACGAGGTGAGTAGCTATCTTTGCTCACAGGCAAAGAGACAGGGGGCGCTGGGTTTGCCACCCTAGTGCCCGGAAGGAGGCAGCAGACCCTCAGCTGGTGGTGGGGGATCCTCTGCAGGGGTAGGCCGCCAAGGGGGGTGGAGGGGGCGCTAGGGAATCAACTGGGGGCAAGCACTCGTGACACCACCATGGTAACACTGGATGATATTTACCCATTCCTGGGACAACGCCTGACCCTACTCGGCTGCCCGACCAATCAGCCATACCCCCCACCGACTGCTGAGACCTCTGGCTGCACAGTGAAAGGCTATTGCTGATAGGAATTGGCAATCGTGGTTAAGTGAGAACTTCACACACGCCAAATGGATTCCTGTGAGTGGGCGAGCCATGTAGCATGTGGGGGACATTGCCAACCCCACCGTGCTTGAACATCCGAACACCCAGGGGATGGGACACACGTCCGGGGACATGTCCACGGCCGGAAGATGGGTCCCACGAGGATGGGGGATGACTGGAGAGATGGGTAAAGGGTCGAAGGGTCAACTTGCGTCGTGGAAGAAAGTTATAGGTATCATAATGGTTGTGCAAAAAGGATTTTACAGTGCTGTACAATACCTCACTCTCTGTGGTGCCACTCCACAACCCCCAACCCGCTGTCGCCACCCCCTACTTCGCCCCCTTCCCCCACCGCCTCCCCTGGTGCCCTCAGTGATCCTCAACGGGCTTGGCCCTCCTAGCTCTGCCACTACATCAAGGTGTTTCCCCAGGATGCACATCTGAGCTGGAGGCAGCCAGCTGCTTACCTTGTCCCGTGACCCTCAATGCCCCTGGTGGGTGTCCACTGGTGGTTCTGGAGGCTGGAGGGCCCCGGCTCACAAGTTGGCACCACACGCACAGCCATGCCACCATGTCCCATGTGCAGACCTCAAGATGCGGCTTCATCAGAGGGGTGGAACTCGGAGGAGCTAATGTCCACCACCGCCATTGCATGGGACAGGTCCGGGTTGGCACTCAATGCCCCCTCCTCACTGTCGGTGTCCACAGGGTGCTGAGGTTCACCTTGGGGCAGAAGGGCAGCTGCTTTGAGCCCCAGCTGCCCCTATATTGTCTGACTCTGCCAACCCTGGCGATTCCCCAATGTCTGCACCATGGTATCGACGGCCTCTGCAGTGCCTCAGCCATGCCCACCTGAGACTGCGACAAGCTCCTTGGTGCCTTAGCCATACCCATCTGAGAGCGGGTGATGTCCCGCAGAACATCATCAAGGTCAGTCTGGTGCTAGATAACATCCCCCAACGAGATCTGCCGAGATCATCAGCCATGGCCATCACCTACTGCAAAATGCCTCGGACACCATCACTCATGGTGCCGACGTTGTGTTCTGGGCTTTCCATTGTGGCCGCCACCCTTGCAATATTGGCCTTGGTGCCACTCATTGCCGGCGCCATTACTGCACCCGTTTCCTCTGGGACTCCTCCAAGCTGCTATGGATCTGCTGGAGGGATGCTGACATTTCCTTCTGAACATCCAGGCTGGTCCCTATCATCTCCATCAGCTCCCGGTAACTCACTTCCAGAGGCTCAGCATCAGGCAGGGACCCAACTGGGCCCTGAGATCGAGCAGCCCTCTGACTGTTGTCTTGCCTGGGGGTTCCTGCCTCCACCAGATGTGCATCATGGGCAGTGTGGTGCTCACCAGATTGTTCCCCCGACGCCTGACCATTAGTTTTCCCAACAAGGTGTGTGTATCTGCGCAGGTGGAGGGTGGGGAATGACAGCTGTGCCGTGATTATAATAGTTGCATCCTCTGAGCTCTCCTCCGTGGTGTTCTCCTCGGAGTCAGGAGAGGGGGCAGCCCAGGATGGGCTGGTTCCGTCGGCTGCAGAGTGTGTGGGAGAATGGAAATGTGGTCAGTGAGAGGGATGGGTCAGTCAGTAAGGTAATCACTACTCACATTAGACTGGTCCTCCGGGTGGATCCCGGTGATTCGTCACCTCTGCGGCATCCGTGAGCCTCCCCGTTGGTGACCGCCTGTCCTTGGTCACACCAGTTACCTCCAAGGCCCATTCCTCGAAGTAGGTGAGGTTTCTGATTCTCACAGGCACCCCACCCCCAGTCTGGGCCCTGTCCTATTGATTGTGGGAGAGCTTTTACTGAGGAGACACAGAGAGGGCATAGTTAGCCACATGCGTGATTTACAGTGGTGGGAGAGGGGGTCTGAAGGCGGGGGTCGGGGTGGCTGAGGGGGGAAGAGAGTGCCGGGGGTCACCGGGAGGCACATAGGTGTCTACTCACCCGTGCTGCCCGGTGCAGGTCGTTGACCTTTTTCTGGCACTGAAGGCCAGGATGTCCTCCTGGGTCACACTCCCTGAGCCGACGGCTGCCACCAGCTCGTTCCAGGCAGCACTGGCTGCCTTGTGGTTCACCCTCTGGGACCCTCGGGGTAACAGGACATCCTTCCTGACCTCCACCGCGTTGTGGAGCCTCCTAGGTCAGCGTCCCCGAATCTTGGGGCTGGGCCCCTTGGTGCCATTGTTGCGAGCTGGCTGGGGTTGGCTGAGCAAGTGCAGCCTAAGTGCTGCTCGACCTTGTTAGCGGGAGGCTATTGATCGCGGTCCCGGCGAATCAGCTGGTGAGCCATCATTTGCGGAGAGAAGCCCATTAGGCCTTGTTAAGTGGACCAATTAAAATTGTATTTCATTGCCGGCCTCACTGGGCCGCGCACTGGGAAGTTCGGACCAATTCCTGCTCGCTACCACATTGACATTTCTCTGGAGTATCGCGCCCTATGTATAATCTCTGAAAGGGAATCTGCATTACTAGCCTGCACAGGTTTGCTGAGCACTCAGCCTGTCAATGACAAAATAAAACCATGTCTGGCACTGTTGACCTGAGTGTTTAAATTTGCAGTCAGTGCTGGGCTGCATCCTGAAACATTAGGTTTGATCACTTCTTCGGGTGCATGGAGGCTCCTCTATTAGCAGTAGCATTACCTCATTTATTTGCTTCTATCGAAGTTGGACCACCATTGATAGCACTGCTGTAGTAAGAACGTGCCACTCTGCATTTAAATGTGAAAGCATAATTTTAAATTTGTTCACAACTGAGCTTATGTATCAACTTTAATGACATTGTTAACCTCCTGTGCATTATTCCAACACTCGGTTCTTGAATCCCAATTGCATTCTCACTCTCAAAGCATTAAACAAGTCAATAAACTATTACTGTTTACCACCTATGATAAACTATGTCTGTTGCTGCCCTTCAATAAAGGTGTAGGTTAATTCAAAGTATGAAATGCAGGAGCACCACTCTCAATCTTCTAGCAGAGGACTGACAGTCAAGTCATGAAATCCAAAAGATTCGCTAACCAACTAAACTTAACAGTTTTACAATTTTCTGTCTGTCAGAATTAGTTCCAAGAGACATTTGTATTGATGGAACCGATGGCTGCATTACCTGTTTGTGGGACTCAGCAGCCGATTCTGTTTCAGACCAAAGTAGGCCAATCTTCATCAAAATTAATTCCAATCTAATTCACCATCTTTCAGTTACAATAACTGGGTCTTTGTCACTGTAGGATGGCAGGTTTCTGCATAGCCCAGGAGGAATTGTCTGCAGCTATTGCAATTTAAAGCACAATTTAAAGTGGTTTCGGCGTCTCACTTGAGATACAGATCGGCCTCTTGAAAGTTGTCAGAAAAATGCCGTTTCTTTGAGTGATGTTTGATATGTTCTGTAAAACCTGCTGTTAATTTTTCCCATGGTTTCTCGAAGGACTCTTTGATGGCTCGCATGGCTCTTTCAAGCACAGATCAAATAAAATGTTTGCTGAAAGCTGCCCGTTATTGTAACCAAAGCATTTCTACCTGTGACTATCTCTATTGGCAATCATAGGCTTTGTCTCCTATGCAATGGGAATTGGTGAAACATTTCATTAAAATCTCAATGAGGTGGAATAGTTTTCTACTCTGCGATATCAGTCTGGATCATGTCCCTTTGACAGCATTAGATGCTCGCCATAGAACTGGAAAGAACACACATACAAAAGGGACTAATAGATAAATTATTAAGACATCATTATCAAGGCGATAAAAAATAAGGGATCATAAGGTTACCTTATCTGTCAAGTAAGTTGCACGAACCACTAACAGGATTCTCATAAACGTTTTCATGAGAATAATCTTTACCAGGGGATCTGCTTAGAGAAATGTTCCTTTCGGCAATGAATCCAACACAGAATGGCCCTGCTTAAAATAGTATCCAGGAGTACGAGAATCTGGTTATCAAATTTCTATTCTGCATTAAAGGATTAATCTTCAGATTTCCAACCAAAACTTTTGGTAGTTTAATAAATTTAATGTTTAGAATGGTGGAAAATTCAGAACAAATGTAGATTGTTTATTATTGCACAAACCCATGAAAATATTTAGAACATAGAACATAGAACGATACAGCGCAGTACAGGCCCTTCGGCCCTCGATGTTGCACCGAGTGCAACATCGAGTGTGAAAAAAGCCTCAGATGGAGGAGTGTAAGGGGTGGATGGGGCAGGGAGAAAGAAAGAGAAATAAAAACTTGTGCTGTGCAGGATTTAAAAGATTTATAGCAACACAAAGTGACAGGCATTCATCAATTTCCTTTTACTACAATTATAGAATAGCACCGCCTGGGAGATGGCAATTCAGTCCATTGTAGCTGCACTGGCTTTTTCAAGGAGCAGTCCACTTGGTTCCCTCCATCGCTCTCTTCTTTCAAGTATTAACATAATTCCCGAAGAAGGTTACTATTAAATCTATATTTACCACCCTATTGGCCAGTTTATTCTATATCCCAGCTACTTCCTGCCTCTTGCTATCTCTAGTTCTTTTGACAACAACTTCAATTCTGTACCTTCTGTTGTCAACCCTTTCTCCTCATTTACTCGATCCAAACATTTATGATTTTTTAATCTTGTAAGAAATCTCAACTTTGCTCTCTTTGCTCCAAGGAGTACAACCCCAGCTTTTCCAGTCCATCCACAAACGTGCAATCCCTTATTCCTGGAACCATTTTTGTGTATCTCTTCTGTACCTCCAACAAAGCCTTCATGTGCATCCTGATGTGTGATGCTCAGAATTGGATACAGTAATCACAGTGAGATCCAACTAGTGTTTTATATGGTGTTAAGAATGTGGGACGTTATAAGACAGTTGGGCTTTAAAATGTCTCCTTTAATTGGAGGAGAAACAGAATGTTCTGGAAAGGGGGTTGGTGAGCTCATACTAAACTTCTGCCCAGTGACAGGCCCTTGTGATCTTGTTGTTATGAGGAAGAAACTCAAACTGAAATCTATTGATAATCAAGTCACAATTTTCACAGTTTTACATAATTAGAGGGATAACATGTTTTTGAACACAGAGACAGAGAGGGACAAATGAATTACTGCTGTATGAGGAAGGATCAGCTACAGATGTGAAACACAGGGTGAACTGTTTTGGTGTTAGCAGCTAAGAACACTTGTAAAAGGTATTGCTCGGTTCAGAAGGAAGAGTGCGCGACTGATGGGACTTTGAGATTTAAGGAACAAGTGGTCACTGCGATACGTCTTGCTGGTGACAGTGAGTGCTGGGATATCCCAACTGAGTGGAACAATTTTCGAATTCCATCAGCAGATTCATGGTAGGGAAAGGTGAGCCCACTACAAAATGGGAGTGCCTTGGGACTTAATCTTATATTCCTGCCCATCTGCCAGAACTGCAATCACAACAAAAGGAAATTTAAAAAGAATCTTGATTTAACTAAATTGTTGATGCAGGAGTACATTTTGTTTGGTTTGGAGTGTTGGTTGCCCAGTAAGTAATGTTTGATCTATGTTAATTTTAATTTGGTACAGTAAAATGTCCTAAAACTTGAAATCTTGTCTTTCAGATATTTCCATTGGTCATTGGGAAATTCATCTCGTTAACAATAATTATTCATCCCTTTACAGACTGAGGGTCATTCCTGGTTGCAGTTGTGTATCCCCTGTTTATTCCCTTCTTTTCCCTTCTATTTTTGCTGTTACATTTTGATCTATGGTTGTTTAATAGACCTATGACTTTAAGGCAAAGCAGCAGCCTGCATATTTAATTCAAACAGGAAGATCCAGAAGGCTGTGCTGTTTTAGACACATCAGTGATGACTCAGATTGATTGATGTCGCAGGTGGCCAATGAATGGGACTAAAAGGCGGTGCTCTGCCTGGTAATATGTGGTGATTGGTTCTGTTCCCACTGAAATGCTTCAAAGACCTAAAGAGCTTTCAGTTTTTGCAATTGGTAACTAAGGGAATAAAGTTTTATTTTCCCCCCACTCTGTTTCATCCAGTAATAACCAGTGAATTGTCACCAAAACATTACTGTAGGAACCAACTCTCTGCAGAAAATGCTGATGCAAGCAGAGACCAGAATCTGATAACTCTTTCTGCAGAACAGGATGGTATGAAGCCAGGGGCCTCTGCTGGAAAAGCTGTGAGTAAGATATTGCTAGCTGCAGCAAAGAACATTACAGGCTGTAAACTAGAAATTTTAAACTACACTCATACTGTGAAGAAAGTGTACTGAAGAACTCATCATCGGAAACAAGGACCCTGAACTTTTGATCTTAATCCATACTATTTTTACCCTTTTCCACCTCTGTATTTGTTCATCTTGTGTGTGTAGGAATAGGGTGGGGCAGTTAAATTGGGAGTCAGGTATTAGCTTGACGTTAAGCAGCTGTATTCAATGCCTATTTCATATTTGTTCTGATTATAAATAAACAGTAATTGTGTTTAAACTAAAACTTGGTGACTGTACTTATGGGAGAGCCAAGGATCAAAGTTTTGAGTATTTTTATAAGCATTATTGGTTAATTCACTTGTGTTGTGACTCCGGGGCATGAGGGGCTGGTATTGATCACGCCCTAGCCCAGGGCGTCGCATCAATGTGCAGTGAAATATGCAACTCCCAAAATTGTTGTTCTATTTATTCAGCTTCTGCGCAAGCTGCACCACACTAGTACCTTACTGATCGACTTTGCATTGAAATATATACAAGGGCACGATATTGTAATATTTACCCATTCGATAAACAAGAGAAAGAAAAATTCTAACTCACACTTCCTCGTTGCATATTTCAGTGAAGATTCTTCAATCTGATTGGTTGAAGCGACACATTTATTTCCCTGTTCAGGATCACACAGGTTCTGCCTCCCAAAGGTGATTGGGAAGAATCAGTTGGGGTTGGTACAGGGCAGTTGTCATCAAATGTGTGGCGTGTGTTGAATGTGGTGCTTTCTCCGGCAGAAGGGAGGGGGTTGGAGGTGGTGGTGGCACTGGATGCAGAGAAGGCGTTTGATCGTGTGGAGGGCAGCTATTTGTTTGCGGTGTTGGAGAGCTTTGGGATTGGGCCCATGTTTGTGGCAGGCGTGGAATTGTTGTATAAGGATCTGATGGCATGTGTGCACACAACTGAGATGAATTCAGGGTTCCAGACCCATGTAGAGGGTGGGTGGTGGGGTGATGTTTCGGATGTCTGATGACTGCATTGCCACTTAAGTCTTAAGAACATAAGGGGTGGGATTCTCTGATCCTGAGGCCAAGTGTTGACACCGTCGTAAATGCCGTTGTGTTGCTCGACGGCATCAACATGGTCTCAGGAGCAGCATTTCTGACCCCTACAGGGGGCCAGCATGGTACTGGAGCGACCTACGCCGCTCCAGCTGATGGATCCTCGGCGTCAGTGGGGGCCGTGGGTCTGCGCATGCGCAGTGGGGCCGGCGCCAATGCGCGCATGCGTAGTGGCTCCTTTCTCCACGCTGGCCCTGACGCAACATGGCGTAGGGCTACAGGGGCCGGCGCGGAACAAAAGAGGCCCCAGCCCGAGAAGCTGGCCCCCCCGATCGGCCGGCCCTTATCATGGGCCAGGCCACAGCGGAGGCCCCCCCCACCCGGGATCGGACCCGCTCCCTCCCCACCAGGCCACCCCGAGATGCATCCACGCCGAGGCCCTACCGGGTAAGAGCAGGTGTGGATGGCGCCGGTGGGACTCGGCTTTTTTAGCGTGGCCCCTTGGCCCATCCTGGGCTGAGAATCGCTGGGGGGTCCCGTAGAGCGGCCCCCGACTGGCACCAATGGGGCCGATTCTGTGCTCTCCAGAGATTGCGGTGTGGCACGATTCGCGCCGGTCCCGGCGATTCTCCGGCCCAGCCCCGGAGTGAGAGAATCCCGCCCAAGAAATTGGACAGGAGTAGGACACTCAGCCCTCTGCCTATTCTGCTATTCAATATGATCATGGCTGATCATCTCTCTCAACTCTGAATTCTCCGCATTATCCCTAATACCTTTAATACCCTAAATATCCAAAAAATCAATCCATCTCTGTCTTTAATAACGGAGTATCCTCATCGCTCTAAGAAACAGAATTCGAAGGACGACAACCACTAAATGCAAAGGTTTCCCAACGCAACAAAAATGAAAATGTAATAAAAATGTCCCAGTACATTTCACAGGAGGATTATAAAAAACAATTTGACAGACACAAGGAAGTATTAGGTCAAATGAGCCAATGTTAGTCGGTGATCACAGGGCTAATGGGTGAATGGAACTTTGGGCAAGTTACGGCACGAGTAGTGTATTGGGTCACCTCAAGTTTACAGATGGTGGAATGTGAGAGATCAGCCGGGATTGTGTCGGGATATCCATGTCTAGAGGTAACAGAGTCTCGTTAGCAGATTGACTGAGGCAGGGGAGAAGTCAGACAATGTTCCGGAGTGAAAATAGGTGTCTTTGGTGATGGCGCAGATGGCTGGTTGGAAGCTCATTATGGGGACAGGTGTGACACCAAGGTTGCAAACAGATTGGTTCAATCGGAGACTGGCAGAGGGATAGAGTCAGTAGGTTGGGGTTGGCAGCAGGGACCAAACATAAAACTTCAGTCTTCCCAATATTTAACTGGGGAAAATTTCTGCTCATTCGAGTACTGGATGTCAGTTAGACAGTCTGAAAATTTAGCAACAGTCGAGATCGCAAGAGAAGTGGTGGTGAGATAGAACTGGGTGTTGGCAGCGTTCATATGAAAACTAAGGCTGCACTTTCAGTTGATGGGCAGCATATGGATGAGAAATAGAAGGGGCCAAGGATAAATCGCTGGGACACACCAGAGTCCTTAATGGTTGAATTCTTATTCCCAAGACTATGATAAAATAAAGGGATTTTTTTTTAGGGGCAGTAGGAAAATAAATTGAGAAAATGTACATAGTCGCTAATTTTCACTATCAATTTTTAAACAAATAAACATTACTATGCCACATTTTTTATGTGGCATAATAATCCAATCAGGAATAAAATTAAAGTATCCTGCTAATCATTAAAGCTCTGAATGGAACATAATGAAATGACAGACAGCAAAATACCACTTGGGTGATCAAGTCATCCGCACACAGACATCATGAATAAAAAATCTCTATCCATCAGTAGCCAGGTAATCTCCAGGGAAAGGCAAAATTAATCAAATCCCACAATTAATTAGGGCAAAAATATGGAACAATTCCTCTTCAGCCCCCTGAGGCAATGAAAAACTAGCCCATGAGACCAGAAGAACGAAGAATATATCGAAATATATGTACGAACATGCAAATTACGAGTAGGAATACGCCATTCAGCACTTCACACCTGCTCCACATTCAATAAGATCTTGGCTGATCTGATATGGCCTCAACACCATGTTCTCAGTCTATCCACGATTACATAGCATTACATTGAATTTACAGTGCAGAAGGAGGCCATTCGGCCCATCGAGTGTGCACCGGCTCTTGGAAAGAGCATCCTACCCAAGGTCAACACCTCCACCCTATCCCCATAACCCACCAACCCCACCCAACACTAAGGGCAATTTTGGACACTAAGGGCAATTTAGCATGGCCAATCCACCTAACCTGCACATCTTTGGACTGTGGGAGGAAACTGGAGTACCCGGAGGAAACCCACGCACACACGGGGAGGATGTGCAGACTCCGCACAGACAGTGACCCAAGCCGGAATCGAACCTGGGACCCTGGACCTGTGAAGCGATTGTGCTATCCACAATGCTACCGTGCGATATCCTTCGACTCCCTTGTTAGTCAAGAATCTACTTACCACTCCCTTAAAAATATTCAAAGACCTGGCTTCTACCACTCTCTGAGGATGAGAGTTCCACAGATTCGCAATCTTACGAGAAAATTATTCCCAACTTTTATTAGATACGATATCTACCCCAGCCAAAAAAGTAGCCTTTCTCTCAAACACCCGATTGCTCCACACCAATCAGCAATTTGCTCTACTCTGGGGAGCATCTAAAACGAGCTCCAATTTGTTGCAACATATATACATGATCACTGGTCACCTCCAATTTTTCAAATTGCAATAATCTATCAGTAGCAAGTGTGGTGGCATCTGTGGAAAGCAAAACCAGAGAAAGGGGAACAAAATCTGGGGCGGGCTTCACAATTTCTGAGACTAACTGTTGATGCCAACACAGAATTCGAGGAGTTTCGTGACAGCAAATCTGGTGCTGCACTTGGAATGATTCTGCTGCTGTTAAGGGATTAGCACCGGCGCTATGTGGAACACAATCGACTCTGATGAGAAACGGTGCGGGATTCACCAGTTTCGCGATTTGACAATCAGGAGGCTGACAAGCTGTAGCCGCATATACACACTTCACTCCCCAGAGACCCATCTCAGCTAACTAGATGGCAACAAGGAGTACAGCAACAAGGGTCGTGACACAGAGCTCAAGACCCTCCTGGACACGGTGGGGGAGAGGAGGGCAACCCTTTACCCTGGCGTGGGAAGGAGGCTGCCAGCCATTACCGTTCGTCATGCCCAGGCACAGGTGGCAGAGGCGGTCAGCGCTGTGGGCCACATCGACCACACTGGCCAGCAGTGCCGTATAAAACTGCAAGACCTCCTCAGTGCGGCCAGGGTGAGTAGGCAGCACTGTGCCACTGGCATTAACCCCCATCCCACACACCCATAACCCGACCCTCCCCCCATCCCCCAACCTGCAGGGCAGGCGTACACCCACCTTGCACCACATGTCGGCACCCATACTGGCTGCCGTGGCTGGGTGCCCTGGCCACTGAGGCCACCAGGTACCCACCCCCTGGGCTGCATGCATCGGACTGTCTAACTCTGTCATTTTCTGTTCCCCTACCCAAGAGAAGGCCGCCCACAACTGCCAGGAGCGGGATAAGTCAGGAAGGGGACCTCCAGACTTGCGACCCCTCAGTGTGGCAGAGCAGAGGGCCCTGGATGTGGTCGGCGGCCCAGAGGAAAGGGAGGTCGGCGGGGTGGACCTCAGCCGCGAAGAAGTGAAACGCCGCTTAGTTGTGGTTTCCCATGACATGTGTGTCAACGACCCTAACATCCACCTTACCACTACACCACTCTCACCCCATCCTAACCTCACCCCCACACCACTCTCACCCCCACACCACTCTCAGCCTACACCACCCCCACCCTACCACCCTCTGCCCATAGCCAGATGCTCACCCCCACTCTCCCCCGGCCCGGGGTCTTATAATGCGTCTCTTCTTGTATCCCCTGCTGGGGATGGGGCAGGTCCATCAAGCATACCCCACCCACAGCCTGTGCCCCACCGTGAGCAGGGCAGTGATGAGAGCAGCTCGGACACCAGCCGTCAGGAGACCTCGGAGTGGGGGGTGGCAGTGATTTTCCATTAAACCTGACTCAAACACCCTCCACCAACCCAGAGGCTCTCACCTTGGTTGGGCATGTTAGTGAAAAGGCTCCTGGGCCGCTATCAGGTGCTCACCATACAGCTGCTCCGGTACAGCAGCTGGAGGTAGGAACACCCGAGGGGGTGGACAGTCGGAGGGCAGGCCGACCCCAGGGACTAGCTGCTATCCAGACAGTGTCGGGATTCTGAAACGGACAGACCCATTGGACAGCACGGTAGCACAGTGGTTAGCACTGCTTCTTCACAGAGCAAGGGTCCCATATTCGAGTCCCCGCTTGGGTCACTGTCTGTGTGAAGTCTGCACGTTCGTCCCATGTCTGTGTGGGTTTCCTCTAGGTGCTCCGGTTTCCTCCCACAGTCCAAAGACGCGCTGTTAGGTGAATTGGACATTCTGAATTCTCCCTCTGTGTACCCGAACCGGGGCCGGAATGTGGTGATGAGGGGCTTTTCACAGTAACTTCATTGCAGTGTTGATGTAAACCTACTTGTGAGAATAAAGACTATGACTATCATCAATCGTGGAGGTGCAGATGCAGAGCCAGGGACTACATGACGGATTGTCAGCAAGCATCCAGCACCTGCAGATGAACGAGTCCAACCGCGAGCAGCAGCAGAAGGTAGTGCCGACCATGCGTGCCACCCAGGCCAACACCACATAGGTGGCATCCACGGTGGAGGCATTGGGGCAACAGTTTTGGCTGTGGATCAGCATGTCCAAGGCCTGAAGCATTCTGTGCAGGTGCTGGCCGAGGCCCGGTCGGGGTTGCTGCCTTACAAGCAACTATGTGCCAGAGCCAATTGCAAATCACAGCGGTGCTCCTGAGCGCGGCCCAGTCACAGCAGGCCATGGCTGGGAACATCGCTAGTATTACCCAGGCACTGGCCGACGTGACGCCGACATAGAGGGAGGTGGCCTAGTCCCAAAGGGAGATGGCACAGTCACTGGCTGATGTGACACAGACTCAGAAGATGGAGGCACAGTCAATGAGTGTTGAGGCGTAGTCCCAGACGAAGATGGTCCAATCCTTATGCTCCATGGCTGAGAGCGGCAGACCCTGGTCGAGACCAGAGTGGGCCTCCAGGACTGGCAGCGCCAGGTGGTGGGGAGCCCTCGGGGTTAACTCTGCTCACACCCCTGTCCTGTAGAGTTGTCTGGGGGCCATTGGGCACCCCGAGGGAGGAGGTGGTGATGGACCCAGTGCTGGTGGCTCCAGCAGGGGAGGTGCCAGAACACTGCAGCACTTCGGACTCCCCTCCACTCCTGTCCCTGGTGCATCTAGTGGGCAGCGGGCAGAAGAGGGCAGCACCACGCCACCTGGGACACCCGAGCAGCAGCCGGGTCCGCCCAGGACTGGTCGTCCCGGAAGATGCCCGCCAAAGGGACCCTTGTCGCAGGGCAGGTGCCACAGCAGGCCGCCTCCACTCCTCCTAGATGAAAGATATATCATCTAGGGGTCCACCAAGATGTAGTGTTAGGGCACATAAGACTAGAAAGCTAGACCGCAGTTATGTTGACATGAGTATAGGGCACGGTTTAGTTATAGGGGCTAGGGCACAAATCTGTAAATATTTGTTCACATTAAACACCTGTTGCAACTGTTACAACCTGTCTCAGTGTTCTGTCTGATGGGTGTGAGAGGGAGGCTGGTCGCAGAGGGTGGGAGGGGGAAAGGGCGGACCTCCTCAGCTGAGTGAACAGCTCGCTCTCCATCCTGGACGGCTGCCACTTGTCCCTCGTTCACTCCGCAGCTGCACGCTCCGCTATTGCAGCTTTCTCCTCCTAGAGCAGCGCCGGCTCGTGCAGGCTATCCCTTAGGTCGGCGACAACCAGCAGAAAGGCCACCATTGCTGGTTACATTCCAATATCCATTGTCTGCAGGGGGTGAAAAGCCAACTCAATGACATGGTGGGTACCCCATGCCCAACCAGGTTCACCTAGCTACAAGGTGTCTCTGGTTGGCACTGCGGATTCTGCCCCTGCATGTCCCCCCCCCCCCCCCCCCCCCTCCCCATTCCGCACCACTGGCTCCATCAGTGGTCGGCACTGTGAGGGCCTTTGGCCCTCGCACCTGTCCCTGATGCCAGGGGTACCGTTGGCTGACACTGCCGTCGTCAGGGGTATGCATCGCGGCCCCCATTGTCCTGGGTGGGCCGTCGAAGGATGACGGCCAAGTTGGGGGGGGGCATGGTGGAGGGTGGGATGTGGGAGTGGGCACCCATATGGTTGGTGTCATTCTGCAGAATCAGGGGTGTCACCCTGGCCACTCGGACTTTTCCCCCATCATCGCCACCCCACACCCCAGCCAGTGTCCAGCCCGGTAGCCTACAGTCGCTCCTCTCTGTGTCCTACCTCCTCTCTCTCTCTCCCTCATCATGACGCCGGTTTCACGATTTTTAAAAGCGCAAATGAACCACGCCATTGGGAACTCGGCCCATCGGAGGAGGAGAATTGCGAAAGCCCCGGAGAATACTGGGTCAGGCCCGTGAATGATATGCAAACGATGTTACTGTACGTGCGTTCCAGTACATATTGACGCCGCGGTCGAGGTGACGGAGAATTGCAATTTGCCGTTGAATCAGCGCCCGCCGTGACTGCCATCGGAACCTATTCTCTGCCCAATGGAGAATCCCGCCCCTAGTGTTTCAATATTTTATATAGTCCTATCAAACGACCCCGTTGCTAATGCATCTCTTAAGTGAATAGACCGAGCAAATACATTTTTTTTTAAAAAGAGGGGAACCTATTCTTGCAGTCCTTTCTGAAACATTTCTGTCGCCTCTTCATGATCCAAAATGTGAGGGAACCAAGTTTGAGTGTGTAAAACCCTGGACTTGCAAAATCCTACCAACCAGCGCCGGCCCTAGGGTTGCTGGCGCCCCGGGCAAGCTGAACTTCGGCGCCCTTCCGGGGGGGGGGGGTGGCGGGGGGGGGGGGCCCGAGGGGTGGCCAGAGTGACCACCGGCGAGCCTGGATCCATCCGCCATGTTTGTGCGGGGCGGCCTGAGGGAGGGCGGCCACCGCGCATGCGCTGGTTGGCACCGGCCCAACTGCGCATGCGCGGGACCCGCACACCTTGATGGAACCCCCTAGCACATGGCGCCCCGGGCGACTGCCCGAGTTGCCGGTACCTTGAGCCGGCCCTGCTACCAACTGTTCTGGCTTGAGATAATTCACACCTCTTTAACCTGTGATTATCCCTCTCCCTGGATCTGTAATGATTTGATTACCTGCAAATGCTCGCATTCCAAGCATTGTCCAGCATCTCTGACTTTGTCTCTATAAATGTTTCTGGAACATACCTCGCCATTCACCTGAGGAACGAGCTGCGCTCCGAAAGCTCGTGTTTGAAACAAACCTGTTGGACTTTAACCTGGTGTTGTAAGACTTCTTACTGTGCTCACCCCAGTCCAACGCCGGCATCTCCACGTCATGTGTAAAATCCGTATAAGGTTTATGGGCTGGGAGTGATTATCTTCCCCATGGCCCTCGCGGAGTACAAGCTCCCCCATTGAGGAGTGGGAGAACCCTGGTAGCTACTGGCCAGAGAAGGAACCTGGTAGGGATTTACTGGATAGTGCACATATCGTTATTGTGAATAAATCTAGTCCTTTGTTTTACTCGGGGTGGACTCCCACGTCTTTATTAAAGGGTGCACCATTTTAAATATGGTTCAAGGACAAAATAAGATATTAATTCGTAGTTGTGTGCCACAGGGAAGTGAGTGGGACAGGGTTGCATCAACCAGACACAACCCACAAGTCTGGGCTGAGACAGGTGTGGAAAAGATTGTTGTGGAGGAGGGCCACATGAATGAGAAGTTAGGATTTTCAAAAGACCGCAAAAAGTTTGAATAAAATGACTAATGTGTCAGGTACTATTGAAATACTTGGCCGTGAAAGCAGTAGAACTGAAAAGAAAATCTGATCTGAAGGTGAATGTGTAAAGGCATTATATCCAAAAATTAAATACGTCATAGATTTTGTGCGCCTATAGAGTTTCTGTTTCTTGATTGGTTATGCATCGGTTTTGTTTTAAATTTGGTCTTTTGTTCAGGGTCTACCTCACCAATCATGTGTACAAATAGAAACTGTGATGCATCATATTCCAGAGAAACAACCAAGCAATCACATTCTTCCAAAATATAATGTCAGCTGGTGTGACATTACTCACCAAGGTTCAGATTAACAATGCTAGCTATTGGGAATAGAATATATTTTAGTATGCAAGTTTGAATTCGGAGATGAATGGATTATGATTAGCTCCTTAGTCAGACATTCCAGAGAAAGAGAGAGACATTTATCTGGAAAATCGTGTTTATCAGGATGCTGACAGAGACAGCACAGTGCCTTCACAGGTTTGGAACTCAACATGTGAAAAGGCTGTGATGCCAGAGTGTGAAAAACCCAGCGCTTGATTTATAATGAGTCAAAGCCAAAGAGACATATCTGTTTACTTCTATATATTGTTTTAAAATAATTCTGGTGATACACAAGAGACTTAAATGTACATGAAAATAATGGTTCTGGCAGTGAAACTAAGTATTCCACTCAAGCATGCCCTCACATAAGAGAGGGCAGACTGAAAAGAGCACTACTGTTTTTATGCCTTGCCGTTTCTAGCCTTTCTCCTTTATTAAAAAAGGTACATAGACACAGACATGCAAATTCCAGAATGGTTAAAGAAAGGGGTAAAATAGGGACCAAAGTTTAGTATAAGGCGACAGAATGGCAAAATTGGGTTTGTGAATTGGAAGTTTTTTTTATTAAACTCATTGGAAAGCCTAATTTTACAGCATTAAAGATTGACTCCTAACAACACATGGTAAAACAGTGACAAATTACATAATGATTTGATATCGCGTTTGCTACAGGTTTGACAAAAATATCAATGTAAAGAACTAATTTAAATTTGCTCACTGTAATCAAAATGACAGCAAATACAAAAGATTCAAAGGATTGATATGCGGACAGAGTGGGATACAAATCAACAGTTTAAACTGGCACATCACTTAGCCCACCTGTACAGTTTGATGCACCATAATTGAGCTAACAAATTCCAGGCAGTTAAGCTTAGGGTCAGAAACTGTTGGTTGTGGGGGAGTGGGGAGGAATTTGAGAAAAAGACAAGGTAGTGAAATCAATCATAATTTCCATTTCTGATTAATCAATATCAGGCAGCGGGCATGAATAACTGGAAAACCTGTTGATAGCAATGAGACCAGGCTATCCCGCCACTGGCCAAAGGCGGGGCCCCCACCACTGCTGCAAAACATGCTGCGGGGGTTCATGTGTTCATAAGATATAGGAGCAGAATTAGGCCATTTGGCCCATCGAGTCTGCTCCGCCATTCGATCATGGCTGATCTCATCCTGTCCTTAACTCCATCAAGTAGGTGGAATCACCCATTCAACACTGCTCAGTCATTTTCTACAAACAAAAGGGCAGAGAAGAGGAGAAAATTGAAAGAAAAGTAATCTTCTCAGGCTTCGCCATAAAGCTCTGAAGCAAAAACAATGGAGTAAAGCAAGGAGCTGAAGTGTTTTGCTCAGCGTCACATTGAATTGAAAATAATGTTGGTTGGAAAAATAGAATAGAGAAAAGAAAAACGTTCAACATGTGGTCACCCTTTAACAAGACAGGTACAATTAATGCAAAAGGATTTTGTTTTATATCATTTCAGTGCATCTATTGCAGTCTCTACTGCAGGGGTGGGCAAACTTTTCCGTGCAAGGGCCACATTCAGAAATTCACAATTCACAAAGGGCCGCATAGTATATTAAGTAAAATAATTACTTCACCCGGTTATGATTCTGGGCGCCTCATATAGAACATAGAACAGTACAGCACAGAACAGGCCCTTCGGCCCTCGACGTTGTGCCGAGCAATGATCACCCTACTCAAGTCAACGTATCCACCCTATACCAGTAAGTAACCCAACAGCCCCCCCCCCCCATTAACCTGAAAAAAAAATTAAAAAAAAAAAAAAAAAAAAATTTTTTAAAAAAATTTTTTTTTTTTTTTTTTTAAATGACTTGGTGGGCCGCAGAAATACCTTTGGCGGGCCGCATGCGGCCCGCGGGCCGTAGTTTGCCCACCCCTGCTCTACTGCATTCACTGTTTAAAGTCTCACAGAAGAATTCTGCCAGTGAAAATAATTTTGAGGTCTCACATTTTAATTGCAAAAACTAGAAGTTGCGTAGTGAGACAACAATACAGTGCACCATGACTGGGACGCTGCAGGAATTACCTCTATAAATCACTATATCCAGTTAAATAATTGACAGGTTGCCTCTTCATACTGCCCCAGGTTATGGAGATGGGGCTACAGAGGACCAGGGTTAAAAAACAAAAAGGAAAAGATGACAATGTTCTGCCATTATGTCTCTTAGCATCCCACCAAGAAGCACCTGAGCTTCGAAACGTTAGCCCCCTTCTCTCTCTCCAGATGCTGTCAGACCTGCCAAGATTGTCCAGTACTTTTGTTTTTGTTTCAGATTCCAGCATCCGCAGTAATTTACTTTTATCCTGAGCTTAGTTGTTCTACATACCAAACCATAATGAGGTGTGAGATCAGATAAGCCCAATATTTGGTAGAAAATTAATACATTTTATCGTCGCAAAATAAAAAGAACAGAGCTCCTTGATGAGAAATTACTTACAACATATAGATCTATGTACAGAAATGCCTTCACCTTGAAATTTCTTACATTCAATGAGGTTGTCAAGCAGCCTTCAGTTAGGGAGATAAGAGGATGACAAAGATTCTTACTGCGCAAGTACAACAGACTTGACTATTGAAATGGTTGCTGAACCAACTCGAATATGCCAGCGCCTTCATTCTGTTAGTCGATACTAAATGACACAGTAACATCCCTAATTAATCATTACCTGACAGTCATCAAAATTGAGCTTTGTTCAGCTGAATTTCTTTTCAACTGAGAATAGAGGTTATGTCATGCTTTAGAGCCTCTTTTCCCCTGTCCTGACAACCTACAGAAATCCGTCCAAAACAAACGGCTATGATATTTTAAAATGAAAACGGAAATGCTGGAAAAACTGAGCAGGTCTGGCAGCATATGTGGAGAGAGAAACAGAGCTGGCGTTTCAAGTCAGTGTGACACATCTTCAGAGCTCTCTGTCTCTCTCCCTCCACCCCTTTCCACCACACCTCACCCTCAAAGCAATTTTTTTTAAGACATCCTGTTAATGGAGATGCGATTCTAAGTAAGAAATTGACATTTCTACACTGTAGTTGTAGTTAAAACAGGTTTCCTCCTTTCTACTTTAAAGGGCATATGTTTTCATGAATCTCACAACTGGAAGCTCCATTTGCAACAGTTCAAGTTTAACTTGGGACTCAAAAAGCTCTCACTGGTGGTTGGACGGGAAGGACAATCAAGCATTGCATCCAGATTCAAAAGAGTGATCAACCCAAGGGCATTCATAGGAATCTAGGAAAGAATAGGCCGTTCGGGCCCTCGAGTCTGCTTTACCATTCAACTAGATCATGGCGGATCTTTGACCTCAACTTTCCAGTCCATCCCCATAACCCTTGATATCTAATATCTATTGATATTTGCCTTGTACATACACAATGAGTGTGTCTTCCCAGTCCGCTGGGCAGAGAATTCTAAAGGCTCACCATCCTCCAACTGAAAAAAAATCCCCCTCATCTCGGTCCTAAATAGCCTACCACTTATTTTGAGCATGTTTCCCCAGCCAGGGAGAATTCTATCTGCCATGTTTTTGGAAGCCTTTTTGCATCCTCACAATTCACATTCCTGCCTAGTTTTGTGTCACCAGCAAACATTGATCTCGACATCCAAATCATGAACATAGAGTGAGAATGGATGGGACCCAAGCATTGATCCTTACTAGAGACAACCTGCTAACCTGAGAATGACAGGTTTATTCCTATTCTGTTTTCTGCCTGTTAACCAAATCTTAACCCATGCCAGTATATTATTCCCAATTCCGTGTGCTCTAATTTTATTTTTTAACCACTTGGGTGGAACCTCATCAAAAGCTTTCTTAAAATCTAAATACACCACATTCACTGCTTCTCACTCATCTATTCTTCTAGTTCTGTCCTCAAACATCAACAATAGGTTTGTCAAACATGGTTTCTATTTCATCATATAATATTCACTCTTCCCTATAGGGTCCTTTACAATGAAATTATTGATTAGCCTTTTTTCATTGCATAATGGAGATCTAAAACAACCCATTCCCTAGTTGATATCTTAGCAAACAGATTTAGAAATCATTTCATACATTGAAAGAATTCATGCTCCACAGCACATGTGCTAATTTGGCTTGCCCGGTGTCTATAGTCGGATTTTCCACTTTTTTGGGCGGCCGGTTTGCTGAAAAGAGCAGAAAATCTTGCAAGGAGCCCAAATCATATTTCATGCTGTCGTAAAAGCGTGTCATGATTGCTCCCACTCCTTCCCCCCCCCCACCCACCCACCCCCCACCAGTGACGTAACACGATTCCTGACATTCAACATTGGGAACATACATCTCCATACATTTACATGTCATTATCAGGCCTCTATGCTTGAATCATCCAGCAACCCCTCCCCCCTTTAGAAAATCGATTCACATCACATGAGAGCACACCAACGTAAATTACAACTGGTCTCCCGAGGAATGTGCCTGGTGGCCAAGTCGTCCAGAGAAGCTGAGGTGAGTGTATGCCCAGGCACTTCCCTAGTGATGTTGTAGAACCCGCGCCTTTAGGTTCTTGGCACTATGTCCCGAATAATATAGCTGAGAAAGCTACAGTTGGTGACAGTGGTTTTAATGTAACTTTTCTACCCGCTATCAGCCTTTGCCAATATTTGGGGAAATTTCACCCTCTCTGTAAACTGAAGTCATCCGTGATTACTCTATTTTCCTCATTACCCGCACCTCTAATTTCCTGATATATTATGCCCTACTTCACCACTTCTGTAGGTGGCCTACAACTAACTCCCACTAATCTTTGCTGCCCCTTGCTGCTTCGTAGCGCCACCCAAACTGAGTCTACATCTTGAGTTTCTAATCTAAGATACTTTAATAATTTACTGATCTCATCCTTTATTAACAGAGCTCCCCCACCTCCTTTTCATGCTTCCTAAATGTTGAGCACCCTTGAACATTCAGTTCCCAGCTTTGGTCACCCTGAAGCCAAGTCTCCGTAATTGTAATTAGATCACACCTATATACTTTTATTTGTGCCATTAATTAATCTGCATTTTTCCCGAATGCTGCACATGTTCAGATGGAGTACCTTTAATTTTGCCTTTTTAACATTCTTTCTGCATTTCAACCCCATTTGATGCTGGCCTTTGTTTCCACTGTTTCCAATTTCACTTACTATTTTTCTTCCTGCTATTACCAGCATTGTTTCTCTCCTATCCAAATCCCTCCTTTGCCAAGCTAATTTAAATTTAAAAAAAAAACTTAAACATCAAAATTTTGCCAGCAAATTCTATTGCTGTTCAAAATTTTTGATACGGCATTCCCCAATTTTAATATGTCCCACAAGCCTGAACCTTCTATTTCATCCCAGCGTTACATCATCTCTGGAAGAGAGGAAGTCAGGCGAGGTTTATTTTTCATACTGTCAACCATTAGGATGAAGATCTGATTGAATTTTGAGGGGACACTGTTCAATATTTAAGATATGCACAATCAAAATACAAGACAATTGAAACACATTTTACCCTGTAGTGTGGATTTGTGATAATCATAATGCCATGGACTCAACAAAAGCATAAACATACAGAAAAAGAGAAAATATAAGAGTATTTGAATATTTAGGGAATATGTATTCTCATGTATTCTCAATTTGCAAATTGAGGGGAATGGTGTAATTATTCACATTTACTGCCAGCAATATCCAGAAGTTGATTACATTCTTAGCACAGGAAACAACCAAGTGAAGCAAGTGGAGTACAAACTCTCTTCAGGGAACCCAATTTGAATGGACAATTTAGCAATGCTTTCACCATAATGTTCGTGTCACTTCCGGTGGCGGCCATGAGCGGAGCGGTCGCACAAAACGTGTTGGGAACTTCTCACTCGACCATTTTGACCGATCAAATGGACCCCACAAATAAGTCAAAGTTCCCCAGCTTCGCCCCCACTTAATACCCAACCGACTGAGATGCCGTCGAACCAGCAGCAGAGCTGCAAGATCAGCAAAAGTAGAGAAAGGAAGACCCCGATCTCAATCCCAGGACAAAGGACACGTAGGCGAATCAGTGCCTTCTGGGTCATCACCAACCTTGTGAACTCAGCTGCAAGTGAGGAGCTCCGCTTGTCCTGGTCGGTGGCCGATTTCTCCAGGTACCGCACCATTACCTCTTGGGTCTCCAGTCTCCACTGCACTCTGCCCATTACTCCCTTTATGGGAGCCAGCACTGCCTCTACTCCCAACCTCATGACCACCATAAGGTCATTTTTTATCGAGTCTCCATGATGCTGGAGCTCCGCAGAGAGAGAATCCAGAGAGAAACTGGATGTAGCTGTTACAAGGGGACATAACTGTAAGATCAGGGTGGGAGATATAGGAGGGATGTCAGAGGTGGGTTCTTTACACAAAGAGCGTCACGTCATCCCGGCGCATGCGCATGGGAGGGGGTCTCTCCCGCCTCCGCCATGGTGAAGACCATGGAGAAGGCGGAAGAAAAAGAGTGCCCCCACGGCACAGGCCCGCCCGCCGATCAGTGGGCCCCGATCATGCCCACTGTGGGGGCACACCCCGGGGTCAGATTGCCCCGCGCCCCCCCCCCATCCCCCAAGGAACCCGGCGCCTGCCCGCGCTGCCAATCCCGCCAGTCAGGTAGGTGGTTTTATCCACGCCGGCGGGAGAGGCATGTCAGCAGCGGAACTTCGGCCCATCGCGGGCCAGAGAATTAAATTGTTTTCTTTTTCACTGCTTTCCCCATGGAGTGCAGGACAAATTCCATTTGTAACTTATTCCCCTCCGCCAGTAGCTCCCCAGCTGGGGCCATGGAGCGCTGCCATCTATTCCTAATATGGAGTCGATCAGCCATTACCTGGCCGCCTTTTCCTTTCTGTCCCTGAGGGCCTTATATGCTATTATTCTCCCCATCCCCCCTTATCACAGCCTTCATTGCCTCCCAGAATGTGGAGGGTGACCTCCCCATTTTATTTACAGGATACATATCCATTGATGGCTTGAGATATTTTTTCGCCCTATGCCTTATTGACATGGAGGGTGGTGTCCAGTCTCCCTGGGGGTTGATGGGCCCAGCCTATCTCCAACCTCACATCCATGTAGTGTAGTGCATGATCCAAGATTACGATTGTGGAGTATTCCGCCTGGAAGACCACCGTTGGAAGCACCGACTTACCCTTTACGAAGCAGTCTACGCGGGAATAAGCTTTGTGAACATTGGAGAAGAAGGGGTACACCTTCTCCCTCAGGTGGCTGAACCTCCATGGGTCCACCTGCTTCATGAAGGTGTTTAATTTTTAAGTGTTAACTATGGGCGGGATTCTCTGACCCCCTGCCAGGTCAATCCCGCCCCCGCCGTGTCCCAAATTCTCCGCCACCTGTGATTCGGCGGGGGCGGGACTCGCGCCGTGCCGTTCGGTGGGCCCCCCGCGCCGATTCTCCAGCCCGCGATGGGCCAAAGTCCCGCCGCTGACAAGCCTCTCCGGCCGGCGTGGATTAAACCACCTACCTGGCTGGCGGGATTGGCAGCGCGGGTGGGCGCCGGGGTCCTGGGGGAGGCGCGGGGCGATCTGACCCCGGGGGGTGCCCCACGGTGGCCTGGCCCGCAATCGGGGCCCACAGATCGGCCGGCAGGCCTGTGCCGGGGGGCACTCTTTTTCTTCTGCCTTCGCCGTGGTCTTCACCATGGCGGAGGTGGGAGAGACCCCCTCCCATGCAAATGCACCGGTATGACGTCAGCAGCTGCTGACGCTCTGGCGCATGCACGGACTTACGGCAGCCGGCGAATTCCTTTCGGCCCCAGCTGGCGTGGCGCCAAAGGCTGTTCACGCCAGCCGGCGGATCGGGGACCACTCCGGCGTGGGCCTAGCCCCTCAATGTGAGGGCTTGGCCCCTAAAGGTGCCGGGACTTCCACACCTTTGTGGCGGCCCAACGCTGGAGTTGTTCATGGCACTCCAACACGCCGGGACCCCCCACCCCGCCGGGTAGGGGAGAATCCCAGCTATTATTTTAAAGAAAACATGGCAGCTGGTTCATAGATAACAGGTTCCACTTAATAACGCGGGTTCCACTCAATAACACATGTGAGACCAATTATTGACTTTTGATTATCAATCATGCTTCTCGATAGATGATGCCAGATTTGTTGACTGTTTCCAGTATTTTCTGATTTTTGTTTCAAATTTATAATGATCTCTTAATCTGTTTTGGTGATTTTTGGATAAATCTTTTCAGGTCAGTTGGAGAATCCTGAGTTCTTCTTTATAAACATATTTTCCTTCCATCTTGAACAGACAGGCAGGGCCTCAGTTTAATGTCTCCAATGCAGTACTAAAGGAGTACTGTCTTGTCAAAGTGTCAGCCGAGATTAAGTGCTCAAGTCCTGCTGGAGACCTCAAAAGCACAACCTTCTAATTCAAATACATAAGGCCAAGTCTTTCCCTCTTCAATCTAACAGCATCAGACAGATGAAGCAGGCCTTACACACAGAAAATCTGGCCTCTAGAGGTAAGGCCAGTCTAATCACAAAAAGCATCCTGATGCTTCAAAAATAATATATTTCAAACCCTTCATTAGGCTTTAGGTCCACGTAAACAAATCCTCAGGGCATCTGCCGTCACCATGTCCGAGGCACTAAACTTCTCAGTCACTCTGTTGAAGCCACTCGATAAAGATGACTGCCACTCTGCAATCATTCCTTATTGGAGATTTGGAGTCAAAAAGTGCTCTTCAGTGACATGGTTAAAAGGGATCAGAAAAAAATCAACCAAACCTATTGTCCACATCCACCAGCTTCTTCCACCACCTTCAACCCCAAAACTTGAGCCTTCCCCTGCCTAATGACACATGTCTGAAAGACGCATTCACTTAGAAAGCTTCCTTAAGATGCAAGTAAATTTGTTCTTCCTTCCCCAACATCTTTTCCTGTTATAATATGTATTTTACTCGGTCTTATTTTTTATGGTGAATTTATAAGCTCCTGCTGATACTGCAATTGATGTAGTCATTCCCCCATCTCACCACGACCGGATTAAAGTGCTGCGGCCTCGGAATTGGCTTTTGTAAATGTAGGAGGAAAACCTGAGCCTTTAGGTCAAATCAGGTTCGGAGTCATAGAACAGAGAATTTACAGTGCAGAAGGAGGCCATTTGGCCCATCAAGTCTGCACTGACCCTTGGAAAGACCACCCCACTTAAGCCCGCACTTCCATCCTATCCTCGTAACCCAGTATCCCCTCCTATCCTTTTTGGACACGATGGGCAATTTAGCATGGCCAATCCACCTAACCTGCACATCTTTGGACTGTGGGAGGAAACCGGAGCACCGAAGGAAACTCACGCAGACACGGGGAGAACGTGCAGACTCCACACAGACAGTGACCCAAGCGGGAATCGAACCTGGGACCCTGTGAAGCCACAGTGCTAACCACTGTGCTCCGTGCTGCCCGCCAGTTGGTGTGAGGGATCCAATTATTATTAAGATGAAGCTGTGGGGTTGCGGAAGTGGAAGGCGTTAACTGCGTGCAATTCTTCCAGTTACAAGAAAATTTCTTCAGCAACAATCTGAGAAATGCATTTTATACAAACGTAAGTATTTCCCCACTGTCCCGCAACTTTTGTCCTTAAGTGGATGTAAGCTCCCATGCCCCAACATCCATCCAGGCACGAAAACCATGTTAAAACAAATTTTGCACTTTAAAGTACCAGTTCTAAAAAGCTCCTGAAGCACTCAGTGCTTTTATATTAGGATCTACTACCTTTTACTATTATATTTTGTTATGATCTCAGTGGAGACCTATAACTTCAAAGAGAAATTCAAACTTTGCTACCAGTTGAGAAAAAAATGACATAAAGTTTTTGTATTTTTACAACTTTTATGGTGTCAAATGTCAAATATATGATTGGCAAAATGCTTTTTTTTTCTCTGTAGGCAATTTCTAAACTAGAAATAAGTGGTTCTTTGCTACTCGTCACACAACACACTCTCCACGGAATCATAGTTCTTATACCGAACAAAATTACTCCCACCTTCCCATGGGTTGCTTCATATTTCAGAAGAACCTCTTAACGATGAATCCTCCAGCGTCCTTTAACTGCTTACAAACTATGTTTTCACACTGATCACAAGCTCCCACCCATAATCTGCCTGGCGAAGGACAGAAGCAGCATTTTTCTCTGCTTAAACTGCAGGTTTGGTTGATTCCATTTCGTGCTCTCCTCAATTGGTTACAGGCCACACAAAACAAAACTGCAAGTACTGTTTGTGATATGCCTGAGTTTAAGGGAAGCCTGTTTCCCCTTCTCAAAATGCCTTCCTTCTCCCTTTACCCATGGCAACACATTAGCTTTTTACATAGGTACAAAGCTAATCAGTTATCTTTGATCCCAACTCCCTTTCATTTCAGAGCTGAAGGGATATTATACAGCACAATGTTAACAATTTAATAGCAAAAGCACTTGGGATCGATTTGCGGCTCAATGCTTACCAGCATTATCTCTAAGTATATACTTTGTATCTCCCTCTGAATAAAACAACATTATTCCTCTGATCCCTAACAATTAACCACCCACGCTTAATGGCAGAACAGGTCACATGACCCTCTTCATTTATGCTACAATTTAAAGCTAAAGTCCAAAAATATAGTAATCTCATCAAACAAATAAACATTTCTAAGACGTAATAATCATATAGACACTTCCATTAAATGTATTCCAGGTTTTTCTTCCATCCAGTCACCTTCACTAACCTATCTCAACAGACAAGGAACATCGTCTACATATGTGTTTCACATGGTCAGGCACCTCAAAGTGCTTCATTGCATTGAAAAAACATTTAATTGGTGGTCACTGTTATAATGCAAGCATATGTGGCTGACGATTTTCATACAGCAAGGCATCACAAAAACAATGAGATAAATGTTTCAATGATGCTGGTTGAGAGATAAATGTTCGCCTATATTAGAAGAATCCCCCACTCTTTGGATCTTTCATGTTCACTGAACAGGTTAGATGGACTTCATTTAGCGTCTCAACCACAGTAACTGATGCAGCACAACCCCTCTCATGTTTTTCAAGTCTTCAGATAGTGGTATAATGCATGTACCAACATGTACAACTTAAGCTGCAAAGTTCTTAGCTGATGTATTAAAGCAAAAAGCAGACAGTAGCAAAAATGTCAGGGCCGGGATTCATCGATATCGCGGCCAAGTGTTGACGCCAGTGTCAAAACTGGCGCGAGCGACGCCGGCGTCAATGGCCTCCAGGCCCAGTCATTCTCCTTTTCCTCGGGGGCTAGAATGGCGCCGGAGTGCTGTGCGCTGCTCCAGCACCAAAAGCCGGCCCTGCACGGCTGGCACACGTCCGCACATGCCTGTCTCCACGCCGACACATGCACGTGGTTGCTGTCTCCGCACCAGCCCCTGTGCAACATGGCAGAGCACTACAGGGGCCCGGCACAGAGGAACATAGGCCCCCCCCCCCCCCCTGACCCAGTTGAGACCCCCCCCCCCCCGGCCCAGTTGAGCAGATTTCATCAGATTATTAGAATTTGACATTGTTTCTTTGGCACAATGCACTCGATTAGAAACACTAAAGCTGGACAAATACACAACATGTACACAAGATTTCACTGACCAAAAGAATTTCCAGCCCTCAATGGTAGACAGAGAAGGATTGTAAATTTATCCCTAAAATTGTATTTTCCAGTTACGGAGTTATCAATTAAGTAGACTTCGATCAAAATCTTCCATCCTTTGAAACCAGTCTCAATCAAGTCTTTTATCCATTTCCAAAGCAATACTCAATTTTGAGAGGCTTGCTAGAAGAAGCCCAAGATGTAACACCACAATTGATTAAGTGCAAGCTCGTCCAACCAGCGAAAGAGTCAAAGATTGCAAGAAAAATAGTGACAAGTTCACAATGCCTGCCATTTCAAACATGTTAAAAAAAAGCACTGCATTTGTGGTGAGATATATGTAGAAATTCTGTTTGCCTCATAAAACCAGAAGCTCGCCTTCAATCTCCCTATGGATTTCTAACAATGGTTTGATTTACCCCTCAAATACGTAATAATATTAGTGCTGATATTTAGGGCTGGTATTTCATGTGCTAAGGGCCTGGCTAACGATTCGATATAGGTATGTGACATTGTCATGATATTAGGAACTTGGGTATATAAATGGGGTCCAAGTTGCAGCAGGTAGCTTAGGGGTTAAACAGACTGAGGGAAAAGACTGCTAGCAGAAGAGTCAGAGGGACATGCACAGAGTTTGAGTTACCTTGTTCCATTCACGCTTAACCTCATCAGTGGAAATACACAGGGTGGTTCAGCCAGGATGTTCCACTCAAGATTCACTGTCCTTCAGGCCAACCTTGTATGACTCGCCATTAGCCCATCACAGAGTCTAATGACCTAATTGTCTATCACAAGAAGGTTAGTTGCATATGAATGGAATACCTCTGTTGCATAAACGGGAGTGAGAAATCAGCCAAGATAATGATGATAGGTTCAAGTCTGGATACCCCAGAGAAGCTTTGTTTAAGGGGCTGGGCGGAGCTTAGAAAGGGAGAGAGAAATAATGCTATTCTGAATAGTTACAGGCAGAAGGCAGTGGAAATTGACAAGAGAGGTCATGAAAGTTGTCACAGAGGCAGACTTTGGTAACGGGTTCTGAACAAATGTTTCTAACAGAAGAAAAATTGCTTCATAAATGCAAGAATTGCCTTGGCCTGTCTGTGTAAGTGGCATCAGAGTGGCATGGTTATTTAAAGTGAATTTTAAGGGAGCTAATGTGTTATGTAGCCATCTGGGATGGCCACTTACAAAGAACCCTGGGAAATATGGCCATCTGCAAAGGACCATGGGAAATATGGTCAACCCAGGACTCTGACGCTCAGAGCTTATGTATATTGATAACTCAGATAACTAGACGCTAACGAACCCCCACCTACTTTGCATTCTAATGGCCCATTTCCCCAGAACAAAAGACCTGTACTCAGGTAACAGATACAGAAACAGACTCATCGGCGCCACTCCCTTTGCTTAGGGAGCCCAAAAAGCCACGGTCAATGACCGCTCAGGACATGCCCTGCCATCAAGGCAACCGCACCTTTATTGGCCATAATCGAAGGCAGTAATCGAAGCCTGCTGAATTATTGGGTCCAAAGCTAAGAACCGCCCAAAAGAACGCGAAACCCCAGAAGGATAAAGAGAGACTCTGCTATGTGTTCAGTCTCTCTTGGCGCTGGCACTTGGTCTCTCTTGGCCCCGACCTACACCTAAAACCAAGTGCAGCATCACGACCAGAAGACAAGTTCAAGACCAACAATCGCTACCAGACAGATGAGCCCAGCAGAAACTAAGGGCGCGATTCTCCCAGAGGGGGAGAAATTGTAAGGCTGGCGTCAAATCCGGGCGGGTTTGACGCCAGCCCCCCCCCCCCCCCTCCCCGACCGGGAACCGATTCTGGTCCCCGGTCGGGGCTAGCATGCCGCCGTCGTAAACTCCGGCATCGCGGGCTTAATGAATTTCGTTAAGCCCGCTTGCCAGAGTTTGCGCCGGCTGACGCGCCATATGACGTCAGCCGCGCATGCGCGGATTGGAAGACTCCAACCCGCGCATGCGCGGATGACGTCATCGCGCATTTGCGCGAAACCCGCGCATGCGCGGGCCGGGATGCCCCTCAGCCACCCCGCGAAGTGATACAGCGGGGCGGCGGAGGGACAAAGAGTGCGCGGGCATCGGACCCGCTGCCCGCGATCGGTGCCCACCGATCGCGGGCCCATGGCACCCTTGGCACGGCCGTGGTACTGCCGTGCCAATCGGTGCCATGGTTTTACAAATCGGGACTTAACGGCCGTTCTTACAAACGGCCAGACCAGGTGTGTTTGCCGTTCGTAAAAACAGCCGTAAAGGGCTGGGAACTCGGCCCATCGGACAGCTGAGAATCGCTGCTGGCCGTAAAAAAAACGGCGGCAGCGATTCGTATCGGGAGTTGAGCGTGGGGGGGGGGATGGGGGGGGGAGAATAGCGGGAGGGCGTCGGACTAACGTGGCCGTAAAATTTTACGTGCCACGCTATTCTCCGCACCGTCGTGAGTGCGGAGAATTGCGCCCTAAGTCACTTCTCCAGACCCAGCCACGCAAGATCCGAACAAAGGCCTTGTTACTCTGCATAAAGCCGGGTGCTTGAAGTTAAGTACAGGTTGTTGCAGTGTTAGGCGTAGTTTAGCTTTTAGTGTTTTATGTTGCATGTCGAAGTAATTCTTGTGTGCAAGTAAACTATTATTGAACTTGAACTAACTACTGGTTGTTTGGTCTTTGATCAATATGCGGTAAAATCTTGTGATGGTATCATTTGATATCTGCCGACTCTGAAAAGTAATATCATCATTAATAACTGCCATATCAGTATCCAGTTAAAAAGAGCAACATTATTGGCTTCTCCGGTGTGAATTGGCAGCAGTTAAGGTTAAGAAACTACATTCAATCCGTTAGTGTTCGGGCTGAAATAAAAGTTTAAATATTGTTTTATTTTCTTTTGTTTCAATAAAGTTTGTTTATAAAATAACCAAGCCCACTTCATATATTATCACTCCTGGAACAAATCGATCTTTCTGCACCATCTTAAAACTTAAAATGTTATGGCATCTGGTCCAGTATCGTAGCTACTGTTCAGAGCTGACCAAATGTCCATAATAACATGAAACGGAGCCCAAGAAAACATTTTAAACTGGTATTTCACATCTACAGATAGTATATTATACTAAGAGATTTTTAAAGTTCTACGGGCGGGATTCTCTGATCCTGAGGTTAAGTGCTGACGCCGTCAGAAACACCGCCGCATTTCCCGACGGCGTCAACATGGCCCCAGGATCAGCAATTCTGGCCCCTAAAGGGGGCCAGCAGGACGCTGGAGCGGTTCACACGCTCCAGCTGCTGATCTGGCCATGGAATGGGTGGCGGGGGATGCGCGCATGCACAGTGGGTCTGGCACGAACCCACTCTTGCGCAGTCCCACTAGTGCAATTTCTGCGCATATGCAGTGTCTCCCTTGTCCACGCCAGCCCCAACCCAACGTGGCGCAAGAGTACAGGTGCCGGCGCGGAAGAAAGGAGGCCGGGAGACAGCGAGGCCGGCCCACCGATCAGTGTATTCCGATCGTGGGCCAGGCCACATTGCAGGCCCCCCGGGGTCAGACCCCCCCCCCCCCCCCCCCCCCCCACAGGCTGCCCTAGGACCCTTCAAAGCCGAGGTCCCGCTGGCTCAGAGCAGGTTAGAATGGCGCCGGCGGGACATGTAGCATGGCAGCACGGTAGCATGGTGGTTAGCATAAATGCTTCACAGCTCCAGGGTCCCAGGTTCAATTCCCGGCTGGGTCACTGTCTGTGCGGAGTCTGCACGTCCTCCCCGTGTGTGCGTGGGTTTCCTCCGGGTGCTCCGGTTTCCTCCCACAGTCCAAAGATGTGCGGGTTAGGTGGATTGGCCATGCTAAATTGCCCGTAGTGTCCTAAAAAAGTAAGGTTGGGGGGGGGGGGGGGGGTAGTTGGGTTACGGGTATAGGGTGGATACGTGGGTTTGAGTAGGGTGATCATTGCTCGGCACAACATCGAGGGCCGAAGGGCCTGTTCTGTGCTGTACTGTTCTATGTTCTATGTTTTTCTTTACAGCCGTTCGGCCCATCCAGGGTGCCACCACCTTCTGGGTTTGTGTCACATCAGCCAGTGACTGCGCCATCTCCCTCTGGTGTCTGTGCCACGTTGGCCAGTGCCTGGGCAGTGCTGCCGACATTCCCAGCCATGGCTTGCTGTGACTTGGCCACGTTCAGGAGCGCTGCTGCTATTTCCAGGTGGTGCGCACCAGATAATGTCCCAGCAGCCTCTTCACTAACATGCCCAATCGAAGTGAGTGCCTCTGGGATGGTGGAGGGTGATGGAGATAGCTGTGATGGGAAATCAGGGTCATCCTCCTACCCGTCCGGAGTCTCAGGCGGAGATCTGGTATCCAAGCTGCTTTCAACATCACTGCTCGGCTCATGGAGTTGGGGGGGGGGGGGGGGGGGGGGAGGTGTGTGTGTGTGTGTGTGTGTGGGTGTGGCATTGGCTGGGGGTGCGGACACCAGATGGACCGGCCCCATCATCAGCAGGTCCTGCAAGACACACGACAAGACAAGACGCATGATTAGATTGCGGGTCGGGAGAGAGTGGGGTTGGGCATGTGGGTGTGGGGGGTGGTGGTGTTGGCATGAAGCTGGTGTGGGGGTGAGGGTGATATTGGAGTGTGGGTGGTGGGGGGGGTGGGTTGGTACGTGTTACAGAGAACGGCAACTAAGCAGGTTCTCACTTACTCGCCCAGGGCCAAGCTCCACTTCGACGATCTCCTGTTACTCTAGGCCACCGACCATGTCCAGGGCCCTCTGCTCGGCCACGGTGAAGGGTTGCAGGTCTGGCAGTCCCCCTCTTGTCCGATGCATGCAGCCCCTGGAGTGGGTAGCTGGTGGCCTCAGTGGCCAGGGCATCCAGCCATAACGACAGGTTTGGGTACCGACAGGTTAGGGGTTCGGCCGTCCTCCTGGTGGGAGAAGGGGGGTAGGGTGACGGGTGTGTGGGATTGCAGGTTACTGCCATGGGCACAGTGCTGCCTACTCACCTTGGTCGCCCTGAGGAGGTCGTGCAGTTTTTTCCGGCACTGCTGGCCTGTCTGGATGGTGTGTTGCCCATGGTGCTCATGGCCTCTGCCACCTGCGCCCAGGCACATCACATGGTGGCAGCTGGCATCCTTCCCGGGCCTGGGTACAAGGATATCTGCCACTTCTCCACCGCGTCCAAGAGTGTCTCCAGCTCATCATCGATAAACCTCGAGGTTGATCTCCTCACTGCCATCTTGTTGGCTGGGAGGGTGTGTGTGGAGTGAAATATGTATATGCGGCTGCAGCTTGTCAGCCTTTGAGTGTGAATCGCAAAACTGGCACCGTTTCTCATTAGAATCGATTGTGTTCGCGTGGCACTGGTGCTAGCCCCTTAGCAGTAGTGGAATCGGTCCAGGTGTGGCGGCAGTTTTTTTGTCGTGAAAGTCCATAAATTCGGCGTTGCCGTCAACACTTAGTCTCACAAACGGTGAATCCCACCCATGGTCGTTTGAGCGCGGGTTCCATTCTGGGATCTTCCCACCCAATAGCATCATCTGGGATCATAACAATAAGGAAAGTAATATAGGTTTGAGCAAGTGCAGGCTGAAAGCACATAATGTGAATCCATTTAGCACTAATTTAGTAATCTGATGCAACAAGGCTCTGTGGATGGCTGTTTTGGATACATTTGTATCTTTACTGACAACATATTCACTTTTCAATCAATAATGTTCACAAAAAGTATAAAAAAAGCTAAAGAGGATCCGCATGTTGTTCATTCTTCTAACTTCTCTTGACTAGTCTTCATGAGCATCAAATCAGCTTTATTATAAATGTAATTTCAATTTGATTTGGCCAATTAAAAAGTCTGGCGTTGTGGTTAGTGAAGACCATTACTCACTCCACTACGATCACAGTGCAGCCTGACACATGTGCTCAGATGGGACCCAAAAGTAATATCAGTGTTTGCGCACATAATCTCTTATGAAAACACAGATGCTGCACATAGCAGTGATTAGAGGTTTCATTGTGAGTCTGTCGAACAAAAGAAAATTTGTGTTTTTACTACTGATTTGACTCTAATGGCTTCTTGGAAACCAATTTGCTCACTATAATATTCTGTTTGAATGTGGCGTTTCTCTTACCTGTCAAAAAATATTTCCATTACTTATCAAAACTGCACGATGTGTATTCACTAGTACAGTTCATATTCAAGTGTTTTCAATAGGGTTACATATTGAATCTATCTCACTGTGTGAAACTTTGTGGGGAAAATGCTCAACTGGCACGGCTATAATCTGTTCGATATAGATCTAATTAGTATTTTTCTGGTGGGGTTGATTAACTCAGTTGGTTAGATGGCTTGAGTATGGTTCAGAATCATGCCAATAGTGCAAGGTTTAAATCCCCTTTCTAGCTGAGGTAGGCTTGGGTTCTGCCTCCTTGCCCAGCCCAGAGATAAAGCAACCTTGAATAATCATGGGTGCTACCTAGAGGAGCAGTCATCAGTTGTGATGGCATTAGAACAGTTATGCTTCTAAATAGGACTGTTTTTGTAGCACGCTATTTGTGTTATGACTTGAAATACACAATGTAAATTTATTAGCAACTTCCGTTAGCTGTATTGTATGTGCTTTGGATCTTTGTTAGGGAAAAAGAACATTATACAGTAAAATCTTTGTTCTCTGGCATGGGGGATGAATGGGTGGTGCCGGTAAATCAAAAATGCTAGTCAATGGGAAGTTATATTACTCTGGGCAGAAGAAATGGTGGGTATAACTTTGTTCAGACAATAACCAGAACTGACCCATAATTTTGATCTAAAATCTAAAACCAACTTTGCAGATTTACAATCTATTGTTGGCAGTTTCTTTATTTTTTTTAAGTTGCCTGAACACTGAAGGTGATTGGCTTTAAAAAAAAATCAAGCTGTCAGAAATTCTGGTCAGCAGAGTGCCAGATGACACCATGTTTACTGTGGGGAAAAAATGCAATTTATTGCCCTTGAATTGGTGGTGCTGCCTAATAAGAAACCTATAGATAAGCGCTTGGCCATCTTCATATTTTTCCAAAGTATTAAATGTGTGGACATTTTCAGACTGGGGATAAGAGAAAACTTATCAGGGAAAGTTTTTATTGGCGAGTGCCTGGTTCACTATTGTCATTCCTTACAAACATGTACATCTGGGGTTTCTCAAATCTCGCAACTGATAACCTGAATTTAAAAAGCCTGTAAGCTTGGGAATGTGAACTTTAAAAGCCTGTAAGCTTGGGAATGCATCTCGGGAAAGAATATGTACAGAATATGAAGAGCTTCCCCGGCGAGCAAATTATGAAAATGAATCGGTAAAGAAGAAGCCTGTGATTGTTTTGGTTTTCCACATGTTGCCATGTAAGACTAAATGTCCCCAGGGATATTGACTTCCAGAAATGTGTATAAAGTTTTGCTTTCTCTCAGCTTCTCATTGCAAGAAATGACGACTATTTTCCATCAGAGGATTTAATGCAATTGGACAAAGGCACAACCATTATGCAAACAACTGTATAAACAAGAGTAAAACACAACTACCCAGAACTGCCCCTGCAGGATTAAATATGGCAGGGAGAGTTGCAGAGCTTTACCATGTGCTGCGAGCTGACCTGAATCCAATCAATACCTTAGGGCAGCAATGGAAGTCAACATTGGTTCATCTTCTTCTGGCTCTTTGTTTTTGTTGAGCAGCTAGAAATTGTACAAATACAGAAAACAAATCTAGAGCCTGAATTCTCGTCCACTGGGTGTGTGCGCTCAGCAAGCCCAGAAGCGGGCGCAAAAGTCGTTCCCGGCCGCAGTCGGCCCTGGAGGGCTATTTCAATTAAAGGTCAGCCAGCGTGAAACATGCTCTGTGAAAGGCTGAGTGCTGCCAGGGAGGAAAGGAACCAAGAAAAGGGAGTATACGGGCTGACACTTTCTATCGTGCTCCCTCAGGGGACAGCCACTGTGGAGCTGCCTCAGCGAACTGCAGATATGTAAAAATATCAATACTGATTGAAAAAACTTTGCAAAATGTCTGGGCAGCACATTCAAACACAAACCTCAGTCCCCAGGCAACCGTATAAATATTATTTCAGCCCTGACAGTTCACCCTGCCCTGGATCGAGATTGAAGCTAAAACGTAACGGCCACCTGGCCAATCGGCCCACCCACCAACTATAAAAGCGGATGGGCTGTGTAAAATTTCATTCAATTGACTCCTAAATGTACTAAATTAGCAGCTGGATTGTTGGTGGGCGTGCTAGCACTCTTGCACCCACCCACCAAAACATTGTTCGAGTGCGCGACGTCTTGAATTTGTGAAGTCTTGTCGCATGATTTCATACGCTTCTTGGTTGGGCACGTGCCTGCCCGAACAAATTCAAATTCTGGCTTAGATCTCCAATAAGTGTCACAATTAAGGTACTGAGAAATATTCATTTGCAGAATTTTTCTTGACATGCAAATGCATATTCTTTCATCAGAGAGTTCAGGTACGTTCAGGCCATCAGTGGCAAGACTTAGGAAGTTCCAGATATATCCAATGGATACTGTCTGAGCTTACCCAATGAAAACCACATTGCGCTTTGACAAAGAGTTATCGAACTCGAAACGTGAGCTCTTTTTCTCCCTTCAGATGCTGCCAGGCCTGCTGAGATTTTCCAGCATTTCCTCTTTCATTAAAACCACATTGTGCTTACGAGTGGAGAGTCCTGGCTAACACCCCACCCCATAACTCCTTCAGCTAAATCTACACATTAAGTCACCATTTTACAAGACTCTTAGAATACAGTTCTAAACTTCCAATGCTCCAAGGAAACAGTTTACCCCTCTATTGTATAATGTGGACTCGCTACCTAGACAGAACATCACCCCGGAAGCAATAGGGTAAAGTTGCATCATGACAGTTAAAATTAACCAATTGCTTCCAAGCTGGAATGGGACAAAGAAGTTGCAAGCATCAGGAGTCCAGGAGTATTGGCATTTAGCAAAAGGATAACGTATCATAGGTGTTTCAAATGCTGTGAAGTTGTCAGGGAAAGGAGAGCATGTGTTAGAAGATTGATCAGGATTAAGGTGTCAAATAAGGACCAATTCCTTGGAATGCTGGAGGTGGAGTAGAAAATGTGGGCTCATATTAGAGTTGGTGAAAATAGAGGAAGGTGTTCTGTCAAATGCGGGGGGTTTTGGGGTGGGTTGGTGAAGACAAAGGAAACATTATCATATTTCTGGAAAGGTGGGGGAAAAGAAAGTAGGATAGTAGTGACCAAATGGAACACAATGTATGGAAAGCCCCGTCTACCATTTTGCAAGGGAATCTGACTGAGCAAAGTAGAGTTTGGCGATTGGCCTGAGAATCCGTTTTTACGCCAAAATTGGGGGTAGCGTCGTTTCTCGGATTCTCCGCCCCCTCAAAAACAGCAAAAATACACAAGGTGTTAATGTAAATACATAACGACTAAGTAAACACTAGAGGGAGCACCAGAGATGTCATAACATGCAGACATACAGTTAATGAACACATAGAATAGGACACGACCAATTGGCAGTCAAGACACCCAGGGGTGACACTACCACAAGGGGGCAACCCATATATACGGACAGGGCAAACATGCTCTGTCTCTTTCCACAGGCGACACTTAGAGAGTAGGACAGGGGTAGATTAGAAGCATTACACCCACCACGTGGCTTAGAGCAGACTGGTTAGTTAGACTGAGTAACTATAGCATGATTAGCAGGAGAGTCAAACTCAGAGAACTGTGCTAATGGTTCAATAAATCACATTGAACTTACTTCAACGTCTGGAGTATCTTTTGGTCAAAGCTGCATCGAGTTGCAGCCTGTAATATCCCAGAGTACATAATGTAACAAGCGGGTTTTCACTTCCTCGCCTTGGACCTCTACTCCGGCAACTGCCCTTTCCTCGAGTCCATCGACCATGTCCAGTGCCCTCTGCTCTGGCTTCTCCCGGCAGTTATGAGCGGCCTTGTGCTTGGGGCGGTGGGGCACAGAAATGCAGTGTTAAACAGTTCGATGCATGAATCCTGGGGATGGGTGGCTGGTGGCTTGAGTGGCCAGGGCACGCGGCCATGGCAACGAGTATCGGTGCCGGCATGTGGTGCAGGGTGCGGGTTTGGGCACATTCTGGGTGGGGGTAGGATTATAGTTGGGTCACAGGTGAGTGGGACTGGGGTTGGTGCCAGATGCACAGTGCTGTCTACTCACCCTGGCCACCCTGAGATCTTACAGTTTCTTCTGGTACTGCTGGCTAGTCCGGACGGTGTTGCTCATGGCACTGACCACCTCTGCCACTTGCATTCAGGCCCAATAAATGGAGGCAGCTGGCAGCCTCTTTCCCACCCTGGGGTACAGGGCCAGCCACCTCTCCTCAGCGGCAGCCAGCAGGGTCCACAGTTCCATGTCAGTGAACCTCAGGGCCGCAAGTCTTGTTGGCTGGGATGGTCTGTGTGGGGAGTGAAGAGTATAAATGCGGCTGCAGCTCGTCAATTGAGTGCCAATCCCAGACCCGGTGAATCCGCCACCATTACCCATTGGAATCGATTGTGTTCCACGTGGCACCGGTGCTAGTCGCTGAATGGTCATTGAATTGGTCCAGCTGTAGCGCATGTTTTGCGTAGAACTCCACGAATCCAGCTCCGACCTCAACACTTATTCTCAGGAATGGAGAATATGGCCAATTGTCTCTGCTGAAAATCTCAGTTTTGCGGTGCAGGTCATTAGGGCTCACTTCCAAGAGTTGCAGAGTACGTAATGGAGACAATGGAGGCACACAGAATCATAGGATATACAGTGCAGAAGGAGGCCATTCAGCCCATCGAGTCTGCACCGGCCCTTACAAAGCCCACATAACTACACTATCCCCGTAACCAAGTAACCCCCACTTAACATTTTTTGACACTAAGGGCAATTTAGCATGGCCAATCCACCTAACGTGCACATCTTTGGACTATGGGAGGAAACCGGAGCAGCCGGAAGAAACCCATGCAGACACGGGAGGACGTGCAGACTCCGCACAGACAGTGACCCAAGTCGGGAATCAAACCTGGGATCCTGGAGCTGTGAAGCAACTGTGCTAACCACTATGCTACCATGCTGCCCACATGAAAAGGTTCTTTCACTTAAGACCACTTTCCCAGGTGGGGGCCCACCTCTGTGTTGTCGAGATCCTGCTACATGGCTTGTCATCCATCCTGAAGGGTCCTGGAGAAGGAGACCGAATTAGGTATATCTCTGGGCCCGACCCTTGGTCAGGGGTGACGGAGGAGTTCCCGAGTGAATTTTAAAATTGACTGCCAATGTTTTTGTAATATTGATTTGGAGGCAGGTTGCATCAGATTTGATGGCATCAACATATCCTGTCTTCGAGGCCAGGGATCGATCTGACTCACCAGTCACTGGTCCTGCATTGTCCTGTTCCTGATGCTTGGTGTAAGGGGTTTGAGGTGGTTGAACTGGTCAAGTCCTCCCTCGCCAGCGGGGACCTAGGCTGTAGACCGTCTGATTGCATGGCAGAAATAATGATGTTTCTTACTTCAATGGTCGGAAGCCCTGAGAGATTCTGAAGAGTGCTCATTGATCTTGCTTTATTCTTGGCTTTTGCTTATTTGTGTGACTGGGAAGATGTCTTTATCCTGAGGACTGCCCTGCAGCTCATCTGTTAACCTGAACATTACTCCCCGTTGATAATGTTGCTGCTTTCTTGAAGCAGTGTTTTTTTCTACAGGGGAGCGTGATGGCGTGTCCCATTGGTTATCATGATTTGCCAAATAGGAAAAAGGACTAGTTCACAGTTTCCCAGTGAGTTCCGCCTGGCCTTAAGGGGGTGGGAAGGTTAATAATCGGGACTGATTGGTGGGGGGGGGGGGGGGTGGGGGGGGGGGGGGGGGGAGAAAGAGTCCTGTAGTGGGGGGGGGGGGAGTGTCCTGTAGTGGGGGAAGAAGGGTCAGCACGTAGGACATCAGGTGAGTGGGCGAGTCATTTAGGGGGCTGAAGGGTGTCCCCTGGGAGTTTGCGGGTCAATGTGGCACTGTGCAATAGTTGCCCAGAATTGGTTTTAATTCTAACTATTGATGTAACAGCCGGCGCCATCCGAAATGTGCGATTTAAATCACACTTTTTGGATGACCCCCAGTGCAGGGCAATTACCCAGGGGAAGTTTGGACTTCCAGGCAATTACCATGAAAACCATACCCCTGAACGTCTGAAGGGGATTCCCAGTGGATCTGGTCTATCCCCCACCCCCAATACCACGCCCTGAGGCTCGAGTGTTACAGCCAGGGGTGGAACAACAACAGAGGATTACATGCCAGTCAATAATGGAAGCAGCATGCAATAGTCATAACTAGGGGATCCCAGAATAAATATCAAAGCTCTATAACCCTGTCACATTTAGTCATGAATGGTGGTGGACAATTAAACAACTGACAGGAGGAGGCGGCTTCACAAATACCTCCATTCTATAGGGGAAACCAACACAACAGCATAAAGGACAAACTGAAACATCTTCAACTATCTTCAGTGACAGTGCCATGTGGATAATCTATCTTGGCCTCCTTTTGAGGTTTTCAGCATTCCAGATGCCAGTTTTCTGCTAATTCACTCCACATGATATCAAGAAATAGGTTAAGGTACTGAATACTGCAAATATATAGGCCCCAAGAACATTCTGGCGATAGTCCTGAAGATTTGTGCTGGAACTAGCCATACAGCAGTGCGGTACAGCTACAACAGTGGCACCACCAATGTTGAAATTTGTCCAGATACCTCCCCTCCACAAAACGGAAGGGCAAATCCAAACCACCACATTACCACCTCATCAATCCACTCTTAGATCACCAGTAAAGCAATAGAAGGTATCGCTGGCTGTGCTGTGGTCCAAATGTGACACAAAGACCTGAATTCAGGAAGTGAAGTGAGAGTTGCTGCCCTTCATATCAACGTGGGACCAAGTAGCCTAAATTGAAAGCCTCGCAACTGGTTTTGAATCCTACCTAACATAAAGGTCATTGTTGGTAAAGGTCAATCATTTGAGATCCAGGACTTGCTCGTGATAGTGTCCCAGATCCACCCAGTTTCAACTGCTTCATCAATGGCCTTCCCTCCATAAGGTCAGATGTGGCGATGTGTGTTCAATAGAGTTTGCAACTCCTATACTGAAGCAGTCCACATCCATATGCAGCAAGACCTGGATAATGTTCAGGCCTGGGCTGATAAGCAGTAACATTATTTTCACATAGGTCCCAGGCAATGATCATCTCCAACAAGAGAGAATCTAGCCATCTTTCCTTATATTCAAAAGCATTACCATTGTTGAATTCCCCAACTTTAACATCTTGGGGGTTACCATTGAGCAGAAGGTTAACTGGACACACCTTATAAATCCTGTGACGACAAGAACAGGCCAGTGGGCTGAAAATTCCCCAGTGGGCAACTCACTCCCTGATTCCCCAAAGGGCAGGTCTCCAGCTAGGGTGGAGCAAGGGTACATATGGTGCTAATCACTAGGGCCCGTGCCTTTGTGGGGGTTGGGAAATACTGCTCATGTGGATACTTCACACCTCAACATGTTCGCAAGCAAGAATCCGGCAGGAACTCCGCTCCAAGGCAAAGTTCTGTGGTAGCAGCAGTTCTTGGAACAAGGGCCATAGACCATGCAGCAATGTGTTTCAACAGCCAGAATGCATTCTGGGTTATGTTATTTACCCTTTCTCGCACTCTGACCCTTCTGTGCAGGTGCAAACCTGCTGAAGAGCTACAGTTTTAGGGAGGGATGGTACTTTTTGTGGTCATGTCACTGGATTAATAATCCAGAGGACCAGACCAATGCTCTGGGACATGGGTTCAAATCCAACCATGTTAGCTGGTGGGATTCAGGTTCAATAAATAAAAAATCTGGAATTAAAAAAAGCTAGTCTCAGTCTGACTTGAAATAATCTCACAAGTCACTCAGTTCAAGGGTAATTAGGGAACGGACAACAAATGCTGGCCTTCCAGCGATACCCATATTCCATGAAAGAGCAAAGAAAAAACAAATGAGTCCCCAGCGCAATTGGAGCATTAGACAGGATTGAGAGGAAACATAGCTTGTCACATCACTGTCATCCCAAAGCTTTCGTCAAATGAGTGAGAGCACAAACAGAAGCTGATCAGTGTTTTGGAGAACAGAGATACGCAAAGAAAACTGTGTCTGAGAGGTGATCTCTTTATTCTCCAGAGCTTCCAGGTGCTCAGAACAAAGAGACAACCTCTCAAAAAAATTTGTTGGAAAAATAAACAGCTGCTCCTCGGAGTTAATGCACCCCTGAAGAGCTAAATATATATACACACCCTTAATCCTCCTTTTGAAACTTCCTGGACCTGTCAATGAAAAAACTTATGAAAGGCAATTATAACTATCCCAGAATAGATCACAATGGTGGCTGGGATACTGGACAGTGACCCCAGTATTTTATTTTAAGTTTGTGAGACTGAGAGGAAAGGATACCTCATTCCAGAAGTGATTGCACAAAAACAAACTTTATTACTAACACAGCACTAAAATCCATAACATCACACAAGACCCCGAAAACAATATTGCTCAATACTGTGAATACTCTTTTTTTTTTAAATATTTGTTTCAATTTTTAGAGTACCCAATTCATTTTTTCCAATTAAGGGGCAATTTAGCGTGGCCAATTCACCTACCCTGCACATCTTTGGGTTGTGGGGGCGAAACCCACGCAGACACGGGGAGAATGTGCAAGCTCCATACGGACAGTGACCCAGAGCCGGGATCGAACCTGGGACCTCGGCGCCATGAGGCTGCAGGGCTAACCCACTGCGCCACCGTGCTGCCCCATACTGTGAATACTCTTAACTGCTATCTTTATTCCCACTTAAACAACAAGAAAATAAACAATTTCTGCTCTCAAACCACCTTAAACACCAATGACACAGAGATATTCTTTGAGAAAGTGACACTGCTTTACAGAAAGAAATATGACTCCTGTCAGAAATTCTGGCTGTATGTCTTCAAAAGCTATTTCAACTGGACTGTTTCAACTCCCCCTTGTCCTCAGACAGGTCTACAGTGCTTTAAAGACTGTTAATTGTCTTTTAGCTAAACTGAAGAGAGGAAATCCTGACTTCATCAAGAACAGAACTGAATTGAAAATGCTTTCTCAAAAAGCTTGATGCCTTAGCTCCACCCAGCAATTACATCATCCCACCAAGCTGGAAACTAATTAACTCGCAGGGAATTCCCCTTAGTTAAAACAAGATTGCACTAGTTTAAGTTTTAATGATGGCTAATTGCACCTCTGGCTCCAAAATGTTTTGTTGTTTTTCAACTTAAGATACTTTGAAAACATGTTTTCAGCAGTCAAACACACTTTAACCCAAGGTTTTAACCCTTTACTTCACCAAATACTTATCGTACAATATATCTGAAATTCCTACATTTATAACACAATGGTTGATTAAATTGAATGTACACAATGCAGTTCAAAGCTTTCAGGCTCCTAGGCAGACACACAGGCTAGAAAACATTAAAGGGCAATGAAATTAACTGTGGGAAAAAAAAACACTTCAAAGGTTTTCACCACATTCAATGGACTATTTTTATCTTCATCTCACAGATTTTGAACTTGGCATGCTGTCAGGCAGTTTAAAGGGTATAAAGGCTGCAGATGGGAAAAGAAGCCAAACGGTCCCCCTTACATCCCAGCTCCCATGAAGGACCAGCTACAGCACCTTGAAGGCATTTTTAAGGAAGGTACTCACCCTCTTGCCACCCCTCAGATTGCTAGCTCCAAGGTTGGCACTGCCAAGTGGCAGGGCCTGAAGGGGAGGGGGTGATGGGGGCAGGGCTGAAAGGGGGTGAAGAAGGAAACTGAAGGGGGGGGGCCTTGCCAGCGATCTACCAGATTGGGGGGGGGGCGGGTGCTGCAGCAGCATTGAGAGATTGTGGAGTCTTGGTCTCTGAGGAACAGGACTCGTCAGAGAATTTAGGACCCGCTTCTCTCAGGTCTAATGAGAACACCGGTGTTCCATTGAATGGCACGTCGATATCATTCCTAGAACCAATGGGAATCACTCCGGTTTTGCTGCTGGCTGGATCACTTAGTTTCCAATCGAGAGAATTGTGCCCATTGGCTCTTTAAGGACAGTGAGGGTATTTAGCAGCAATTATGTAGCTAATTCCAATTGTTCAACAAAGTGTAACTTTTGCAAGGGTTTTTCTAATGAGACTAACAGCGCATGAGTGGAAGTTCTTGTAAATTCAGGTGATTTTCCACTGAATGCAGTCTGGAGGTGCTTCAGCAGTTCACCTTCTGGAGATGCATATAATCACTGACAGCAACTTTTGGATTTCTGCATTTGCGGACGTTAAAAGTTGCTGTCTGTAGGGTGAAGATGCTAAACAGTGAATGTTTTGCTATAATCGCTATTGTGAAATCTCTGCCATGACACAACTAACTCCACAATCCTCTTTAAATACATGAATAGGATGGGAGTAGAGGGATACGGACCCCGGAAGTGTAGAAGATTTTAGTTTAGACAGGCAGCATGGTTGGCACAGGCTTGGAGGGCCGAAGGGCCTGTTCCTGTGCTGTCCTTTTCTTTGTTCTTTGTTCTTAGATGCTGCACGTCCTTTTATTTCTGGAAGCTCCAGCGTGAAAGTGTCTGAATATATTTTCAATAGCAAAAAAATTGATTTGAAAAATCCTGTCAGCATGGTGTGAAAGCTTAAAACCAAATTACAATAAATTCTTACCTTTCCATTATTTTTATTATTCAGATTTGTAGGAACCATATCAGAGTAGAACATGAAAATGTAATTGGAGGCTTACACATTGAATTCACCAGAATCAAGATTAGACATCGTCCTTATTATTATTATTAAGGCAAGCCTACTTGTGACACTAATGGAGATTATTATATAATTTTCAATGGAGTTCCTTGAGTCTACTTGGCATCTACATCTGAACTACTGGACTCTACTCTGTACACAACATTTTCTGGCGTCTACCCCCTCACTATGCCATGATGTGGAGATGCCGGTGTTGGATTGGAGTGGGTACAGTAAGAAGTCTTACAACACCAGGTTAAAGTTCAACAGGTTTGTTTGGAATCACTAGCTTTCGGAGAACTGCTCCTTCATCAGGTGCGCTCCAAAAGCCCCGGGGTGGGCCCCACGGTGGCCTGGCCCGCGATCATTGCCCACCGTTCTGCGTGCCGGCCTGTGCCGTGGGAGCACCTCTTCCTTCTGTGCTGGCCCCTGTCGGGCTCCGCCATGGCTGGCGCAGAGAACACGCCCCCCCTGCGCATACGCCAGAATACGCCGGCTGGCCTGCGCATGCGCGGAGCCACGCCGGCGGTTCTGCGCATGCGTTAACTCGTGCAGTCCCTTCAGCGCCAGCTGGCGCGGCATGAACCCCTCCGGCACCGGAGAATTCCGCTACTTCCAGTCAGCCCGACACCAGAGTGGTTCGTGCCGTTTTTGATGCCGGAGTCGGGCCAACGCACCGAACGCAGAGAATCCCACCCATTGATTCCAAACAAGCCTGTTGGACTTTAACCTGGTTTTGTACGACTTCTTACTGTTCCCTCACTATGCAAGTATGGAAAAGCTAAAATGTATTTCCTTAGAACTGTTGAATTCACTGTATGGTGCTTGTCACTTTTTTGATTCTTTCTTGGGATGTGGACCTTGCTGGCAAGGCTGACATTTGTTACCCAATCTTAATTATCCCTGGGAAGGTGGTGGTGAGCAATCCAATTGGTGCATGTATGCTCACAGTGCTGTTAGGGACAGAATTCCAGGTTCTGAACCAGCTACAATGAAGGAATGGTGAAAAAGATCCAAGTGAGAATGGTGTGTGATTTGGAAGGGTACTTGCAAGTTTTGGTGTTCCCATGCCTGTCCTAGGTGGTTGAAGTCACTGGTTTGGAAGGTGCTGTCGAAGGAGGCTTGGCAGGCTGACACAGTGCATCTTGCAGATGGTACACATCGCTGCCACTGTGTGCTAGTGATGGAGGGAGTGAATGCTTCAGCTGATGAAATGGAGTGCCAATCAAGAGGGGTGTTTTGTCCTGGATGGTGTCAAGTTTATTGAAAGTTATTGAAGCCACACTCATCTAAGCAAACAGAAGTATTCCATCACACTCTGACTTATGCCTTTTAGATGGTGGACAGCCTTTGGGAAGGCCAGGGGGAGAAATCATGGGCCCCAGTTCTTCTCCTGTTTCCGGGCCCTTTATTCCTCTTGCCCTCCACATCCTGCAGGCGCCCAGAATTGGGAACCAGAGTCACAGTGGAGTTGATGAGTTTTGTATAGATTTAGCAAATAATTCTTGACGTTTGTACTATGTGCGGAGTATGCACGTTCTCCCGGTGTCGGTGTGTGTTTCCTCCGGGTGCTCCGGTTTCCTCCCACAGTTCAGAGATGTGTAGATTAGATGGGATTGGCCATTCTAAATTGCCCTTAAGTGTCCAAAAAGGTTAGGAGGGATTATTGGGTTACGGGGATAAGGTGGAAGTGAGGACTGAAGTGGGTTGGTGCAGACTCGATGGGCCAAATTGCCTAGTTCTGCAGTATATGCACTATATGTTCTATGCCTCTATTTATAAAACCCATTGAAAGTTCAGCATGATGCACTTTAGAGCCATGACTTTGTCAAACAATTACACACAGCTTGGTCTTTCATATTATGCTACGAAATCTGCTTCTTGGAACTTGGCGCTCTGCAATACTCAGACAGCAACATCCAAAAGACTTGAACTTCAAGCACTGCAAGCATCAATCTTATGTACAAATCAGAATATATTGAACTAACTGTAATATATGCTATTGGCACATGACTCTTGGTTTCATTTCCAAGTTTAAAAATGGCAAAAAAACTTCCAGTAAATTATCACCAATCAATCTACCTGTGGATAATGTGCTACCTCTATTCACACATGTGGGCTTTCTTAATAGAAACATTGCACTTTGCATTGAGTGATAAACATTTTCTCACTTTAAATTGAAAGTAACCACACTTACAAATGGCCACATGGAGTTTATCATTGGAGAGCAAAGTACTACAGGTCTAGGAAATTTGAAATATAAATAGAAAATGCTGGAAAAAAATCAGCAGGCCAGACAGTGTCAATGGAGAGAGAAATGGAATTGAGGCGTGAGGTCCTGCACCATCACTGACCTTTGTTTCTCTGGGCACAGATAGTGCCAGATGTGCTGAGCATTTCTATTGGAGAAAAATAACCCTTTTTGCCAGTTGCCAAAAACAACCAGGCTTTCATTCCCATTCAACAAGAAACCAAACAGCAGCTGCCTGAGATCTGGTTTAATACACAGTTAACTATGAAAAAAATAACAAAATTAACGTCAAAACAATAAATTGTTTAAATGACAACTGAAGGACACAAGCAGCAGAGCCTTTTTGCTTAATTTTTGCCTTTTTGCTTAAGAAGCACAGCTGGAGAAAGACCCCAAGTCGTCGTCATCAGGGAAGCGGGAGTGGAGAAAGGCCAAGCTCAGGAGTAGGGTTCACCCAACACCAACCTTGCATTGGCACCTCTGCTGGCGTATCCTCTGAGCCCACCTCAGAGTGGACTGCGTTTCCACATGAGTTTTCCTCCTCTCCCAATCCAGTGTGTGGATAGGTTTTTTTGGGGGGGAGGCAGGGCGGAAGGAGGGACGGAGTGAGTGATAGGGTGAGTGCTGCATGGTGTGAAACCGGTTTTTGGCTCGCGCCCAATTCACTGGGCCATCGGATTCCCTGCACTGACTGACAGGCTGTCCAGAAGAATTGTGACCAATATATTTATTGAATAGCAAATTTCTCCATGATAATGGATAATATGAGGATTTAATTTTTATAAACACTTTATCTATCTTTATTTTCTCGTCCATCTTAATCCAATCCCAATCATCTATTTCCGCACTGTCGGCTAAGTGCTGTTGCTTCATTACGGACTGCAAAAACTAGGACATTTTGTGAAAACATTACATCAGGCCGTCATATGGGTAGATCTTAGCTCAGGTGAACCTGAAGTGCTGCGTGAAATTGACTGCACTATGTTGGCATTTCACATCACATTTACAATCAGAGCAGCATTAATCTAGTAGATAAACCTGACTATAAAAAGAAATCGGGATGAGTCACACATTAAACTTATCAGAGCACTGCAATAATTTTGGCAAAGAATTGGTGCAGGAGTCAAAAGGCTGATAAGTGTTTTAAAATTTGAAGTGTAAAAAAGCACTTTGGCTGCAACAGTATTTAAAAAGAAATTAAGCCAAGTTTCTAGCATTAAACATTTTAGATTTCTCAATGTATTTTCCCTATAGTAACTAGTCATTCTCATGCATGAAAAGCATTTGTGTGACCACCCAGCGTCAAATGAGTTAGTGGAGCACACGGTCCAGGGACTGGATTCTCCTCCCCGCCACGCCACATTTCTGCCCCGACCCGCCGGTGGCATACACGGTTACGCCGGCCGGTCAATGGGGTTTCCTATTGTGGGGCAGCCCCATGCCGTCAGGAAACCCCCGGGCACCGGAATAACGGAGAATCCCGCCGGTGGAGAATCCCACCCAACACCAATATGTGACAATACTCCTCAACTTCTACATGTGAAACCCTCTTTAAATATTTTTCTTACTAAACTGCTGTTTGTGGCCCAACATATAGATGCACACAATTAAAGAAAATTATTGTGGACTCACCCCATTTAATGGGTATGCCTTCCATCCCAGCTCTCCTAGCGCAGCTGTTGTGTCTAGTAGTACAACTAGAAATAAGTAAAATGTCAATATTAGAATTTAGTTGTCATTTTCAGTGATACCAACGTATAATCAAAGTTGGTAATGTTCATTTTGCAGAGTCAAATAACGGTACAAGCTTTCTGTGCACACGGCACAAAAAGTTATACGCTTACCCAAAGAGAAATGCTGGAAAATTACAGCAGGTCTGGCAGCATCTGTAAGGAGAGAAAAGAACTAACGTTTCAAGTCCAGATGCCCCTTTGTGAAAGCTATATGGCTATCTATCCGATGATGCTGTGATCTCAAGAATAGTGGAGTCTATCCAGGAACAGTTAAATTGGTGAATTTAACAGCAAAAAAAATATTTCAAAAGATTTTAACAAATATTCACAAGACATTTTGAACAATTGATAAATCTGGAATACATGTCTGTGAAACACAGTGAAGCATATTAGACATATTAACAGTTGCAGTCAAACCCATGTGCTGCATTCAATCCTGAAGTAAGCAAAGCCCTGAATATTACAAAGACTCAATTTTATTACCTACCCAACTTGATGCACAGTATGGGAATTTTCTATTGCATGGAGATGAGTCGCTAACATTATTTTATTTTGTTTCCTTTTGGGGAAGACTGATTAAAATTACCATTATTTTCATTTGTTTTGTTTGACAAGAATTTGTTCTGAATGGTGGATTTAATGGATCCTAATCATTTAGCCCTTTGGGACAAAGAACAAACTTGAATGTACATATTATTCTTCACAGTTTCATATGTACCAATGAACATTACAGCTGATCAATTATTTTTGAAGCATAGTTACTTTTGTAAAGTAGGAACCATAGCAACAAATTTGCACACAGCAATGTGATAATGACCTGATAATTAACTATAATAGTGTCAGTTGACATATTAATATTGGCCAGAACTCTGAAGGTTGGGAAAGGCAATTTATAACTGCAAGTTCTCTCTTTTTCACAATCGTCAGTTGATCTGGTATAAGAGGTAGAAACATAGGAGTAGGCCATTCAGCCTACTTCGCCATTTAATATGATCAAGGCTGTTCATCCAACTCAGTAACCTGTTCCTGTTTTGCCCTCGTGTCCTTTGATCCACTTTGCCCCAAGTGCTAGATTTAACACGTTCTTGGAAAACATACAACGTTTTGGCTTCAATTGCTTCCAGTGGTAGCCAACTCCAAGGCTTACCAGTCTCGGTGAAGAGATTTCTCCTCATCTCAGTCCTAAAAGGTTTATCCTATTTCCTTTGACTATGAACCATGTTTCTGGACACGCCCCCACCATTGAGAACATCCTTCCTCCATCTACCCTGTCTAGTGTTGTTAGACTTTTATAGGTTATGAAATTCCACCCCTCCCCCCAATTCTTCTGAATATGTACCTGACCACTTAATTTCTCCTCATACGTCAGTCCTGTCAGCCCAGGAATCATTCTGGTAAACCTTCTCTGCACTCCTTCTATAGCAAGAGCATCCTTCTTCAGATAAGGAGCCCAAAACTGCAAACTACATTCCAGGGCCCTGTATAATTGCAGCAAGACATCCGTGCTCCTGTTCTCGAATCCTCTCGCTATGAAACATACCATTTGCCTTTATTACCTCCTGCTGCACCTGCATGTTTACCTTCAGTGACTGGTGTATGAGGGCACCAAGCTCTCACTGCAATCTATAGTCATTCATACAATAATCTGTCTCCCATTTTTTTGCTACCAAAGTGGATAACCTCACATTTAACCACATTATTCTGCATACGTCATGCATTTGCCCACTCACTCTGCTTGTCCAAATCACTCTGAAACATCTCTGCATCCTCTTCACAACTCACCCTCCCACCCAGATGGTTACTAGACACAGGGAGATCGGGAGATCCTCCCCTTACCTTTCTAGAGACTGCAAAATTCATGCCATGGAGTAAGGTTGAATGTATACCTCACTGTAATACTTCCCTTAGTTGTGTGTCAGCCTATTTGGCCACTCCAATAATTCTGTGTTTAATGTAACATATAGCTTACTCTCAATGCTATTTGTATCGTATCTAGTAGTTAGCTATATTTTTAAACAGTTGCTATAAATACAATGTGACACAATGTTTAATTATTTATCTATTGAAACATTTACGACAGTCATAAATTAAACACGGCAGTTTTATTCCTGATCGTCACCCTTTTGTTTAATAGCAGCACAGTGCTAAATAGTCTTAACAACCAAATAGGTCACCTTTATATATGTGCTACAAAAACATTCGGCAGGATGCTGGCAGAATCCTGAAACTAAGCTGCAATGCGCGAATGCAGACAGAAGCTCATTATTTATTCAAACACTTCTGTGTCAGGCACCAAACACTAGATATGCCTCCAAGATGTACTGCAAAACCAAACTGTAATTGTTATACAATATTTGCCTCCCTGAATAAAACTCATTGGTGAATTACTGGGAAACAAATTCTGATGGTCGTACTTTTGCACTTGATTACCTAGATTACTAAGAAACTGTTACTTAAAGCCCATTTAAGAACATACATCTGCATTTAAGAATTTTTGCTAAATTCCAGTCATGTGATAAACACAAATCTCCTGGTCCTCATCTGTAGCCATTTAATTTTTAGCACTGCTAAAAGAAAATCATTTAGAAACATTCTTACTGTATTTTTTGATTCTACAGTTCTCTGCATTAATTTAAGTTATTTACAAATGTGGTTTAATTTGTTTCTTGGCAGCTCATTAGAGTAGTGCCTTGTTACGCTTCTGATGGAATGCATCAAGGATATATAATGCATTCATGAATAGGGTTGCTCTATTTTTATAACATTGTAAATACCTACTGCACAGATCATGGCAAAATTGAATCTAAACAATGTTTCTTTCCTCCCAGTATGGATAATGAGTCCCAAGAAGCAGACTGAAAAAATAAATGACGTTATTTTTGTCACTGAACGTCTTAAGGAGCTACAGTGAAACTACAAAAAAAGTACTTCCTGACTTTATTTTTGCTCATCAAGGTTGAACGCATCAGGTGCACAGGAAAGGAACATTCCTCACTATTTTTGTACCAGCAATACCCATACTTGTCTGGCAGAGATTAAACAAAGGGCAAGATTCCTTCAGTGGTGTCTCCCAATGTACTTTCATGATTCCATCGGTATATTTCTACTTATGCTTCCAACCTACTTCTGGATTTTTAAATGTGAGGCTGCCAATTTAGTGTAACCAAGGACAAACTAGCAGCAGCTACGTGTGATGGGACAGCAGCCACTGAGTACAGAATTGAACTTGCCCAGAGCACCTTTCATTTATGGCCATGAAAACCGGGGGTGGGAGAAGATTTCCTTCCATCATCCTAGGCTCGATTCTAGCCATCACTCTGAAGACAAATGGAGCATGTTCAGATCCAAAATCCCAATGCAGGCACGGGTATGGTGAAATAGAACTCGAACTGGAGCAATCTAGCACCAATACTTTAAATTAATACTCAAGTTTCTTTTAGGTTAGATATCCTTATAAACATTGTACATTAACAAAAGAACGCAAAAGCATCTTTATAACAATACAATGTGAGCTGCTTCACTTAGATTTTTTTATTGCAACCATTTTGTTACTTAAAAAAAAATTGGTGTGTTGATCTCCCACAACAAATAGAAATGCTTTCAACCACTTCACTACAAATACTACAAATCTGTAGTATTTGTGCTACAGATCTGCTAATTAAAAATCAAACATATTTTAAAATTCTTTCAATTTCAGGAAAACAAACTTCCCACTGAGCATTTTTGTGCCTACAATGGGAGAAAAGTAACTAAGTGAAATAAAATTAAATATTTCCTCACTTAGAAAGCTAAATACAAATTCATTCATCAGGCCATAGTGAAAGCTTTCTGAGCTGAACAAAATGTGCAATCTTATAGAAAGCCACCACAAGTAGGCTGAATTGTTCCCAGCAATGTCTTTGGATCACATGTCAAACGCTGGAAAACGATATATCAAAAGATGGCCACTTTGAAGCAGCTTGGTGACCAAGGGTGTGATTCAACTAATTAGGAACAAAGTCCCATAGCAAGCACGTTTAGTCACGTATTTCCTGGCGCACACAGCATCTCGCGTTGTATGAGGGGCCGCAGCAGGGAACGCGCGGGTGAAACCGCACATAACCCCATTTTGTCCACAGGGGAGTGCCCCATTTTGTCCACAGGGGAGCGCCGTCTCCATCCCACCACACCAGGAAATGCGCACCGTGGCCGGACGGAGAACCCCGCCCCATATTTTTCTTTAATATATTTTCAAAAAGCTATGAATTGTGATTAAATAGATTCCTTCAGCTGGATTCTCCGTTCCTGAGATCAAGTGTTGACATCGGGGCAGGATTAGTGGAGTACTACAATAGCAAAACTGGCGCCGCACTTGGACCAATTCACTGACCGTTGAGGGGCTAGCACCAGCCACGTGGAATACGATCGATTCCAACGGAAAACTGCCAGATTTGCTGGGCTTGTGATTGGCACTCGAGAGGCTGACAAGCTGCAGCCACATACGAACACTCCACTCTCCGCACACACTCATCCCAGCCAACAAGAAGCACAGGGTGCGCTGGAGCCCATCCCGTTGATGGGTCGGCTGGGTCCAGTGGGTACCTAGGAGGGCTGGTGTGAGGAGCCACCCATATGACCCACGGCACTGAGTTCACAATGTGCAGTCGTATGGCTGCCTGGTAGGCAGCGGTAATGGTGGTGTATGCCCATCCATCCTGACCCCACAGCCCATCTCCTGGCCACCCGCCACTACTCCCCCCCGCTCCAGGCAGAAGCCCCCCCGGCTAGCGGCACAACTGTCAACACACTATAGCAATGTTGGACACCTTCTGTACTCCCTCTCTCCCCCCAGCAGCCACCCACCTGTTTCTGAATTTTTGAAAGCAAAGGTTATCCTCGCCGTCGGGAATCCCCCCCCCGCCGGTGGAGGCATAGGATCTCGGAGGCATACCAGCAACAAGTGTTCACTCCTGCAGCAGAAGCTGATGCAGGTTTCTGAGATCCTGAACTGTCAAAGGCAGAATGCACAAAATGTCTGACGCCTAATGGAGCCAAACTCTAAGGAGAAGAAGAAAGAACTCTCAAAGGCTAGTGACTTGGCTGGCTTCAGGCTGAACCCGGTGGTCCTTCGGGGTCCAGCACTGAGGCAGTTTAAAGATTAAGATGGACAATTTATCGATTCTGGTGGAGATGGCAGCTGTTCGGTTGAGTTCTTTACAAATGCCGCCGCCTGTGGCACTTGTGTGTCAAAATCACAAGACAAGGTTCAAAACTTGCAGAGAATGGACGCACTCTCTCAGGGTCTCGCTTCTTCAACATCTTGTTTGCTTGTGCACTGGTCTACAGTGAAAACAGCTGCCTAAATACACAAAGGGCAAGCTAACTTGGCACATAACCCTCATTTCCCAACTGCCTAGTGATTCAAATATGTTCAGGGCCAGTGGCTCCAATTGTCTGGTTTATATGGTCAGATTCCTTTCATAGTCAGAGTCCCATTGTCCTAGTGATTATGTCTAATGGTTTGTCCCTACTCAGCTGAGTATATCCAGGTGAGTTGGGATGCTTTGCAAATGGGATAGGAGATGGTTCATGGTCCTTCAAAGCTCCTTCAATGCAATTGTTCCTGGTGAGGCTTTGCAGGCAGGCAGTCTCTATTTCAGGAGAATGTGGAAAGTATATTTATGTAAATGTTCAGCCACAAGTCATTGAAATGTGGCTTTAGTTTTCAAAAATTCAATTAGTGGTTTCTAGCCAGAAAATTCAATCATTTTTAGAAAACATGGTTTCCTGAAAAGAATAAAAATTATGTCCATCCAAGCTGCGTTCTATTTTTGGGTAAAAATCTTCTTTTCCAAATTGTTTTCCCTCACATTTGGATTTTGGTTTATTTTCACGTGTACTAAGGTACAGTGAAAAGTATTGTTCTGTGTACAGTTCAGTCAGATCATTCCACAAATGAAAAAACAAAGGATATACATAAATAACAAATGTAAATACATAGGCACAGGCGTCGGATGAGTCTATGGTGTAGTACTACTCAGTAGAGAAGGTGTGTGAAAAGATCAGATCAGAGATCAGATCAGTCCATAAGAGGGTCATTCAGGAATCTGGTAACAGCCGGGAAGAAGCTGTTTTTGAACTCGTTAGTGCGTATTCTCAGACTTTTATATCTCCTGCCCAATGGGAAGTTGAAAGAGAGAGTTGATGGGCGGGATTCTTCCATACCCGGCAGGGCATGGGGTCCCGGCGGGACGGAGTGGCGTGAACCACTCCCACATCAGGCCGCCCCAAAGGTGCGGAATACTCCACACCGTTCGGGGCTAGGCCAGCCCCGGAGAGGTTGGCGCCCCGCCGGCCGGCATGGAAGGCCTTTGGCGCCGCACTAGACGGGGCCGAAGGGACTCCGCCGGCCGGCGCAGGTCTGCGCATGCGCGGGAGCATCAGCGGCTGTTGAATTCATGCATGTGTCGGCCACCATGGAGGCTTACATGGCTGGCCCCATGGCACAGGCCCACCCGCGGATCGGTGGGCCTCGATCGCGGGCCAGGCCACAATGGGGGCAACCCCCGGGGCCAGATCGCCCTGCGCCCCCCCCCCCCCCCCCCCCAGGACCCCGGAGACCACCCGCGCCGCCAGGTCCCGCCGGTAAGGGACCATCTCTAATTTACGCTGGCGGGACCTGCATAGATCGAGCGGGACTTCGGCCCATTGCGGGTCGGTGAATCGCCGGGGGGGCCGATTCCCGCCCCTGCCAGTTCTCTGGCTCCAGAGAATTCGGCGGCCGGCAGGGGCGGGATTCACAACCTGGCGGGGGGTTGGAGTATCCCGCCCAATGTGTCTCATGACCAACCTCTCGAAGCACATCATAGTGATAGAAGTCAATGCCATTGGCACATTGCCTGATTCTTCTTTGGCACCAGCATGATGGCGGTCCTCTTGAAGCAGGTGGGAACCTCGGAACGAAGTAGGGAAAGTTTGAAGATGTCTGCAAACACACTCGCCAGTTGGACATTTACAGAGTCCCCACCCAATAAGCTGGAGAAGCAACCTGCTCCAAGGTTTCAACCTATTCTGATCCCTCCTAACCTTCACTTGGCCCTTCCTCACGGTAATGTAGCTACCACCAAGTCAACAACTCATGGTGCTCATGTTGTTTTCTAATCTCCATTGCATTGAAAAATTAGATTCAACTAATTTAAAAAGGGACTGAATGTAGTATATAAAAGGTTATTTTGGAACGGCAAAGTAAACTGTGACAGTAAAACAACGCAACACAAATTTCTAATGATGAAAGCACAGCATCAGAAGTATTTCTTTCAAGTACAGCATGATCGTCTGGAAATGGAATCCTTGGTAAAGTGGCGGAGGCAATACAAACCAAATCACTTAAGAAATAATTAAATGCTATAAAGGGGTCAAGGATAGGGTTGTTCTGGATGGATGAATCAAAATGGGCTTAATCGCCTTCTTCACAGGAGTATCTTATCATCTTGACAAGTGAATCTTCACATCTTTGAATTATTTTGAAAATGAGGCCATTGCAATTACTGCATGTCCAGTGAAATCCTGGAATATATTTAATCGAATTTGAACATTCAGGCACACTGAATAATTTGCTCAAGTCTAAATAATGCTTTTTTTTTGTTGAGGTAAAGGTTCTCGATGCCCATTTCCTCTTCTGCCTCATGGAATCACAATCTTTCCCACATCAGGTACAGTGTGGCCTCATGCAAAATCAAGTACCTTTTACACTTACTCCAGCAATCTGTTTTAATTCAAACTTCAGAAACAATTAACCTGTCTTCCACTTTCCACATCAGTTATCCTCTTGTGGTCTCAGTGAAATTATCACATGTGGAAGCATTTCTGCACCACATCCATGTTCCTTCAAAATTAGATTAAGCTGGAAAACTGATTTCACATAGGCTTTTTCCTCAGCAAACTGAAAAGGTATTTCTCCCCATCACCAACATCGAGCTCAAACCCAGGTCCCATAAGTCATTACATAATGTGCAATGTGCTAATCTATTATGTCTTCTGTATTCTCACCCTCTTTTAAATTGAGCCATTCCTAAAGAGGGAAAGAAATATCATACACTAGAATGATTCACTTAATTAAGCAATTTCAGCAATAGTGCTGGAAGAAGAGATTGTTTTTGAGCCAAAACTCTCGTATGACTATTGCAAATTTGACAAAAGATCACTTTCTCACCTATGCATAGATGTATAGAAAGGTCGTGGTCAAAGGATGACCGCTATGTAATATTTACTCATAGGTTGCTTAAATTCTAGGTCATGGAGTAAGGGTAAAGACGGCCTGCTGCAGGCCTTATGCAGATTGTGTCCTTCCAATAATATTAGCGACAGAATTTCAAGATGTTGGCCTAACCAGCAACGTCCACATCCCATAAATGAATAATTTTTTAAAAATAGTAATTTGGCCCTGTGGCTAAGACGCAGTGATAGTTGAAGTCCGGGAAGCATGTGACTTGGAAAAGAGTTGGAGATGATAATGCTCCCATAATATTGTTGTGTCCTGCTCTGTAGTAGTCGTCACAAGTAGGAAGGTGACATTGAAGCAAGCTTAGTAAGTTGTGGAGAATTCTGAGACTGTACTGGTGCATCAAGAGTGAAGGTGGGTGGAGTCCAGGAATGGTGCCATTGATCAAACAGACACTTGGGTGGCACTCTTGTCCCCAAATTCCTGTTCCAAAACATGCCTTTTCCATCTATTTGCAGGGTCAATTAGAGACAACACAAGCAAGAAGATGGGAAATATCAAAGTTATGATCCTTGATACTTTTGCTTTACAGAGAAATAGGTTGGGGATATTGCATTGCACGCAGAAGCAACACAGTTCTTGTTAAATAAATTTCATTTTATGTTCAAATAAATTGGGAATTATTGAGTTTTTAATTAAGCAATGTAAAGAAAACAGCAGAATAAGGATTTTCACTTTTATGAAAAAGTAGAACAAATTAATTTCAAACTAATGCTTGAGTGTCTGTTGGTCCCAGGGTCAACTGAAGCATTTAGAAGGGAATTAGACTCGTATCTGAAAAGGAAGAATGTGCAGGATTATGCAGAGAAGGCAGGGGAAGGCACGAGGTGAGTTGCTCATTCGGAGAGCTGATGCAGGCACGATGGGCCAAACAGCTTCATTCTGTGTCGAAATAGCTGTGTTATGGCTATTCAGCGGATGGTAAAATGCAACATATTGATTGATTCTAGCACAACACCACTTATGACCCTGTAGTTACTGACCTTCAATAGAACAAAGAAAGAAAACAAAGAACAAACAAAAGTACAGCACAGGAACAGGCCCTTCAAGCCCGTGCCCACCATGTTGCCCTTCTAAACTAAAATCTTCTACACTTCCTTGGGTCCATATCCCTCTATTCCCATCCTATTTATGTATTTGTCAAGATGCCCCTTAAATGTGACTATTGTCCCTGCTTCCACCATCTCCTCCGGCAGCGAGTTCCAGGCACCCTTTACCCTCTGTGTAAAAAAACTTGCCTTGTACATCGTCTCCAAACCTTGCCCCTTGCACCTTAAACCTATGCCCCCTAGTAATTGACCTCTCTACCCTGGGGAAAAGCCTCTGGTTATCCAAGGGATAGGGATTGACACTGCATCAATATGATCATGGCAAATCTTGGGCTTCCATGTAGATGTTCCATTCTATGGCTCCTCGATTCCCTGAGACACCAAAGATCTCTGCATCCCAGCCTTAAATGTATGGAACATCTACATGGATAGCGTATTCCCAGGATTCACAATCCTTTGAGTGAAGTAATTTCTTCAGATCTCAGTCCTAAGTGATCGGCCTCTTAACCAGAGACTGTGCCCCCTTGTTCTAGATTCCCCAATCAATGGAAACAAGCTCTCAGCCTCTACCTAATCGTACCTTCAGAATCTTGTCTTTTCAATGAAATTTCCTCGAATTCTTAGGAACTCCATGGAATATAGGCCCAATTTATTCACCCTCTCAGCTGAAGGCAACCCCCTCATCCCAAGGGCTACTCAGAGCAGAGCTGATTCCAGGTCTCCAATCATCTCCACTCTGATCAGGAATGGTGGGTCATAAGATGTGGGCCTTAGTTTAGATGCTCATTACATAATGCAACATTTTTAAGGCAAATTTTCTGCTCAAAGCTTTCTGATAAATAATGACTTGCCTAATGTACTAGAACATAGAACGATACAGCGCAGTACAGGCCCTTCGGCCCTCGATGTTGCACCGACATGGAAAAAAAAAACTAAAGGCCATCTAACCTACACTATGCCCTTATCATCCATATGCTTATCCAATAAATTTTTTAATGCCCTCAATGTTGGCGAGTTCACTACTGTTGCAGGTAGGGCATTCCACGGCCTCACCACTCTTTGTGTAAAAAACCCACCTCTGACCTCTGTCCTATATCTATTACCCCTCAATTTAAGGCTATGTCCCCTCGTGCTAGCCACCTCCATCCGCGGGAGAAGGCTCTCGCTGTCCACCCTATCTAACCCTCTGATCATTTTGTATGCCTCTATTAAGTCACCTCTTAACCTTCTTCTCTCTAACGAAAACAACCTCAAGTCCATCAGCCTTTCCTCATAAGATTTTCCCTCCATACCAGGCAACATCCTGGTAAATCTCCTCTGCACCCGTTCCAAAGCTTCCACGTCCTTCCTATAATGAGGCGACCAGAACTGTACGCAATACTCCAAATGCGGCCGTACTAGAGTTTTGTACAACTGCAACATGACCTCATGGCTCCGGAACTCAATCCCTCTACCAATAAAGGCCAACACACCATAGGCCTTCTTCACAACCCTATCAACCTGGGTGGCAACTTTCAGGGATCTATGTACATGGACACCGAGATCCCTCTGCTCATCCACACTACCAAGAATTTTACCATTAGCCAAATATTCCGCATTCCTGTTATTCTTTCCAAAGTGAATCACCTCACACTTCTCCACATTAAACTCCATTTGCCACCTCTCAGCCCAGCTCTGCAGCTTATCTATGTCCCTCTGTAACCTGCAACATCCTTCCGCACTGTCTACAACTCCACCGACTTTAGTGTCGTCTGCAAATTTACTCACCCATCCTTCTATGCCCTCCTCTAGGTCATTTATAAAAATGACAAACAGCAACGGCCCCAGAACAGATCCATGTGGTACGCCACTCGTAACTGAACTCCATTCTGAACATTTCCCATCAACTACCACTCTCTGTCTTCTTTCAACTAGCCAATTTCTGATCCACATCTCTAAATCACCCTCAATCCCCAGCCTCCGTATTTTCTGCAATAGCCGACCGTGGGGAACCTTATCAAACGCTTTACTGAAATCCATATACACCACATCAACTGCTCTACCCTCGTCTACCTGTTCAGTCACCTTCTCAAAGAACTCGATAAGGTTTGTGAGGCATGACCTACCCTTCACAAAACCATGCTGACTATCCCTAATCATATTATTCCTATCTAGATGATTATAAATCGTATCTTTTATAATCCTCTCCAAGACCTTACCCACCACAGACGTTAGGCTCACCGGCCTATAGTTACCGGGGTTATCTCTACTCCCCTTCTTGAACAAAGGGACCACATTTGCTATCCTCCAGTCCTCTGGCACTATTCCTGTAGCCAATGATGACCTAAAAATCAAAGCCAAAGGCTCAGCAATCTCTTCCCTGGCTTCCCAGAGAATCCTAGAATAAATCCCATCCGGCCCCGGGGACTTATCTATTTTCACCTTGTCCAGAATTGCCAACACTTCTTCCCTACGCACCTCAATGCCATCTATTCTACTAGCCTGGGTCTCAGCATTCTCCTCCACAATATTATCTTTTTCTTGAGTGAATACTGACGAAAAGTATTCATTTAGTATCTCGCTTATCTCCTCAGCCTCCACACACAACTTCCCACCACTGTCCTTGACTGGCCCTACTCTTACCCTAGTCATTCTTTTATTCCTGACATATCTATAGAAAGCTTTTGGGTTTTCCTTGATCCTACCTGCCAAAGACTTCTCATGTCCCCTCCTTGCTCGTCTCAGCTCTCTCTTTAGATCCTTCCTCGCTTCCTTGTAACTATCATGCGCCCCAACTGAAACTTCATGCCTCATCTTCACATAGGCCTCCTTCTTCCTCTTAACAAGAGATTCCACTTCTTTGGTAAACCACGGTTCCCTCGCTCGACCCCTTCCTCCCTGCCTGACTGGTACGTACTTATCAAGAACATGCAATAGCTGTTCCTTGAACAAGCTCCACATATCCAGTGTGCCCAACCCTTGCAGCCTACTTCTCCAACCAACACATCCTAAGTCATGTCTAATGGCATCATAATTGCCCTTCCCCCAGCTATAACTCTTGCCCTGCTCTTATCAGATTTATAATACTTGAGGATTTTCAAAAACTTTCCCATCTTTGAGCTACAGCTTAGCAATTTAATATAAACAAATAAGTCGAAGTGACCATACCAAGTTATTTTAACAGAGTATAATACCAAAAATGAGGGGCGAAATTCTCCGACCCCCACGACGGGTCGGAGAATAGCGGGAGGGCCTTCCCGACATTTTTCCCGCCCTCCCCCTATTCTCCCCCCCCCCCCCCCCCCCCAACTCCCGACACGAATCGCTGCCGCCGTTTTTTTTACGGCCGGCAGCGATTCACAGCTGTTCGATGGGCCGAAGTCCCAGCCCTTTACGCTGTTTTTACGAACGGCAAACAGACCTGGTCTGGCCGTTCGTAAAAACGGCGGGAACAACTCGCTTTTTATAACCATGGCACCGATTGGCACGGCAGTACCACGGCTGTGCCAAGGGTGCCATGGGCCCGCGATCGGTGCCCACCGATCGCGGGCAGTGGGCCCGATGCCCGCGCACTATTTGTCCTTCCGCCGCCCCGCAGTATCCATTCGCGGGGCGGCTGAGGGGCATCCCGGACCGCGCATGCGCGGGTTTCGCGCAAATACGCGATGACGTCATCCGCGCATGCGCGGGTTGGAGTCTTCCAATCCGCGCATGCGCGGCTGACGTCATATGACGCGTCAGCCGGCGCTAACTCCGGCAAGCGGGGTTAACGAAATTCGTTAAGCCCGTGATGCCGGAGCTTGCGGCGTCGGGCTGCTAGCCCCGACCGGGGACCAGAATCGGTTCCCGGTCGGGAAGGGGCGCACTGGCGTCAAACCCGCCCGGGTTTGACGCCAGCCTTACGATTTCTCCCGTTTTGGGAGAATCGCGCCCGAGATCTCCACCCTGGGGTATTGTTCGCAAATTGGGTAGAGGGAATTGGGAAGTTTCCAAGCTCGCTGCACCCACCCCCAGCATTCCTGGATGTAGATCGGGATGGGCTACGGAGCTTGTTTTAAGGCCCACCTCAGGTCTCTGGGACTTCACCCCAGTTGTCATCTTAAAGCTTAAAGCCTCTAATACTCAAAACCACTCATCCTTTACTCATTCACCATTACCCATGCATGCTAGTTCATACCCCCACCATGAAAAATTAAAAAAGTTCTAGGGACTTTGGAAAGACTAATTATAATTTTCCAATTTCCTTTCTAAGTTAATCTACCGTCGGGGACTAATGGTGTAAAGCGAAGCTTATTGGTCTAGATATTAATTTTGACAACAATATTAACAGCCTCCATGGCATCCCATGACCTCTATCCATGTCCAATGACCTCCATGCCAATCCTGACCCCATTCATCCTTATGGCCCTTATGATAACCTATGACCCATGCACTCACTGGACTTTGTCCTTACACCTTTCATGCCCTATCACGCAATATTCACCATGGCAGATCTGATGCCGAGATTAAATTAAGTTCTGAATATCTAATAAAGCTCACTGTGGAAAAAAAACTCCCAATCAGAAAAGTCTATCCTAAACATTTAAGTCCCCTCTAGTACTCAATCCCTTATCAAAACAAATAGACTTATATTCACAATCTTTCAAAGACAGATAATCCCTTAATAACCACTGAGTTTTCAATCACTATTATAATGATAGATTGTGGAAAGAAGCCAAGCATTAATAATGGTATAATGATAGCACTTAGCGTTACATGAACAAATGGGTATTGAAGCGTAAAGAGCATTAAGAACTGAAAAAAAAATGTTCAGGAAGGCACTCCCCCCTCCACCCCAAGTATTTTGTTTTTAAAGGTTGGCCATTTAAATGACTTGACAACTTGATAGCTCTACCGATTTGCCCTACTTCAAGAGTATTTACAGTTTCTCTAAACATTCATAACTTTCACATTTCAGGACAGCGAATAATGAGAGGAGCCATAAACCTTGTTGCAGCAAAACAAAAGGCATGTTTGAACTCAGCATGGAGTTCAAATGGCCCTGCCTGATTCTGCGGACTCCAACATGAGAGTTGCATTTTTCCTTGATCTTTGCTACCCTTCCTCCCCCACCCCTGGAAATGAATGTTGGAAATGGGGGCAGGACTTCTGGATCCAGTTTCATTTCTAGTGAAATTGATTCAAAAGAATTGGGACAGTATTTTAGAAAGGTAGCAACAGGGGAATTATTTTTGTTTGAATTAATTCAAACCGTAAACTGGAAACGTGCCTGTGAGAAACAATGGACCAGACATAAGCTCAGGTAATAGGGTACATATTAACAAAACTAGTCTCCTCAAGCCTCTCAAGAAAATCAAGGCAGGGTGAAGGCTGGCATAATTACAACTGGAAATTGTAAGTCAAAGCAGCAAATTTAAAAAGTCCTAGGGACTTTGGAAAGACTGATTAAAATTTTACAATTTCCTTTCTAAGTTAATCTACCATAGGGGACTAAAGGTGTAAAGCGAAGCTTTTTGGTCTAGATATTAATTTTGACCACGATATAAATTTTGGTTAAGATATTAATCCGGTCCCATCAAAAAGAAAGCTAATGGAACAGCACATTAAGTGGCTGGTGTTACATTTAGGATCCAGTGCAGGAATGTGTATGCACAATGCATTTTTAAGCCAGTTCACCTGGGATCAGTGTTGCAGTGACCACCAGCAGGATTTCTATATGTTCACATATAGTGGTCTGAATTCTCCGCTGTTCGGATTCTCCATTTTGCCAGCAACCCAGGGGTTTCCCCGACGTTGTGGGGCTACCCCACAATGGGAAAATCCATCGACCAGCCAGCGGGACGGAGAATCTCGATGGCGTGCCGCTTCAGAAGTCTGGTGCGGTGGGACAGAGAAACCCACCCAGGGCCTTTACCAAACAGATATTACATTTTTGGCTTTATCTCTGGTCCAGCAGCTGCAGTTACAAATAGGTGCAGGAGAGAACTTTGAGCAAGCACAGCCAATCTTGTTGTGAGAATGAGAATAGAGGGGTGCTGCAAGAGGAAATAAAGATGCGCAGGTGGAAAGGCAGCATATTTTAAATTTTGCAGCAGCAATCTGCAGTTATTTTCATCCAGAACTGGAACCAGTGAAAATTGCTCAAGTAGAATTCTTTACTTAAGGAACATTTCTCCGCACCCTGACGCCGAAATCGCGTTCGGCAACGGGGAATCCGTTTTTGCACACAAAATCGGAACCGGCGCTGGTTTCTTTATTCCACGCCCCCCCGAAAATCGGTGTACTTGGGGAGTACATCGCGCCTAGTATCCCCCACCTCAGGCCATTGCCCTATGCCCGCCCTGCTATTCTCTGTCCCCGACTGGCCGAATTCCCGACGGCGTGGTTCTGACATGGTCCTGCCATTTGGGAACCTCAAGTGGTGGCCGCGGAGTCGGGAGAGGGCCAATCAAAGGGCTTCATTCGGAACTGGGGGCTATGTGTGAGGGTAGTCCAGGGCAAATGAGCCGCCAATGCGGGGTACTATTTCGGCGGTCCAGGTGCACGGGCTGAGTCTGCCATCGAGCACGGTGCGGCCGCTGGAGGCTGCTGCCATGCGCATGCGCAGTTCTCACCCGGAAATGCGGGAGGCCGTATTGGCAGCTAGATCTGCGAGCTCTACGACAGCTGCCTGCTAGCCCCCTGAAAGACGATGGATCTGTGGCCTTTTGATGCCAGTTTTCCTGGCGTAAAAGACCACAGTTTTCCCGACAGCATGGGGACATAGTCCCTAAAACGGAGAATCCAGCCCTGTTTTCTTGACTGGTCTTAAAATATTCTGCTTGCACCCTGTTAATATACTTGCACGCATATGTTAATCATACATGAGGCACCATTTTAAAGGGGGACTCTATCCTAACTCAGGCTGGAATTGAGTATCAAGTACTCATTTATGCAAGTTGCCTGTGCCTCCAGTCAGGTTCCATCACCAACATCACAAAATGAATTAGAGTCAGCTATTCATTCTGATGAACCTATATGTGGTGATAACCACCTCACCCTAAATTCAGCGGACCCCTACCTCCCCTCACCGTTTGCGGCCTCGTGACCCTCAAGGTCGAGCCTCACTCATTCTTTGCCAATCTGACCGCAGATTGCAAGCCCGTCGCCACCAGGAGCAGACGGTACAGCACCCAGGACAAGGCCTTCATCAAGTCCGAAGTCCAGCGGCTGCTTCGGGAGGGTATCATCCAGACTAGCAACAGCTTTTGGAGAGCCCAGGTGGTAGTGGTTAAGACCGGGGAGAAGCACAGGATGGTCGTGGACTACAGCCAGACCATCAACCAGTACACGCAGTTCGACGCGTACCCCCTCCCCCGCATTTCTGATATGGTCAATCAGATTGCACAGTATCGGGTCTTCTCTACTATTGACCTGAAATCTGCCTACCACCAGCTCCCCATCCGTAAATCGGACCGTCCCTACACTGCCTTCGAGGCAGACAGTCGTCTGTACAAATTTCTTAGGGTTCCCTTCGGCGTCACGAATGGAGTCTCGGTATTTCAACGAGAAATGGACCGAATGGTTGACCGGTACGGACTGCAGGCCACCTTCCCTTACCTCGACAATGTCACCATCTGCGGCAATGACCAGCAGGACCATGACGCCAACCTTTCTAAATTCCCCCACACCGCATCTCTCCTTAATCTCACGTACAACAAGGAGAAGTGCGTGTTCCGCCACAGCCCGACCCCGACCGCATGCGCCCCCTCATGGAGCTTCCACTCCCCCAAGGCCCTCAAACGCTACCTTGGGTTCTTTTCTTATTACGCCCAGTGGGTCCCACAATACACGGACAAGGCCCGCCCACTTATGCAGTCCACACATTTTCCCCTCTCGGCCGAGGCACAACAGGCCTTCGCCCGTATTCGATCTGACATAGCCAAGGCCGGGATGCACGCAGTAGACGAGACACTGCCTGTCCAAGTAGAAAGCGACGCTTCAGATGTCGCACTTGCCGCCACGCTGAATCAGGCAGGCAGACCCGTGGCATTCTTTTCACGCACCCTCCACGCCTCCGAAATTCGACATTCCTCTGTTGAAAAGGAAGCCCAGGCAATCGTTGAAGCCATGCGGCACTGGAGGCATTACCTGGCCAGCAAGAGATTCACTATCCTCACTGACCAATGGTTGGTAGCCTTCATGTTCAACCATACGGAGCGGGGCAAGATCAAGAATGACAAAATCTTGCGGTGGAGAATCGAGCTCTCCACCTTTAACTACAAGATCTTGTATCGCCCCGGCAAGCTTAACGAGCCCCCAGACGCCCTCTCCCGAAGTACATGTGCCAGCGCACAAGTGAACCAGCTCCGTGCTTTGCACAAGAGCCTTTGCCATCCGGGGGTCACTCGCTTGTACCATCTAATCAAAGCCCGCAATCTGCCCTACTCAGTCGACGAAGTACGGACAGTCACCAGAGACTGCCAGATCTGTGCGGAGTGCAAGCCGCACTTCTACCGGCCAGATCGCGCGCGCCTGGTGAAAGCGTCCCACCCCTTTGAACGCCTCAGCGTGGACTTGAAAGGGCCCCTCCCCTCCACCGACCGCAACACCTACATCCTTAGTGTGGTCGATTAATTCTCTAGGTTCCCCTTCGCCATCCCCTGCCCGGATACGACAACTGCCACCGTCATCAAGGCCCTGGATTCCATTTCCGCCCTGTTCGGTTTCCCCGACTACATCCACAGTGACAGGGGATCCTCGTTCACGAGTGATGAGCTGCGTCATTTCCTGCTCAGCATGGGGTATTGCCTCCAGCAGGACGACCAGCTACAACCCCCGGGGAAACGGGCAGGTAGAGAGGGAGAACGGGACGGTATGGAGGGCCGTCCAGCTGGCCCTACGGTCCAGGAACCTCCCAGCCGCTCGCTGGCAGCAGGTCGTCCCTGACGCGCTCCATTCCATTAGGTCACTACTGTGCACCGCAACTAACAGTACACCCCATGAACGTGTTTTTGCCTTCCCTAGGAAGTCCACATCCGGGGTGTCGCTCCCGACTTGGCTCATGACTCCGGGCCCAGTCCTTCTCCGTAGGCATGTCCAGCACCACAAGGCGGAACTCCTGGTGGACAAAGTACGCCATCTCCACGCCAACCCTCAGTATGCCTACGTGGAGTTCCCCGAAGGCCGCCAGGACACAGTCTCGCTCCGAGACCTGGCCCCCTCAGGTGTCGAACTCATGCTCATGACCCTTTTCCCCCCCCGCGCCACCCTCCTTTTCCCCGGCGCCCCCCTATTCGTCCCCACCAGGTCCATCCCTCGTCCCCCTGCCCACACTGGAGGACACGGAAGATTTCAGCTCGCTCTCGGAGTCATCCCGCCAGCAGCCAGCACCAACACCGCCAGCACCTGCACCAACGTCGCCACCACAGCTACGCCGATCACAGCGGAACGTTCGACCGCCGGTTCAGCTCAACCTGTAACCTGCTAATCGGATGGACTCTTGGTTTTCTTTGTTTGAACCCTTTTGTAAATATATCATCCTTTGTATTATAGTTACACGTCACCCGCGCCGGACTCATTTTTACAGGGGGTGAATGTGGTGATAACCACTGTAGATATGCATACTTGCAGTAGGGGGACGTATGGCTGTACCTGAAATACAGGTTCCTCCGGTAAGCCCCTGCCGGCTAGCTCCGCCCACAGGGAGCTTGTGTATAAATATGCGTGTGAGTCACTCAGACCCTAGTCTACAGTTGCAGCCGGAGGAATAGCATCACACAGCAATAAAGCCTTGATTGTACTTGTGTCTCGTCTTTGAGTGAAATTGTTAGCGCCACACTATACTGCCATTCAATATTATAGCATCTGTATCTTAAATCAACCTTTTCTTGATGGTCGTCATTTTTGCTCTTTCCACAAGTGAAAACACCATTGCCGCGATTCTCTGTCGGTTGACCCCGATTGGGTGGAGAATAGGTTCTGACGCCAAAATCGCAGCGGATGCCAATCTGACGCCAAATCGCAATTCTCCGTCACCTCTACAGCGACGTCAATGCAGTCCATAATGCTCATACAGGAAGCACCGTTTGCATGTCATTAGCAGGAGCAGTCCACTGGTGCTTTCAAAAATCGTGAAACCAGCATCGTGACTGCTGACGGAGAGAGGGGGGCACGGGAAGTGTGCAACATCGCTGTAGTATGCTGACAGTTGTACCACTGGCTGGGGGCTTCTGCCAGGGCCGGGAGGAGTAGCGGGGAATGGTCAGGAAGTGGGCTGTGGGGTCTGGTGGACGGATACCGAACACCATTGCCGCAGCAGGCAAGGCCGCCATGCAGCTGCACACGCCACTAACAGCCCACTGTGAACTTAGGGCCATGGGTTGAATAGGTGTCCTCCCAGGCTACTACCCTAGGTGTCCTCTGGCTCCAGCCGACCCATCAGCTGTATGGGCGCACACCAGCACAACCCTATGCGATCTTGTTGGCTGGGATGAGTGTATGTGGGGATTGTATATGCAGCTGCAGCTTGTCAGCCTCCAGTGTCAATCACTGACCTGGTGAATCCCACACTGATTTACATTGGAATCAACTGTGTTCCACGTGGCGCTGGTGCTAGCCCCTCCACTGTTGCTAAATTGATCCACATTCGGCGGCAGACTTCTGGCGTCGTCAACACTTAGCATCAGAAACGGCGAATCCCAGCCCATGTCTAATCTATGAAAACCTTTCATAATTTTCAAGATCGCTATTAAATCAATCCCTCAGGCATTTCTTTTCAAAGAGAAATACAGCCTATTCAACAATATATTCTCAACTGTTATAATTTCTTTTTTTGCACTCTCTACTGCTTCAGTATCCTTTCTATAATATGGTTCCCAGAAATACATGCAAACACTGATCTAATAAAGGTTCGATATAAATTTAGCATACTACTTTTCAATTCCATCCCTTTCGAAAATCAATATGCCTCGCTGATTTTTTTTTAAATGGCCTGATTAACGAGTCACTGCTTTTATCGATTTGTGTACATTTTTATTCCCAGCTCCCTTCGCCCCGCCAGCGTATTTAGACTCTAATTTTTCAAAGTGTTGTAATTTTTCTTACTAAGATGTAACATTTCATACGCTTATCCCCCTTTAATCTGTATCCCTCAATACCCTTACTTGAAAGGAAATCTGTCAATCTCAGCCTTGAAAATTTCAACTGAGCTTTTTTTGTGGGGGAAGCTGGGGGAGAGAGAATGCCTGCCGAGCTCTGTGGTTTGTGTGAAAGTGCTTCATTATTTCAACCCTGAATAACCAAGCTCTAATTTGGCAATTGTGCCTCCCTTGTTCTGGAGCTAGCTCCCTGGAGGACATGGCTGCCCAACCAAATTCATTAATCATTTTTTTTTATACACCCTGAAATAAAATCACCTCTAAATCTTCTGTAATCAACCCAGCATGAGTTACATTTCTGCAACCAAATATTTTTTTAATATATAAATTTAGTACACCAATTCATTTTTTTTCTAATTAAGGGACAATTTAGCATGTTCAATCAATCCAACTACCCTGCACATCTTTGGGTTGTGGGGGCGAAACCCACACAGACACGGGGAGAATGTGTAAACTTCACACGGATAGTGACCCAGAGACGGGATCGAACCTGGGACCTCGGCGTCGTGAGGCAACAGGGCTAGCCCACTGCGCCACCGTGCTGCCCCCTGCAAGCAAATATTAAACCCTTTAAGTCTTGCTATCATTCCTGGCTGAAAATGCCGAAGATTTGATCAACCAATTCTTACCCAGCATCTTTTTCGTAACTTTCCATTGTCTAACCACATGCCTGCCTCAACCCTGCTACCTGCTGGCCATCTTTATAATTTTGCCTGACCGCAGGTTTGCCTCTGCTTTGCTAGCCAAATATCCAAGCAGGTCAGCAGCCTCCTGGTTTGACTTTTTAAACCCCCATACAAAGGAGAAAATTGGAAATTAGTGTCATACAGAGATGTAATTCATGCTTGCAATCCAGAATTATATGTTTTTCATCTACAAATACTGAACTTGTGTAACTTTGGAGTGGCTAATGAGTGATAACGCAAAAGGTGAGCTACTTTAAAATCTTAAAAACACATATGAATAAATCTCCTATTCGGTTCTCATACGAATATGCAGAAATGGAGAAAATATTTGTTCAATATCTTTTGAGCAATATTTCTTATTTTATAGATTTACCTTTCATTATTTGAATACTTTTCCAGGTTCCACTCAGGCAAGCATTTCCAGGTGTATTAAAATATACAAGAACATAGCCAATACATTTGAAAGTTTATTTACCTCAACATGTTGATAATTAATTGTAAACTTAATCTCCCAATCTTAGAGGATACTTGGTCACACACCAATTTCACTAAGCTGTCACACTAGATAAATACCACATCACTGAACTCAATATACATCTGTACTCTCTTTTAACATCAAGTGCAGCAACCCTCAAAGTCCTGGGAACACCAACACCCCAGGATCACCAAGTTATATACCATATTAAATATCAGTTCATATTATTGGGATTCCCCCTTGCCATCATAGGAGTATCACCATCACAAGACTTTCGACTTTTCATTAGGGCTCACCACTACCTTTCCAAAGCACCTAGAGATAGTAATACGACCTGTTATTATTGTCTAACATTGACACTGCAGCACCAGGTTAGAGGCGTCAGCACTTTGCCGCAAAATCGGAGAATCCTGCCCAATATATTTGAAAGCTTATTTACCTGAACGTTAGACACAGTGCAGCAGAGTATCAAGGCATAAAATTTGGCACGCATGATAAACCTAGATGTATATTAATGGGGAAGTTGGGCAGTGCAAGGATGTGCTCAGGATGATCAGTGATTAACCACCAACCTCCATTGTTTTTAGACCGAGATTGCCTCCGACAGTATCATAACTAACAGGAGGATAATGATGATAGCACAAGTTTACATAGGCTGAATATAGACAGAAAAATTTATCAGTAATAAAAATCTTAGATTTGCATACATTTCCTGTCTGCACAACATGGCTTCATGTCATCACGTTTGTCAATTCCTGACTCCACCCTGTCCCATTCTGAATTCCAATGTTAACACAATCTTTTCACCTCAATGTAATCTCTCAAGTTGCAATCTCTTACAGCTCCAGCACACTCTCCCTCCCATCATTTCTGATGAAGATACAATGGATTCGGACTGTTGGGCGAGATTGAACTGGGAATAAATCGATGTCCGGTTCTGGACGCATTTAAGCGGAGTGTTTCTCGGCGGCTATAGTGCCGAGAAACTCTCTGTGATTGAATGGAAAGCTGCCTTCATTTTGGCCTCAAGGGGTTTCTCGCCGCCAAGGCCACACCCAAGTTATTACCTGCCGTTGAGCCCCCCCATTTGTGACCCTCCCCTTGGAGAGGACCCTGGAAACACCCCCTCACCCACCTCCAACTGGTAAAGCCCCCCACCCAACTGGGCCACACCCCTGGCAGTGACGACCTGGCACCCAGCCACCCTGACACTGCCAATGCCCACCTGGCTTTGTCACCATGGCTGTGGTGCCAAGCTGGCAGTGCCAAGGTGCCTGGGTGCCAGAGGGAATTTCAGGCTGCCACCCTGCCCTGTCCCCGACCACCAGGGGTCTCTAATTTAAAAAACATTTAGAATACCCAATTCATTTTTCCAATTAAGGGGCAATTTAGCACAGCCAATCCACCTAGCCTGCACATGTTTGAGTTGTGGGGACGAAACCCACGCAAACACGGGGAGAATGTGCAAACTCCACACGGACAGTGGCACAGAGCCGGGATCGAACCTGGGACCTCGGCGCCATGAGGCAGTAGGGCTAACCCACTGTGCCACCGTGCTGCCCCACCAGGGGTCTCTAATGGCATTTATGACTGGTCCGCATTTGTGAAACAGTACTAAACAGCGTTCTGGCGAGGTCTCCCAGGTACAGCCATTAGATCTCAGGCACAGAGAATCCTACAAATGCATATTTAAATGAGCCTGATGGGCAAGATTCAGATTGCGGCACTTCACGTAATTATGTTAAATCTCACGATACAAATCTCGCAGGAAGCCTCTCGTGAGTTTCAATGGCCTTGTCCCAACACCAAGTTGGGCGTGCGTGTCTGCTAAATTGCTCGGGGCTTTTCACAGTAACTTCATTTGAAGTCAACTTGTGACAATAAGCGATTTTCATTTCATTTCATTCTGCTTTCTCTCCTAATAGATAGTGCCAGAGCTGTTGAGTTTTCCCAGCATCGGTCTTGTTTCAGATCCAGCATCCGCAGTAGTTTGCTATTTTATTGAACCTAATCGTGCAACCTATTTCAAATTTCTCATCTTTTGTTGCCTAAGTAATGGGGATTTCTAATGTTGAGTGAAAAAGGTTTAAATAAATCAAACACAAAAATAATTCCAGTAAAATTAAGCTTATCCACTAATCTGTATTAATGTCTTCACTAAAGAGGACTTGGTTTCTCCCAAAAAGCCTGAGCTGGATTTGATATTTTTTCCCAAAGTTGTGACTCAAGCTAATTTTGGATTTGCATTCTGAGCGATGCAGTGAACTTAATTTCCAATGATGCATCCGAATTGTTTAGTCAGCTGAACCAATGATTTTTCCTCAGCTTGAAATTTCTCCTCCGTAACTTTCTTTCGTAGCTTTGAAATTGTATCCAGTTTCAAAAGCTTTCAGGTAACAGGTGAGTATTTAAAGGGTGTGGCCAAGAGGGATATTCTCCATTTGATATTTTTTCTTTAAATAGCTGAATTCATAAGCCAATTAGTTGTCTCACCTCTGTTTTTTTTGCTCGCTCGGAAAGGCCAATATGGAAAATGGGAAGTACAGAGATACTACTTGTATTCTCAATTGACTTTTTTCCCTTAAATTTGTTGAGCTTTGAAAACAAAGCCTCAATGATTCACAGAAAGGCACAGTCAGAGTGGAGGGGGACAATATTGAAGCAAGGTCTCCAGAGGGAGAGCAAGAAGAAATGGAGGAGTGTAGGTGGCAAGTTCAGCAGTAGGTAAGTGACAGAGAAGCAAGCTGAAAACAAGGCTACAGAGGTTGACCGTGTAGTTTAAAATGAGAAGAGTTAAGGGTAGAGAAAGAAAGCAATAAAACACAAAGACAGCAGAGACAGACAAGATAGTTTCCAACTTACTGTGTGCAACATGAAAGATTCACAAATAATGGAAATTTAAAATTTAGGATCAAATGTATTACTTTAAAATGGGGACAAAGTACGTCTGCATTGTGTTCCAGTTTTCTCCATTCTCTATCCCACCTTCATCTGAAAACTGCACTGGATCTCAACCAGTGGCGTGCAGAGGGGGGGGCCGACGGTGCATTGGCCCCGGGCATCCATTGGATGGGGGCATCCAATCAGAGAAGGAAAAAAAAAAATTTTTTTTTTTTTTTTTAAATTTTTAAAAAAAATTTTGATTACCCAATTATTTTTTTCAATTAAGGGGCAATTTAGCGTGGCCAATCCACCTACTCTGCACATTTTTTGGGTTGTGGGGGCGAAACCAACGCAGACACGGGGAGAATGTGCAAACTCCACACGGACATTGACCCAGAGCCGGGATCGAACCTGGGACCTCAGTTCCGTGAGGCGGTTGTGCTAACCACTAGGCCACCGTGCTGCCCCAGAGAAGGAAATAAGATAGTAATTTTTAAATTTCAGCGGTGATAAATCAATTTTTGGAGGCTCACCACACTGCAGAGGCAGTTGTTAGCCCTTTATTCCTTTAACATGGTGTACCCTTTCTGTCTAGAGAAAATGGTCCTTCTCCCCATCCCCCCACACGCATGCGGATGATGTACGTGGTGCAACGATCAAAAGCAACAAGCAGACATGGCTGTTCGTTCCTGCGTTTCCTCGAGTCATAACTCGTCTTTTCTTCAGCTTTTTGTGCATCTAGATTAGTTCTTTTACCTACTCATGTCAGTGAATAGCTCTAGAACAGGTGCAACTACGGTTTTTATAGGTTTTTTGGCGATATTTAATGAAATATTTACGTGGGATGTAGTAAGAGTGAAGCCTGGATGATCAGAGGACTGCTATGGCATTTAATCTCGGAATAGGAGACATTTATTCCTTAACATGCTAATATTCGAATACAGATACCACTAATTTGCAAGTCTATGATATAAATTGCACAAAATTATCAGTGGAGAATCAGTGTGAAATAATTTGATACGAAGGAACAAAGAAATGAAATATGGTTTATCCGTCTGCAACTGACCGATTGTTTACCATTTTCTTCCCATTTTCTCATGCGTCTTACGGTTTTTGAGATAGAAAATGAAATGTTACGAGTATTTCGTGTACAACCGAGTGGAGCACAGAACAGGGAAAAAAAGAGGGCCAGAGTCGAAGAAGAGTCCCATCAAAGAGGGGCATTAGATGCATGGATAAAAAGAAGTAAAGAAGTAGGAGAACCTGGAGAAGTAAAAGATGATGTGGGTGCAGAGAAGGATTTTTCTGATACGGATTCAGCTCGGTCAGAACATAATACTCTCTCTCCTCAGTCTCGTTGTCAGGATGATGATCCATGTGAAGAAAATAAAGAAGATTTTTGCATATTTTTGCAAAGAAGCGATTTTGGCTGTTTGAAGAAACCGATTCCAGATCATTTGAAGATGACAATATTACAACATGGCCCTGAAAGATATCAGAATAAAAGTGGTCCATTTGCTGAGAAGGATGGGAGATCATTTTCCAAACAGTGGTTTGATAAAGTTTCCACAAACGGAGAAATTGTGGAGAGAAAATGGTTGTTATACTCTCCATATCGGAAAGCATGCTACTGTTTTGTTTGCTTTTTGTTTTCAAAGGAGCATTTGTCGTCTGTGTTAAACTTTGGAAAGGAAGACGGTTTCTCCACTTGGAGAAAATTAAATCCAACAATACCTGACCATGATAAAAGCCCTTCTCATAGAGCTCACATGAGGGAATACCTGAACCTCGTAGTTCGACTCCATCATTCAACTACGATAGATGCTGAACTTCAACAGCAAATGTCTGCTGAAAAGAAAAGATGGAAAGCTATAACTGAACGGATTGTCGAGGTTATATCCTTTCTGGCAAAACAGAATCTGGCCTATCGTGGACATCGAGGAGAAGGAATATCTGGGTTATCAGAGCCAGGGGAGACAGTCAGTGAAAATACAGGAAACTTTCTAGCAACAATCAGACTTTTGGCCAAATATGATGACATCTTAGCAAAACACTTGCAGAGAGGGAAAGAGAAACCAAAAAGTGTCACCTACTTGTCCAACAGAATTCAAAACAAAATAATCAATCTTCTTGGTGAAACTGTCAAGAAAAATATAATTTCCGAAATTAAGGACGCAAAATATTTTAGCATAATGCTGGATTCAACTCCAGATATTGCTCATGAAGATCAGGTTTCTGAAATTCTGCGTTACGTTCATATTGATGAAAACAGAAAAGTAGAAATAAAGGAGACATTTCTGGGATTTTTTCAAGTCAACAAGAAAGATGCAGTCAGCCTGGTAAATAAAATTCAGGAAAAATTGGAAGAAGACAAAATTTCCATGAATGACTGTCGTGGTCAAGCATATGATAACGCAGCAGTTATGGCTGGAGTGAGAGGAGGTGTTCAACAAAAAATTCTTGAAGTTAACCCAAAAGCTGTGTTTGTGAACTGCGAGAACCACAGCCTCAATTTGTCCTGTGTCCATGCAAGTGAGGTGCAACCTGTTGTTGTTACATTTTTTGGCATTCTAGAAAAACTCTTTACTTTTTTTTCTTCATCTACTTCTCGTTGGGAAGTGTTAAAATCATTTGTCACTCGGACTGTGAAAAGACAGTGTGACACAAGATGGAGTTCCAGCCATGATGCTGTGCAAGTAATCCACGAAGAGTGTGACAATGTTATTGCAAGCCTTCAACACCTGCTGGAAGGAGAATTTTCAAGGGAAACTAAATCTGATGCAGGATCGCTACTGAACTCTATTCAACAGTTCCCGTTTATAGCTTTATTAAATTTTTGGTACTCAGTTTTATCATCAGTGGATAAAGTCTCAAAACGTTTGTAGGATCCGAAAATGGGGTTCCATGAAGCTTCTTGTGATCTGAGAGGACTTATTCATATCTTGAATTTGAAGAATGACGAAATTATCCACAATGCAATAGATTTAGCCAATGAATATTGTCAAAATTGGGGAATACCAATTGCACGAACAAGGAGAAGAATAATAATGCCTGGAGAGTCAGCAAGAGATAGTGTACTGACGGCACAAGAAGAAATGAATAGAGTAATGGTAGAGATTGTGAACAGATTAAAAACTGAAATTGAAGACCGCAGTGTCCGTCTTCAAAGACTCAGTGACCGATTTTCTTTTCTTCTGAACTTGAATTCAGGAGTGATTGAAGATGAACAAGAAAGAGAGAAATTAAAAAAGGAATGTTCAGACTTTGCAAATTATTATGACAATGATGTGGTTGCAATTCAGTTATATGACAAAATTATTGATTTTGTGATGCTCTTTCGAGCTGGAGGGAATTGAGTTCCCCCTGATCCTAAAAATGCTCTGGAGTCTTTACTGCAGTATGGGAGGGATGTCTTTCCGACGCTGTGTGTTTCATACAGATTACTGCTTACAATCGCATTTTCAGTCGCAAGCTGTGAAAGGTCATTTTCAAAACTGAAATTAATAAAAACATATCTGAGGTCTTCTATGTCACAGGAGCGACTGACCAACCTGGCTTTAATAAGCATTGAAAAAGAATTTCTCACAGCTGATGTAAAAAGTGAAGTAGTTCAGGTGTTTTGTGACAGGAGGTATCATTTGGGGAAAAGAACTTAATAAATTTGATTGATTTATATTAAAATCGAATAAAGCATTTATTTCATGTTTCATCTGTGTTTATATATTCAAAATGTTTTCCTTTCTCATAATATTTCTCAGTATATTAGGCCTTATACTTGAGTCTTTGGGGCATACACTCAAGATTTGCCCCGGGCATCACCAGACCTCTGCACGCCACTGATCTCAACTCCCCATTGAAGCAAGATCTGAATTAATTCAGCTTGAAAATACAATAGCTCCAGCATTGAGGAGATTGTACTTATAGGTGAAAGCAACAAGAAAATCAATTTGCGACCACAAACGTGATAAAATTCCAGAATACTTTAAAAGGAGGTTTTCCTGTGGCAACAATCTCACAGCACTTCCAAGAATCTCATGCCTTTCATAAACCCAATCTTTGTGAATTACTTGGACCATTTGCAGAAGTTCCATAATATTAATACATGCTGAATCCTAGATTATCAGTGTCCAATACACGATTCTCCGGCAAGATTTCTGTGTGGTAGCGAGCGGAGACTGCCACGAGCTTCCCGCACCTTGGCCCGGTAAGGCTGGCAATGTAATTCAGCGTTAATTGGCACACTTAACAAGGCCCCGTGGGCTTCTCGCTGCAAATGAAGGCTCGCCAGCCAATTCGCCAGGACGCTCGCCACCGCATCCCCCCCCCGCAACAAGGTCAAGTAGCATTTAAACAGCAGTTGCACAACCAACCCCACTCAACTCGCAACTATGGCGCCAAAACGACCGGATCCAAGAGTCGGGGATTCGGACCTGGGTTGGCTCCCCGATGCAGTGGAGGCCATGAGGGAGCCAGTGCCACCTGGGATGAGTTGGCAGGGGCTGTGAGCTCAGGGAGTGTGACCAGGAAGACTGGCCTTCAATGTCGACAAAAGGTCAATGACATACAGCAGGCAGCACAGATGAGTTGACATCAATGCCCCCCCCACCCCAACCTCCCCCACCGAGACCTTTCCGCCCCTGTGTGAGCATCCACCTCCCAAACTCTCCATGCGGCCCCGAACCCTCCCTGAACCCCCTCTACCTTCAACCCTCCACCCTTCGCTCACACCTTCCCCTCCATGCGTGCGGCTACCAATGCCCTCTCTGTGTCTCTGCAAGTGAAGGCCTCTCACAATCGTCGGGAGAGGGCCCACACCATAGGAGGGGAGTCAGACATAGGAATTCTCACCACCTTCGAGGAATGGGCCCTGGCTGGCCGAGGACAGAGCGAGAGTGGTCATGAATGCGGAGGTTGGCGGACGCTACAGAGATGAGGACACTCCAGCAGGTCCATTGCCGATTGGAGGAGTGCCAGAGGCTATGTGCGCAGAAGATGTCGCCGGCAACGCGTGGGACTGAGATCAACACTGCTAGGGTGGTAACTGCAGTGGAGAGCCTGATGCACGATGTCAGCAGCGTGAGTGAAGGAGTCCAAGGAGTCAATTGGCAACGGCCATGGCTGAAGGTCTCGGCAAAATGTCCGACTCACTGGGCGATGTTACCCAGTACCAGGCTGACCTTGATGGTTCTGTGGGCATGTCCCGTTCTCAGATGGAAATGGTTGAGGCACTGCGGAGCTTGTTCCAGCCAGAGGTGAGCATTGCTGAGGCGCTGCAGAGTAGCATCACTGAGTGCATCAACACCTTAGTACAGACATTGGGGAGCCGCCAGGGCTGCCAGAGCCAGATGATGCAGGGGCAGTTGAGAACCAGCTGTCCCTCCATCCTGAGGTTAACCCCAGGGCCCTATGGAGAACAAGCGAAAGCCAACCCACACTGGTCCCATGGTGGCCAACAGCTCCCCCGAGTTCCACCCCTCTGATGAGGCCGCATCTCAAAGTTAGCACACCGGTCAGGCTGTGCATGTGCCATCGACAAGTGTGATGTGACCCTCCGGCCCCAGAGGACTCCACCAGGGGCATCAAAGTCCACAAGATGAGGTCAGTAGTTGGTTGCCTTCAACTCAGATGTACATCCTGGAACAGAGACGATTAAGAACATTGAGGATCCCTGAGCACACCGAGGGAGAGCGGGGAGGGTGCTAGGCAGAAGTGGGGGGGGGGGGGTGGTGAGGGAGTCGTTGGGACACCTGTGACATATTAAAAACCCTTGACCACAAGCAGTATGACGCCTCTGTAACTTTCTTTCGCAATGCGACCCAACCTAGGAACCTTTGGTCCATCTCACCAAGCATCCCCAGCTCCCCGTAGCAGCCACCCACCCTCCGGCCATGGACATGTCGCAGGAGCTGTGTCCCATCACCTGGGTGTTCGGGTGTTCGCTGCTGTCGCCTCCTGCAATGTTTAGGGACAGTGTCCAGACATCGCGGTCTGATTGGGATGCGAAGCAATGACTCCCACGTGCTATATGGCCCGTCCACCCACGGGAACCCACTTGGGTTGTGTGACCACTTGCTGGAGAAGCCATTGGATATGGGGTGGGTCCCGTTACTTGTATAGGAATAGGTCTTAAGTGGTGACAATTAGTTTCTTGCCAAGCTATGGCGAGATCCCATTTCTCTGACAGGAGCAGGCTGGTTGCATCTCAAACTGTTTGGCGTCTGGCAAGAATCGCGTTTTCTGCCTCTCCCGCTATTCACCAGGCTTATTTTGCTCAAGCAAGAATGCAACGAGGCCTGCGAATCGTGCCCTATATTTCCCTCCAATAAACACAAGTGGCAGAATTCTTCCAAAACATTTCTTGTGATCTCTGGCAGGAAATGAGGTGCAATTTCTGCCGAGTGGTTGTGGGGGGTGGGCAATGGTAGCCCTCCAATGGACTTTGGGGGCAAAGCCCTGAAAGAGTTTCCCCCTTCACCCACCGCGAGGTGCACCGTGTCAGGACCACATTTGTCAATACCTGTGCCAATTCTCGCCCACGTGAGTCCTGGCCCAGAGGACCGGAGAATGACGAGGGCCCGGAGAATATGGTGCTCAACCCATTAACAGGATGCAAATGGACCTTAATGATCCATTTACATCCTCTTGATGGCACGTGGCTTGAACCTTAATCCCAACCCATGCGGGGACCAGGACCCAGCGCTGGTAAAGGGGTTCCCTCGGCAACGGAGAATTGAGCCTGATGCTTTTCTGGCTTCATTACCACAAAAGGTATTGTATCGAAGTTTTCCGGAAACCAGATGCACTCGAGAAGCCAACTTAATCCTTTCCTTTCTCAGCTTTGGTTAAACAGGACACATTGTATTCATTGATATTTATAAACAAAATCAAAGCTTTATCAACGATGTGCCAGTGACAAAACTATAGAATTTGTCACACTAATGTACACATTTTTCTTATCCTGCTCAATGGTTTAATGGCATGGAGTAAAATTTCATCGAGCACGCCTGATGCAAACAAGTTTAGAAAATGTATTTATGCTTTCTTTCTAAGGCAATTTATACGACATGTATTATTACAAAAAACAAACATGCGAGTGAGTGTTTGGTAGTAATTCATCCAAGAGGGGGGAATAAAATCACAATTGTCTTTCTCTATTCGTCTCCAATAGTGCAACGCAATTGCATTACTGACACTTCAATCACTGTCCTATGTGCAGCCATTTCCAAAGACAGAAGTTATATTTTATATACAGCAAAATATTTGTTTTTAATCGATTTAAATATTATATTAGCATAACATGTCTTTTGGATCTGGGCACTGCTTTGAATTTAGTCTAGGTTGATCGAATTAACTGTTCACTTGTGCGGGTGTTTCTGGTTTCTCAATCTCTCGCAGAATCGCCCCACACAAATTAAATTTTAGTGAATTCAATCCACATCCTCGGTTCATAGTGCCAAAATGCTACTCCTTTTCTGAAATTGGGGTTTAGTCACATCAAAACAGAATTGAGGCAACTACTCCTGAAGTTAAAACTATTCCAATCACAAAATGCATTGGCACTACTCATTTTGTTTCACATTCCAACAGTTGGAAGAAACTTCCAACATTTCCATCCATACACGTACCCCCTTCCCCCTCCTGCAGCTTCGGTGCCACCACCAAGATTGATACTTCTTTTCTTTTCAAAAACAGGCATCTGGCATTCACTCAGGCAATTAAGTTACATTCTCTCAATCATAGAATAATGCATAGACATTTCTGTCATTTAAAAAAATATATAGAAGTACTTATTGAAATAATAGCAATACATGTTCAGACTCTATGTATCAATGTTATTCGATTTCAACTGCACATTAGTAGGATAAACAAAAGAACATTCAAGCTTTGTCCATTAGCTCAGTGACATATAACTTACTCAAGCAGGTTTCACTGATAATAGGAGCTATGGATTATAACTGGAAAATGCTAGTATGGAGTTGGGAAGGGAACAACTGGTGACTTCTAAGTGCCATCTATTAGTTCTCTTTGAAATGTCTTCACTTAACCTCCACACACCACATGACACAAGATTGATTGAAGGGGAAATATTGACCAGTATATTGGGGTAAACTGCCCTGCTCTTCTTCAACAAAGTGCCATGTGATCTTTACATCCATCTGAGTGGAGAAACAGAGCATTGTTTAACTTCCCATCTAAAATATGCACATCAGACAGTGTAGCACTCTCAATACTGCATTGAAGTGCCAGCATTGATTACATGTTCAAATCTCTCGTGAGTGGTTTGACCCCAAACCCCTCCCACTCATGAGAGAGCGACCACTGAGCCGGAGCAGAAATGTGACCTTTCACACTTAGCAGTAAAACATCACACACTTGGTATTTAATTCAATTCAAACTCAGCTAAATAGGCAGTTGACGGGCAAAATCAATATAACTCTGTAACTGGGCACAGCATGGGCCTCAGCCAAACACAATTTTGACTGTAATGCTGAGTGGGTCAGAACTGAAAACGCCAGAATAGCGTCACTAAAATCTTTATGGCCCAGATTTTGCAGTGGAAATGATGGTGAAGCTGTCAGTGCTCAGTGTTATGATTCCAATTAAATGGAGAGCAACTTCAGGAATGTGCACATGGGCAGCATAATGCGGAACTCCAGACGATGCCGTAAGTGCCGTAAGCTCCATGCCAACCCCCAGTATGCCTATGTGGCATACCCCGATGGCCGCCAAGATACTGTCTCCCTCAGGGACCTGGCACCAGCAGGTTCTACCCATACAAACTTCTCCAGCCTGGTGCCCCCCTCCACTTCCGGAGTCATCCAACATCAGGTCAGCATCGACATCACCGCCACCACTACGTCGCTCACAGAGGAACGTCAAGGCACCTGACTGGTTGAATCTCTAACTGGCACCGGACTTTCAAAGGACATTTTTTTTCCCCCTGATAAAACACTACATAAATTCACTATTGTATATACTTCTCCACTACCCCCACCGGACTCATTTTTAACAGGGGTGAATGTGGTAAACCACTGTTACACCTGTATTAGGTGATGTAAGGTAGGACCTATACTACAGGTTTGCCGGTAGCCCCTGCCTGCTGGCTCCGCCCAGTAGGAGTATAAATATGCGTGTCCTCTATTGAGCAGCCATTTCGCCAGCTGCTGTGGGAGGCCACACATCTTACTGCAATAAAGCCACAGTTGTATCCAACCTTAGTCTTTGTACAATTGATCGTGCATCAATGGCTTTAAGGTGCGAGGGGCAAGGTTTGGAGGAGATGTACGAGGCAAGTTTTTTTACCCAGAGGGTAGTGGGTGCCTGGAACTCGCTGCCGGAGGAAGTGGTGGAAGCAGGGATGATAGTGACATTTAAGGGGCATCTTAACAAATACAATAATAGGATGGGAATAGAGGGATATGGACCCAGGAAGTGGAGAGGATTTTAGTTTAGACGGGCAGCATGGTCGGCACAGGCTTGGAGGGCCGGAGGGCCTGTTCCTGTGCTGTACTTTTCTTTGTTGTTTGTGAATACTTCTATATGATTGGCTGCTTACCAGCTTGCTGATATTACTGTTCCTGCAAGCCAAGACCTCTTTTGATTTGGTGCCATATTTAATCTAGCAGCAGGAAAATGGAATACCACAGCACAGAGATTGCTAGATTTCTCGCGGCATTGACTTCAAATTCCAGATCAATGTATCTGTATCTTGCCATTTAACCACCTCATCCATAACTACCATAAAGGAATACAGGACATTGAAGAGAGTTATTACTGGAGTGGGAAAAATAACATACCACAAATATAATTTCTGGATTTGTCCTATATTCTTGCCCAGAGGAATGTTGTGCGAATTTGAAAAGAAAAATCAGACTTCTAGTGCTTACCTCGTCTGCTCCTTCAGGTAACTTATAAACAGGGCACTTCACCTCTAGATCACACCTTCATGGATGAGCTGCTGCCAAGATCACAGCACAGGGGACACACACAATCCATCATGCTCCATCATAATAGTCTGATATTGAGCAGTGCCTTAAAATAATTCACAGGTGGAACGTCCAAACAATCGCATTTGATAAAATCTTCTACAATCAAAATAATTGCAGGTATGTTGCAGAATCTCCTCATTCCCGAGTAGGTGTTCCATTTTTTTTAAAGAATATTTTTCCCTCAAAACTAACCTAATAAAGTTGATCATTTGAAGTGCACAAGTGCTGAATTTATTATTTGTCTAATGAAGCCAAGGTTGCAGTCAGCATGGAAATAGATAATGAGGCCAAATTTTTCTAGTGAGGAAACTTAGGAAGCTCGTCATTACTAATGTGCAGATCATGGTGTTGAGCAGATGTGTGGCTGAATTATAAATTTCCAGAAGTGTTTTAAAAATAAATTTAGAGTACCCAATTATTTTCTCCAATTAAGCGGCAATTTAGCGTGGCCAATCCGCCTATCCTGCACATCTTTGGGTTGTGGGGGTTGTGGTGATATGAGTGGGAGCATTGCCATTGGTGCAGAACATTGGTTTCCCATTGGCTCTGGCTGGTCATGTGCCTCTCGTCTGATTGGCTGGGACTAATCATGTGACAGCTCACCAATTGGTCGAGAGGCAAGTAGACCCCGCCTCCGAGGCAGGGTATAAGTACCCAGGTTTCCCGGCGGTCGGCCTTTCTCTGTAGTCGACCACCGGGCTAACAACTAGCTGATTAAAGCCACAGTTTGGATCTTCATCGTGTCTCGCGTCCAATTGATGGTACATCAGGGGTGAAACCCACACAGACACGGGGAGAATGTGCAAACTCACTGGGACAGTGACCAAGGGCCGGGATTCGAACCCAGGTCCTCAGCACCGTAGGCAGCAATGCTAACCACTGTGCCGCCGTGCTGCCCTTAAATTTCCAGAAGTTGACTTGATGTGCTGTGTTGCCGTAGCTGCATGAAAACAGCATTTCTCGGTCTGCATCAATGAATGCTGTGCAATTTCTATATTTGCTAGGTAAATGCAAACTAAACTTGCTACAATAGTTCAAGCCTCGACATTTTAAATACAAGTATGCTTTAATGGCATAATCAGTATTCATTCCTGAAAATCAACCGTTATGGCACTGACAATTATTAGAAGCGTCCAATCTCATTCCTTCAGATATTAATTGGAGATTTTTCATAAATGTTTTGAGATTTTAAAACTTTGTCTCTTTTCCTCACTCTCAATCATCATTCTTTCACTCTTTATTTCTACTTTTATAATTGATTCGACATTTAAGTCACCTACTCTCATTTCTACTTCCTTTTCAGTCCTTGTTTGTTTAGTTCTCAATCCTTCAATCTAATGAGTTGAGATAGACAATTGCCAGGGGCAGCACGGTAGAATAGGGGCAGCACGGTAGCACAGTGGTTAGCACAGATAGGTCCCAGGTTCAATTTCCAGCTTGGGGTACTGTCTGTGCAGAGTCTGCACGTTCTCCCCGTGTCTGCGTGAGTTTCCGCCAGGTGTTCTGGTTTCCTCCCACAGTCCAAAGATGTGCAGGTTAACATAGAACATACAGTGCAGATGGAGGCCATTCAGCCCATCGAGTCTGCACCAACCCACTTAAGCCCTCACCTCCACCCTATCCCCGTAACCCAATAACCCCTCCTAATCTTTTTGGTCACTAAGGGCAATTTATCATGACCAATCCACTTAACCTGCACATCTTTGGACTGTGGGAGGAAACCGGAGCACCCGGAGGAACCCACGAGACACGGAGAGAACGTGCAGCCTCCGCACAGACAATGACCCAGTGGGGAATCTAACCTGGGACCCTGGCGCTGTGAAGCCACATTGCTATCCACTTATGCTCCCGTGCTGTCCTACAAATCCCTAGGTGGATTGGCCATGATAAATTGCCCTTCGTTTCCAAAAAGGGGAGGTGGGGTCACTAGATTAAGGGGATTTGGTGTAAGTATGGGCTTAAGTGGGGTGCTATTTCCAAGGGCCAGTGCAGACTCGATGGGCCGAATGGCCTCCTTCTGCACTGTAGATTCTATGATTCTATGAATTCCCTGCTCGCTTCAGTCGGATTTTCTGCACAGATATTCTGTTTCCTTCACTCAGAATTTGTCACACAGATTTAACTTCTAAAGAAGGGCAAGACTAAGCAATGGCGAAGATTGTTCGATTTCCTCTTTTAACAATAACTGAACCAACTACACAACCAAGACATGAAATGACATGTAAGCAGCTTCAAGAAAGTGATTGCACCTGCAAATTTCCCCCAATGGTGAGATGCTGTCAATTTCAACCACTTGCCTAGAGATTGCACCATGTCTTTACTCCAAATGCAATTACCAATAGAGGTAAATTATTTTGTAGCAAGTGTGACAATACATCAGAAACAGCACAGCAAATTTCAATGTGCTTTCTACATTTGAATAAATGTCTTGCCATAGAATGATAACATAATGGTGGTCATTCGGCTATCAAGCCTATCCAGCTTTTCAAAAGGCCTATTCAGTTAGTCCTATGTTCGTTTTTTTTCCATAGACTTGCAAATTTTCCCCGATGAGTACTTTCCAAATTCTCTTCTGCAGGGCACTGTCATTCTCGACAATGGATGTGATTCTTCAGAAAGGTTTCCAAGTGTGGTAGCGAGTGGGAACTCCTGTGAGCTACCTGGCGCTTGGCCGGGAACCCTGTTCAACATTAATTGGTCCACTTAACGAGACCCCACAGGCTTCTCAGCACAAATAATGGCTCTGCAGCCGATTCACCAGGACTGCGCTTACCCCCCCCCCCCCCCGCCCCCCCCCGTTAACAGCCAACCCAACTCAGCTCGGAGCCAAGGTGCTGAGGAGACCGTTCCCAAGATTTGGAGATGAAGATCTGCAGAGGCTCCTAGATACGCTCAAGGCCAGGAGGGATGTCCTGTTTCCCCCAGAGGGTGAGCCACAGGGCTACCTGGGATGGAGTAGCAGAAGCAGTCATCTCAGGAACCATGGCCAGGTATGTGGTGATATGTGAATATTATTACATACACTCAGCAGTGCGCCCTCCGCCCTTCAGATGGCATCAGGCATCAGGCATCAGTCATGTGACATCAGGCTATCGGAAAAGGTTGTGAGGCGTACACTAGGACAATCGTACATAAGGGTGGTTCCAGGAGAGTCTAATGTAACTCGATGATAACTTGGTCTGAGTAGCAATTCTGATTGTTACTTTACCACGTGTACATCAATAAATCATCATTGTAGTTAAGTCACCAGCAGTTCAGTAGATGCATTGCATAGACAAGAACACAGAACACAAGGAGGACTGGCTTCCAGTGCCACAAGTAGGTCAACGGCCTACACCGGGCAGCACGGATGAGTTGACACTAACACCACCCCACAAGGCCTTTCCTCCCCCACGCAAGCATCCACAGCCCCCCAACTCTCCAAGCGGCCCCTAACCCTTCCTTCCCCACCTCTCCCACCAGTGTGAAGCATGTGTGCGGCTAATAATGTCGTCTCTGTGTATCTGCAGGAAAGGCTCTCCCACAATTACCAGGAGTGGACAGACTGGCAGAGGGGTGTCGGACATAACAATCCTCACGACCTTGGAGGAACCGGCCTTGGAGGTGTCGGGGGTTGCCGAGAACAGAGCGGTCACCAATGCGGATCTCGGCACACACCGCGGAGTTGAGGATCCATCGGGCCATACCCGGAGGACCGGCCACACACGAGTTGTTATTGTCATATCCATCCCTCCCACTCACCACATGTTAATTCTCCCGCAGGTTCTCCAGCCGACGGCGCCAGCCCATCTGGGGTACCCTCGACCCCTGCCTCCCATGAGAACACCTCGGAGGAGAGCTCCAAGGATGCCAAGATCGAAGCGTTACAGCTATCATCCCCACCCTCCACTCGCTCAGAGACACACACTGGCGTTAGTGGTCAGGCTTCTGGGGCACTATCTGGTGAGCACCACACACTTGCCGATGTACATCAAGTGGAGGCAAGAATGCACAAGTGAGACAGTTGTCAGAGGTTTGCTGGATCCCAGGATATAGCTGGGTCCCAGCCAGATGCTGAGCCTTTGAACCAGGCTATCCGGAGCGACCGGGACATTCAGCGAGAGGTCCATATCTGATTGGAGGAGTCCCAGAGGCTACGGGTGCAGAAGATATCGACAGCAATGCGTAGCACCGAGGCCAACACTGCTAGGGTGGTGACTGCAGTGGACAGCCTTGTGCACGATGTCAGCATGAGTGAAGGTGTCTAAAGCGTCGCGCATCGGTGACAGCCATGGCTGAGGGTCTCAGCAGAAAGCCCAACTCACTTGTGGACGTGACCCAGGACCAGGTTGACCTTGATGAGGTTCTGCGGGACATGCCCCACTCTCAGATGGGCATGGCCGAGGTGCTGCAGAGTGGGCCCCAGTCACAGGTGGGCATTGCCGAGGTGCTGTAGAACATGGCCCTATCACTGAGAAGCATTGCTGAGGGTGTCAATGCGATGGTGCAGACATCAGGGAGCCACCAGGGCTGACAGTGCCAGATGATGCAGGGGCAGCCGGGGCTCTAACCAGCTGTCCATCCATCCCGAGGTGAACCACAGGGCCCTATGAGCACTGACCAGAAGGAGAGGGCGTTGGGTGCCAACTGGAACTCATCACATGGAGTGGGGATGATGGCCACCAGCTCCCCAAGTTACACCCTTCTGATGTGCAGTCAGCACATGTGATAGCGTGGTACAGCTGTGCATGTGCCGCTGACAAGCGCACTGGGGCCCTCCAGGCCTAGAGCCCCTAGAGAATGCCTGCCGGGGGCATCGATGGTCACAAGACATGATAAGCAGCTGGCTGAGTCTATTTCCTGGGGACAGAACTAGACATAATGGTAGAGCAAGGAAGGCACATTGAGGATCACTAAGGGCACCAGGGAGAGAGGGGGGGGGGGGGGGGGAGCAGGTGGTGGGGAGAATGGGGCTGCATCATCGCGAGAGTGGGACACCTGTGAAACATTAAAAGCCCTTCACCTAGATTTGCACCCGGGAGCTTAGACGCGGGATTGAGGGTAGCGGCGGGCGGAGATCGAGCAGTATGGGCACCTTTTTGTGGGGGGCAGCTTTTCGAGTTAGAGGAATCGGAAGAGGAGTATGAGCTGCCCAGCGGAAATGGGTTCTGGTACTTGCAGGATTATGTAAGGAAACAAGTGTCGTTCTTTTCCGACCTGCCGCCCCTGAAGCTTCAGGACAAGGTGATATTGAAAGCAGGAGTGATGAGGGTAAGGTATCCGAGATTTACGGAGTTAATGGACTGAGAGGGAGCCCCGATAGGAGAAGCTAAGTGGAAGTGAGAGGAGGAATTAAGGATGGAAATGGAGGCTGGGCTGTGGGAGGAGGCTTTGACGAGGGTGAACGCATCTTCCTCGTGTGCTAGGCTTAGCCTTATCCAATTTAAGGTAGTGCATAAGGCGCATATGACAGTGGCCAGGATGAGCAGGTTCTTTGAGGAGATGGAGGACAGGTGTGGATGGTGCATGGGGAGGCATGCGAACCATGTTTACATGTTTTGGGCATGTCCAAAGTTGAGGGGGTTCTGACAGGGGTTCGCGGATGTGATGTCCAAGGTGCTGAAGCTGAAAGCAGTCCCGAGTCCAGAAGTGGTGATATTCGGAGTGTCCGAAGACCCAGGTGGCAGGGGGTGAGAGAGGCCGACATCTTGTCTCCCTGGTAGCCCGGAGATGGATCTTGTTGGAATGGAGGGGGGTTTCCTGTTTGTTCTCATTCTGGTTTTGGTTGTGTTCAATATATATACAAAATGCCTTAATAAAAATACCTTTGCGCACCGGCACCCCTAGGACTGGACTTCCAGTGCAACCTGCAGAGTTTGACCTTCCAATTCGGGGGCCTCACTGTCTGCAGCCTCCCGTCCCTCAAAGTGGACCCCCCCTCCTTGTTTGCTAATCTCACCCCCGATTGCAAACCCGTCGCGACCCGGAGCAGACGGTACAGCGCCCAGGACCGGACCTTCATCAGGTCCGAGGTCCAGAGGTTGCTGAAGGAAGAGGCCAGCAGCAGTCCCTGGTGAGCCCAAGTGCTGGTGGTCCGGACTGGGGAGAAAAACCGGATGGTCATCGACTACAGCCAGACCATCAACCGGTTTATGCAACTGGACGCGTATCCTCTCCCCCGTATTTCCGCCATGGTAAACAAGATTGCGAAATACAAAGTCTTCTCCACGGTGGACCTCAAGTCCGCTTATCACCAGCTCCCCATCCGCGCGAGTGACCGCAAGTACACCGCGTTCGAGGCAGATGGGCGCCTCTATCACTTCCTCAGGGTTCCATTCGGTGTCACAAATGGGGTCTCGGTCTTCCAACGGGAGATGGACCGAATGGTCGACAAGTACGGATTACGGGCTATCTTCCCGTATCTCGATAATGTCACCATCTGCGGCCACGACCAGCAGGACCATGACACCAACCTCCAAAAATTTCTCCAAACCGCAAAACTCCTTAACCTCACTTACAATAAGGATAAGTGCGAGTTTAGCACCGACTGTCTAGCCATCCTCGGCTACGTAGTGTGTAACGGAGTGATAGGCCCCGACCCCGAACACATGCGCCCCCTGATGGAACTCCCTCACCCAATACCCTCAAATCCCTTAAAGGCTGCCTGGGTTTCTTCGCTTACTACGCCCAATGGGTTCCCAATTACGCCGACAAGGCCCGTCCCCTCATTCAGTCCACGACCTTCCAGCCGTTATCAGAGGCCTGCCAGGCCTTTAGCCGCATCAAAGTGGACATCGCAAAGGCCACGATGCGCGCCATCGACGAGTCCCTCCCCTTCCAGGTCGAGAGCGATGCATCAGAAGTAGCTCTGGCGGCCACCCTGAACCAAGCGGGCAGACCCGTGGCCTTTTTCTCCAGAACCCTCCAGGCTTCCGAACTCCGCCACGCCTCAGTGGAAAAGGAAGCCCAGGCCATAGTCGAAGCTGTGCGACATTGGAGGCACTATTTGGCCGGCAGGAAGTTTACCTTCCTCACAGACCAACGGTCAGTAGCCTTCATGTTTGATAATGCACAGAGGGGCAAGATTAAGAACGCCAAGATGTTGCGGTGGCGGATCGAGTTGTCCACGTACAACTACGATATCTTGTATCGTCCTGGGAAGCCCAATGAGCCTCCTGATACCCTTTCCCGTGGTACCTGCGCCAGCGCGCAGATAGACCGCCTCCGCTCCCTCCACGCGGACCTCTGCCATCCAGGGGTGACCCGTTTCTATCATTTCATAAAGACCCACAACCTGCCCTACTCCATCGAGGAAGTCAGGACAGTAACCCGTGACTGCCACATCTGCGCAGAGTGTAAACCGCACTTCTACCGCCCCGAGCGCGCGCATCTGATCAAAGCATCCCGCCCCTTCGAACGTCTCAGCATAGACTTCAAGGGGCCCCTTCCCTCTAGCAGCCGCCACATTTACTTCCTGACGGTGATCGATGAATACTCCCGCTTCCCTTCGCCATTCCCTGCCCCGACATGATCACATCGACCATCATTAAGGCCCTCCTCTCCATCTTCTCCCTGTTCGGCTACCCCGCGTACATACACAACGATTGGGGGTCCTCCTTTATGAGCAACGGGCTGCGTCAATTCCTGCTCAGCAGGGGCATTGCCTCTAGCAGGACGACCAGCTATAACCCCGGGGTAACGGACAGGTCGAGCGGGAGAATGGTACCATCTGGAAGACCATACTACTGGCCCTCCGGTCCAGAATTCTCCCTATTTCCCGATGGCAAGAGGTTATCGCCGAATCCCTACATTCTATCCGCTCCCTCCTCTGTACTACAACTAATCAGACACCTCATGAACGTCTTCTTGTTTTCCCCAGGAAGTCGTCCTCCGGATCCCCTCTCCCGACGTGGCTGGCCGCCCCTGGACCCACCTTGCTCCGGAAGCATGTGCAGGTGCACAAGTCCGACCCGTTGGTGGAACAAGTCCAGTTACTCCACGCTAACGCGCAGTATGCGTACGTGGAGTACCCCGACGGTTGGCAGGACACGGTCTCCCTCCGGGACCTGGCACCCGCAGGCATGCGGCCCTCCCCCCCTTCACCACAGACCCCCCCCCTGTCCCTTTTCCCCCAGCACCCCACCCAGGCCACCCCTCCCCCATCCATGGCATCTCCCCCACCAGCCCAGGGTACGGCGACAGTTCAAGGACCATCACTCCCGGAGTCCAGGACATTCTATCCTGAATCACCACCATCGGCTGAGCCAACATCACCAACTCCACTGCGGCGGTCGGCCAGGATGTCAAGGGCAACGAAAAGGCTGATCGAGTCCATTTTACTTCAACACCACCATGGACCTTGTATGGACACTTATGTACTGTTGCTAAATGTCTGGGCCAGTGAGAAGCCAAGGATACATTTTTTTTCCTTCTCTCCTTACTACTCATACCACCAATTCTCCCCCCCCCCCCCCAGCTCTCTTTAACACCTCCCACCCCCCCCCCCCCGGCTTCTTTCTCCGCAAGGGGTGAATGTGGTGGTATGATTAGCATAGCTGCCTGCCATTGGTGCAGAACAACGGCTTACCATTGGCCCTGGTCAGTCATGTGCCTCTCGACCGGTTGGTTGAGACCAGTCATGTGACGGCTCCCCGATTGGGCGGGGTATAAATACCCAGTACTCCCGGCAGTTGTCCTTATACTGTAATCGACCGCAGGGCTAACATCTAGTAGATTAAAGCCATACTTTTGTTCAGCAACTCGTCTCGCGTTCAATTGATGGTACATCATCCCCCCTCCTGCTGAGGGTGCCCCACACACCCCCATCGAGCATTGGGGTGGCAGGCCCAGTGCCTGTAAGCAAATATGGCTACCAACCTCATCAGCTCCCCACAGAAGCCCTTCCGCCAGGTTCACGTTTTTCAAAAGGGGTACTAATTGGTGCCAGCGTGAACACTCACTGGGGAGGCTGCTGAATCACGGGAGGCCATTGGATATGGGCTAGTTCCCATTAATTGTTTGGAATAGGGCTGAAGTGGTTTCGCCACATGCTATGGCGGGATCCCGATTTCACCTACGGCGTGGGCCGGTTGCATCGCAAACTGTTTAGCGCATGCAGCGGTTCTCTTTTTCGGCCTCTCTCGTTGTTCCACTGCTATGAGAATCACTTGCTAAATTGCTGCTTAAAACTTTTTCTCCCTCATATGACCTCTGGTTCTTTTGCCAGTTTCCTTAAGATCTTTGTCTTTTGGTTAATCATAATTCCGCTACTTGAATCTTTGCCCGTGATAGGAGACTAAGAGAAGGATGCTGTCTCTGTGAAGGAAATGATCGAGCAGCAATTTGCTATTCATGGGTTATCTTTTAATCTCCTGAATTTACACATGAATAAAGGTACGCATCATTAACACATTGTTACTTTTGCAGCAAGGATTAGGCCTTGTGCCTAATACTAGTGAAGGACAAGAACACAAGAAATAGAAGCAGGAGTAGGCCACCAGGCCCTTCGAGCCTGCCCCACCATTCAATAGGATCATGGCTGATTATGCTGGCCCCTTCTGTGCCATTTCCCCATAGCCCTCTATTATAGAATTTACAGAAGGAGTCTGCACCGGCCCTTGGAAATAGCACCCTACCTGAGCCCACACCACCACCCTATCCCCACACCATCCCCCTATCCCCATAACCCCACCTAACCGTTGTTTTTGGACACTCAGAGCAATTTAGCATGGCATGGGAGAAAACCAAAGCACCCAACGAAAACCCACGCAGGCACAGGATGAATGTGCAGACTCGGTACAGACAGTGACCCAAGCCGGGAGTCGAATCTGAGACCAGAGAGCTGTGAAGCAACTGTGCTGCCCACTGTGCTGTCGTGCCGCCCAGTATTCCTTGATCTATCAAATATTTATCCAACTCCACTTTAAATGCTTTTAATGATCCAGCCTCCATGACCCTTCGGAGCAGAGAATCCCAGGAATTCACCACCCTCTGCGAGAAGAAATTCCTACACCGCCGGTTATTAGTTTTAAATGATCACCCTTTATTTTGTAGCTATGTCCCCTTGTTCAAGACACTCCCACTAGTAAAAACATTGCAGCATCTACCTTGTTAAGCCCCCCTCAGGATATGTTTGAATAAGGTCACCCTTCACTCTTAGAAACTCCAAGGAATACAGGCCCACACTATTTAATTTCTCGATAGGACAACCCTCGGATCTCAGGAATTGACCTGGCGAATCTCCTTTGGACAGCCTCCAATATTACTATATTGTTTATTAGGTAAGGGGACCAAAACTGTACACAGTATTCCAGGTGAGGCCTCACCAGCATCCTGGACAATTTGCAGATTCATTTTCCATTGACGAAACTTGACAAAAAAGGTGAAGGTTAGTGATTGAGTGCAAGCATTCTTTTGATAGGGTGATATTTTATTTCAATAGCAAATTATTCTCTCTGCACCAGAACAGAACTTCAACTTCTCAATCTAATTCCAAATAGTTTGAAACATTATAAACTTTTTTTCCTCTCTCTTATTCCAATCTTTCTTTCCTTTTCTTTATTTCTTTTTCTGTATTGGATTTGATTCTTAATTCACCCTGTTCCTTTCTCTGTTGTTCTGGTTTCTTCCTTAATCCTTAAATTTCATTGGTTAAGGAGATACTGGGCAGAATTTTCCCCAAAATATGACTAATTTCCTGTGGGAAAATTGGTGCAAATTGCACTGACACGTCATTTCTTTTGACATTGACATTGGGTAGCAGTGCCAGGGCGTGAGGCCATGATAGGATGGGCATTTGATATCCCCGTAGGGTATTGCCACCTGAGGGGGGGGGGGGGGGGCTTTGCTATGAGAAGTGGGTGGGGCCTGAAAGTAGATGCTTTTGAGAGGGCCCTGATGCCAGCAATCCTTGGAGCACGGGGTGGAGGGAAGAGGGGGCTGATGCTGGCAAGGATGGTGGGGTGGTACTGAACCCCAGATACCCTTTAAACGTAGCTCCCTGATCTCAATAAAGCTGGGCTTGCCAGCATCTTGAGGTCCCATAGACCACTTTTTCGGTGGGCTTCGTCCCTGGCGCTATGTTTAAAGGGCACCTCGATCTCAAAGTGTGAGTGTCGCTCTCACAATATCACAGACATCATGTCTCCAATGCGCTCGGAGCCTCATAGCATGGTCATCATGTCTGGTCTCTGTGGATTAGAGGTGATTCCTGCTGGCCTCACGGTGCACCGGTGGTGAGCGGTGGTTGGGGGAGATACTGGGAGAATCCAGTTTTATACGGATGCAGCATATCTAATGCTTATTTAAATATGCTGATCTGGTTGACACCCAGTGAGGGCACGAACCTGATTGTGTCACCTGTATCGGGCCGGGAGCATTTGCCACCCGACGTACAGCCTGTACAGGGGCTCACTTGCTATTCTCCTGGCATAGCGGGATGTGCGTTTGGTGTTACACAGCCAGAGAATCACCCCCACTGTGTCAGTTCGACCATTCAGAGAGAACCCAATACTAACACCCTAAGTACATGATTTATAGTTTGCAGTTCCAGAAAGTAATGATGCAAATATTTGAGAGAGCAAGATTGCTGGGAAAAGTCTGAAGTAATCATGGAATTTACAGTACAGGAGGCCATTTAGCCATGAAGTCTGCACCAGCCCTTGAAAAGAGCAGCCTACCTAAGCCCGCGCCTTCACCCTGTCCTGTAACACAGTAACCCCACCTAACCTTTTTGGTCACACTAAGGGCAATTTAGCATGGCCAATCCACCTAACCTGCATATCTTTGGTATGTGGGAGGAAACCGGAGCACTCGGAGGAAACCCACGCAGACACGGGAAGAACGTGCAGACTCTGCCCAGGCAGTGACCCAAGCCGGGAATCGAACCTGGGACCCTGGCGCTGTGAAGCAACAGTGCTAAACACTGTGCTGCCGTGCTGCCCTAATGGCACATCCTTTAACATCAGTCCTTATTAGTAGATTTAAAAAAACAAGGAAGAGATACGCCAGTTGCTAATCACCACAACTTGGAGTATGTGCCGTTCTGCCATTAGTGTCACAAAAGCAGAAGTTCACTGTTAATGTACCGATAAATGTCATGAAATTGTTGGAGTTAGACCATGAGCTCAAATGAATCTCGTCACGGCTATTGAGGGCTTTGTATTTCATTCCGAAGAATCCTGTTAATGATGTGATTTGCAGTGCTGAAATACCTCCCAACAATACAGAATAGAAAGGGAACAATTTAAACTGTGGAATTTCACTCCTGTTAGGAAATTGCTGGTTTCCTTGGTGCTGAATATAGTTTTTAAAAAGTGTTTTCTTTGTTGTGTTTTTTCCACTTAATTGAATGCACCCCCCCCCCCCCCATTTCTCTCACTGCAAATAATTTTACTCAAAACTCATCCTGCTTCCTTTCCTGTATCCTTAAGTTTCACCATTTTGAGATTAAACCATCAAACCTAATGCGCATTGATATCATTACACGGCTATCAATTTGCATTCCTAGCGATTTGTGGTATGAAAATAAGAGCAAGAGCAAAGAACAGTCCAATGCATGGAGGATGCTGTGAAATACGCCACTTCAGCAATTTCTGAGCCCGATATAAACACCATACATAGAACTTACTTCAGCAATAGTGAAGTACACTGCAAAGGTCAAATGTAAGAAATACTTCCCAAAGTAGGCTTTATGGAGCATATGATGGCAAGGTAAATGGAGGATTTTCATACTGTTACATACTGTAACAACCAGAGCAGGTTCACTTGGTTGATCATGGGTATAGAGGGATTTTCTTGTGAGGAGCGTTGAGCCTGTACTCATTGAGCTTAGAAGAACGAGAGCTGAACTTATTGAGAAATATAGGATTCCCAGGGGACTTGACAGGATAGATGTTGAGAGGATATTTCCTCTTGTGGGAGAGTCTAGGACCAGAGGGCATAACCTCAGTAAGGGATTGTCCATTTAAGACAAACAGTGGAGGAATTTCTTCTCTCAGAGGGTAGTGAATCTGTGGAATCCTTTACCTCAGAGAGCTGTATAGGCTGGATCGTCAAGTATGTTCAAGGCTGAGATAGACAGATGTTTAATCAGTAAGGGAATCAAGGGTTATGGGGATAAGGCGGGAAACTGGAGTTGAGGATTATATCAGATCAACCATGACCTTAATGAATGGCAGAGCAGACTCAATGGGCCAAATGGCCTAATTCTGCTCCTGCATCTTACGATCTAAAAAGGTTAAATGGAAAGATGTTCTTTTTTTTTAAGTCACTGATTTTGAACTGTATTGTCACCTGCAAATCTTGAAACTGGAATAAGTATTGTACATCTTTGTTAGTCAAGCAAATAAGTAAGCAGGATGATTGGACTTGGTTGTGAACGATGTACATGAACTGAGCAAAATGTCAGACAATGTTAGCTTGTTTATTTAAAAAGACAACATTAATGTGGGAGGAAAGGGAAAGATTTCCAGTACTTTTTAAATATATGTAAACAACATGTTTCACAGGAAAATTACAATAATTTATTATGTGACCTTTTTTTGATCTTCACTTTAATATATATGTAAAGAACAGCTGCTACTGTTGGACTCATTATTTCATGGTATCCATGCAGAGACAGAGTTCCAGACTTCCAGGTGTTGTACTGTAGTTTAACGTTGACATGAAATAGCAAAGTGCTGCAAATATCTAGTTCATAATTTAGATGCTTCAGAATATAAAACTTTTACAGGATCACAATCATAAATTGCCACAACGCAGGAGGCAACTATTTAGTCCATTGTGTTTGCAACAGTTCTGTGAATGAGCATTACACTTAGTGCCAATCTTCATCTCCTGCCTTCTGCCCATAATTCTGGACATTCTTCCTTTTCAGATAACAGTCTGATACCTTGAATGAACCTGCCTCCACCCATACTCAGGCAGTGCACGTCGGACCTTAACCACTTGCTTCACCCGACGTCTAAGTATTTACATTTGTGTATTTATCATATATCCTATGTTTTTCATATATGGAACAATCTGCCTGGACTGTACACAGAACAATATGTGGGACGGCACGGTGGTACAGTGGTCAACACTGCTGCCTCACAGCTCCAGGATCCAGGAGGTTAGGCAGCTTGCCCATGCGAAATTGCCCCTTAGTGTCCAAAAATATTACATGGGGTTATTGGGTTACGGGGATAGGGTGGAGGCATGGACTTAAGTTGGGTGTTCTTTCCAAGGGCCGGTGCAGACTCGATAGACTGAATGGCCTCCTTCTGTACTGTAAATTCTATGATTGTATGATTCTACTTTTTACTGTACCTCGGTGCACGTTCTGTGCCCTCATGTTCTCAATCCTTTCACAAGTGGGAATAGTTTCTCCCTATCTTCTCTTCCCAGACTCCTTATGATTTTGAATACCTCCATCAGTTCTCTTCAGTCTTTTCTTCAGGGAAAACATTCCTAACTTCTCCAATCTATCTTCATCATTGAAGTTTCTCATCCCTGGATCCATTTTCAGGGATCTTTTCTGCAGTTTTTCCAATGCCTTCATATTTTTCCTAAGTGCGCCACCAGAATTGGATGCTTACTGCAACTGAGGTCGAACTAGTGTCTTACAGAAGTTCAACATTGCTCTTGTACTCCATGCCCTGAATAAAGCATAGAATACGGTGTGCTTTATTAATCACTCTCTGTCCTCCCAACTTTAATGACTTATGCACACATACACCCTTTGTTCCTATACTCTTTCTAGAATTGTGTCCTTTATTTTATATTGTTTCTCCATGTTCCTTCACCCAAAATGAACCACCTGACATTTCTCTTCATCTGTCACCTGTCCATTCATTCCACCAATTTGTCTATGTCCTTTGGCGTCCTACATTATCCTCCTCAGTTTTCAATGCTTCAAAGTTTCATATCATCCACAAGTTGTGAAATAGTGCTTGGCGCACCATGCTCTGGATCATTAATATATATCAGGAAATGCAAGGATCCCAGCAATGACCCCTGGAGAACTCCACTATAAAGATTCCTCCAGTCTAGAAATCATCCATCAACCACTTCTCTTGGTTTCCTGTCACTCAGCCAATTTTGTATCCAGGTTGCTACTGTCCCTTTTATTCCATGAGCTATAACTTCAAGCTTATTGTGTGACATTGTATAAAATGCCTCTTTGAAGTCCATATACACCACATCAACTGCATTGTCCTCATTAATCCTCTGTTCATAGAATAGAATCCCTCAGTGCAGAAGGCTATTTGGCCTATCGCGTCAGTACCGACCCCTCAAATCAGCACTCTATTCATACTCACTTCCCCCCTGTTCCCATACTCTAACTTGCACATCCCTGGACACTATGGGACAATTTAGCATGGCCAATCAACCTAATCTGCACATCTTTGGACTGTGGGAGGAAACTGGAACACCCGGAGGAATCCCACGCAGGCACAGGGAGAACATACAATCTCTGCACAGACAGTGACCCAAGCCAGAATTGAACCTGGGTTCTTCGTGCTGTGAGGCAGCAGTGCTAACCACAGTGCCTGCCCCAAAGTAAGCATCTTCTGTTACCTCTCCAAAAACTCTATCATAGTGACCTTAATTAACCCATATGACTATTAATTTGCCACAGATTATTGTTTCTAAACATCTTCCCACCACCAAAGTCATTAGGTGTATCTTTACACCCTTTTTTGAACAAGGGTGTAATTTTTACAATTCAATCTAGCTTTCGGAATTACAGTTTTAACTGTCGAGAAATTGGAGCATCTCGCTGAGAAACTGATTAACACAACTAATGTTAATGCAACTCAGAAAGTCTGGGTTTATTGCACTTAAAAGGTCCGTATTTTCTTACAAGGCCCGAGTTGGAAGTGTAAACACTAAACAATGATTTTTCTTAATTTTTCCAATTAAGGGGCAATTGAGCATCCACCTACCCTGCACATCATTGGGTTGTGGGGCTGAGACCCATGTAGACATGGGGAAAATGTGCAAACTCCACACGGACACTGACCTGGGGCCGGGATTGAACTCGGGTCCTCGGTGAACACCAGACAACGAATGACTTATTTCTGCACTTCTTTGTACAGCCAGGGCATCTATCATTATATCCATTAAAGAACCTAAATTCTGGGTAAGAAGGTAATAAAACTCCATTAAGGATAGAAATTAATCATATGGGTTGCATAATCTAAGAGTTGTATTGAGGGTAAAATAATGGGTTTGCATTCCTGCTCGGGACCATCTCAAAGCATGCCAACTTTAGAATATAAAATAAGAGGCCATTTGGCCCTTCAAGCCTGCTCCGCCATTCATTACGGTCCTGGCTGATCATCATGTTCAATAGCCTGAGCTTACCTTCCCCCCATATCCCTTTAGCCCCAAGAGGATATCTGATTCCTTCTTGAAATGACAACGTTTTGGCCTCAACTACTTTTTACGGTAGTGAATTCTACAGATTAACCACTCTCTGGGTGAAGAAATGTATCCTCACCTCAGTCCTAAATGATTTGCCTGTAACCCCTAATTCTGGACTCCCCACAATTCTAAATGTATCCTGTCTAAAACTGTTAGAATTGTACAGGTTATGAGATCCCTTTTCACTCTTTTAAACTCCAATAAATATAATCATAACTGACTTAGTCTCTCCTCATACGTCAGTCCCGCCATCCCAAGAATCAGCCTGGTAAACCTTTGCTACACTCCCTCCATAGCAAGAAAATCCTTCCTCATAATGACACCAAAATTGCACACAATACTCTAGGTGTGGCCTCAACAATGCCCTATACAATTGCAGTAAAACATGCCTATTCCTATACTCAAATCCTCTTGTTATGAAGGCCAACATATAATTTGCCTTCTTTACTGTCTGTTGTACCTGTGTGCTTATGTTCAGGACTGATGCACAAGGACATTAAGGTCTCACTGGGTATCCATCTCTCTCAATTTACACCCATTCAAATAATAATCTGCCTTCCTATTTTTGCTACCGAACTGGATGACCTCACATTTATCCACATTATACTGTATCTGCTATGCATATGCCCACTTACTCAGCCTGTCCAAATCCCACTGCATCCTTCTCACCCCCATCCAACTTTGTATCATCTACAAACTTGGAAATATTACATTTAGTTCCCCACATACAAATCATTGATACAGAATGTGAACAGTTGGGGTCCTATCACAGATCACTAGTCGCTGGCTGCCAATTGGAAAAATACCCATTTACTCCAACTTTTCGCTTCCTGTCTGCTAACCAGCTTTCTATCCATCTCAAGACACTACCTGCAATCCCATGTGCTTTAACTTTACATAGTAATCTGCCATCAGATAGTCTAAACAAACCACAACCACTGGTCAACTCTACTAGTTAAATCTTTAAATAATTCCAGTAGACTTGCCAAGCATGATTTCCCGTTCATAAATCCATGCTGACTTTGTCTGATTATACCACTGCTTTCCAAATGCTGTGCTAGGAAATCCTTGATAATGGACTCTAGCAACTTCCCTCCTACTGGCATTAGGCTCACTGGTCTTTTGTTCCCCGTTTTCTCTCGACCTCCCTTTTTCATAGTGGGGTTATATTAGCTATCCTCCAGTCTGCAAGAATCATTCCAGAGGCAAAGAATTTTGGAAAATTACCACTTGTTAAAGAGATGGACTGTGGGGTTAGAAGGCTATTTTGTTTAAGATATGTGGATGTTTACTCAGAAAGCAGGCAGCTGCAGTCTCGCTTTGATGGAGACTACATCTCACTGATTTGATAGGGCCAACGGGAGATGATCTTTAGTCAGGTGTGCCCTTTTAAAGCAGAGAAAATACTAACTTTGTTGTTGACCACACAGCAATGGCTGGAACTGGATTTTGTGAGGGGCATAGCAACTGGAAAGCTTGCCTAGATTGCAGCTAAAGGAAGAGGTCTACAGTAGTCCTCAGAATATTGTGGCAGAATCCAGTCAGCAGAGATAGCTTGGAATCCAAGAGAAGGCAGATAGGTATTATTGGCAATGATAACTAGGAGCTGAGGCATCCAAAATCATAAGGTATTATTGAGAGTTGTTTAGCTGAAAAGCTAATGGCCAGGACCCCATAACATATTACCTTGGAGAATAACTGGAACACTGAAGTAAAATAAAAAAGACTGGGTTTGGACGGAGGGATTTTTGGCATTGTTTGTGAATAGGTCCCTGCATAAGTGAATAAATCTTCTCAATTGTTGTGATGGAGAAGGGAATTCATTGGGGGAGGGGTGTGGGAAATCTTCTTGCATACAATAAAGTTTTTTTTGTTTAAAATGTGAAATCTTGTGGTTTGGTTCCATCAGTTAAGTCTGATGAGTTCAGATGCTCATGGTCCCGAACAGGATGGTAACAAGAGTGAAAGATTTAGATTATATCTAAGGCTTTGTGTTGATATGATTGGTTTAGTGGAGTCACTTGACAGTTTTAAGCAGTAGGATATTCAATAACATTTAACGTGCTTAAAGTGACAAGATTTTACTTATTTGCTGGTGCTATTTCCATTTTATTGCAACCAAAATAACCAGGCATGGGTAAAATTAAACCACCCAAACTGGTTGGAAAATCAAAGTCTTTCTTTCCTTCAATACACGGCATGATTAATTAATTCTCAGCTACCTTGGTTTCCTTATAACAATTCTAATATCTAAAACCATTCCAGTGATTACTAAGTGCTACGTCTGGCTATCTGACATAAAAGAGGTGCTAGAAATACTGAGATTTCTTCTGACCGTATTAATTCCAAAAATCGATCACCTGTTTTATATAAAATGTGACATATGACTCTTCCTTTTAGTTATTTCACTCAGAACTCAAAGCAAAGGAGATTTTCCCGAGATTCTGTTTGTGTAACTGTTTTTGGAGGTTTACAGGCGCGATCGTAGAGTCAGAATAATAAAGAACAAGCGAGTCTAGTCAGTCCATCATGCTGGCTTTTTGAAAGAGCTACCCAATTTGTCACACATCTCTGCTCTTTCCTCATAGACTCCAAAATGCCTTCCTTTCAAGTCTAAATGGTGCTACTAAGCGTAGAAGAACAGAGGGATCATATTCACAAATCCTAAGGTGACAGGGCAAATTGATAAGGCTTTATTACTCCCCTCAAGAAAATAACCAGGATCACCGCCCATCTTTTCTTTGGTTACTTGCCCTTTTGCCAGTAGAAACTGTTTCTTCCCCATTTATTGCTAAAACCCCCCAACATTTGCACACAGACTGCTGGGAAAAATGCATGACATACGTTTGTCTCCTGAATGTGGATTGAAATCAGGAATGAATTAAAATGCAAAACTATGTAGTGGTGACACAATGCTTTAGTGTAATAAAATATTTGGACAAGTTAACATGACGGTCACTCTTCATAGCCGAAAAGAATCTGTGGGACACTAGAATCTGTGCAACTTTGGCATCATAAATTATCTATTTATCTTAACCTTTGAGAGAAGAGAGGGGGGGGGGGAGGGGGGGGGGGGACGACGTTTAACTCAGATTCCTGCTGTGCAAAATACTTTTCCTGAATTTGTTTAATGAAAAAAATTTTAAAGCACAGAGATGGCCCTTTGGCCCATCATTCTTGTACTGGCTCAATAGTTATTTCAATCCTTTTTTAAACCTTTTCCAAATAATTATTTTCAATGGCTATTTTGAATCAAGTTTTAATATCGTGGTCATTGTACCACAGCCTGGAGCTGGAGATAGAAAAACCCAACAGGAGGGTTTAAAGTCCAAATGAAAATACATTTGTTAATCACTAATCTCTTTCTCTCCTACAACCAACTTCTTATCCATGCTGCTCCATTTCCTTTAAATCCATGTTCAGCCCAAAAGTCCCTTCTTTATGCCTTACCTTATCAGACACTTCAGAAATCCACCTATTGAACACCCACTGCATTTCCTTTCACCAATACACGTTAAAAATTTGTCAGACATGGCTTGTTTAGAAGCTTCTAATGGAGTATGAATTCTAACCTTGGATAATAGCCTCCAGATTTTTATCCATGATAGAGACAGATAAGGTTTCTGTTCATTATGGATTTTTTGTCAAAATATGCAGTCTTTTATTTCCTTCAACAGGTAACCATGTATCAGTGTCATCTCAAACTCCATATGGAATACATTGCTGAACATCACACTTCAATTATTTTATCTTGCCACGTTGAAAATATAATTATGATTTGTTTTATTAAGGAAGCAAACATCCCCAGACAGGAAGAATAAATTGAACTGATACAAATACACAATTGTTGAAAACTGAAATTTATAGAGATGATCTTTTTGTCACATTACAATATAGGATTTTGCTCCGCAATCTATTCGTGTATAGAGAATGACATCAAATCGTGGGGTCGCCAGGGTTCAGTATTTGGAACACTGCTTTTTGTAATCTCTATTCATGATCTTAATTTGGTTGTCCAGGACAAAGTTGACATGAAACTTGGAAGGATTATGAACTGAGAGGGTGATTGGGATAGACATTCGGGACGACATGAACAGGCTAGTGGAATACACAAACATCTGGCAGATGAACTGTAATGCACTGAAGTGTAAATTGATACAAAGAAGAAGCAATATAAACTAAAGGATCCAATTCTAAAGAAGGTGTAGGAGCAGAAGGAACTCGGGGCACATTCACATTGAAAGTGACAAGGCAGGTTGAGAAAGCACCTGAATAAGGCATACAGGAATGTGGGCTTTATAAATAGGGGCAGAGTATACAAAAGCACGGGGGTCTTTACAAAAGCACTGGTTTGGCCTCAACCGGAGTATTGGGGGCCAATTGGTGGGCCCCGATCGCGGGCCTGACCCCATCGGAGCCCCCCCCCCCCTCCGGGACAGAAACCCCCCACCCCACCCGCTCGCGCAGAGTTCCCGCCGGCAGCGACCAGGGGTGAACGGCGCCGGCGGGATTCTGTCGTAACCATGCGGCCGCTCGGCCCATATGGGCCAGAGAATCGACGGTCCTGCCCATTCCAAATGGCGCCGATTCTCCTCATCTCAGAGAATCGTGCGCTGGTGTCGGGGTGTCGTGGCGCGGTTGCAGCGATACTGCGGCCCGGCACAGGGCTCAGAGAATGGCCCCCTTTGTATCCAGAACACTTTAGGAAGAATGCGGCAGCATAAAAGAGGGCGTTGTTGGGTTACGGGTATAGGGTGGATACGTGGGTTTGAGTAGGGTGATCATTGCTCGGCACAACATTGAGGGCCGAAGGGCCTGTTCTGTGCTGTACTGTTCTAAATCTAAATCTAAAATGATACATACAGAGAGCCTCCATAGACACAATGGGCTGTATGGTCGCTTTCTAACTAACAGTACAATGCTTATCATTAGGTAATATAATCAATTATAGAAGTTTTCTGATTTCTGTGCACAATATTTTCTATTCTTAGTTCTGCAATACAGCAATGTTAATATTAACTTTTTCAGTAATATCAAGGTGCATTTAGGTATCCACAGAATTTAAGATTGATAACGTTGACCTAGGTTTTACCTACACGGATTGTTTCATCATTTTATTTAAAAAAGACAACTTCACAACCACCTTATATAAAATGAATTGGCAATTCAGGAAGGATTTCCAACACTAAATTAAGTAATTAACTCAAAGGAATATCAGCAAGCACAATAGCAAATGTTGCAGCAAATGCATTTTATTCATTCAAATGAAAAAGAAAAAAATGCCAGCAAGAATTTGTGCTATGAGCATCACTTATCATGGATGGTCATTTTATCAGTAATCCTGCTATTTTAAAATAATTTGGATGTTTAATGCCCAAAACAGTAGAAATATGAATTGACAAAATGGAGGGGAAAATGCATAAATGTGTTTTACAAATCTGGCTGTGCTTTATATCCTTTAAAGGCTGACCCTTTTGACCCTCGCTGCTTACTTGTCTGAATAAGTGACCCGAGTCATATCAATGATATGACGAAGTCAATCTTTATATTTAACCAGAGTCATAAAAAGGTCCTTGCCTTGATATTTAGCCTTTGCAATTTTTACTAGCTTTTCCCTACCTTCCATGTTGTATGACAAGAGCAGAGAGGCAAAGGAATACAGGAAAGTGTAAAAGAAATTAGAAACACATAGCACACGCTCAGTCCAGTGTCTCAATACAAGGATAGAAAGGGGTCGGAGTACCTTTCTGCTAAGCAGGGAGAAGGAAGTTACAGTGTTGCATCAAGGAGAACAGAACAATTCCCCTGGCTAGCAGCTATTAGAGCATTGCCACGGCCCTTGCGATTGCAAGCACAAACCGTGCAGAAGACAGAAGAAAATACTTCAGACAGATAAGAGTAACCTTGAAAAGTTACTTTCTGATATTCAGTAAACACAAGGGGCTGGATTCTCCATTATTGGGTATATGTCCCCACGCCGGCGTCAAAACCTTGGGAGTTTTACTCCTGGAGATCCTAGAAAAAAAAGGGACATGAATTCATAGCCCTGCAGGGGGCTAGTTGGGACCCGGAGTAAATCTTGCAGCTTTTACTGCAGATACGGGCCCCCACACTTCCGAGTCAGAGGCCACGCATGTGAACGGCAGCAACCTCCAGCAGTCACACCATGCTCCATGGCAGACTTGGACCGTGGAGCCAGGCCCAAGAAAGAGACCCCCGATCGACCACGGGCCCGACCCTCAAACCTGGCACAAGCATTCCCCGTCCGCCAATAAGGCCCCTCTCCCAGCCTCTGATCAGCCCGCCCCCGACCAGGGCAGCCACGGACCGAGTCCGCAGCCGCCACATGCATATCCTGACTGGCAATAGCAGGTTAGTTCCACGCCGTTGGGAACTCGGCGCGCGTACTCCCCAATGATCCCGCTTTTCAGTGTCTGGAGAATCACCAAACCAGCGCCGGGCTCGTTTTTGGCATCAAACTGGATTCTCCGCCCCGGCGCCGGCTGCGATTTCGCCACCGGGGTGCGGAGAATCCAGCCCAAGGCTTCAAAATGCATATTTAAACAACAAAATAAAACAAACAAGTGTCAATTATTCCTCAATGCTATCCCTGGCTCTTGTACTTTAACCAGAATTTAATTCTATCAGGAATTAACTTTGGTGATCACAGCTAATTAATGAAAGGATATACAGCTTTCTGCAGCATGTGACTGAACCATGTCATATCATAGCATAGAATCTACAGTGCAGAAGGAGGCCATTCGGCTCATCGAGTCTACATCGGCCCCTGAAAGAGCACCCTGCCTAAGCCCACACCTCCACACTATCCCCGTAACCCAGCAATCCCACCTAACGTTTGGAACTGCAGGGCAATTTAGCGCGACCAGTCCACCTAACCTGCACATCTTTGGACTATGGGAGGAAACCGGAGAACCCGGAGGAAACCCACGCAGACAGAGGGAGAATGTGCAGACTCCGCACAGACAGTGACCCAAGCTGGGAATCGAAGCCGGGACCCTGGCACTGTGAAGCAACAATGCTAACCACTGTGCTACTATGCCATGTCAGTAAAACTATACAATTAGTTATTAAAATCAAAACATTCAAATACGTTTATGATCAGACCTAGCTTTTCTGCCTCATGGTTAAAAGGAAATGTACATTCGAAAATGCTGTGGGTAAAAAATAGAACAGATCAATGTACATTGGGAAGTTAGGAGTTATACATGGAATTAGAAAGCTATCGAAAATCTGTGTAATAGAAATGTTTTAAAACAAAACTCCCCATAATTCCATTTAAAGCAATGAACATGGAGCTTTTATGGATAGCATGCCCCTCTAATTTACGTACAGATTTCCACTGGAATTCGATGTTTACAATGCACACGTACACTTTCACATGCATTCTGGTAATAAAGCTTTTTTTTCAAATTACACATTGCCACTTATGGTCATATGACACAATTACCAGGTTATTTTCTCGCCATCCAATATATTGATGCAAAATGATTTTTTTCTTTTAAATAGCAAAGCATCTACATATATTCTTAGTGAAAAAACAGGAAAATATTTGTTCCAGTATCTTCCTTTTCTTTATGACATAGCATGGAAAAAGAGAAGGTAACATAGGTAGGCAATGAATTTTCCACCCAATGCTATGTGAGAATATTAGATGTAATGTTTCAGGTGACAGTTCTAAACTTTTATTTCCATGTAGGATTGGAGGACAGAAACTCAAATGCTAATTTTTGGAGCAAATCAGATATTCTATCAATGTCTGTGAAGTACCTTTACTTTGGTAGCGAAAGGAACGGATTTTACATTTAGGCCAGTTTTTAACCATTGTAACTTGAAACTATCTTACAGAATGACTTGATTGATAAGTATAAAAATAATAATAATAATAATAATCTATTGTCACAAGTCGGCTTACATTAACACTGTAATGATGTTACTGTGAAAAGCCCTTAGTCACCGCACTCCAGTGCCTGTTCGGGTACATTGAAGGAGAATTCAGAACGTGCAATTTACCTAACATCACATCTTTTTGGGACTTGTAGGAGGGAACCGGAGCACCAGGAGGAAACCCACAAAGACACGGGGAGAACTTGCAGACTCTGCACAGACAGTGACCCAAGCCAGGAATTGAACCTGCGACTCTGGCGCTGTGAAGCAACAGTGCTAACCACTGTTACAGGGTGCATTAGAATGTTATACTGAAGTCAGTAGTATATTTTATCACCAATCTGCTTTGACATATGAAAATGTACACAACAATTTAGCTGATCTACTTATGGATTTCTCATTCCAATGTATTAGGCAATAATTTGCTGTGGCAGGACATTAACCATAATCTACCATATAGTTATACTTGCCCTTGTACGTATTGAAATTTTTGGGGTTTTTGCATGACAAGGTACTGAAAGAGTGAGCTGATAATGTCACAGTGAGAGGAATATGGCATCCTGGTCCTGATGAAGCACAACAAACATCTGTGCACCTCAAACAGACTGAAGGATTGTGAAGTAACACCAGCAGGACTAAGAAGCAAGTGTGAATTAGAGTCGGTGGTAGCAATATCAAATCAGGTGCAGAAAGTGAAATAAAGGGAGGGATGAGAAAAGGAAAGAAAGGTAAAATCAACAGTATTTAAAATTTTACATTTTGAAGTCTCAAATAATTAAAACTTGAAGGAATGAGACTCATACTTATAACAGTTAAGCAAAACATTGACTGGCTATAATTAACACAATTCGGCCATTTCATGCACTTCAGTGGCGAGGTAAACAGCAAGATATGGTCATCATGAAGCTAATATCAGACGATGGAAACTTGGACAGCAACTTTCAGATATTTTAATGGCACATCTGCCCCATGCCTTAAGCCGCTGAACCATGCGTAGATCACTAACGGAACCACACCATTATCTTGGCAGAAAATTCTATTTTATTTTTGCTTGAGAAGCAGTTTATAAAGTTTTCAATATTGTCTTTTTCCTTCCAAGATTGCCTTTGACTTACTCCAAATGCATTATACCATAAGATTATGCTTTTTATTTTGACACAGTTAGTTTCTGACTTTGTTCATGTGATAATCTTTCCCATACAGATCTGGTCTCTTGTTTATACTTCAGAACTGTTGAGGTAATTTGTAAACAAAGGAAAATGTGATTGTTAACATGAGGGTGACTAAAGTAATACCTTACAGTCAGGATTTCTGATGCAAATGCATATTTCATACTTAGCCAAATTCAAATAGGGACTTGCGAGCCTGTCAGATGAGGATTGTCATAAAGGTTTCTGCTTTCAATCTGACAAATTGTAAATCTTATATATTTTTTGCAGTGTATATCACATTGATGCATGGATGCAGAAAGTTTGAGGTTAACACATTTTTTTCTAGAACACAGCACTGTACCTTTTGCAATAGGTTTTAATATTGTTTTATTCAGCATTCCAATGTGTGTCTTTATTCAATACAGAAAATATTTTAATTCCAAGGCGAGTGGTGATTGATTTTAATTCAGAAATATTAAGCAAGAATTTCATTGTTGTATTTTTTAAATTAAAAAATAGCTCAATAGTATTTATTAACTCCAAAAAGTACCATCATTTTTGAAGAATTGATTAAAACTAATTGAAATGATCAGGGACTGTTTCCACATTGTAATTCTAATCAAATTGCAAAGTATTTCTATCATTAGAATCAAGTTAAATATACTTTCAATATAGCTAGTAATTCATTTTCTACTTTCGCCAGTGCTACTGCTCCAAGCCATTTGGCCCATTCTTTGATGAAGTAATAAGTACTGAAATGTGATTCATTAATTATAAAAATACTCAAAACCTCAAATGACTCGTTTTATTACACTAATTATATTAGGAGAATCCACTTGCTATTTTCACAGACAACAATGAATTGTTATGCTCTTCTCTACAACGCTGTCCCCAATTAAAATCTAAATCTTACCCTACATCAAACCACATTATTCTCTGAAAAGGGCTATCATAGTTGTACCCTTGCAATAGTACCTTCTAAATAATGCTAAATCTTAATCAGCTCAATTAAATGGTCACTATCCTTAGTATAAACATTCAATATATTAATGCTTGGTTTATATTGAAATCACTGGATAAAATTAGTAGTTGTACCTCCTCAAAAGCACGAAATGAGGTCGATCCTAAATTGCGAGTATTGTGCCATAATCTATTTATTGCAAATCTCATAACTATTTGAAGGCCAAATAATAAAGCACTTAGTTCGGTCTTGGAAACCAGTAAAGTTCAACTACAGTTTAATATACTATAAACACTCATCTTCAATATTGTGCCCTTTGGTCTGAGTGGCTATTCCATAGTAACGAAATTATCCGACTAACTGGCACTTCTACAAATTTCAGTTCAAAGGTGTCGACTCCAACCCTGCTCATCCTACTTGGGATGTTACATGTTACCGAATGAAATCAAAGCGGCCGGATAAATTAGCAGGGCACGTGTAAAAATATGTTTGATTGTTGAATGAACTTGGCAGCGCAACTCGGCACTGTGTTCATTGGGAGATCCACACATTGAAATGCCGTTCCTTTTAGGTGTTGCTTAGACTAAGTAATGATCGATGGTTGACTGTTTAAGTCAAAGTGGGGATTACATCTCGGGCACGAATTAACAAAAAAAAAACAAATAGCGACTATCGTGCACAAATACCAAACTTGTCTATCATTGCCATCTTGCATCAGTTCAGATCCATTAAACTTCGAGAAGGTGCTGCTGCTAGATGAATGATGGTGCAGACGTAGCTGTACTATCCATCTATATCCATGGCACAGATTGTGCTGTGCAACCCTGCGGCGAATCTACCAATTATTCAGATGTGGGAAAAGATTGAACAGTTTTGTTTTTAAATACACGTTTTGGAAAGATTTTAAAACCCCTCTTTGGCCATTGCCAGGAGAGGGGAAGCACGCCGTTTTGTACACAGAGGGTCTGGATGGGGCTGCTGGTAGAACTGTGAAAGTTAAAAGTGTCGATGAGGAGCTGACACTTTCCCCTCTCTTACCTTGGTTGGAAAGGTGAGTCGCGGCGGCGAGCAGCCGCTCGGAGAGAAGCAGGAAGACGCCGAATTTCACGCTCAAAATCATCCTTCAGTGCAAACAACAACCCCCACCTCCTCCCGCCACCTTGTTCCCTTAGTCCAGGAGAAGCTGCTCCTCTCCCTCCGGCTGAAAACACCAGGTAGGCCGGCGGGGTGTCAAAGGGAGAAGTGGAATAATAGAATTGCCGCCGAGAGTCAATGCAGCCGCCCTCCTCCGGCCACCCGCTCACGTCCAGACTGAGGGAGCCATGGGCAACATGGTCTGGGTGGTGGAATCAGCAAACACACACACGGCAGCAGCAGCATCTCCTCACAAACTGAAGCAGTCACTCGCGACTCAGGTTCCTCTCTCTAAAGAGGGAACATTAAACCGCAGGAAGATTTTCCCACTCGGGAAACCGCCCCCTATGATAAAGAGAGAGATTGTTTATCCTCTCTCTCTCTCTCTCCCCGGCAGCGGGGGCTGCTGCCGTACAATAAAAAAGTACGAACACGACTGTGAGCCACCCCCTGAAATCTCTCGCTGGCCAGCAAAGTATGTTTTTAAAAAAAATTTTGTTCCAAGCAAATGGCTGCTGAGTGAGTCCTCGGGTTTTGGGAAACGCCGGGAAGACAGACGCCACCTTCATACAGCCGCTCCACTGCCTCTCGGAGTCGGAGCTTCCCAAATTGACAACTTTCAGCACAGCCTCGTCCAGCCGGCTGCCCTAGTGCAACTTGATATCTTTTTTAAAAAAAAATCACATTATCATAAAGAGTGTAGAGAGGATGGGGCTGATGCTCTTCCCCCTCCCCCTAAATAGAGAATGATGGTTTTAACAAACTTGCAGAATATATATTTATGGTTCAATCCGAGCGAATGTAGCCGGCGTCAGCCAGGCAATGGCAGCAGGTCAGAGAGCTGACACCGAGCACTAGGGGGTGTCAATATCACACATAAAACGCATCTTACTGCTACTGAGGCCAGCTTTAAATAACAAAATACAAGGTGGATTGCTCGCCTACATTTAAAAAAAATCCTGTAAATGTTTAAACAAACAAGATATTGCCAGAAGGGTTCAAACAATAACTGGAGAAGTCTACCCAATGAAATGACTACACATACCGGGAAACCCAGGAAGTATAAGCAAATAAACAAAAGGCGGGGAAAGTTATTAAAGATAGCTAAAGAGACCACCTGGGCTGTCTCTGTCGATTAACCTGCTGCTATATACACACTGCGACCCAATCCCACTCCAACAGTGCACAAAACCCTCTAAAACCACACGTCTATTCAGATTCAATTAAAAACGTGATCATTTACGCGATTGTCAGAGGTGAACTGACAAACCGTTAGTGGCTTTCGGCTTTCTCAATTTCCAAATGCTATTCAACCACTGACTGGCCATGTTTGCCAATTGCAGAGAAACGTGGTTGCAAATTGGAGAACATCATGAATTATACCACACTTTGGAAGAACAATTCCCGCTAATGCCCCCCCCCCCCCCCAACTTTACTCCTAATTGCCAAAATCAAAACGAGAAATAGTAATAATCGTTATTAGTGTCACAGGTAGGCTTATATTAACACTGCAATGAAGTTAATGTGAAAATATGGGATGGAATGGAAGGGAAAGCGTTTGTTTAATTAGTTTTAAACAGCATAGAGTAGGTAGAGTTTTTTTGTCAAATAAATCAGAAAGATTTTACAAAATAAAACGCTTGCCACCTGCCTATACGTGGCTCTCTGCTGACTGAGGATATCTGCTTCTCCATCTCGGGCAGTGTTGACCTGTATGGCTTCCGACCTCATAAGCATTATTAATATAATAGTCAAGATTTACATTATCTGCATTTTTAATTTTAACTGTTTTAAATGGCTCGTGAATGTCAGTCAACTCTATTTACAATACCAGCAATAGCGTTTTCTATTGATATTAAATTATCATTATTTGTTTTTAGCCCCGTGCTGGCTGAGGTTATTCATGAAGGTCCCACCTTCTCAGCCTTGCCTCTGGCCTGAGGTGTGGTGACCCTCAGGTTAAACCACCACCAGTCAGCTCTCCCCCTCAAGGGGGAAAACAGTCTATGGGACTATGGTGACTTTACTTCCCATTTCTTTCTATTCAATCCATTGATACAGGCACGTTTGCATGGGACATTGTGTCGTCTATGTGTCATTAAAATATGTAAAAGCACTTCAAAGAAATGTTGCAGATGTTGGGCAGACTAACATATTGGCATATCTTGAAAAAATGTTTTGATTGGCAATTTGCTTCAATGTGAATTAGCATATTGACCATTAATAAACTTAATGTTATGAATAATTCAATTACAAAATCAACACTTGATTCCTATAATTCAGTTTGTGATATAAAATGCTCAGGTGGAGGTACCCGGATGGAACAACCGAGGATTAAATAAACTACTATTTTACTAACCAGACCCAATGATCTTGAACTTTACAGCTGTCGGATACTGTAGCCTATTTCTTCTGCAAATATTATAGTGTAACTGCTTTAATGTGCGCCTAATATTATGTTTACTTCACATACACTCTAGTCTAGCTTTTGTATGAATCAATGGTGATACCGAAAGCGTGTTAAAAACGTTGTCAAGTTGACGTTGTCAGAGTGAAATCTCAGTGAGAGACTATTAAGGTAACTGGCGTTAGGGGACTGTGACTCTCCCAAATAGGAAATAGCTTTGAACCGCGACCGTCAAATCATTCCTCCTCTTCAGAACGTTTAACACATACTATATCATATCAATAGGTGAATTCGAGGTGGGGGCTTGGAAGATAGAAAACAGCCGCTCGGTTCCAGAAATTCACACCAAGTTTGTATAGAATCTGGTTGAGTTTTATGGACAGTTTTTTTTTAAGGCAATTCCTCATCCCTGCCATAGCATTATGGTCATTAGCAACTTCATCCAGTAGGCCCAACCAACAGGGAAATATTTCTCACCCAGGTGTTGCATGGCATGGCACACGATGGTTCATAACATCTCTCCCATTCACTCTTTTTTCAAGACCCAGGCTGCAGATTCTGAGCAAGATGATTTTGGTCCTTTTTTATTCGGCATAAAGAGATAATGGAGCATTGTCCAGATGGACCATATGGAGTGAGAACTTAGTTTATTTTGACAATCAGTATTTGCTAACTGTGCATACAGCAACATATAATGTTGATAGATTAGGGCTAAGGTTGCATTCTTGTTCGAAAGTCAATATCTGTACTTGAGGCTATCACATTGACTACATTATATTTCTACCTTTGTCAATATGAGTCCCATGTTATATATATATGTGTGTGTGTGGTTCTAAACCAACATTCACAACCACAAATAAAGTGGGGAAATCAGGAAATCTCGAGTAGTTCAGTCAGCAAGAGATAGATCACCCGTGGGGTACAATATCTTCCTTCAAACCATCTTTATTAACAATCTTATTGTGCGTATTTAAAATGAATGGTTTACCTACTATTGGTACTGTAGCTGGTTGAATTCATGATGAACTACCACCAGGGGGCTTCCAGGAATTCGATTCAATTGGCATGTGAAAGTGGAACATAAATCCGAGAGAATACTTATTTGTTGAAGCTCACTTTCAACCCCGTTTCTCCACATCCATTATTTTAGGAATTTTAAGTTGAACCTAGCATTAATTAATTAAAGGGAGGCACTCAAATGAAAGCAAAATACTGCTGGAAATCTGAACTAAATACAGAAAATGCTGGATAGACTACAGGAAGGGTAATTTAGATCTGAAATGTTTCTCCTTCCACAGATGCTGCCACCCCTGCTGAGTTTATCAGTATTTTCTGTTTCTATATTGTATTATTTTTAAATTTAAATTTAAATTTTTCCAATCAATGCCCATTTTAGTGCGGCCAATCTACCTAACCTGTACATCTTTGGGTTGTGGGGTGAGACCCAAGCAAACACAGGGAGAATGTGCAAACTCCACACGCGGTGACCCGGGGCCAGGATTGAACCCAGGTCCTCAGCGGCGTGAGGCAGCAGTGCTAAAGCTGCGCCACCGTGCTGCCCTATATTTTATTATTAAAAGAGAAAATTACTTAATTGAAACACAGAATCACAGAATAATACTGTGCAGAAGAGACCCTTTGGCCCATTTAGTCTCCACTGACACATGAAAAACACCTGTCATACCAACCTAATCCCATTTTCAGCACTTGGCCCATAGCCTTGAATGTCATGACATGCCAAGAGCTCATCCAGGTACTTTTTAACAGATATGAGGCAACTCGCCTCTACCACCCTTCCAGACATTGCATTCCAGACCATCACCACCCTCTGGGTAAAAAACGTTTTCCTCAAATCCCCCTTAAACCACCTGACCCTCACCTTGAATTTGTGCTCTCTAGCAACTGACCGTTCAACAAAGAGGAACAGCTGCTCCCTATCCATCCTGTCCATGCCCCTCATAATCTTGTACACCTCAATCAGATTGCCTCTCAGTCTTCTCTGCTTCAGCGAATAGAACTCAAGCCTCTCTTCATAACTTAAATGTTCCATCCAGGTGAATCACCCCCTCCAGTGCAATCACATAATTCCTATAATGTGGCGGCCAAAATTGCACACAATACTCCAGTTATTGCCAAAGTTCTGCACAATTCCAACATGATGTCCCTGCTTTTGTAACCTATGCCTCGACTGATAAAGGCAAGTGTCGCATAAGCCTTTTCTGAGAATTTGCAGTGCAGAAGGAGGCTATTCAGCCCATCAAGTCTGCACTGGCCCTTAGAAAGGGCACTGAACTTAAGCCTATACTTCTACCCTATCCCCATAACCCAGTAACCCCACCTAACCTTTTGAACACTAAGAGGCAATTTAGCATAGCCTATCTACCTAACCTTCACATCTTTGGACTGTGGGAGGAAACCAGAGCACCCGATGGAAACACACACATACATGGGGAGAAAGTGCAAACTCCACACAGTCAGCCGAGGCAGGAATTGAACCCTGGTCCCTGGAGCCGTGAGGCAGCAGTGCTAACCACTGTGCCATCATGCCGCTTTTAACACCATCCTATTAACTTGCCCTTCTGTCTTCAGAGATCTATGGACATACAATCCAAGGTCCCTTTGTTTCTCAGAACTTCTCAGTGTCAGGCCATTTATTGAATAATTCCTTCTCACATTACTCCTTACAAAGTGTATCACCTCAGACTTTTCAGGGTAAAATTGCATCTGCCACTTTTCTGTCCTGTAACCCAAGGCACTCAACTCACTGTTAACCACCTGGCCAATCTTTGTGCCATCCACAAAAATTCCTGATCCTACCCCGCACATATTCATCTATGTTGTTTATATAAATGTCAAACAGTAGGGGAACCAGCACAGATCCCTGTGGTATGCCATTGGACACTGGCTTCCATTTGAATTTGGATCTGGATTTGTTTATTGACACATGTACCGAGGTACAGTGAAAAGTATTGTTCTGCGTACAGTCCAGACAAATCATTCCATAAATGAAAAAAAATAGAGAAACCATAAATACACAATGTAAATACATAGACACAGGTATCGGATGAAGCATACAGGAGTGCAGTACTACTCAGGAGAGAAGATGTGTGAAGAGATCAGATCAGTCCATAAGAGGGTCTTTTAGGAGTCTGGTAATACTGGGGAAGAAGCTGTTTTGGATCTGTTAGTGTGTGTTCTCAGACCTTTGTATCTCCTCCCCCATGGAAGAAGTTGGAAGAGTAAGTAAGCCGGTTGCGAGAGGTCTTTGATTATGCTGCCCGCTTTCCCGAGTTAGCGGGAAATGTAGACAGAGTCGATGAATGGGAGGCGGGTCTGTGTGGTGGACTGGCCTGTATTCATGACCCTTTGAAGTTTCTTACGGTCTTGGGCCAAGCAGTTGCCGTACCAGGCTGTGATGCAGCCAGGTAGCATGCTTTTTATGGTGCACCTGTATATGTTTGTCAGAGTCTATGTGGACATACCAAATTTTCTTAGTTCCTTGAGAAAGTATAGGTGCTGTTGTGCTTTCTTGGTTGTAGCGTCGGCATGGGTGGACCAGGACAGATTGTTGGTGATGTGCTCGCCTAGAAATTTGAAGCTATCAACCTCTTCGGCACTACTGATGCAGACAGGTGTGTGTACGATACTGCTTCCTGAAGTCAACGACCAGCACTTTAGTTTTGCTGACATTGAGGGAGAAATTGTTGTCGTTACACCACTCCACTAGGTTCTCTATTACCCTCATGTACTCTGATTCATCGTTGTTCAAGATCCAACCCACTAGGATTGTGTCATCAGCAAACTTGCCACTTCAGTCACTAAAGAAGCCATCTGTCATCACCCTTTGTCTCCTACAGCTATGGCGATTTTGAATCCACCTAATCAAGTTCCCCAGTATCACATTGTGTGCATTTCCTTATTTATAAGTCTCCCATGTGGGACCTTGTCAAAGGCTTTGCTGAAATCCATGTAAACTACATGTGAACACATTTTATTTGGTCAGTTTCTTTGAAGCAAAGTGATTCCTTCATGCCCGCCATGTCGCTGGCAACTTCATCCAGAAAGCTCAACCAAGAGGGAAATATTTCTCACCCAGGTGTTGCATGTTGGCACACAATAGTTCATGTCATCTCTTTAATTCACTCTTTTTCAAGGCCCAGGTGACAGTTTCTGAGCAAGTTATTTTTGCCCCTTCGTTTTTTTTATTTGGCATAAAGGGCAGCATGGTAGCACTAAGGGCAGCACGTTAGCACAAGTGGTTAGCACTGTGGCTTCACAGCGCCCGGGTCCCAGGTTCGATTCCCCACTGGGTCACTGTCTGTGAAGAGTCTGCACGTTCTCCCTGTGTCTGCGTGGGTTTCCTCCGGGTGCTCTGGTTTCCTCCCACAGTCCAAAGATGTGCAGGTTAGGTGGATTGGCCATGCTAAATTGCCCTTAGTGTCCAAAAAAGTTAGGCGGGCTTATTGGGTTACGGGGATAGGGTGGAAGTGAGGGCTTAATGTGGGTCGGTACAGACTCGATGGGCTGAATGGTCTCCTTCTGCACTGTATGTTCCAAAAAAAATATAGAGATGATGGAATTAATCCACAGATATTTATTTTCAAGAGAGCCGATGAATCACACACATGTATTTTGGTCTTGCCCAAGCTTGTCAGTTTCTGGGTCTCCTTTTTTAATATGATGTCAGAGATTTGTGATGTTCAGCTGGAGCCGTGCCCGTTGGTGGCTGTTTTTGAAGTATTGGCCTCACTGCTGCATAAAGGGACAAAGGTGGATGTCTTAACTTCACCTAGCCTGAGGTGAGAAACATAAGTTTTCGTGAGGGGCGTAAATAAAGTATTAGTGAGAAATAGTTTGAGGGAAATTAATAGGATTGAAGGCAAATAAATCTCCAGGGCCTGAAAATCTTAATCCTTAAGAAGTAGCCCTAAAAATAGTAGCTCCATTTGGCGGACATTTTCCAAAATCCTTTGGATTCTGGAATTGTTCCAACAGATTGGAGGGTGACTAAATTAACCCTGCTATTCAAAAAATGAGGTAGAGAGAAAACAGGGAACAGTGAGCCCAACGTTGGGAGTAGGGAAGTTGCTAGAGTCCATTATCAAGGATTTCATAGCACAGCATTTGGAAAGCAGTGGTATAATCAGACAAAGTCAGCATGGATTTATGATAGGGAAACCATGCTCGGAGACTTTGGGCGGGATTCTTCGACACCCCACCCCCCGCCGTGTCGGAGAATCGCATGAATCCCGCCCCTGCCGGCTGCCGAATTCTCCGGTCGGCGGCTACTCACAGCGCGCCCCCCCCCCCCCCCAGCGATTCTCTGGCCCGCGATGGGCTGAAGTCCCGCTGGTTCTTTGCCAGTCCCGCCGGCGTAGATTAGACTAGGTCCTTTACCGGCGGGACCTGGCGGTGCAGGTGGGCTCTTCGGTCCTGGGGGGGGTGGTGCTGGCCCATCTGGCCCTGGGGGGGGTGCCCCCACGGTGGCCTGGCCCGCGATCGGGGCCCACTGATCCGCGGGCGGGCCTGTGCCTGGGGGGGCACTCTTTTCCTACACATCGGCCGTGTCAGCCTCCGTGATGGCCGACGCGTAGGTGAACACCCCCCCCCCTGCGCATGCGCGGGGATGACGTCAGCAGCCGCTGACGCTCTCGTTCATGCGCGGACCCATGCTGGCCGGCGGAGTCCCTTCGGCCCTGGCTGGCGTGGCGCCAAAGGCCTTCCACACCGGCCGGTGGGGCGCAAAGCACTCTGGGGCCGGCCTAGCCCCTGAAGGTGCGGAGGATTCCGCACCTTTGGGGCGGGCCGACGCCGGAGTGGTTCACGCCATTCCGTCCCGCCAGGACACCCCGCCCCGCCGGGTACGGGAGAATCCTGCCCAATAATTCAACAAGACCATAAGACATCGGAGCAGAATTAGGCCAGTCGGCTATTGTGTCTGCTCCACAATTCAATCATGCTGATATTTTTCTCATCCCCATTCCCCTGTCTTCTCCCCATTACCCTGATCCCCTTATTTATCAAGAACCTATCTATCTCTGTCTTAAAGACGCTGATTGATTTGGCCTCCACAGCCTTCTGCAGCAAAGAGTTCCACAAATTCATTACCCTCTGGCTGAAGAAATTCCTCCTCATCTCTGTATAAAAAGATCATCCCTTCGGTTTGAGGTTGTGCCCTTGGGTTCTAGTTTCTCCTCCCAGTGGAAACATCCTCTCAATGTTCACTCTATCCAGGCCTTGCAGTATCCAGTAAGTTTCAATAAGATCCCCCCTCATCCTTCTAAACTCCGAGGAGTACAGACCCAGAGTCCTCAACGCTCCTCATATGACAAGCTCTTCATTCCAGGGTTCATTCTTGTGAACCTTCTCTGGACCCTTTCCAAGGCCAGCACATCCTTCCTTATATACAGGGCTCAAAACTGCTCACAATATTCAAAATGGGGTCTGAACAGAGCCTTATACAGCCTCAGAAGTATAAGCCTGCTCTTGTATTCTAGCCCTCTCAACATGAACGTTAACATTGCAGTTGCCTTTCTAACTGCCGACTGAAACTGCACGTTAACCTTAAGAGAATCTTGAATAAGTCCCTTTGTTCTTCTGATTTCCGAAGCGTTTCCCCATTTAGAAAATAGTCTACGCCTCCATTCCTCCTTCCAAAGTGCATAACATCACACTTTTCCACATTGTATTCCATCTTCCACTTCTTAGCCCACTCTCCCACCCTGTCCAAGTCCTTCTACAGCCCACCTGCTTCCTCAATACTACCTGTCCCTCTGCTGGTGATTGTGATTTATTTAGACTTTCAGGCTTTCGATAAGATCTCACACAGCAGATTACGATGTAAAGTTAAAGCGGATGGGTTTACGGGTAGTGTCTTGAGATGGATAGAAAGCTGGTTCGCAGACAGAAAGCAAAAAGTTAGGATAAATGGGTCTTTATCCGATTGGCAGGCAGTGACTAGTGGGGTACCACAGGGATCTATGCTAGGACCCTAACTACTCATTTTATGTATTAATGATTTGGACGAGGGAACTAAATGTAGCATTTCCAAATTTGCAGATGTCACAAAGTTGGGTTGGAGGGTGAGATGTGAGGAGGATACAGAGATGCTTCAGCGTGATTTGGACAGGCTGAGTGAGTGGCCATATGCGTGGCAGATGCAGTATAAAGTGGGTGAATGTGAGGTTATCCATTTTGGTAGCAAAAATAAGAAGGCATAAATTGAGAGAGGTGGTTACACAGCGAGATCTTGGTGTCCCCGTGCATCAGTCACTGAAAGTAAGGGCACAGGTACAGCAGGCAGTAAAGAAGGAAAATGGTATGTTGGCCTTCATAGTGAGAGGATTTGTGTTTTAGAATAGGGATGTTTTGCTACAATTTTATGGGATATTTGTGAGGCCACATCTGGGGTATTATGTGCCATTTTGGTGTCCTTATTTGAGGAAGGATGTGCTTCCTATGGAGGGAGAGCAGCAAAGGTTTACCAGTCTGATTCCATGCATGGCAGGACTGTCTATGAGGAGAGACTAAGTTGGTTAGGTTTGTATTCATTGGAGTTTAGGAGAGTGAGGTGGCATCTCACAGAAACGTATAAAATTCCAACAGGATTAGACCAGGTACATACAGACTGTTCCCGATGGTGTGGGAGTCCAGAACGAGGCATCATAGTTTGAGGATAAGGGGTAAACCTTTTAGGACTGAGGTTAGGAGAAATGTCTTCACCCAGAGTGTGGTGGATCTGTAAAATCACTACCATACCGTGACTTCTCAGACACTGAAGCAGTCCATGTGCAAATGCAGCAAGACCTGGATAATATCCACGCTTGGGCTGACAACTGGCAATTAACATTCGCGCCACACAACTGTCAGACAATGACCATCTCCAATAAGAGAGAATCAAGTCATCACCCGATGACCACCAATGGCATTAGCATCACTGGATCCCTCACTTTCAACATCCTGGGGGTGTCCATTGACCAGAACCAGGACTAACCATATAAATACTGTGGCTGAAAGTGCAGGTCAGAGGCTAGGAATCCTGTGGCGTGTAACTCACCTGACTCCCCAAAACCTGTCCACCATCTAAAGGGCACAAGTCAGGAATGCAGTGGATTACTCCTTACTTGCCTGGATGGGTGTAGCTCCAGCAACACTCAAGAAGCTCAACAGCATCCAGGACAAAGCAGCCGTTCGATTGCTACCCTTTCCACAAACATTCACTCCCTCCACCACTGACACACAGCAGCGTGTAACTGCACTGCAGGAACTCACCAAGTGTCCTTGGCAGCACCTTCCAAACCCATGACCACTACCACCTGGGGCACTAGATTCATGGGCACACCGCCACTCGCAAGCTCCCCTTCAAGCCACTCACCACCCTGACTTGGAAACATATCGCCGCTCCTTCACTGTTGCTGGGTCAAACTCCTGGAATTCTGTCTCTGATAGCACAGTGGGTGTACCTACACCACATGGACTGCAGCGGTTCAAGCAGGCAACTCGCCACAACCTTCTCAAGGGAATTTTGGGATGTTCAACAAATGTTAGCCTTGCCAGCAAAGCCCACATCCTGTAAAAAAAAAATAAAGATCAAGAAATATTGATGACCATGCCTCCAGCTGTATGATTTCAATGCCTGGGATTCCTTAGCAAAACACATCCACTTCCTTAAGATGCTGCACAAAACTCAGTGCTTTGACTAAGCTTTTGGCTATTCTGATTCACTCCATTAACTCAATGTTTGCATTTTTTCCTTTTGTTCTGTAAAGTGCTTCGTCGTCCTTACCTAGGTTGAATACATTATATAAATTCAGATTGTAAACATTGATGCTGTTCATGCTATTTCAGTCTTTTTCTATGAAATGAAATGAAAATCGCTTATTGTCACAAGTAGGCTTCAAATGAAGTTACTGCGAAAAGCCCCTAGTTCAGTGGCGTGCAGAGGTCTGGTGATGCCCGGGGCAAATCTTGATTGTATGCCCCAAAGACTCAAGTATAAGGCCTAATATACTGAGAAATATTATGAGAAAGGAAAACATTTTGAATATATAAACACAGATGAAACATGAAATAAACGCTTTATTCGATTTTAATATAAATCAATCAAATTTATTAAGTTCTTTTCCCCAAATGATACCTCCTGTCACAAAACACCTGAACTACTTCACTTTTTACATCAGCTGTGAGAAATTCTTTTTCAATGCTTATTAAAGCCAGGTTGGTCAGTCGCTCCTGTGACATAGAAGACCTCAGATATGTTTTTATTAATTTCAGTTTTGAAAATGACCTTTCACAGCTTGCGACTGAAAATGCGATTGTAAGCAGTAATCCGTATGAAACACACAGCGTCGGAAAGACATCCCTCCCATACTGCAGTAAAGACTCCAGAGCATCTTTAGGATCAGGGGGAACTCTATTCCCTCCAGCTCGAAGGAGCATCACAAAATCAATAATTTTGTCATATAACTGAATTGCAACCACATCATTGTCATAATAATTTGCAAAGTCTGAACATTCCTTTTTTAATTTCTCTCTTTCTTGTTTATCTTCAATCACTCCTGAATTCAAGTTCAGAAGAAAAGAAAATCGGTCACTGAGTCTTTGAAGACGGACACTGCGGTCTTCAATTTCAGTTTTTAATCTGTTCACAATCTCTACCAATACTCTATTCATTTCTTCTTGTGCCGTCAGTCCACTATCTCTTGCTGACTCTCCATGCATTATTCTTCTTCTCCTTGTTCGTACAATTGGTATTCCCCAATTTTGACAATATTCATTGGCTAAATCTATTGCATTGTGGATAATTTCGTCATTCTTCAAATTCAAGATATGAATAAGTCCTCTCAGATCACAAGAAGCTTCATGGAACCCCATTTTCGGATCCTGCAAACGTTTTGAGACTTTATCCACTGATGATAAAAATGAGTACCAAAAATTTAATAAAGCTATAAACGGGAACTGTTGAATAGAGTTCGGTAGCGATCCTGCATCAGATTTAGTTTCCCTTGAAAATTCTCCTTCCAGCAGGTGTTGAAGGCTTGCAATATCATTGTCACCCTCTTCGTGGATTATTTGCACAGCATCATGGCTGGAACTCCATCTTGTGTCACACTGTCTTTTCACAGTCCGAGTGACAAATGATTTTAACACTTCCCAACGAGAAGTAGATGAAGAAAAAAAAGTAGAGTTTTTCTAGAATGCCAAAAAATGTAACAACAGGTTGCACCTCACTTGCATGGACACAGGACAAATTGAGGCTGTGGTTCTCGCAGTTCACAAACACAGCTTTTGGGTTAAATTCAAGAATTTTTTGTTGAACACCTCCTCTCACTCCAGCCATAACTGCTGCGTTATCATATGCTTGACCACGAGAGTCATTCATGGAAATTTTGTCTTCTTCCAATTTTTCCTGAATTTTATTTACCAGGCAGACTGCATCTTTCTTGTTGACTTGAAAAAATCCCAGAAATGTCTCCTTTATTTCTACTTTTCTGTTTTCATCAATATGAACGTAACGCAGAATTTCAGAAACCTGATCTTCATGGGCAATATCTGGAGTTGAATCCAGCATTATGCTAAAATATTTTGCGTCCTTAATTTCGGAAATTATATTTTTCTTGACAGTTTCACCAAGAAGATTGATTATTTCGTTTTGAATTCTGTTGGACAAGTAGGTGACACTTTTTGGTTTCTCTTTCCCTCTCTGCAAGTGTTTTGCTAAGATGTCATCATATTTGGCCAAAAGTCTGATTGTTGCTAGAAAGTTTCCTGTATTTTCACTGACTGTCTCCCCTGGCTCTGATAACCCATATATTCCTTCTCCTCAATGTCCACGATGGGCCAGATTCTGCTTTGCCAGAAAGGATATAACCTCGACAATCCGTTCAGTTATAGCTTTCCATCTTTTCTTTTCAGCAGACATTTGCTGTTGAAGTTCAGCATCTATCGTAGTTGAATGATGGAGTCGAACTACAAGGTTCAGGTATTCCCTCATGTGAGCTCTATGAGAAGGGCTTTTCTCATGGTCAGGTATTGTTGGATTTAGTTTTCTCCAAGTGGAGAAACCGTCTTCCTTTCCAAAGTTTGACACAGACGACAAATGCTCCTTTGAAAACAAAAAGCAAACAAAACAGTAGCATGCTTTCCGATATGGAGAGTATAACAACCATTTTCTCTCCACAATTTCTCCGTTTGTGGAAACTTTATCAAACCACTGTTTGGAAAATGATCTCCCATCCTTCTCAGCAAATGGACCACTTTTATTCTGATATCTTTCAGGGCCATGTTGTAATATTGTCATCTTCAAATGATCTGGAGTCGGTTTCTTCAAACAGCCAAAATCGCTTCTTTGCAAAAATATGCAAATATCTTCTTTATTTTCTTCACATGGATCATCATCCTGACAACGAGACTGAGGAGAGAGAGTATTATGTTCTGACCGAGCTGAATCCGTATCAGAAAAATCCTTCTCTGCACCCACATCATCTTTTACTTCTCCAGGTTCTCCTACTTCTTCTTTACTTATTTTTATCCATGCATCTAATGCCCCTCTTTGATAGGACTCTTCTTCGACTCTGGCCCTCTTTTTTTTCCTGTTCTGTGCTCCACTCGGTTGTACACGAAATACTCGTAACATTTCATTTTCTATCTCAAAAACCGTAAGACGCATGAGAAAATGGGAAGAAAATGGTAAACAATCGGTCAGTTGCAGACGGATAAACCATATTTCATTTCTTTGTTCCTTCGTATCAAATTATTTCACACTGATTCTCCACTGATAATTTTGTGCAATTTATATCATAGACTTGCAAATTAGTGGTATCTGTATTCGAATATTAGCATGTTAAGGAATAAATGTCTCCTATTCCGAGATTAAATGCCATAGCAGTCCTCTGATCATCCAGGCTTCACTCTTACTACATCCCACGTAAATATTTCATTAAATATCGCCAAAAAACCTATAAAAACCATAGTTGCACCTGTTCTAGAGCTATTCACTGACCTGAGTAGGTAAAAGAACTAATCTAGATGCACAAAAAGCTGAAGAAAAGACGAGTTATGACTCGAGGAAACGCAGGAACGAACAGCCACGTCTGCTTGTTGCTTTTGATGGTTGCACCACGTACATCATGCGCATGCGGTGGGGGGGATGGGGAGAAGGACCATTTTCTCTAGACAGAAAGGGTACACCATGTTAAAGGAATCAAGGGCTAACAACTGCCTCTGCAGTGTGGTGAGCCTCCAAAAATTGATTTATCACCGCTGAAATTTTAAAATTACTATCTTATTTCCTTCTCTGGGGCAGCACGGTGGCCTAGTGGTTAGCACAACCGCCTCACGGAACTGAGGTCCCAGGTTCGATCCCGGCTCTGGGTCAATGTCCATGTGGAGATTGCACATTCTCCTCGTGTCTGCGTTGGTTTCGCCCCCACAACCCAAAAAATGTGCAGAGTAGGTGAATTGGCCACGCTAAATTGCCCCTTAATTGAAAAAAATAATTGGGTAATCTAAATTTAAAAAAATTTTTTTTTTTTTTTTTTTTTCCTTCTCTGATTGGATGCCCCCATCCAATGGATGCCCGGGGCCAATGCACCGTCGCCCCCCCCCCCCCCCCCCCCCCCCCCCCCCTCTGCACACCACTGCCCTAGTTGCCAAATTCCAGCGCCTGTTCTGGGAGACAGGTACAGGAATTTAATATGTTACTGTATGGTTTGTGAATATTAATTGGCAGATGGGCTGGTTCATCATTTTCTTGCATACTAAATGGGTTATATATGGGACATTATGTGGTATCTCCAAACATTCCCATCGCTAGTGCATTATGACTGCAATATGTGCAATGCAATGTATTGGGCAGCTTTGAGCAGTGGGCCAAGGATTATAACTAGAAAATATTTCCAGACTCAGTCTCAATGTTGATTCTTTTCTGGACTATTTCTTTTTGTACCTTGACCTACACTGCATGGAGTGGGAAGATACACCTCTCACTGCCTCAGTGAAATGCAGTGCTGATTGGATTACTGCTATGAGGGAACCCAAGGAGTTTTGCAGGTCAACAGCAATGCAGCGATCGATCTTTGCAACAGAAGGTGTTATTCTGGAGGAATGGAATGTGGGCTGGGAGGTTTGATGGTTGTATTATTGTTGATTCGTTTAGATGCTCTTGTCTTTACCAGAAATTGAAACTTTGCCCCGGGTGGCCATGTGGAATATCAAATCTGCACTTTTATTATAAATTGATAACCTTTGAAATCTCATGGGAAAAATCTAAAATCGGAGTTAAATGAATAAGAAAATGTCAGGAATTGTTTCGTTCAGATATTTGGATAAGCTCAGAACTGTATATGCAGTGTCAGCCATTGCAAAAATCAACAGCTAATCTGGCAAGTCATGAAAAACCCACAATAGTAACAACATTTACCATTCTTGTTTTCAGTAAAAAACTATCAATTAAATTTGTTTGTATTTTAGACCTCGGATTCTTACTTCCGTTCTTCTTCTCATTTCCAGCATTCATAAGGGGAGAACATGATTCTATCCTTAAGAACTCATTAGTTTGGACTGTATCCCTCCTGACACCTGTCTAATATCACATCATTTAAATTCTGAAAACTGTTTCACTACTATTAACATGCAATGAATAAAATCTCTCCTTTGGTACTACCCACTAAAATCAACTAATTGTTGTCAGCCTGCTGAGCGAGCTGAATGTTACAAAAGATATCATTTCAATATAATTGCCATGTAATTGTATTAACCCTCTCTCAATTCATAGAGGGAAGAAGCTCACTGTTATTGATTACATAAGCTTACGACAGTGACTGCTTATTACAGTTAAATATAGAATAAAGAAATGGATGCTTGGGAGGGAGGTTTACAGTAATAATGCAGTTGGACAGTCTTCAAGGTATGATGGAACTGAAGAATAGAACTGCAGATGTAGTTTCTGAAAATAACCAAGCTGTTACATTTTAACTCTGTTTCAAAGTATGTTATTTCATATAGTATAGCACCTACTATTATAACTATTAAAGTCCAAGTTTGGCATTACACAGGGGCTGAATTTATTGTCCATTTATAGGCAATAGGCAGAAAATATAGCTTTACCAATGGCTACTTTGGAACCTTAAATATTTAACCATTTCTCCTGGGATTTCTCAAAAGGGTGAAGGTTATTTTGCAAGTGCTTCTGCGTTTCCTGAATCTACTTTGACTTTCTGCCGATAGACAATGTGCTCTGTGGCTTACCAGTCTGCACAATATTACCAGCTATCGCAGGCTCCTCTGTGGTTGTCGCACAGATTTTTGTCCTGTTTCTTTGCACACGTGAACAATCATGGTATCCTCGAACTCCTGAAGAATGGTTTGTTGATCCTACAATCTGTGGTTACATTGTGTGAGTTTGATGGTTATCTGGGAACACCAGATTTGTATACTTTTCCTGGGATCTTGTCTGCGTTTTCTTTGAGGGTAGGGATCTGATGGCTTTGTCAGCCCCAATGACAAGAAATTTGCTGTCCAGAATTTCACCCTTGGGCCAGTAGCTGGCCCGTTTATAGTGGATGGGCAGTTAAATGTATCCCAAACAAACATCAGCCCAACACTCTTTGATAAATATGCAGAGGAGATTCTCTTTTTTGTGCTGAGAACAGGTGAGTAGCCCCTTGAGGGGGGAAACTATACCCAGTTTCTAGGTCATTACAAAAATGCCTCATATTGCGCTGTTCAACAGAGACTTGAAACTCTGTCTGGTTTGACCCACCATGCGTCTTGTCTCCAACACGGTTTCGATTGTGGGTTCCTTTTGCCCTCCTGGTGTGATTTCTTAGCTGACGCTGCCAAATTCTGCACCACCTTTCTTGGGGGGTCGAGTGAAAGTTGGTCTTTTGGGTGAAATAGTAAACTTCATCTTAGAGCAGTGTTCTTCAAACTCGGGGGCGCGTCCCACGGGTGGGTCACGGGCGGGTGTCGGGAGGGTCGTGGAGCTGTCCTTCGCGGCGCTCCCGATCGCGCAAATCCCCGCGCAGCAGCCGGCTTTTCATGACGCCAGCTGCAAGCGGCCTTCAAAATGGGCGTGAACATGTAAAAAAAATAATTGCCGCGCATGCGCAGTGCTGCCGCTATTTTCTTTTAACGTCGCGGCTTTTTGTTTTACAAGTTCGGGGACGGGGGGGTGTGTGTATTCATTTTATTCATTTAATTTTTTTTTTCATTTATTTTATTCATTTAATTTTTTTTACAAGTTCGGGGGGGTTTTATTCATTTTATTCATTTATCTTATTCATCTAATTTTTATTTTTTCATTTATTTTATTCATTTTTTTTACAAGTACGGGGGTGTTTTATTTGATAAAATTGTACAGGAAAGAAATGCAGAATTTTGGACAGATGGCGACTCCATACTTTCCGACACCGGAAGGCTTCACCTTTATCCAACAGGTTCCATTGGAGGAGCGTGTACGAGGGCCAAAGGGACCCAAAACCATTTCCTCCATTTTTATCAGCAGCAAACAGGGTGAGAGAAAATGGTGGGTCGCTCAGGTCGGACAGCGTGGGTCGTGAAGGTCGGCCGGGTAGGGTCCTGAAGGTCGGCCGGGTTGGGTCCCGAAGGTTGGCCGGTTGGTTAAAATGGGTCCCCACACATTCTCCCCGTGTCTGCGTGGGTTTCACCCCCACAACCCAAAGATGTGCAGGTTAGGTGGATTGGCTATGCTAAATTGCCCCTTAATTGGAAAAAATAATTGGGTACTCTAAATTTAAGAAAAAATAAATAAAAAATGGGTCCCCGGAAAAAAAGTTTGAAGAACACTGTCTTAGAGAATAGTATAGTGTGATTCCTCTCGTAACCCTGGTGATTGTTATCATCATCCAGCAGGCCAACCTTAAGGATGTAAAGTGAAATTGATGGTGGGTAGATCCAAGTGTTTTTGTACTTTTTTTCCTATCTAAAGATGTTGCTGCTGATTGACACATTCCCTTGGGAGCAGAGACTCAGGATCACCAGGCCATTGCTGCTGGGTTCTTGATACCGAGGACACCCTCCCAAGCCTGATAGGCAGCTCTTACCCTGACATTGAAACAACTCCCAACACAAAGAGCTTGTCCTACTGTGGAGTATTTGGAATAGCTCTGTCCAAGTCCTCATAGAATTTGTCCTTGATATCCTCAGGACTAGTCATTGTTGGAGAACATGCGCAGATCATCGTGACATATTTGTTCATGAGAGCTATGCATAGAGTCACGAGGTGATTGTTTATATCTTCTATAGAAAGTATCTAAAGTTTCTGTGATGTAGAATTGATAGTAAAACTGACATCTGCCTCTTTCCTCTCATTCTTTGACTTGCCGACTGAAAATAATAATTGATCTGCTAATAGCTCTGCCTTCTGGCCCTCCTCTGCTAGTTGGGTTTTGATTAGAGCAGAAATGTCAAGATTGTATTGCAATAGCTTCCTTCCCAATTCTATACTGGGGTCGGGAGCTGTTGTCTTGATGAAGTAGTTTATATTTCAAGAGGTTGACTAGGTTGATTCCAGAGAGGAGGGGTTTGTCGTATGAAGAGAGATTGAACATTTTACGCCTATACTATCTAGAGTTTAGAAGAAAGAGGAGAGATCAAATTGAAGTATACAAGGTGATAAAAGGTATGGATAAAGTAAACGGATATGGACAGCACGTTAGCACAAGTGGATAACACTGTGGCTTCACAGCGTTAGGGTCGCAGGTTCGATTCCCCGCTGGGTCACTGTCTGTGTGGAGTCTGCACATTCTCCCCGTGTCTGCGTGGGTTTCCTCCGGGTGCTCCGGTTTCCTCCCACAGTCCAAAGAAGTGCTGGTTAGGTGGATTGGCCATGCTAAATTGCCTTTCGTGACCAAAAAGGTTCGGAGGCGTTATTGGATTACGGGGATAGGGTGGAAGTGAGGACTTAAGTGGGTTGGTGCACTCGATGGGTCGAATGGCCTGCCTCTGCACTGTATGTTCCATGTTCCTCTGTGGGGCATTCTAGAACAAGATGTCATAGTCTTAGGATAAGAATTAGCAAATTTAAAACAGAGTTGAGGAGAAACTACTTCTCTCAAAGGATTGTGAATCTGTGGAATTTGCTACCTCAGAGTGTGATGGATGCTGGGACAGTGAGTAAATTTAAGGAGGAGTGAGACAGGTTTGTAATTGGTAATGGGTTGAAGGGCTATGGAGAATGGGGAGGACGGTCCAGTTAATGCCAGGATACGATCAACCATGATATAATTATGGAACAGACTCGATGGGCCAAATGGCCTAATTCTGCTCCTCTTTCTTTGAACCTAGGAAGCTAAGTAGAGTTCCTGTTTCTCCTTTTTGTCTCACCCACAATATAAAGGAATGTATTTCAGTATATAACAGGATTTGTGTGGAAGAGGTGGTAAGGTGTGCCCACAAGAAGTACATGTGCTTGAAATGATTGCAGTGCATCGAGTGAATACAGTGGCGATGGATTATATTTGCCAGTCCCACTCTCTCGGTCGTACATATCTGAAAATGTGGATGACTGTAGTAGATGATCTGAAGACCAGGAGTGCGTCATGGCCCTAATCTTTATTTCACATAGAAATAAAGAAGTCAACACTTGGTGTTCACCCCCCACCACCACCACCCCGGTATCTCTAAAAATCTATATTTAACAGTTTCATGCCTTTTTTTTTAAAATCAGTTTTTTTCTATCTCTATTACTTCTGATTATGTGTATTACCAAGTTATCTTTAGTGGGTGCCCCAGAGCAATTTTGTCTGATTCCGAATGTGTTCCTTGTACTTCTCTTTAAACATCCAATTTTGAGGCACCCTTCATTAGTGAGTTCCAACAAATCTCCTTTCCCAGTTGTGCTGATGTAACATTCTGATGTGGTCCCGTTGGGCTTTTGATACACGGTTCTTTGGTTATCACACCCAAATAGGAAGCTTCTGTTGGGCTTGACCCAAAGTGTTCCTTCCTCGCATTCCCCTGCATCTGGGGATTTATACCACAAGCCGCCAGGCTGTGGAGAGTCTTTGATGTTTTGTGCTCGGAGACCGGTAAGTCCAGCGATTATCCATGTGAAAAGTAGGTGTCCTGGATTCATCCTGTGTCTATTCTCCGTGTAATCGTAGGGAATCAAGCATAGTGTCATGTCATTATCGTTGGTTAATATCTGTGTGTGTTAGTCTTTCTCGCTTAGTTCCAATTGTCCTTTATGATTGTCACCATGTGTGACTCCGCCATTTTGTTTCTAAAAAAAAATTTGAGAGGTACTAATTGAAGTGCCGCAATGCAATCGTTCAAGTTACTCATAGCTTGTATGGTCGATGTTAGGAGTGGGTGGATGCTTTCTTCGACCAGGCTACATCTTTACCAACAACCATGGGAAGTTGAGACTTTGCTTAACCAGCCGAATTTTAGGGCAGCCAGTTTCATAAAGTTTCGTCCCAGGGGCTCAGAGGTAGCAGCAGTGATCAACAACCATTGTACTTTTAAGTGTAAATAGCATGTTGAAGCGTCCTGTAGGGGTGTAAAGAAAGGTGCAAGAACTAAGGGTTTAGAAAATGGAGTGAAAGGAAGATTCAAGACCTGCCCAGGTCATTGTAGCGTGTAGTAATTCATTCCAGGGAGCATAAAGGCAACATGAGGTGCATGTGGGCTGCAGTGGGATAAGAAAGGGTGGTATCCCCAGATAGGGTGGGGGTTAGTGCCGTTACTCCACTACCCGAGCTTGAATTGACCGGATTATTCTGGGGCCCTCAGGTAGGGCAGGGATTAGTGCCGTTACTCCCTACCTGGGTGACCGAAATTAGTGGAAAGAATTTGTAGTCATGTGAGATCCAACAGGTGTGCCTTTATCGGCCATTGGTCAGTACACCACATCTTATGTCTCTGTGGGAAGAGTAACTATGACTGTATAAAGAAATCGGGTGTCAGGCCAATGTCAATTAAAACCATGTATCGAGAAGGAAGATAAGGTAGAAAGAAGAAGACGGCAGGCTCCATCAGAAATTAGGACACCTTAATTCTTAGCTGGTGTCCGTTTCCCATCATCTGGACACCTCAGATATTTGCGTGCATCAGTTGCGTTAAATCATTGCCCAAGAGGGACTCAGTGCTTTCTTCTCTTGGTTGCCAGACTCGTGTCTGCAGATTTTGGGCATTAGTCACGTAGGAGTTCGGATGGTCCGGTTCGTCATGTCTTACCAGCCTGCAGCAATTGCCACAGTGCCAAAAAGGAGTTGCGGGGTAGTGGCGTGATGGAGGGTGGTCAGAGACTGGTGAACTGGAAGTGGAAGCAGTGTTGCTGCGGGTAGGCAGAGGATCAGTCGGTGGATGGGGGTGGTCATTGAAAGGGTCAAAGAGATTCAACACGTCGTTCCAGGGGCTAGGGTAGCTGATGGCGGAGAGATCACGCCAGTTGTCAGGGATGTCAGTCAATTCCAGGAGGCTCTCATCCGAGTCAAATGCGGATTGAAAGCTGTGAGTATGGGCAGAGTCGAGGGATAGGTGTCATTATGAGGGGGGGAGGGTTGGAGTGGGCGTCGGGCTGAATCGTCAGTGGGCAGAGCGTCATCCTCTCCCATTGCCAAGGTTAAGTGGTGGGCGTGACTACGTTGTGATCCGTAGACTTTGAGTTGGTTGTTGTGGAACCAACCAGTCTTAGCGTTAGGGTGCGATATTTTGTACACGGAGGGGCTTACTTTGTCAGAAATTGAGTAGGGGCCTGCAAATTTAGAGTATAGGAAGGAACTGAGATTGTGCAACGAGATCATAACTTGCTGGCCGACAGTGTATTCTATGGGGTAAACCTTTTTGTCGAAGTTGGATTTACTCTGCTTCTTTCTAGAACCTAGTCGGACAGCAGCAGCTAGCTGTGCCGCTTTAGTGTTCTCTGTGACCTGTTGAACTGCTTTTCCATGGGTGATAGCGGTTACTGTGGGATTTGCCAAATCGAGCCCTAATAAACATTCAATGCCTTTCATGGGTCTCCCTGTCATAAGGGTGTGGGGGGTGAAACCTGTGGAACTGGAAACAGTGTTCCTGATAAACATGAGAGTGAAGGGTAGTACTGTGTCCCAAATGGAATTGTTCTGCTGTACCGTTTTCCTAATTTCCGTTTATAAAGCGATTCATGCGCTCCACTATACCGCTGGATTGGGGATGGTATGCTGTGGGGAATTTCTGTTTGATGCCGAAAATAGTCATAATGGTTTGCATTACACTGCTGGTGAAGTGGGAACCTTGATCTGACTCAATGCTGCGTGGAAGACCCCAGTGCGTAAATATCTGTTGGGTCAAAATTTTAGCGGTGGCCTTTGCTGTGTTTGAACGTGTGGGGAATGCTTCGACCCATTTTGTAAATGTATCTATAACAACCAGCACATACTTGAAACCATTTCTTAAGGGGGAGGGGACCAATGTAATTGAATTGCAGATTTGTCCAGGGGCCTTCTACAGGTTGGGTGTGTCTTAATTGTCCCTTCTTTGTATAATGTTCTGGATTGTTCTGAGCGCAAATGAGACAATTCTCAACATAATGTGTGACATCGCTTTTCAATTCGGGCCACCAACACAAACGTCTTAAATGGGCAATGGTGTTGTCTATTCCCTGATGTCCGTGTCTGTCATGGAATTGGTAGATTAGCTGATTTCTGTCTTGGGTGGGGACCACATAAATTCCGTCCTTTAAAACTATTCCGTCCTGTCTTGTGAGTGTGTCCTTCCATTTATCATAGGGGGCTGGGTAGGTGCCATTCAGTACCTGTTTAAGGGAGTTGTCTGCTTTCTGGGCTTGGGATAAATTTTCAATGTTGGTTTGGGAAACCTGGATTGAAGGCATCTGTTCACCTTCGGGTGGTTGCCAGACGTGACCATTGCGTGATCCAGTTTTAGCTAAGGCGCCTGCCTTGCGATTACCGGGTGGGGAGGTGCGGTGATGGCTCTTTACTTTAATGATACCGTATGTGCGGCCGGTGGCTTCTTTAGAATGTGTTTCAGTAAAGGGGCAGAGGGTAGGGGTTTTCTGTTGGCGGATACAAAACCTGGAGATTCCCATAGGGGGGGGGAATTCGGTCAAACTGTTGCAAACTACAAGCGGTCAGAGTGTATGTCTGCAGGCATTGGAAAAGTGTCCGGGTGATCAATTACATAAGCTATGGCTGCGAGTTCTGCTGCTTGCGAACCTAAGTGGCCGGGAAATTTTAAAGATACCTCTTCTAGTGGGCGTCCTTGTGAGGCCTGTAATATAAGCAAAATACTGAACTGCCCAAAAGGCTGCAAGCAAGTGTCGTTCACAGACAGAATATTGTTGTTCTACGGGGTCCAAACCTCTAGAAGCGTAGGCTACCAGTCCTAATCGATCATGGCGTTCCTATAGGAGCACTGCTGATAGGCTTCAGTCATTGGTTGCTACTTCTATGGCATAGGGCAAGTCAGGGTCGAGGACTTGTAGAGCGGGAGCTGTGCCTAGGGTGAGTTTTAAATCGTCTATGTCGTCTGTGTGCTGTGGAAGCCAATTCCATGGGGTGTTCTTTTTCAGAAGCCCTGAGAGTGGGCCGGCCTTGATGGCAAAACCATCTATGTAATTCCTACAGTATCCCACTAAACCTACATTACGGGGCAGGAGCAATTTCACAATAGAGTCAATTCGCTTCTGTTCAATCTTGCGTTTGCTGTGGGTGATAATGGTGCCTAAATAGAGTATCTTTTCCCACAGTATCTGTGCCTTTTTGGGGTTTACCTTACATCCGATGGACTGGACCAGGGTTAGTAATTTGTCTAACAGAGCCACATGATTTACCTGGTATTGGTTTGCAGGAGTAGTTCGTCTTATAGTGAACTAGGCATTCGGGGCAGGAGAATTTAGAGAGACCAGAAACTAGCTGTCTGTGGAAAATGGAGGGGGAGCTATGGAATCCTTGGGGAAGACACGTCCATGTGTACTGTTGGCCTTGAAAAGTGAACGCGAATTTATATTGGCAAGCTCGGTCTAGGGGAATGGACCAAAAACCATTGCTAATATCCCACACGGTGAAATATTTTGCTTGCACTCCCTGCTTAAGCATGGTCGCGGGACTCGTGGAAATGGTGGGGACTGTTAAAGGGGTAACTTTATGTAGTTTACGATAGTTAATTGTGAGTTGTCATGAACCATCTGGTTTCTTTACGGGCCAAATCGGGGCACTATTAATGGAAGCTATGGATTTAATCACTCCTTGTTTTAACAGACTGTTAATGACTTTTAAGATTTCGCTCTCAGGCTGCTGTGGGAATTCATACTGATCCTGTGGTTTGGGGTCGGGACCTGAAATCATAACTGTGCCAGGAATGTGCCGGGGTTATGCTTGTGCTTGGCAAAAGCACCTTTGTGTGTGGCTAGTACCTGTTCAATGGTGGCATCTGTGCTAATTGCCGAAGGGTTGAACCTATAGTCCCCTACTGAGCGAATCCTGTTTTCGTAATCTCCTACTGAGACCGTGGTGGAAGCTCTGGTTGTTTTGGACATCTGCCAGGCACACGTGTTTACGGGATCGAAGCAGAGGTTATGAGAGTTCATGAAATCTATATCTAGGATATGTTCTGCGGTTGGGGATAGGTCGACTAAAACAACAGGGTATTTAGTGGTTACATTTCCTATCTGGACACGTATAGGGGCTGTGATGTATCCCTCTTGCATGTGACCTGTGAATCCACTGAGTGTAATGGTATCTGTGGTTGGACAGGGTGTTTTTTGGAACAGGTTTTTTTTTTTTATAAATTTAGATTAGCCAATTATTTTTTCCAATTAAGGGGCAATTTAGCGTGGCCAATCCACCTACTCTGCACATTTTTGGGTTGTGGGGGCGAAACCCACGCAGACACGGGGAGAACGTGCAAACTCCACACGGACAGTGACCCAGAGCCGGGATCGAACCTGGGACCTCAGCGCCGTGAGGCGGTTATGCTAACCACTAGGCCACCGTGCTGCCCTTTTTGGAACAGGTTTGAGGAGTTTAGTATGATGTGGGACCTCCTGTGTCCCAGAGAAAATCAACTGCATGTCCCTGGACTGTGCCTGTGACTACCGGTCATCCAACATTATCCCAGTGCGTGTCACAGACCCATTTTGGAGTCTCCAGACACCATCAATCTAAGAAGTTATAAGCGAGGTTCTCTGAGCAGGCATTTATGGTATGCACGGGGTGAACTTTTCCTTCTAGCTGTTGTGGCTGGCGATCATGGTCTGGTCTACTGTTTCTGGGTAGGGTGTTGGGCTGTTCGTCTCAGATCGTGTTTTCGGGATCCTTAAGGAGGAGGGGGAGAAGCCCCAAGTCGTGGTCCACATAGGTACCAATGACATAGGTAGGAAAAGGGATAGGGATGTAAGGCAGGAATTCAGGGAGCTAGGGTGGAAACTTAGAGCTAGAACAAACAGAGTTATTATCTCTGGGTTGTTACCCGTGCCATGTGCTAGCGAGTCGAGGAATAGGGAGAGAGAGCAGTTGAACACGTGGCTGCAGGGATGTTGCAGGATCGAGGGTTTCAGATTCCTGGACAATTGGGGCTCATTCTGGGGTAGGTGGGACCTCTACAAACAGGATGGTCTACACCTGGACCAGAGGGGTACTAATATCCTCAGGGGGGAGGTTTGCTAATGCTCTTCGGGAGGGTTTAAACTAGTTCAGCAGGGGATTGGGAACCTGAATTGTAGCTCCAGTACACAAGAAGCTGAGAGTAGTGAGGTCATGAGTAAGGTTTCAAAGTTGCAGGAGTGTACCGGCAGGAAGGAAGGTGGTCTAAAGTGCGTCTACTTCAATGCCAGGAGCATCCGGAATAAGGTGGGTGAGCTTGCGGCATGGGTTAGTACCTGGGACTTCGATGTTGTGGCCATTTCGGAGACATGAATAGAGCAGAGCGAGGAATGGTTGTTGCAGGTGCCGGGGTTTAGATATTTCAGTAAGTTCAGGGAAGGTGGTAAGAGAGGGGGAGGGGTGGCATTGTTAGTCAAGGACAGTATTACGGTGGCTGAGAGGACATTTGATGAGGACTCGAATACTGAGGTAGTATGGGCTGAGTTAAGAAACAGGAAAGGAGAGGTCACCCTGTTAGGGCTTTTCTATAGGCCTCCGAAAAGTTCCAGAGATGTAGAGGAAAGGATTGCAAAGATGATTCTGGATAGAAGCGAAAATAACAGGGTAGTTGTTATGGGGGACTTTAACTTTCCAAATATTGACTGGAAACACTATAGTTCGAGTACTTTAGATGGATCCGTTTTTGTCCAATGTGTGCAGGAGGGTTTCCTGATGCAGTATGTAGATAGGCCAACAAGAGGCGAGGCCGTATTGGATTTGGTACTGGATAATGAACCAGGACAGGTGTTAGATTTGGAGTTAGGTGAGCATTTTGGTGACAGTGACCACAATTCGATTACGTTTACTTTAGCGATGGAAAGGGATAGGTATAAACCGCAGGGCAAGAGTTATTGCTGGGGAAAAGGCAATTATGATGCGATGAGGCAAGACTTAGGATGCATCGCCTGGAGAGGAAAACTGCAGGGGATGGACACAATGGAAATGTGGAGCATGTTCAAGGAACAGCTACTGCGTGTCCTTGATAAGTATGTACCTGTTAGGCAGGGAGGAAGTGGTCGAGTGAGGGAACCATGGGTTACTAAACCAGTTGAATCACTTGTCAAGAGGAAGAAGGAGGCTTATGTGAAGATGAGACGTGATGGTTCAGTTGTGTCGCTTGAGAGTTACAAGTTAGCTAGGAAGGCACTAAAGAGAGAGTTAAGAAGAGCCAAGCGAGGACATGAGAAGTCTTTGACAGGTAGGATCAAGGATAACCCTAAAGCTTTCTATAGGTATGTCAGGAATAAAAGAATGACTAGGGTAAGAGTAGGGTCAGTCAAGGACAGTAGTGGGAAGTTGTGCATAGAGTCCGAGGAGATAGGAGAGGTGCTAAATGAGTATTTTTCGTCAGTATTCACAGAGGAAAAAGACAAAGTTGTCGAGGAGAATACTGAGATACAGGCTACTAGACTAGAAGGGCTTGAGGTTCATAAGGAGGAGGTGTTAGCGATTCTGGAAAGTGTGAAAATAGATAAGTCCCCTGGGCCGGATGGGATTTATCCTAGGATTCTCTGGGAAGCTAGGGAGGAGATTGCTGAGCCTTTGGCTTTGATCTTTAAGTCATCTTTGTCTACAGGAATAGTGCCAGAGGATTGGAGGATAGCAAATGTTGTCCCCTTGTACAAGAAGGGGAATAGAGATAACCCCGGTAACTATAGACCAGTGAGCCTTACTTCTGTTGTGGGAAAAGTCTTGGAAAGGTTTATAAGAGATAGGATGTATAATCATCTGGAAAGGAATAATTTGAATAGAGATAGTCAACATGGTTTTGTGAAGGGTAGGTCGTGCCTCACAAACCTCATTGAGTTCTTCGAGAAGGTGACCAAACAGGTGGATGAGGGTAAAGCAGTTGATGTGGTGTATATGGATTTCAGTAAAGCGTTTGATAAGGTTCCCCACGGTAGGCTATTGCAGAAAATACAGAGGCATGGGATTCAGGTTGATTTAGCAGTTTGGATCAGAAATTGGCTAGCTGATAGAAGACAAAGAGTGGTGGTTGATGGGAAATGCTCTGACTGGTGTCCAGTTACTAGTTGTGTGCCACAAGGATCTGTTTTGGGGCCGTTGCTGTTTGTCATTTTTATAAATGGCCTGGAGGAGGGCGTAGAAGGATGGGTGAGTAAATTTGCAGATGACACTAAAGTCGGTGGAGTTGTGGACAGTGCAGAAGGATGTTACAAGTTTCAGAGGGACATAGATAAGCTGCAGAGCTGGGCTGACAGGTGGCAAATGGAGTTTAATGCAAAAAAGTGTGAAGTGATTCATTTTGGAAGGGATAACAGAAAGGCAGAGTACTGGGCTAATGGTAAGATTCTTGGTAGTGTTGACGAGCAGAGAGATCTCGGTGTCCATGTCCATAGATCCCTGAAAGTTGCCACCCAGGTTGAGAGGGTTGTTAAGAAGGCGTACGGTGTGTTAGCTTTTATTGGTAGAGGAATTGAGTTTCGGAGCCATGAGGTCATGTTGTAGTTGTACAAAACTCTGGTGCGGCCGCATTTGGAGTATTGTGTGCAGTTCTGGTCGCCGCATTATAGGAAGGATGTGGAAGCATTGGAAAGGGTACAGAGGAGATTTACAAGAATGTTGCCTGGTCTGGAGGGAAGATCATATGAGGAAAGGCTGAAGGACTTGAGGCTGTTTTCATTAGAGAGAAGAAGGTTAAGAGGGGACTTAATTGAGGCATACAAGATGATCAGAGAATTAGATAGGGTGGACATCGAGAGCCTTTTTCCTCAGATGGTGATGTCCAGCACGAGGGGACATAGCTTTAAATTGAGGGGAGATAGATATAGGACAGATGTCAGAGGTAGGTTCTTTACTCAGAGAGCAGTAAGGGAGTGGAAAGCCCTGCCTGCAACAGTAGTGGACTCGCCAACACTAAGGGCATTCAAATGGTCATTGGATAGGCATATGGACGATAAGGGAATAGTGTAGAGGGACTTTAGAAGGGTTTCACAGGATGGTGCAACATCGTGGGCCGAAGGGCCTGTACTGCGCTGTAATGGTCTATGTTCTATGTTCTATGTTCTATGTTGGGGTCGTTGATTGTGTGGGGGGCTTTGTCTCCAGTCACGGGTGAAATGTCCTACTTGCCCACAAGTGTAACATGAACCTCATGGTGCATGAGTTGGGCCTGGTGCTCTGGGGTGCTGTTCTCTGGGGTAGTGTCCCTCTCTTCTGCCCTCATTTGTCCATGTGGGTTCCTGGTTAGTTCTAACTGGGTACATTGTGGCTTCTACTCCGTCCTGGTCCATGTGATCCTGCAGGGACTGTTCCCATGCCCTAGATAGGCGTCTGAGTACCCAAGCCTCATTGTGTGTAGTATCTGCCAGGTCATAATTTGCGCAAGCCCTTTTACCTGCTTCAGTGGCACGTGAAACTAAAGTATGTGACAATTTAGTGGTGTCTTCGTCATCTAAGTGAGCGCGGTCTAAATTTCCATATACTACCTTGAAATGTATCCAGAGGCGACCGGCAAAGGCGGTCGGGTGTTCCACTTTCTTTTGCCTACATTTGTTTAATCCCTCTTCTGGATCCCCTTTGCTGTATCCAATAGCGTCTAATATTGCGATCTTCATTTCCTCTAGGGTTGCTCTTCCTACGTTTTGGGGGTCTGGCAAAGCTGACCGTACCGACTGGCTGAGACTCATTCTGATCAATTTTACCTCCTCCTTCTCATCTAATCCGTACATAACCTTTTGCTGGCGCACCTCCTCAAAGAAGCTGTGCGGGTCTGCAGTGGACTGAAATGGAGTGATTTTAGAGTAAGTGTCCCTTAACTGGGATACCAAAAGTGGGGTGATGTAGGTGATATCTGGACTGGCCTGATCCCTTATCCTTCATTCTGTGGTGACCGGATTCATGGGTGTCAGGGCAGCTGTGGGGGTTGGTGCGACCAGTGCAGCCGGTGCTGCTGATGCCTTTCTTTTTGGGATGCGTGGTGGTTGCTTTTGATTCTCCGTTCCCTTTGCATACATGTAAGGGCTTTCAATTAACTCTTCCCAATCTGCCATCTCTTCTTCATCTGTCTCGTCTGTCCTGAAGGTACACATAAAACCATTGTGAACGTAAAGTAACAACTGGAGCTTATCTATCTTTTGCTGGCATTTAGCGTGGTCAACAGTGCTCTGCCTTTGTTCTTTTGTGGACTGGTGGAGTGCTCTTAAAGCTTCCTGTAAATCGGCGCATTTTTTGTTAACTGAGTGACCTGGTGTTCAGTCTTCTCTCTTACCAAGACTGCGCACTGTGTGTCTTGATAGGTCTTGTCTTACTGGGTTTGGAAGTTGTTAAGGTGTACTATGCAAGACTGGTGGGCGCGTTTAACATCAGAGATTTTCATGTCTTTAGCAGCTAACGTCTCCCAGAGTTCCTCAATAATGTTCTCGCTTTCCTTACTGTTTCCCTCATTCTCCTCCTCCATCTCTATGAACTGACTGCAGAGTGGCTCGACGACCTCCTTGGTGCCTCGCAACTGTGCCAAGCAGCACACTATTGCCATTGGCTTTCTGAACTTTATTACGTTTTTCTTATAGACTTCACATAAATTCACCCACTAAGTTTGTCCTATCTTTCCTGGACCTGACTCAGTATTTGCACAAAAATTCGACCATCCTTTCGCCTTTAAATACTTTCTCAACACATCCTCCCATATGGGACACTGCTCTGATTTGTCGACTACTGTGACCTCGGGTTGCTGCTGTGGATTCATCATTTTCTCCAACAATTGCGCTGCCATCTCTTCTCTACTTATAATTTGGAACAGGGGGAATAAGGAATCAATCGAACAATGGGTATGGCTTACAGCTATATTCCAGTTCACAATCCCTCTAGATTTGCATGCAAGTCTGACGAATTTACCTTATTCTTCCCAGTTAGTTACGCATGCGGTTAGTGCACACTTCCGAAATTCGGTTATTTGGTCGATATCAAACTTACTCTTGTGGTTCGTTTTTCTTTTCCAAATTCAATTCAAAGCTGTGGGCTTTCCTCTCAGAGTAACAAGTCACTTCTAATTGAGGTGCTGTTAGAGTCGCCAATAAATGTTGACTTCTTTATTTTTATGTGAACCACAAGCGGTTTCTTATATTGACCGAATGACCACACAACCAGTATATTGGTCATAAGACAGTTTATTAACAAATACACTTGTTTTACATGCAGTGATTCATGCGGCTACACACTAAACTAAATCTAATAACTAAGATAACCTTTACTTAACTTCGGGTGACCGGCTCTGTGCGGGAGATAAGGCCTTTATCTGTGTCCACGTGGGTCGGTTGGAAGTCTTCAGGTTTGTCTCGGCTGGGCTAGTCCTTCAGGTAGCAATTGCGGGTCCTTGAACTTGGCTGGTTAATATGCTGCAATTGGACGCACACAGGCCAGTCCAAAAGAGGCAATTCCTAGTGCACAGGGCTTCCTATCCTTCTTCTCTTTTGCGCCCTTTTGTGTGGTCCTATCTCCAGCTCCAATGGATCAATGCAGTTTCGATCACCCTTTTTGATCTTGGCCAATTAGGGGGCGGATACCTCGGTGGCTGGGCGGGTCCTAGCTATCATTGTCCTAGGCACGTAGGCCTTTCCAAATATGGGGAAGTGGCACTGGTTAGTCTGCTACTGTTGTTGTTCTTTGATTCAAACTCTATTGTCCTGGGGGAAATGATGATTGACTTTTAATGGGTGCAAGTTTCGGTCAGGTCTGGCTTCTTTGCACAATACACAGAGGCTGTGTACTTGTCTGTATCCAAGTTAACCACAATTCCCTTGGTCCTTTGCAGGTGGACATTTTAGAGGGCTACACAAATTAGCATGCAGGTACAGTAAGTCATTGTGAAGGCTAATGACATATTGGCTTTTATTGCAAGGAGATTGAAATACAAGGACAAGGAAATCTTGCTACAGTTGTATTGGGCTTTGGTGAGACCACACTTTGGGTATTGTACACAGATTTGGTCTCCATATCTAAGAGAGGAGATATTAGCTTTAGAGGTGGTACGGCAAAGGTTTACTAGACTGATTTTTGTTTAGAAACTGAGTAAATTGGGCCTGTACCGTGAGGAGTTTAGAAGAATGAGAGGCAACGTCATTGACACATACATGGTTCGGGAGGGGAAGACACTGAACGGTTACTTTCTTGTCTGGGGAATCTAAAATACTGAAGCAAAGCCTTAGGATAAGGAGTCAACCATTTAAGACTAAGGTGAAATAAGTTTCTTCACGAGAGGATTGTGAGTCTTGGAATTATTTAGCCCAGAGGGTTGTGGATACTCCATTCATTGAACATATTCCATGCAGAGCTGGATATAATTTTGATATCTCAGGGAATTGAATGTGAGGAATTGGCAGGAAAGTAGAGTTGAGGCAGAAGGGCAACCATTATTCTATTGAATGGCTGATCAGGCTTCAGGGGCCATGTGTACTTCTGCTCTTGTTTCTTATGTTCCATATATTTCTAAACATAATTGTTATCCAGCAGCCAATTATGGAAATGGCATAATAGACAAATAACCCAACAACACCCACCCGCATAGCTTGTATGTAAATATGATGTACGGGGAAAGATGTGGAGGGTAATTACCAACAATAGAACAATATCTCAGCAAAGAGGTGATGTTATCAAAAGAAAATGAGAGGAGAAAAACTGAAAGAAAATTAGTTGGAGAAAAGCATCTCTCACTTTGAGAAACTGATTCACTCACTGTACATTTTCAGTATTTTCTTTTCAGATTTTCATCATCTTTTTTCATTTAATCGCATCTTCTGTTCAGTAATGCTACAGCCACACGTAGTTAGAAAGTATATGATCACTAAATTGAGTAAATTGATTTTGCATTAAAATAATCATGAAAAATAGTCATATAGAATACTTACAAGAGCACAGATTTTCAGTTACTCTGTTATAAAAGGAAACAGTACTGTAAATATTATGGCCTAATTCAAAATAGAATTAGATACCATCAGATTGACTAGGCACAATGTCCTATGTGTCATTGGTCAAACATCACAAATGTAGACCACTGGAGCAATAAGTGTCATAGTTAGAACTAATATTCACGATCTGATATGCAAAGAAATAATTAGCATTTATACAATAGTTTTTACATCCTCAAGATGTTCCAAAGTGTTTCAACAGTAGTATCTTTTTTATTGTTTCAAATGCACAAATAATAGTTGTCAATCTGGGAAAGAGCAAACGGGATTAGTAACCAGTAAATCTCTTCTACTTCTGGTAATTGTGGAGGGTATGATAGCTGGGGCACTGGGAGATATTTCTTACTTTTCTTTGAATTGCGCCAGAGGATCTTACATGTTCTCCTGAACAAGCAAACAAGACATTAAATGTCTCAGCCAAAGGTTAGCCCTTCTAACAATGTTGAATTTCTTCCATTCAGCTTCAACCCTCGGTGTATAATAAATGATAATGGTATGCTTGTAAGTACAATAAATTCAAAAAATAATCTTACCATTGATATCCAAAAGATAAATGTGCACAATATGAGTTTGATTCCATCTTAAAACATGTGTGTTTTCAAGAAGCCATTAAATATAGCACTTTGGGTGAAGGGGAGCAAAGGATATGGGAAGAAAATGGGATTAGGCTATTGACTTGGATGAGCAACTATGATCATAATGAATGGTGGAGCACGCTCAAAGGGCTGAATGGTCTCCCCCTGCTCATATTTTCTATGTTTCTATGTTTATGCTGGGATCTGAACCCATGGATTACATCATTGTTTGCAGTTCACTTATTGCATTATTACGATGAATGTGAAAGTACTAAACTTTTAGTCACCCCCTCCCAAAATCCCAAACTTTGGCTCACACCATTTTTTGTCTAGTTATGTTTTTGTGAAAAATCTTGGAATTATTTTCTATATTAAGGATATTATATAAATGTAAGCTTTTATTGAGTACTGTGGTAGATTACTTCACAATTCAATGTGTGATACATTTTGGACAACACAAATAGGTTGAAATTGTGGCGTGTGGCTTTAGTGATGAAAATGTTATAAATAGGTCGATCCATGATTTTCCAGATTATTATCTCATTTTAACTAAAGCCATTTATCTTAAAATAAACGCTCTTAATTTTTTTTTAACAGAAGTAGTGAGTGATTTGTTTGACTTGTAAACGATCTCGCGTCTGACAAAACAAGTCATGTTGGGGGAAGAAAAATGAACCTACTGTGGAAGAGCAATGCAAGTTCATATATTAAATTTTAAAAAATGTTTCCTGCCAAAGTGTTTTGTTTTGGTGAGAAATACCAAGCAGTTTTCCACCAAGATGTTTTTTTCTGTCCCCATCAGATGATTAATTGAGGATCGTATCATTATTATATTAATCATATTTTCTACCAATCAATCCTACTCATCACAAAAATCTATAATTTTATTTAAGATACGCATTGTAGTTCATATAATTACTATCTTCGCCATTGATTTTGTGAAACTGATATCAAAAATCCTAACATGCATGGTTCTTGAATTCTGAATTTACTGTGGATTTAGTTTTTGTTAACTTATGTTTATTAATAATCTTATTCATTGTTTGATTAATGTATAATATTTTAATCATTAGCATAAAAATAGACACACTCTCAAAATCCTAATGGTGTAGAATTTTTGTACAGCTGATGTCAAATGTAACATTTTATCATGATCACATTTTTTTCCCCATCATGGAAATCATTAATGATGGGCACAAGGGGGACTGGGAGAAATTTGTTTGTAAGTTTGTTGCAAGTAAGGAGATTGGTTGATGTCAATATTTGAGCTTCAAACTCTGTGATTCTGATATCATTTTTCAGCTGTGCTTATATCACAGAACTTGGTTCATAGAAACAATTGCTTCTGACCGATGGGCGATAATGGTTGCTTGTTTGGTTCTGCTGTGATATTTCCAAGTAGGAATGTATTTGTGAGAAGGGATAGATGTCAATGTTTGTGTGGAAATAGTCGAAGGTGGCTTGAAGGAGAAAAAGCCACAGTGATGGCAGGACAGTGGGAGGAGCCAGAGTGGGGAAGGACATGGTGTACAGGTACAAGGAACCAGTAGGAGGTGGAAAAGACTGGCATGTAGGATGGAGCACAATATAAGCAGAGATGACAAATGATGGTAGAAAACAGAATACTGTAACATGGTGAGGTTGAAGGGAGAGGAATGGGTGTCCAGCGCAGTGGGAGTGGAAGAGAAAATGAAGATTTAAAACGTCTACTGTACTTTTCCACCCTTCGCTGAAAGCCCTGTTTTAATTAATTGACAATCACACTGCTTAAATAAAATACTATTATTGCTTGCATGAGTAAGTACTGTAGGGAATTGTGCTTTGAGCCTGTCAAAATCTGGGGGTTTCTGTGAACAGAAGCCAATTTAAATTTTTTTCATTGTTTTGAAAATTTTAAAACACATTTCTGAAAAGGCTGAAAATATTCTGGAAACTTTAAGCTAGGTCTTGCTTACAGTGGGGCCCAGTTATTGGAAACTGGGAATTGGTCTTGGGCAAACTTGAGTGGGTTGGGAATGAGCAGGAAGCAGTGACTCCTGTCAAGAGCAATGAGGGCTCAGGATTCTGAGTATGGGGAAAGGAGAGTGTCGATAATGGCAGTGACAGTGGGAATTCTCACGTGATAGTCCTATTGAGAATTCTCTGTATTCCTGAAGATCAGCTTTGAAGTGTAATGACATATTTTGGATGTTTGAAAAAGAATCATGCATCACATGAACATATTAATTTAATACTAGATTAGATTTATGTTTGAAAATCAAATGACCTGTGTGTTCTGCCTCTGATTTTAAACTGCATTGGTAAGGATTATTGTCAGCATCACATATCTAAGCCCTAGCAACAGTACTTGGCACCATTTAAAATTATGAAGATCCTTCATAAGCCTCACAGAAGGTTTCCAATTGCACTGCAAACTACCTGATTCACCAGCCTAAAGGGCCATGAAAGTATTCAGATGTTAAGTATCACATGGTAGTTGAACGTACGAGTTACCATTGCAGAAGAATGAAAGCAAGAAGGGATGAAAATGAGAATGAAAACAAGAAGGGATGAAAAAGAAAAAGGATGCTGAATATTGTGCTGAGCATAAAGCTGTCACAAAGGGCACATTGCTGCCCATGTTGTTGACTAGTGAGTCACAATGGGTAAGGTGTAATGTTGAAATCAATAAGCTTCAGCCTCCACTGCGACTGCACAAGCAACTTGCGAATCTTAAAATCCTGAAATTGATTTGTAAGCTTTCACTCCTCCCCTGAAAGCTTCTTAGATTTTTATCTAATGTATAACAGCCTTTAAATATATAATGTGTGCCAGCTCTGAGAATGAATGATCTTTGGCAAAAAATGGAGGGACACAGAAAAGAGGAACTACAGGCCAGTTAGCCTCTAATTTGTCATAGGGAAAATGTTGGAAGCCATTATTAACGATGTTTCAGCGGGGCATTTGGGAAAATTCAAGATAATTAGGCAGAGTCAACATGGTTTTGAGAAAGGGAAATAATTTTTGACCAATTTATTGGAGTTCCTTGAAACAGGCACAGGTACTGTGGATAAAGGGCAACCAGTGGATGTACTGTACCTAGATTTCCAGAAGAGTAAAAAATGACAAAATACATAGCAGGCCTGTAAACATTTTCTCCACAAATGCGGAGAGTCGTGAAGGCTGCCGTGAAACCGGCCGTGTTTCCCGGCAGCCTCCGCGCCCCCTCCCGGGACCCGATTCTGCTCTCCAGTCGGGGCTAGCAGCGGGGCCCCGTGAACCTCGGCATCGCAGGCTTAGCGAAATTCGCTAAGCCCGCACGTCAAAGTTAACGGCGGCTGACGCGCACGATGACGTCAGCCGCGCATGCGCGGTTGACGTCATCACGCATATGCGTGAAACCCGCGCATGCACGGGCCGGTATGCACCTCAGCCGCCCCGCGGACTGATCCAGCGGGCGGCGGAGGAACAAAGAGTGCGCGGGGTTCGGACCCGCTGCCCGCGATCGGTGCCCACCGATCGTGGGCCCATGGCACCCTTGGCACGGCCTTGGTGCAGCCGTGCCAATCGGTGCCATGGTTACCCAGAACGGCACTTTGCGGCCGTTTTCACGAACGGTGAGAGCAGGTGTGTTGCCGTTCGTGAAAACGGCCGTAAAGGCCTGGGAAATCGGCCCATTGGCTAGGGGAGAATCGCTGCTCGCCGTAAAAAAACGGTGAGCAGCGATTCGTGTCGGGGGGCGGGCGTGGGGGGGGGGGGAGAATAGCGGGAGGTCGGGAAAAATGTCGGGAAGGCCCTCCCGCTATTCTCCGACCCGTCGTGGGGGGTGGAGAATCGCGCCCTTAGTGTCATTGGGTCTGTGGTTTACTAGTCCAATGATAATACCGCTATGCCACTGCCACCCTGCGCCCCCCCCCCCCCCCCCCCCCTCCCACCACCCCATTCAAAGATCGACTCTGTTTTGCATTTTGTAGCCAGATTGCTATCCTGTCTGCTACTTGTCTCTGGCTGCACATGATCTGTCTTAGTCTACTATATGGCACCTTTATTAAAGAACTTTTGGAAACAAAGATATTGGGCGTGATTTAATGCCTTTAATGACCTGGTGGCGCGATGAGGCCGATAAATCTGGCAAGAGGCCTCTCGTGAGATTCTCGACGGTTGAGCAGGTTGAGACATCTATCTAGATTCATCCGAATGGCTCATTTAAATATGTATCCATTGCATTCTCCCAGGGCCGTATTCTCTGGGGCCCAGGAACTAATGGCCTCACGAGTAAGGCCTGGACCAGGCAACATTTAGTACTGGTCCTCATGGACCAGGCGTAACGGTACCCGGGTGTCCCCCACGCTCTCCCTCGCATTCGGGCACCTTGCCACTGTCACCTTGGCACTGCCAAGGTGCCCAAGGTGGCACTGTCAGGGGCACTGCCAAGGTGTCTGAGTAGCAGTGCCAGGGTGTCTGGGCTCTAGGTTGGCACTGCCAAGGATCTGGGCCCAAGGGGGGGCCATGTGAATTAAAGGAGAGATGAGGGGCATTATGAAGGGTGGGGGTGAAGGGCGGATATGAAGGGACCTAATAAACGTTGGGTGGGTGAAGAGTAGGCGTCCTGAAAGGGGGGGAGGGGGGGCAGGGAAGCCTTAAAAGGGAGGGGCTCTCAACGCCCCCATAGCAGGGTGTCCTCACTTAGGAGGGTGGGAGGTAATGCTCATGTGTGCTGTGGGTGACATTGCACTTGCGAGGTGTGGGGTGTGGGAACCTCAAGCTCACCTAGAGTTCGGGGCACCCATTCAAAATGTGGCCCGATCTCTTAGGAGTCGCTCTCACCAGCGAATTCAGTGTTAAAAAAATTTCTAAGTGCGGGCTAGACGTGGGAGAAATTCCCCAAGGGCCAGAAAAATGGCTAATTGTGCTTAGATAACGGTGTAGATCCTACCCAAAAAGCCAGTGGGAGATACCCCTCCAAATCCGCCCAAAATGATACATCGACATTTATTGGCTGAATCAAACCCATTGTGTCTACTGCTTAATACTTATCTACCCTTGCAAAGAAATCAATAAGGTTAGTTAAGCTTGACTTTACTTATTTAAATCCGCGCTGTCCACCCTTGATTATATTCAATTAGATATTTTCCTATTCCTTCTTTCAATAATCATTTCTATTGCTAACATTACGCTAATTGGTGTCTAGTTCCCAGATTTGTTCTAATTTCCTTTTTAAACATTAGAATCATGTCAGCATAATCCAAAAGAAATCACTGATTAGCCATAGGCTCAACCACAGTGATATTATTTACCCATCTGTTTTAAGATTATACTCTTGGGGATCATTAAGCCACTTGTTATAATTTAGATTTTTTATAAAAAGCGTACAGGTAATACACGCAAGATAATGGATATTTCACATATTTATTTGCTTAACTTATCAGAGTGGAACATTAGGGGCTGATTTAGCTCACTGGGCTAAATCACTGGCTTTTAAAGCAGACCAAGCAGGCCAGCAGCACGGTTCGATTCCCGTGCCAGCCTCCCCGGACAGGCGCCGGAATGTGGCGACTAGGGGCTTTTCACAGTAACTTCATTGAAGCCTACTCGTGACAATAAGCGATTTTCATTTTTCATTTCATTTTTGTTTGTCACTTTCACTAAAGTTCAGAATTTTGGCATGACTCTTTAACACAATATTTTTCAGTGCAGCGTCTAGACTTGCATCAGTTGTAAGCAACGCTTTGAATTTATCAGAGTGATGCTGAAAGTGACACAATAAAACATGCCAGATGTGTCCCTGCTCTTCATCCAAAACACATCCAAATGCCGCTTGCTCTTTGCTATGATAAACCCTGCTGCAGCTGCTCCTTACTGGATGGACTTGCTTTCTTCAACAATGCCAAAGTCGTTCTTCGAATTGCTCTAGTTGACCATGATTATCCAGCTACACTCCTCACAATGTTACGAGTGTTTCCACGATACGGAGATTCAATGTTTTGTACACCATTTTAGCAAATAGCCAATGAGCAGTTATGTAAAATTCATGCAATCAAAAATCAGTCAGACATTCTGCTTATCCTATTATCTTACTATATTTTACCAATAATTGCAAAACAAGGTTGAAGTACATAGAATCCCTACAGTGCTGGAGGAGGTCATTCGGCCCATCGAGTCCACACAAACCCTCCAGAAGAGCTCTCTCTACCTGGGACCACTCCCCCGTAACCCCGTACAGTGATCATGGCCAATCCACCTAACCTGCACATCTTTGGACTGTGGGAGGAAACCGGAGCACTTGGAGTAAACACATGCAGACACGGGGAGAATGTACAAACTCCACACAGACAGCAATCAAATCTGGATTCCTGACTCTGTGAGGTAGTAGTGCTAACTACTGTGTCGCCATGCTGCCCTTATATACATATTTTGAGGAAATGTGTATTGAGATTGCAGAGCCAATGATGGTGTTGATTATTTAGTTACTGTATATTATCACCCATTAGTCACAGGTGATTAATGGTTAATAGAACATAGAACATAGAACATAGAACGATACAGCGCAGTACAGGCCCTTCGGCCCACGATATATTAAACAATACTCCAATAGACCAAGTGAAGAATTGGGTTACTTGAATTCTCAACAGTTCTTCCTACTTATGAGAGACGGATCTTCACTAGTCCCAAATTGGAGCTAGAATTGTGTGCATTTTTTCTTGTTAGTGCACCTAATTAAGGCCTATTTTTGCATTTTCGCTTTGATCAGCAATTTTCACTGATAAATTATTTTAGTTGAAATTAATTAAACAATACTGCTGAAAAAGCACTTTGGATAAGCAACATTGACAGTCTTTGTATTTTGCATAGGTGCTGATGGTAGAATGTTGAAAGGTGTGCAGACAATATAGAACTGCTAACCTTGCCATCACTCATGGGAACACATCCACTACCTAAGGACCAACAACTTAGTATTTTATTCAGAGTTAAAGTAAAGTCACCATAGTCCCAGATGATCATAGGCTGCTCTCTTTGAGAGAGAGTTGACTGGTGGTGATTTAACCTGAGGATCTCCACACCTCAGGCGAGGGGCAGGTTGAGGAGGTGGGGCCTTCATGAGTAATCCCAGCCACTAAGGGAATTGAACCCATGCCTCGCTCTGCCTCACAAACCAGCTGTCCAGCCAACTGAGTACAGTACCACACATAATGTCTGTAACTATCCAAAGAGAAAGTAGTGCCATTTAGCAAACCCATGCTAGAAGAGGAATTCATAGTGAGTGCAACCATGACCTTGATGTTTATGTTGTTTCAGGGTCATTCCAACTGGAAACAAAATTCGATAGGTGTGAGTTGCTCTTTTCTGTAGCTTTGTGTCCACAAGACTTTGCTAAGTACAAGCTGTGGTATATTCACCTCCGCATTGAGCCACAACGGCAGACATCTATACAGCAAAATTTCTTTTGATATTGTCATTTCCCAAAAGATGCAGACATCAGCAATTGAATAAACATGCTCATTTGAGCTTCATCTGGCTAAGCCACATCTTACAGAAAAAAAATAAAGAATCTGCATTTATATAGCAACCTCATCATTATCGCATAGGTTGAAACATTTCACATGCAGAAGTGTTTAGTTGGGAAATGCATAAACAGTTTCTCATCCTCTACATTGAACCCATAACTCTTGTATCCTGCGACAGTTCAACATTGAAGCAATTTTTCACAGTCATAGAAAACTACACGGATGGCTGCTACTGAGGGATTCTGGCTATCCTCTTCAATCTTGGATGATGACACCATTAACCAGCAAGTTTGCAGAGTGTTACACGGAGGCTTATATTAACACAAAGGTACTCTCAAAACAGTGTTTGGGGTTAAAGCATGTTCCAGTAAGAATGTGCAAAATAGTGGTGTATGCTTCTTGATATCACTATTGAGAGAGGCAGCAGCACATGGGACCTGATGAAATGCCGTCACTCGGGGCAAGCGGGACAAAAAGAGATCAGGTTATCTCTATCAGAAGGAAATCAGCAGTGTCAGTAGCTAATTGTCATGTTCTTCAGCTGAGTTCCTACCTGGCTACTATTAACATGTCTTGCGGTAATGATGACTTTTTGTGTTCTGCAGCTCTCAGGAAAGGTATGCCACTTCATTTGGGGTGGTGACTTGCAGATGTTTGCCATTCATCAAAGGGAATAGGATGGTGCTCAACTGATTTTCTGCAGTTTGCCTGTTAAGTGACATGTGCAAAGTTAGCTTCCCCAGGAAATTAGCGGGAATATGTCACACATGTTGGCTGTAAACATGGAACTGTTGCGGGGGTTTGCTCCGGGTGGCAACTATGCACATTGCACTATGTTAAAGGTGCAATGTTAATGCAAGTTGGTGTTGTTTTTAGCTTCACACACACTAATTCTACATATTAGTCTTCTGTGTTAAGATCCTTTCTCATTATTGCTTTATCTAATTCTTTATCACCTGAGGAAGGAGTTGCGCTCCGAAGTAGCGATTTGAAACAAACATGTTGGACTTTAACCTGGTGTTGTAAGACTACTTACTGTGCCCACCCCAGTCCAACACCAGCATCTCCACATCCTAATTCAGGGCAACCCCACCTCCTTTTCTAAAAGTGAAATAACCTGAAAGATTCAGTTCACAACCCTGTGACCACATCACAGTAGATCAAATCAATGTGTCTCTATTTGTGCCATTAATTATTCTATCTTCTTTTGATTGCTTCCAGATATAGCGTCTATAATTTTAACATTTGACTGCTTTTTCCCATGATGTGACCTTGGTCCGAATTCCCCTATTACTCTTGTAAAACTTTCAGGAGATAGATTTGGGCTCTTTCCATGGCCACTAAATGCCCACTTAAGTGTCAAAGATGGCATTCATAGAAGTGTGTGCATGCACACCTGTTGGCCACAGGCAGCATGCAGAGCAAACAAATAATGACACCAATCAGCAAGCAATGTTGAATTGATGTCAATTTTGCTACTTTGGAGCTCCACACTGTAGTCTGCAGCTGTCTTAACCTTGTGCAGCTAAACATGATGTTAAATAGTGTGAAGGACACCCCACCAGCACTATTTAAAGTGATTAGGAATTACTCACAGGTTATTTGCTGCATTATTGCTTTTGGCTTTGGTTGCAATTATATGCAGTTTGGGTGCCTACAATATTTGATTTAACATGTTAATATTCAGCAAGGAAAGGTGCATCATTACTGATGTACTTATATGCTGACTTAAAGGTTTCTGCACAGCCAATTGCTGCCAGGTAGACTAACAAAGTAGGCCTTCTGCTTGCAAGACTGGAAGAATAAGGAGGGGCCATAGAGAACAGGACAAGCTGCTAGAGGAGGGAGGAGCAACAGGGAAGGTCTTGGCAAGAGTGCATATCCATCTGAGGAGCATCAGTGATGACCAATGCTTGAAAAGGGATCGTTGGTGAACTGCCACCTGGTGGAGCCATACTCCAACCTCCCAGCAGGATAAGGACTATGTTGCCTGCAGCTATCAAGCTTTGAACTTCAATGCATCTGTCTCATTCCAAGCTGCTGTTGGAGATAGAAGTAAAATCTCTCAGATTGCAGTACACCTGTAATATAAGGGAAGTCACTGATGCTGTCTATGCAAAGAGAGAAAGCTTCATTTCATTCTGTCTTGCCAGCATCAAATAGATAGAGCGAACACGAGGATTGTGAGGATGATGGAAAGTGCCTTTGATCGAATGCAGTTTGCTTTCATATGCCTCACATCAGCTCTGCCACGTGCTTGAACCAAGAAATGTAATATGTAACTGGTTTGCGGCCAGAGACAGCATAGTATGCAGGTCAATGCTTGATATCCTGACAGCAAGCATCACAATGTACTCATTCTGTGATGGTCATCTGTGCCAGTTATATTCCAATCACTATAACAGTCCAAAGGGTGGCAACTGATGGCATGGCATATGGCTCTGGTCTGCAACCCACCTATGCATCACAGCAGGCATACATGAGACTGACTTCCGGTGGCAACCATGGAGTGAGTGGTCGCACACAGGGCAGTTCCAGCTCCAAGGTGTAGAATTGATCTATTTTTCCCGGAAATGGGAGAATTCTGAGGGGGCAGTGTAGTGGAAGGTGCGGAGGAGAAGATACCCCCCCTTGAGTGGCATGCCTACTGGTTATCAGACCCGGCAGAAGAAGGTGAAAGACCTGGCCAAGGAACTGGAAGAGACCTATGGCACAGCAGCAATTGGAAAATGGCGGAAGCGAAGAGTTGATGCAGGTTGGAAAACCAGAGATGGAACAGTTGATGCCATTTATTAGAGATGTGTTTCACCAACAAAGAAAGGAAATGCAGGGAGACCGATCGAAGGCTATCAAAGGAGCAGTTACATCCATGGATGGCTCGATGGAGAGGGTCGAGAAGTGTTTGGAGGCACAGGGGTCGCAAATCCGGGAGATGGAGAGGGTGATGTCGGACCACAGTGATCAAGTGGTGGCATTGGAGGCCGATGTGGGGCTCCTGGGGGACCTTTGCAAGTCGTTAAGGGCAAAGGTGGAAAAGCAGGAGAGCAGATCCAGAAGGCAGAACCTATGTATTGTCGGCCTGCGTTAAGGAGTGGAAGGCATGAATGCCACGAGATATGTCTCGAGGATGTGGGCAGGGCTGGTGGTGGAGGGGATGCTGGACAAAGCCCCAGTGGTGGATAGAGCACACAGGTCTCTAAGGCAGAAGCCAAGAGTGGGGGAGCTACCACTGGTGGTGATTGTAAGGCTCTACAAGTTTGTGGAAAAGGAAAAGATTCTGCTGTGGGCCAGGGAGAAATGGAACTCTGAATGGGAGGGAACAAGGTCCGAATGTACCAGGACATTGGAGTGGAGCTGGCAAAAAAGCTTGCTGGGTTCAACAGGGCCAAGGCGGCTCTCTATCGATGGCAGATTAGGTTTAGGTTGCTGTACGCGGTGAAACTGTGGATGACTTTCGAAGGCTGGGAGCACTATTTTGAAACCCCAGAGGAGGCCAATGATTTTATTAAAGAGCATAAACTGGGGCAGAACTTAATTTTGATGGAAGACGGAGGAGTTGGCACAACTGAGTTCAGAGGACATGGGTAGTGTGGGGGTTGGAGGGTGGGGGGACTTTTCTTTCTTCTCAGGTGGGGGAAGTTTGTTGGGACAACTATTTGTCAAGGTGTCATAAGTTATTAAGGGGGCAACTGCCCCTCACACCTGCTGCCTGTGGGGGTGTTTATTTTTTGGAGGAGGTGGCCTTTGGTTTTGGATGTGACTTTGTTTGAGTGGGGGAAAGCCATCGGGAGCTGTTTACACAGATCAAGGAGGAAAGAGTGAGGGGAGGGCTGGAGGGGTAGATAGGAGGAGCCTTCGGACATGAGCTGCCACGCTGGCATGTAATGCTGGTGAACATGCATCGTTTGGGTGGGGGAGATGGAGATGAGATGTGGCAAGGTTGGAGGAGGAGCGTGGTCATGGGTGCAGAAGCGGGCCATCTTGGATGGGTCCGGTATAAGGTGAAATTAAAGGGGATAGAATGGGTCGGCGAGGATGGTGAACAGTAGAGGGGAGTGGAGCCGCAGGCCTCCGGTAAGGCTCATAACATGGAACGTGCAGTGGCTAAACGAGCCAGGGAAGAGATCTTGTGTCTTTGCGAACCTAAGGAGGCTGAAGATGGGATGGTGTTTCTGCAGGAGACACACCTCCGCGTGAAGGATCAGATTACGCTGAGAAAGGGATGGGTAGGTTAGCGGCGGGATTCTCCGACCCCCCGCCGGGCCGGAGAATCGCCGGGGTGCCGTGTGAATCCCGCCCCGACGCCAGCTGCCGGATTCTCCGACGCCGGTTTTTCGGTGGGTGTGGGAATCGCATTGCGCCGGTCGGGGTCCGTTGGCAGTGGGCCCCCCGGCGATCCTCCACTCCGCGATGGGCCAAGTGGCCACCCGCTTTCGGCCAGTCCCGCCGGCGTAAATCGAACAAGGTCCTTACCAGCGGGACCTGGCTCTGTGGAGGGCCTTCTGAGCCCCGGGTTGGGGGGGGGGTGCGGGGGGATCTTGGGGCTCCACGGTGGCCTGGCCCGTGATCGGGACTCACCGATCTGCTTGCGTGCCTATGCCATGGGGCACTCTTTCCCTCAGCGCCGGCCGCTGTAACGGTCCGCCATGGTTGACGGGAGAAGAGCCCCCCTGCGCATGTGCTGGGATCACGCCAGAACACGCTGGCACTCCCGCGCATGCGCCGACTTGCGCCGGCTGGCAGAGGCCCTTCGGCGCTGGTTGGCGCGGCGCCAACCCCGCTGCCGCCAGCCTAGCCCTTGTAGGCGCGGAGGATTCAGCGCCTTCCGGGCGGCCCGCCGCCGAAGTGGTTCACGCCACTCCTCAGCGCCAGTATGGTTCGCCGCGCTGGATAGCGGAGAATCCCGGCCTCGGTATTTCACACAGGTTTGACTAAAAGTCACGGGGGGCTATTTTGCTAAGTAAAAAGATGGTGTTCGTGAGTGCAAAGGAAATGAGGGACCCGGGTGGAGGATACATGATGGTGAGCGGGGTGTTGGAGGTGACCCCGGTGGTACTAGTGAATATATATGCACCAAATTGGGATGATGTGGGGTTCATGAGTGGGCTGCTGGGAGCAATTCTGGACTTGGATGCACATCAGTTGATTATGGGAGGAGACTTTAATTGTGCGCTGGAACAGAGGGTAGACAGGTCAGGCCCCAGGTCAATGGGAAGGCTGCAGATGGGAAAGGAGCTTGGAGGGTTTATGGAAAGGATGGGAATGGTGGACCCATGGAGATTTAAGAACCTGGAGGGAGAAGGAGTACTCCTTCTTCTCCCACGTGGATAAGGTATACGCCAGAATTATTTTTTTTTGTGGTGAGCCATGAGGTCTTGGTGGGGGAGGTGGGAGGATTGTAATCTCGGACTACGCGCTGCACTGAACTTAGTTCGGGACGGGAGTAGAGGCCGGGATGGAGGTTAGATTCACGGCTGTTAGCGGACAGGGGGTTTTGCGATAAAGTGTAGTCGGTGAATAAAGACTATGTGGAGTTGAACCAAACCAGGGAGATATCGGCTGCCACATTCTGTGAGGCTTTGGAGGTGGTGGTTCGAGGGGAGATTATCTCGTTCAAGGCACACAAAGATAGGAAGAGGATTACGAACGACTATAGCGAGATAGTCGAGGTGGACAGGGAGTATTTGAGGCCCCCACCGTGGAGGATTGGCCAAGAGAAGGAAGTTACAGGGACAGTTTGATGAAGGGAAGGGTGGTTGGGCAGCTACGGAGGGGGAAGGGGATGCAATATGAATATGGAGAGAAGGCAAGCCGCATGTTAGCACATCAGCTACGGAGGCAGGTCGCATCTAGGAACATCTTCAGGATATGGACAGGGAAGGGGAGGTATACACATAATATATATATGTATATATATATATATAAATATAATCGCTTATTGTCACAAGTAGGCTTCAATGAAGTTACTGTGAAAAGCCCCCAGTCACCACATTCCGGCACCTGTTTGGGAGGTCGGCACAGGAATTGAACACGTGCTGTTGCTTTATTCCGCATTACAAGCCAGCTGTTTAGCCCACTGTGCTAAACCAGCACCCAAAGATGGTGCCTGTTAGTGCAAAGGAAGTGTCAGAGATAGTGTCAGAGTAGGGGAAGATAAATAAAGCGTTCAGGGAATATTATGAGGAATTGTACAGGGCAGATCCGGGGGTGAGGAGGGGATATGGGGCGGTTCTTAGACAGGCTGGAAGTTCCGCAGCTGGATGAGGAGAGGAGGCAGGCGCTAGAGGAGGCTCTAGGGCCGATGGAGGTAATGGAGGGATGGAGGTTCTAAGAGGGATGAAGTCGGGGAAGGCCCCAGAGGAATGGTGCGGCGGAACTAGCACCACACCTACTGGGGGCATTTAGCGAGGCTAAATTAGGCAGCGAATGTTGAGAAAGTGAGGCGGTGGTGGGAAGGAGAGGGGTTAGAATGGGTTAGGATGGAGGAAGAGTCATGTCGGGGAGTGCAGCCTGAGGGCCATGGTAACGATGGTGCTGCCACTGGCACTGAGGAGATATACTGAGAGCCCAGTTGTACAGTCCACAATAAAGATGTGGAACCAGCTGAGGGCTGAGGAGACATTTTAGGATGGATGGGATGTCGGTATAAACACTGTTGTGTAAGAACCATGGGTTTAATCTGGGGGAGACGGATGGTATGTACAGGAGATGGAGAGAGGTAGGGCTGGTGAGGGCGAGGGATTTATATCTGGAAGAGAGTTCGCAAGTATTGAGGAGCTGAGGTTGCGAGTAGAGCTCCCGAAGGGAAGTGAATTTAGGTATTTACAAGTAAGGAACTGTGCATGGAAGGTGTGGAAACAGTTTCCTAGGCTGCTGAAATCTGCCCTTTTAGAACGGTTGCTGCTTCTGGATGTGGAAGGGGAATATCGGATTGGGGACATATGTGGCTGGAAGAGCAGGGGGGAACGCCAGTGGTGAGGATCAAGGAGAAATGGGAGAAGGAGCTGGGAAGGGGGAGATAGGTTGGGGTGTGTGGGGTGAGGCACTGCGTAGAGTGAATTCGACCTCGTCATGTGCGAGAATGAGTTTGATACAGTTTAAGGTGGTACATAGGGTGCACAGTACGAGGACAAGGATGAGTGGGTTCCTCGAAGGCGTGGTAGACAAATGTGAGAAGTGAATCATGCGCATATGTTCTGGGGTAGTGAAAAATGGAAAAACATTGCGCAGACTGTAAAGCTATGAGTTGGGGAGCATGTTCCCCAGATTATGTATGTTTTTGCGGGCGGCACGGTGGCACAGTGGTTAGCATTGCTGCCTACGGTGGTGAGGACCCAGGTTCGATACCGGCCCTGGGTCACTGTCTGTGAGGAGTTTGCACATTCTCCCCGTGTCTGCGTGGGTTTCACCCCCACAACCCAAAGATGTGCAGGGTAGGTGGATTGGCCACGTTAAATTGCCCCTTAATTGGAAAAAATGAATTGGATATTCTAAATTTATAAAGAAAAAAAAAAATTATGTTTTTGGACTTTTCAAATAAGTTTGGAACCAAATACATTTTTAAAAAGGCATACGAGAGACTGGTGCTGCAGGAAGTCTTATACAACAGACCATTGTCATCATAAAGCAACAATAGCACTGTCTGGACCATTCTGGAGGAATCCTGCAGTAGTCGGCCAAGCAGATCTTAAAGTTTGGTGTGGTATGCTCAAGGTGGCATAACCTTACCATCATGTGGGAACAACCTTTGCCACCATGTATCAGGTGAGATATTGAGGAGCTGGAAGAGGAACGGAAGTTGCAACCTAGAGTCCTTTTCTGCCGGGGCTTTACATGATCAAATAATTAATTTTAATTTTTTTAACTAAATTTAGTGCACCCAGTTCATTTTTTCCAATTAAGAGGCAATTTAGCATGGTCAATCCACCTACCCTGCACATCTTTGGATTGTGGGGGCGAAATTCACGCAAACACGGGGTGAATGTGCAAACTCCACACGGACAGTGACCCAGAGCCGGGTTTCGATCCTGGGACCTCGGCGCCGTGAGGCAGCAGTTCTAATCCACTGTGCCACCGTGCTGCCCACAAATAATTAATGAGCTATATCAATCACCTCAATCCCAATTTTCCAAACGCCAACTGGTGTCTTTCTCACAATGGAAAAGTAAAAGCCAACACAAAATAAGCATTCCAATCCAAATGTACTAATTAAATCAGGCAAGATAAACTGATCACCTTTGTGCATTCACTTTGTGCCTTTTCGGTATGCCTTTGCTTGCCTCTGCCTTACCTAATGTTCCAATGAAGATCTTCACTGGTGATTACAGCATGGTTGACTACAGATAGTCGCTGACTCTCATTGGAGAAGGCTGCAGCTGACCTTGGAGAGTGATCTCCAGGCCCCTCTGGGCTTAGAGCCATTACAAACAGTTTGAGTTGGTGGGCTGACTGGCAACAGTTTTTTGGGGATGTTTAACCTGCATTTGTAATAGTTTCCCACCAATATATAGCTCCTAGATCTCCAGCGTTTTGCCTTTTCCTCATTATTTTGTTGCATCTTTATCGAGCGATTTGTGCGCCGAGAGAAGGGGGACAGGGTCCCTTTATAAAAAGTAGTTGCATTCATCCAAGGACGGACGGGCGATGAAAAACTAAGAGCTGAAAAGCGAAAACACATTTTGGTTTGAGCAAGCTACTGTGCTGAGAAACGTGACAATGTTTTTCAGGAGTCAGTGAACATAAGATGCAGGGCATGCTAGAGAATTCAGGAATTAAAAAGGAATCTGGGAAGGCAACAGGTCCCTACTGAGATGAGAGAAGGCGAGCTCCTCATTCAACGGGACAACATTCCAGCTGCTGTGTGCCTGACCAAAATGTAAAACGATATGGTTCTCTAAATCCCACCAAGCCAGAAGTAAGGTTGAGATACAAAAGAAAATAGTTTGGTGAGAGTGAGTTGGTAGAATCATGGTAGGGTTAAGATGTTATGTGACAACAGCAAGGGCAGGGGTAGGAGCAGCAATGCTAATATTCTGAGAGAGCCGCAGATACTCCATGGGGCCACTGGCACAGTGAATCTGATACTTTGTTAGGGAATAGATTGCTGGAATGCTCTAATATAAGTCTAGAAGCCATTTTGAACAGTTGTTTTCAGAGCCCTGGTGGTCTGAGCTCGCCTGAATCACTGATATTAGGTGGATGCTGATTATGCTGCAATGGAAGAGAGATACAGACATCAGATGTGGCATCATAATTGGTTCGATAGGTGTACTTCTGGAGCTATCTACCTGTTTCATGTTGGAAAGGATAGGCTTCAATCTTGTGCCAAGTTGGTGCTGGGCCCCTTCATATTATCCTTTCCCTCTTCCCTCGCTGCAGTGTACTTGTTCTCTGTGTCTGACCATGCCCAGATCCTTGTCTCAGTACTATCCTCATGTTAGCATCTGAGCTGGTGGCTGCAGCTGTGAAATTGAGAAACAATCCTGTATCTTCATCATCACTCTCTTCTTTGGTCTTCCTCCACGTTTGGGCATGTTGCAGTTCTTGGGTGCCAGAGAGGAAAAACATGAAGGCTGCACTGGGGTTGATGGGTGAGGAGAAAGTCCGAATTGCATGCTTATACCATCAACTGCTTCTCAGCCAGAAGAGAACATGAGAAGAGGGAGAATGAGGATGAGAGAACAAGGACTGGGCATTTGAATGGCCGTAGCATGTAACTTATCCCGTATCCCTGTGTTTATTCTAATAATTATTTTCCGCACATACTCTGAGACCTTCACTTCCTTCCTAAAACGTGGTGCCCAGAATTGGACACATTATTCCAACTGAGCCAAGTAGTTTTTTAATATAGGTTAATCATAACTGCCTTGTTTTTGTACACCTATACCACTATTTATAAAGCCCAGAATTCCATATGCTTTTTTTTCATCCTGCCCAACCACCTTCAATGATTTATGCATAAATACCCATGGGTGTCTCTCTTCCTGGGCCCAGTTTAAATGCTCCCAGTTCTGATGAAGGGTCGTCAATCTGATGCATTAATTTCACAGCTATTGTCAGACCTGCTGAATATTTCCGGCATTTTCTGTTTCTGTTCTCCTTCAGGATTGTACACTTTAGCTTACATTGCCACTTCTCATTCTTCATACAAAATGTATCACTTCATACTCTTATCTGCTATGTGTCTGCTCACTCCATCAGCCTGCCTCCATCCTCTTGAAACCTCTAATTTTCCTCCTCACTGTTAAATACTCTTTCAAGTTTTCTGTCACCTGCAAATTTTGAAATTGTGTCTGACAGATCCAAGTCCAAGTTATTAATATATATATCATAAAAAGCAGTGATCCGTGTATCCACCCCCAGGGAAACAATGCTGTATACCTTCCTCTAGCCTGAAAAACACGATTCACACTGTTTCTTGTCCTCTCATGTCACTGTCCCTTTTATTCCATTAGTTTCAGCTTTGCTGGCAGGCACTTTATCAATCACCTTTTGAAAGTCCATACACAATCCATATCAAAACACTTTCTTCTTCAACCTTCTCTGTTACCTCATCAAAAGACTCAAGCAAGTTGGTTAAACACAATTTGCCTTAAACACATCTGTGAAGAATTTTCGTAATGAACCCATGTTTGTCTCAGGGACTTAATTTTGACAGTTAATTTTTCCCTAGATTACTCTTTCCAAAATCTTCCTCACCACTGAGGTTATACTGACTGGACTGTAGTTGCTGGGTTTATCCTTACCTCTTTAACAGAACAAGGCAATTCCCTAGCCCTCTGGCACAATCCCTGGATTGGGGAACAATTGGAAGATTATGATCAATATCTCCACAATTTATATCCTTACATTCCTCAACAACATTGCACGCACCAGGGAGGCAACCTCTGAGAAAGGACCCATATGGGGCAGGTTTTCTAAAAAAATATGATTTCATCATTGGTAATGTGTACTGTTCGGTTATGATTTCTTCTTCTATCCTTTGTAGCCAGGGCTGCAAACTTTTCTTTCCGCTTTTTTGGTGGAGGGCTTCCTCACCATCAATGTCAAAATTGTACATCATACATTGTGCTGTTAATTTTCAAGTCTCACTCTGACGACAACATAAGACCTACTTGATGTACCAGGCGGTCAGAAGTAATGTTTTAGTATGTTGATATTTTTCTCCACCAGATTTCGGTTAGAGAAATGCAGCTTTTGATTGTATTTTCTTTTGAGCTTGATGTGGAGTTTTGTACTGAAGGGCAACAAGGGTTAGCCCTGGTCACCAGCTAACTACTTATTCTGTTGGAACTGTACACTGTCAAAAGGTTAAAGAATTGTGGATATGACCAACCTCTTGCTTTATTCTGCTCATTGAAGAATCTTTTATGACTCATGTGTGCCATTCGGTTCCTATAAAGCATCTTGATGATTATATTGGTGCAATTATGAATTCCACCACTTATGGAAAGCCAATAACTTGGTAGAAATGCAGCATTATTTGAGTTGCTCCATCTTTTTCATGAGGATAGTGATGTATACGAGTAGCTTGAAATAAACTTGTGGCAGCGAGGTTTGTTCTGTTTGAGATATGCACCACGGGCACTGAACTTGGGACGGGGATGGGGGGTGGGGGTGGCGGGGGGTTACGGGTGGTGTGTGGGGGAGGGGGGGGAACATTAGCAGGACTTCAGAAGTTGTACATCTCTTGTTGCATCCTATGTGTTTGTGTTGCTCTGAAAACCAGAGACAGAGTTTGAATCTGCATTCCTTCCCTCCGGTTTTCCACTCTACTTGAATTTTGTACTCTGACATCCAGATATTAACAGCAATGATGTGCATGAGTGTTAAGTTTGTATGTTAAGTTATGTCCTTGGAGAGTTACGAAAGCTATTTGCAACCAAGTCAAGCATGCTACTTGTAGAATTCTTACAATCATGGAACAAGCTAGTAGATCTATACTGGTACATCTATATGGGAGGCCGGGGGACAGATTGGGGCGGTTGGATCTCCGGGCATGCAGCCGATCCGGGGGGGAGCTATATTTCTCATCTGCCTCCGCGGTCTGAGCCTGCCATGGCACTCAGCACGTCCACTGGAGGCCGCTGCCGTGTGTGTGCAAGGACTCAAAACCGAAAGTGCGGGGGCCCGTATCTGCAGCTAAAGCTGCGTGAACTACTCTGGGTCCTTGCTAGCCCCCTGCAGGTGAGTGAATTGGCTGATCTTTTGTATAGGAATCTTCAGAGTGAAACTCCAGCGTTTTTACGCAAGCAAGGGGACATAGTCCCATTATGGAAGAATCCAGCCCAGCAACTTCATAGACAGAAGGACAAAAGGACAGTTGGAAGTAGACAACTGCAGAAATCTACATATCTTTATTTGATCAAAATAAAGTGTGATAACTAGCTACGTGCAGGCATGCATGTGGACAGTTGGATACATGAAACCAACAAAGGTATAAAAATTATCACAGAGAAGACCAAGGTAGCAACAATCTGGGAACAACCATTGCAGAAGATGACCTCGAGTACAGAACTTGAAGAGAGTACCCAATCCCTGTTTGTGCTTGGTCAGAGTGATTGCGTAATGACACCGCCACACAGGTTTACTGGATAAATATTATTAGTATGACTAATACTTGTGAGCTTATCATAGTCTTAGAGGAGGACATTATTGCTTGTTTGTTACCAAGGCAGTGTGAAACTGAATTAATCTTGTTGTAGTAATGATCTTGATGGTTCACATTGATTAACAAAGCAGTGATTTGATTTAAAGAAAGAAAGTTGTTGTGTCTGTCAATTGAATTCAGCAGGGTTTCAGTCAACAGAGAATTGTATGGTTTTGAATATTTGCTGAGAGTGGGATGCTCCAGTCAATAGTGCAAGGGTAATAAATTCCTAAGTGTGCTCTTTGGAGGGGTATAGAGGATTCTTTCACTTCTTTTTACCATGTCTTTGCTACTTCCCTAGCGATACTGGCTACATTTAACTTCAGCAAACAGAACGGTTGCAACATCACTGTTATGAGGCTTTATATTTATTCATTTAAATATGTGTGGAACTGTGCTGAAAGTGGGCACAAGCTAGAGATGAGCGACAACCATTTTATTCCCAAATCTTCACATTTTTGGATTGCAGGATTGGAAAATTAACACCATGATTCCATCATTCCACTTGTAATTCTATATAAGCCATACAGAGATTAAAGCATTGGCCCTGAGCCAATTGGTAAATATATTGTACTCAGAGTATGAGGTGCTCAGCTTTTTCCTGCAGCAGGTTTCGATAATTTGGAATGTTTTGGGCAACAGCTTTATTGACTTGATTCTTTTTTATCTTCAGACATACCACATTTATTAACTGTTGCTATAACAACAGGACATTACTAATTTCAAGACTGATTAATGGAGAGATGCTTTAATAATGCTGAATATTGTACAAGGTGTGGTTTGGATTTCATTCTCCCACTCTCAGTGACTTTCTTGAATATCTGTGTGTGTGTTTCATGGTCCTGATCGGTGAACTCCTCCAGGTATAACTTCAGTGAACCTTGGCAGTTTTCAACCCATTGACTCAAAGATGACCCGCTAACTATTGCATTTACCGTTTGAAGCTGCCTGGTCTGTGAAGTTTGGTTTCTCAGGACCATTTGCGGGCCAAAACCTGCACTTTCCACAACTACATTGATATCTCAATCCCTGTGATCAAGGCTGCCTGGTGCCAAACAACTTTAATGTCTGATTGGCTGCTAGCAGTCTGAGAATGACCTCTGTAGATAGTGGTGTTCAGTGACCTCATCAGGATTGCATTTCTGACCATTTTGTTTTCATTATTAGCACTGGTCCTATTTCTGGACACTATACCTTTTGAGCTAAGAAACCACTGATGGTGATATTAAAACATGATTCTTCTTTTCATACAATACTGACTTTAACCCATTTGTTTTAAATAGGACTAATCCATTATTAAAATAGTGGACTACGAAATTTGATGCAAGCATGTTTAGCATTCATTCAAATTGGCAAAAATGTCCCCATAAATCTCTGACAATAGAATTACACAGCAAACACTTAATCAATGTAACTTGTTAAAAAAAAAACTTTTAGTATTTAAAAGATAGCTGCTTATATCACCTTGACCTTGTAAGATTTGTCACTTTCCACTTTTGGAATCAGGATCTGATATATGTAATTGGATCCCACAAATTCATGTTCATAATTAGGAATTTGCAGTGTTTGAGATTCCATTGCCATTTCTCTTGAAGAATAACAAGTATTTGTGCATATGCTCTTTTTTTTTAAATTGGCTTCTGCATATGCTGTAAATTCAGTCACCTGGGGTAGCATGGTGGTTAGCATAAATGCTTCACAGCTCCAGGGCCCCAGGTTCGATTCCCGGCTGGGTCACTGTCTGTGTGGAGTCTGCACGTCCTCCCCCTGTGTGCGTGGGTTTCCTCCGGGTGCTCCGGTTTCCTCCCACAGTCCAAAGATGTGCGGGTTAGGTGGATTGGCCATGCTAAATTGCCCGTAGTGTCCTAAAAAAGTAAGGTTAATGGGGGGGGTTGTTGGGTTACGGGTATAGGGTGGATACGTGGGTTTGAGTAGGGTGATCATGGCTCGGCACAACATTGAGGGCCGAAGGGCCTGTTGTGTGCTGTACTGTTCTATGTTCTACCTCACATGCTGCAGTTTTATAGAACCTTGGTCATGCTCCAGTTGTATAAAACCTTGGTAAGGCCGCACTTGGAATATTTTGTACAATTCTGGTCGCCACACTACCAAAAGGATGTGGAGGCTTTGGAGAGTGTGCAGAGGAGGTTTACCAGGATGCTGCCAGGTCTGGAGGGTATTAGATATGTGGAGAGGGTGAATAGACTTGGACTGATTTCATTAGAAAGACGGAGGTTGAGGGGTGACCTGATAGAGGTCTACAAGATTATGAGGGGCATGGATAGAGTGGATGGGCAGGCACTCTTTCCCAGGGTGGAGGGGTTAGTCACCTGGGGCCTAGGTTTAAGGTCCTTGGGGCAAGGTTTAGAGGAGATGTGCAAGGCAGGTTTTTTTTACGCAAAGGGTGGTGAGTGCCCGAAATCCATTGCCAGGGGAGTTTGTGGAAGCAAATATATTAACGGCGTTCAAAAGGCATCTTGACAAACACATGGATAGGATGGGTATAGAGGGTTACGGCACAAGGAAGTGCTGAGGGTTTTGGCAAATGTTAATATCATGACCAGTACAGGCTTGGAGGGCCGAAGGGCCTGTTCCTATGCTGTATTGCTCTTTGTTCTTTGAATTCTTACACGGCTGCAGAGATGTAGCATTGGAAAAAGTGCAAAGTAAGGGAGAGAGTAAGCTGCAGAAGAAGGAATTCACAAATCGGAAGTTTAAGAAGTACAACATGTCATACATATCAGGTAGTGTGTGTCATGATATGCAGACACACACTTAATGATATACAGACCAGCAGCTAATGGAGACAGAGAACAGGACATGACCAATAAGCAGGCAGGACACTCAGGGGTGGAGTCTGATTATATACGACACGAGACACTCACACTCCGCCTCGTTCCACTGATGAACATCTAGAGAGTCAGTCAAAGGTGTTGTTACAATCTCACACCTCCACCATGTGGCTCAGAGCTAGTCTGGTTCAGTCAGACAGAGTAACCACACTTAACTTAGCAGAGAGTCAAACTCACAGAGAACTGTGCTAACTGTGCTATTAGTTCAATAAAACTGATTGAACTAACTTCAAGGTCTGGAGTATCTTTCTGATCTAAGCTGCATCCAGTTGCAGCCAGTGTTAGACCAGAGTACCTAACACGTGTGGAACCCTAATCATCAGTTAAAGCTGCACCTTTAATTCTGATACCAACATTTGAAGAACCATTTAGCAGGGTCTGAATAGACTGTGGTGGACCCCGATCTAAAATCAGAGTTGAGAATCAATATCTGAGGCAGTCACTTCGGGCACAATTATGGAAAAACTGGAAGCAGAAAAGTTAGTTCAGCTTTTACAAGGTATGGATTACCTGAGGAAATTCAATCAGAAAATAAAAGCAAAATACTGCGGATGCCGGAACGAGCCATACGGACTGACGTTATCTCTGTTTCTCACTCCACAAATGCTGCCAGGCCTGCTGAGTTTTTCCAATTTCATTTGAAATACAATCAGATTAAGGCTCAAATTTTATGTCCCAAATATTCAAAGAAATAATGGCCCGTAACTTCCGCTGAGTGGCAATCTCTGTCGGATTGGCACTCTTGCCAGATTTAGCTGCGCTGTAATTCCTAAGCACCTGCCTCACCCAATCTTCCTCACTAAGGCTGGGTGAGACAGAAGCACTGAAGCATGCCCCCTGCATGATCACCATGGAATAACTGGGGCACAAAGAGGTAAAAAACGTCCCTGTATACAGCAGCAGCTGCCATAAAGGGGACGTTAAAGGGATAATTTACAGGGGGAGGGGGGGGGGGGGGGCTGGGCGGGGGGGGAGGACCTGTGGGGGGTGCTTCGGACCAGGGTCCGGGAAGGAGATCAGTGTGGGAGGGAGGGCAGTCTGGGAGGGAGGGAGGAAGGTAATTCTGGGAGAGAGGGAGGGAGTGTGTTCAGTCTGGGAGGCTGGGACGTCAGTCTGCGAGGGGCGTCGGACCGGGCCACACTGGGGATGGCGGGAGAGCAGGGTCGGGGTTGTGGAAAGTGGGGTTTTGTGGGGGATGGGGGGGGGGAGGAAGAGCTGGGTGTGGGGGTGGTGTGGTAGGTGCCTTGGTTTGTGCGGGGTGTCCCATATGAGGATCAGTCTGAATGTTTAAATAGTTTATCTGGAGATGGAGCTGCTTTTTTCTTCTGACTCTTTTCGAGTAATTATCAGGGTAAAACTGGCAGAACCATCCGAAAATAGTGATTTACATTGCTTCTGCTGGATGGTTTCCAGCACAGTGCAATTGTCCAGAGAAGTTCTGACTTCTGGGCAATTACTAGGTAAACCCATACATGGGAACTTCCTACAGAGATTCCCAGCGCATCATAGGGTACCACCAAAATATGACGCTGGGGAACCCGGAAATTATGGGCCATTGAATTGTTCGGTAACAAAACAATTTAATTCTTCAGCTTATGAACTGCAGTCACAAGGAGCATTAGAGAGATAGCATCAAACTTAAAAGCATAAGATCAAAGCCTACTGTCATGAAAATCAATAATTGGGAAAAGGGAATTCTATTTTTACTGTTTGACATTGTCAAATGATGTGGAGCACCAGAGCTCATCCCAGAGCGGGTTGTCATCATCCTCCATCCCATGGAGCAGACCCGCTGCTACTGCCAACCCAGGGCCCCCAACCACGTAGTGTAGCAGGTATGTATCAAGGAGGGGGGTAGCTGGGGGCGGGTGTTGGGGGGGATGTGGGTGTGGGATGCAGTGTTCGTGCTGCTGGCGAGCACCCCCCAGTCAATTCATCTGGAGGTTGGTTGGGGAGGGGGGATGAGAGCACCCACACAGCCGGTGTCACTTTGCAGAACCAAGGCCAAAGTGGGTGGTCACTGGGGTGCGCAGCAAGATGGCTGCCTTGAAGGGCGTGGCAATTGTGGTCCATGCCTGGGCACCGCCCCAGTCCTCTGGGGGTCACCCTGGCCGCAAGGCCAGTTCCCCCGCCACCGACTCCCCCCACTCCACCCGGATATGGCAGGGCCCCTCCCAACTCCAGCCAGCCCGGCAGCTCACGGTTGCGCCTCTCCGTGTCCTACCTCACTCTCATCAGCCACAACGCCGGTTTCACGTTTTTAAAAGCACAAGTGAACCTCGCCATTGGGACTTTGACCCATTGGAGGCGGAGAATCGCGGAGGCCCTGGAGAATACCGGGTTACGACCGCTAATGGTATGCCAATGGTGCTGACTGTACATACATTCTGCAATGCATTGACGCTGCTTTTGAGGCAGCGGAGAATTACAATTTGGCATGAAAGCGGCGGCCGCCACGATTTTGGCGTCGAACCGATTCTCCGCCCAATCGCGTTTCCTGATTTTGGCGTCAGCTAACGGAGAATACCGCCCAAGAAATTTGTGTGGATAAATGAGTGTTAAAGTGCCTTTGACCATTTGAAAGTTGTGTGACTACTGTATTGGCTGTAGGGTACTGAATAATGCTAAGCTGTTGGAAATAGTTGTTGATACCAGCGATGTAGCTGTTGGTGCAGTTTTATTCGAGCAGAATGAGTTGGGGATTGAATAGTCTGTTAGTTACTTTTCTCAGAAGTTGAATTCTTGCCAGCAAAAGTATTCAATCGTGTTACATCTTGAAATCTACATATCTAACAACTCTACAGAGATTATTATTCATACAGACCACAATCCCCTAATCTTTTTTGCAAAATTTCATAATAAGAATCTGGGCTATTTTATTGGAGTTTACTGCTGCAACCGTATAATTTGTAAATTATTTGTGGAGCAGGAAAAAGCAGTATCATAGCAGATGCTTTATCAAGAACTTAAATGTGGAGGAACATGGATTTTTAAACTTATTATTAATTTACAGGATGTGGTCATCAGTGGCTAGGCCAGCATTGATTGCCCATTCCTAGTTACCCTTGAGGAGGTGGGAGTGCATTTCCTTCCTGAATCGCTGCAATCCCTGGGGCGTAGGTACGCCCACCATGCTACTATGGAGGGAATTCCAGGATTTTTGTGATCAGATGTGTAAAATATGGGGCACGATTTACTAGGATAGTGGGAATTTGAATTGTCTTCTGGTGTTTGTATTGAGGTGTTTCCAATGTTTCTTTCTGGTGTAGTATAGTTCATTTTTTTGTGTTTCAAGAAATATTTGATTCTTTGTATTAAGCGATCATCAGCAGAGTCTGTGAACTTGTTCAGTAACTTTCCCCCATGGTTTCTTTAAAAAAAATATATCTCTCAAGTCAGAAGACTACAAGACATAGGAGCAGAATGGACCATTCGGCCCATTGAGCCTGCTCTGTCATTCAATCATGGCTTATGGTCTCATCCCCATTCTCCTGTCTTCTCCCCACAACCCTGATCCCTTTATTAATCAGGAAACTATCTATCTCTGTTTTAAAGACACTCAGTAATTTGGCTTCCGCAGCCTTCTGCGGCAAAGTGTTCCATAGATTCATTCTTCTCTGGCTGAAGAAATTCCTCCTCATCTCAGTTTTAAAGGATCGTCCCTTCAATCTGAGGCTGTGCACTAGGGTTTTAGTTTTTCCTACTTGTGAACACATCCTCTCCACGTCCACACTCTCTAGGCCTCTCAGTATACTGTAAGTTTCAATAAGATCCCTCATCCTTCTAAACTCCAATGAGTACAGACCTAGAGTCCTCAACCATTCCTCATATGACAAGCTTTTCATTCCAGGGATCATTCTTGTGAACCTCCTCTGGACCCTTTCCAAGGCCTGCACACAAAGCTGGGAATTTTCCTGACTTTTACTACTTGCCCTAGAGATAAAAATCCAAGCCAAGGATGGGAATTCTAACATTGAGGCATTGCTTAATTGCGAACCATTGTAACCAAATAAAACAAGAAACAGGAGATGGTTGAGTGGAATTTGGTGTAAGGACATGGGCAGCAGAGTTTTGAATGATCTCCAGTTTGCAAAGTGTGGAATGTGGAAGACTGACTAGAATGTGTTGTGATTATCAAAGCTCAGGGGTAATAAAGGCATGAAATGGGTTTCAGCAGCAGACTAGCATTACAACAAAGGCTTCACATTAGTGTCACATAAATAATCAGATAATGACTATCTCCAAAAAGCAGGAATTAACTCTCTACCATCACCTATTACCATTGCTTAATCCTCCACCATCTACATGCTGAGTGTTACTATTAACCAAAAACTGAACTGGACTATCCATATAAATATTGTGGTTACAAGAGCAGATCAGAAGCTGGAAATTCTGTGGTGATTAACTCTCCTCCAGAAATGTCCCCTGACCCCAAGTCTATCCACCATCTAGAAGGCACAAGTCTGATCCCCACTTGCCTTGATAAATACAGCTCCAAAAATACTCAAGGGGCTGGATTCTCTGTTTTTGGGACTTTGTCCCCACGCCGGCATCAGAACGGTGGAGTTTTCCTCCTGAAAAGGGACATGAATTCACAGCCCTGCAGGGGGCTAGCAAGGACCCGGAGAAAATCTCGCAGCTTTGGCTGCAGATACGGGCCCCCGCACTTCCGGCGGGTCAGAGGGTGCGCATGGCGGTGGCCTCCAGCGGCATCTCTGTGCTCCATGGGAGACTCGGACTGCGGAAGTAGACCCACAAAGGAGATCCCCGATCCGCCACGTGCCCAACCCTCAAACCCCGCAGAATCATTCACCGGCCGCCTATAAGGAACCCTCAGCCTCTGATCGGCCTGTCCCCGACCAGGTCGGTTGCGAACTGAGTTCGCAGCCGCCATGCGAGTATCCCGGCCGGCTGGACCAAGTTAGTTTCATGCCGTTGGGACTTTGGCCGGTCGGGGGCGGAGAATGTCGGAGTGGGCCTCTGGCAATGGTCCCCGGCAGCGTGGCGTACTCCCTGGTGACGGCGCTTTTCGGTGCCCGGAGAATCGGAAAACCGGCACCGGTCCCGATTTCCGCGTCAAACTGAATTCTCTGCCCCGGCACCTTCCGCGATTTCACCGTAGGGGTGCGGAGAATCCAGCCCAAGGACTTTCACACTATCCAGGACAAAAGAGCCCACTTGTTTTGCATACCCTCCACCACTGGTGCATAATGGCAAAGTGCATGCAATACACAAGATGCACTGAAGAAACTTGCTTTGGCTCATTCAACACACCGTTCGAGCCATAACATCTCCCACTGAGAAGAACTAGCACAGCACATGCACAGCAACACAACAACTGCAAGTTTCCCTCCAAGCAACACACCACCCTGGCTTGAAACTGTTGCATCACTATCACTGGGTTAAAATCCTGGAACTTCCTCCCGAAGAGCACTGTGGGTTTCCCTACACCACATGGACTGCAGTAGTTCAAGAAGGTGATTCCGGGCAATTAGAGATGAATAATAGAAGTTTGCCTTGCTAGTGTGCTCATATTACATGAACAAAGAAAAGTTATTTATTTGCCACTTAAGTGGGGTGGCTAGCTTTTCCTGATGTGGGGAACCTGGGGAACATTCATACTGTCTCTTCCATTTCCTGCTGTTTCTCACTATTCCAAAGTTTCCAGGAAGAATGTGGGAGAAGATGGGTGTTACAAGCTACCAAATGTGAGTAGGTCACATGCTGACAGTGTCTTGTTATGCTCTTGACTTAGCATAAGCTGCTTCCTTGATGTGCACTCTGACAAAGGAAGGTTCAGACGTGGAGATAGCTCCAACACGTTTATTGAACTATTAAAAATTCTCCTACTTAGATTCAACTCCACTGTTAATTCTTCTATAGCTACTCAGATTGACAAACCAGTCTGCTACAATCTACGTGGTGGGTGTGATGTTCAATCAACCCTGTGTCTGTACTCACTGAGTGTCTCCACTGGAAAGAGGAAGATCATGTGTGCTGTGCCCTTTATATATGGGTTGGTGTAATGCCCTCCTGTGGTAGTGTCACCTCTGTGTGTATCGTGAATGCCCATTGGTCGTGTTCTATCTTACTGACCTATTGGATGAATGTCTGTGTGTCATGTCTCTGGTGCTCACTCTAGTGTCTAGCTAGTCTACGTGTACTTACATTAACTCGTTGTGTATCTACAGTGATGCATATCACCACATCCCCCCTACATATTTTCTGTACACTGTTAAAGAAAATTGAACAAAAACAGGTAGATAACTGATGCTCTGTACAAGTAATGATAACAGTGATCATTAAACAATAAGTCCAAATCATATTCATGAGTCCAAAATTCATTAATTATTATGGTCGAATGTCTTTCTTGTTGGGTTGGTGAGGTGGTGATATTGATGATGGCATTGCATTGTAAATGCCATCCTTATCCCTATGCGTGAGGAACCAAGAAGTGGTGAAATCACTTTGTTGTCTGATTTGGAGTCTTTTTTTCTTCCGATGCTTGCGGTGGCGATGTTGGATGGCATCTGTCCTGAAGGCCAGGTTGCCTGTTGGCAGTGCAGCAAACGTGAAGTGGAAAGATGCATCATCCTGCCATGGTACATCATTGTACTGAGCTGAGCAGTAACAGTTTCCCTCATGGGCAGAGTTGTACCATGTCGTACCAGTCTAGTTCCAGTGGCGTTGTGTTTGGCGTGCTTGTTGTCGACGTTGTTGCCTTTGGTACGCTTCTCATTCTTGTCGTTGATGTGGTTTTCATAGGTTGTGTTGTTGTGTTGGATGGATCTGTTGCCGTGTTTGCTGTGGTCAAGGACCACACTCTGTGGATAATACGAGTCCTTCACACAGTCACTCGTGTCAGCGTGCATTGTGGCATCTGCTGTTTTCTTGAGCGCGCCATCACTGAGTTCGCGGCGCTCCCCGTCTGGAGTCATGTCCGGCTTACTTGAATCAGCTTTGGCTTGAGGTTTATCCCCATCTGGAGTCTGGTCTGTTTCACCTGAGTCGGTTTTGGCTTGTCGATGCTCATCGTCTGGGGTAGTTTCTGGTTCACCTGAGTCAGCTGAGGTTTCTTGATGCTCCACGTCTGGAGTCAAAACATTCAGGAATGCATTTGGTTGTGGAGAGGCTCGAGCGAATCAGGTTTGAAGTAACGTGGTGTCACCGGAGTCACCAGTAGTCTCACTGTGATCATCGAGTGCCTCTGTACATTCTAGCTGAGGTCTGTCACATTGCACATCTTGTATGGGAAGTGGGATGCCGTTGTCAGTTGTCTCATATACAGTGGGTAGAGCCTCAGTAGCTTCTTGTTGTTCACGTGAGCTGGGTAGACTGTCAGAGTCTTTTTCTTGTGGCTCAAACAATCTGGGTGGACTGTCATAGTTGCTTTGTTGTTCACTGGAGCGTGGTAGACTGTCATAGTCTTCTTGCTGTGCACTTGAGCATGGCAGACTGTCATAGTCTTTCTGTTGTTCACTTGAGCGTGGCAAACTTGCATTGTCTGCTGCTGTTTGCTCAGAGGAGGTTGCTAGACCCTCATGGTCTTGTTCATGCAAGGACTGTGCTTTGGAGTCTTGCCTTGCTTCTATCATGGAGGCTGTCCACGAGTTCGCTGTGGAGGCTTGTGTCACTCGAGTCACTTCTTGTTCATGCAAGGACTGCGGTGTGGAGTCTTGCATCGCTTTCTGTGTGGAGGCTGGGATCTTTTGTGGTGCATGGACCACTCTCTGTGTAGAGTCGGGGAACCTTTGCAGTGCGTGGACCACTCTCTGTGAGGCAGCAGGCCGCTCTCTGTGGGCTTGTACCGCTCTCTGTGTCTTGGTGTCAGGCCGCAGCATAATCCTGCACTCACGAGTCGGGATGTCATATATGCTGGGCTGAAGATTCCCCAATCCAAATAACTCGTATTCGGGGTCGTCAATGTACAACACGTCTAGTTGCGGTTCGGATTTGGTACTGGGGTAGCCACCTCCCAAGGTGAAATGTTCATCTGAGTCGTTGTCTTCCAAGATCACATCATCACCTTTTGTGTCAGAGCTGGCATTGGGCTCGCGATGTCCAAAGAAGAATTCAAGGTCTGAGTCACAGTCTTCAAGGACTGTATCATCTCTTTGGGTGGTGCTAACTGCTTCATGGTTCTGCGGGGGTTACTTTCAGCTACTGGTCGAATTTCAGGCATTGTACTGTCGTTCCAGGTGAAAGAATCGGGTTTTACGGCTTTAAATTTTTTTTCCCCGTGTTTTGGGACATTACCTCTTTCAGTGGGCGTGGTCTGGGGCCTCTGACATCATTTTGCATGTGACATAGGTCGCAGGAAGCGATTGGGCATGCTCAGATCACTGTTCCTTTACTTGGGGGCTTTTTCTCAACTGCGCACGTGCAGCACCTTTACCAAGATGGCCGTTGATCAAAATTGTCGTTCTCTGCTCCGGAACCTCCGCCTCTTGGGGGGTACTGGCGCCTCTCTTACCGTTTTCTGTTGGTCTGTTTGTGCTTTCCTTGCAGTATTGTTCGAATTTGTCCAGGACTGCCTAGAAATCGCTGTTGTGCCCTTTGGAGAACTTGAATGTTTTGAAGATTTCTTCTGCTCTGGCACCGGCGATGGTGAGCAGAAGCTCTGTCTTTTCAGCATCGGCCATGTCTTGTAGGTTGGCTGCTACCAGGAAGATCTCAAACCTTTGCCTGAATGCACGCCAGTTTTCACTGAGATTTCCTTGGCACGTGAGCCACTGTGGAACTGGAATCTCGATCATCTTGCCTGGGTTTTGTTGCTGGTTGTCACTGTTTGCTGAGTTGTAACTATATGGATTGAAACAGTCACTCACTGGTACCATGTCTTGTTATGCTCTTGACTTAGCATAAGCTGCTTCCTTAATGTGCACTCTGACAAAGGAAGGTTCAGACGTGGAGATAGCTCCAACGCGTTTATTGAACTATTAAAAATTCTCCTACTTGGATTCGACTCTACTGTTAATCCTTCTATAGCTACTCAGACTGACGAACCAGTCTGCTACAATCCACATGGTGGGTGTGATGTTTAATCAACCCTCTGTCTGTACTCGAGTGTCTCCACTGGAAAGAGGAAGATCATGTGTGCTGTGTCCTTTTTATATGGGTTGGTGTAATGCCCTCCTGTGGTAGTGTCACCTCTGTGTGTATCGTGGATGCCCATTGGTCGTGTTCTATCTTACTGACCTATTGGATGAATGTCTGTGTGTCATGTCTCTGGTGCTTCCTCTAGTGTCTAGCCAGTCTACGTGTACTTACATAACCCCTTGTGTATCTACAGTGATGCATATCACCACAGACAGCATACTTGCTGCTTGTTCATTGACACATGCAATGTTTACCCTCTTAGTTCATTAAAAAAATCCAGGATGGGATTCTCCAGTCTGCCAGCAATGTGTCTCGGCGACATGCCATTCGCTAGCGGTGGAATTCTATCTCCCATCGCTTGTCAATGAGATTTCCCATTGTAACCACCCCATGCCGCCGGAAAACCCACTGACGGGAGTGCGCTGCCATCAGGAAAAGTGAATTCAACAACCAGATAATTCTGGCATTGGTGTCTGGATAACATGCGCATTTCAGCATAGTTAAAAAGTATGTGTTGGAAAAATGTATTGCATTCTCTCACCATGTGTGGGGCAGTTAAGATTCATAATAAAGTAATATAATAAAATCAAGTCACACATCAGCACGCTTCCATCAACAACCTCATATCATCCAGCAGATTTTGTCCACACCCGCTTCCTGCTTAAAACAGTAGGTGAGACGGCAAGTTTCTCTCTCTGACCTTTGTTAATACTTCTCTCTGTTGCAGAGTTATATTCATTCCTTCTGTCGGCCTGGCAACCACCTTCCAGTAAACCACAGATAGCAGTTAACATCGCAGAAGGTTACTGACTGAATCAATCCAATCATTCAAGTCCCTTTTACCTGACTATAGGAAAAAAAAAATATCAGTTGATGGGATCAACCTATCTATTTGGGCAGAACCTATTTTAAAAGCTTTTAATCATATACCCTTGAAGTTTGCACTTTAAACAAGTTTCCGTTCTCCAGGCCTGTACTTCATAAATAAGAATCTTCAATTAGGTATTAATTTCCTCTACATCTTATCCTGATCCTTAATGTCCTTCACCACAAAACTGGACAGTCAACATGTGGTTGGATAAAGGCCATGTACAATATAAGTTTTATATTTAATTGTTCTCTTTACAACTTCTCAATAACCTAGTGATGCTGGTCACAAACTCTGAGGTACTAATGAACTAGGAATCTCCAAACCCTTTTCCCATTCAGCAGCCCTGGGGATTCCTGGAATTTCCCTTGGCAAATGCATTAGGATACATCCACCTAAGTTTAAAGATTTTTGTCAAACATTGCCCCATACAATCATTACATTTAACTCCTGCTGAAACTTCTTTTTTTCATCCAAGTGTGTGTGCATGCATGTATGTGTGTGCGCGTCGAGATTGGAAAAAAGGGGAGCTAGCTTATTCCTCCTTACCCAATGGTAGCACGACACATAGCCGTGCTTTGCAGACTCTTGCGGAGTACTTTATCAAAAGCTTTTCGAATGGCAATATTTACTGGGCTTCTCTTGTCTTCCAATGTCATAGCTCCCTCAAACATTCAATCAAGTTTGTGAGACAGAATCACCTATTTTGGGACCACCCTCTGCATTTTCTTAGTGGCCCCAATACTCTTTCCACAAGTAAAGTGATTAACGTGCTACCTTCTGCAAGCACAATATGGTGCCCATCCTTGAATATATCTGTATTGTACACTGTCTGAAATGGCAGTATCCCTGTGATAGCGCAGAAGATATGATAGAGAATGAAAACATCATGTTGAGGTATCCTTCATGGAATAATAGATGAGAAATATAGAATTTTACAGTGCAGAAAATGGCCATTCAGCCCATTGTGCCTGTTGTGATGGAATCCACAGTTTGCTGGCTAGTGGGGAAAGGTTTGTGATAAGTTGTTTGCTTGAACAGTGTGTCGAATTCCGGAGGGACTTTGGTTTCAAAGCCTGTATTTTAAAAAAATAAATTTAGAAGACCCAATTATATATTTTTTCAATTAAGGGGCAATTTTAGCGACCTATCTTCTAGAATGTTCACACTGCTGCTACTATGTGTTGGTGGTGGAGGGATTGAATGTTTGTGGAAGGGGGAGCAATCAAGCAGGCGGCTTTGTCCTGGATGGCGCCGAGCTTCTTGAGCGTTGTTGGAGCTGCTCTCATCCAGGCCAATGGAAAATATTCCATCAGACTCTGACTTGTGTCTTACAGATGGTGGACTGGGTTTGGGGAGACAGGATGTGAGTTACTCGCCATAGGACTCCTAGCCTCTGACTTTCTCTTGTAGCCATAGTATTTATATGGTTGATCCAGTTCAGTTTCTGGTCAATGGTAACCCCCTGGATGTTGATAGTGGGGAATTCAGTAATGGTGATGCCTTTGATTGTCAAGGGGTAACTTTCTCTTGCAGGAGGTGGTCGTTGCCTTGTACTTGTACTTGTGGTACTTGTGTGGCATGAATGTTACATGCCACTTGTTAGCTCAAGCCTGGATATTCTTCACATTTTGTTGCATTTGGAAATGGATTGCTTCAGTATCTTAGTTGGGTTGCGAATAGTGCTGAACATTGTGTTGTCATCTGTGAACATCTGCACGTCTGATTTTATGACGGAAGGAAAGTGATCAATGAAACAGCTGAAGGTGATTGGGTCTAGGTAAATACCCTGGGGAACTCCTTCAGTAATGTTCTGGAACTGCGATGACTGACCTCCAACAATCACAACCATCTTTCTTTGAGGTCGGTATAAATCCAGTGGAGAGTTTCCCCCCTGTTTCCTCCTGACTCCATCTTGATTGGGCTCCTTGATGCCATACTCGGCCAAATGCTGCCTTGATGTTAAGGGCAGTCACTCTCACTTCATCTCTGGGGTTTACCGGCGGGATTCTCCCTCAATCGGCGGATGGGCCGACGCCGGCGCCAAGAATGGCTCGAACCGCTCTGACGTCGGGCCGCCGGCAAGTTGCGGAATGCTCCACACATTCGGGGGCTAGGCCGGCGCTGGAGGGATTGGGGCTGCGCCAATCGGCGCTGAACGGCCGGCGCGAGTTCAGGCATACGCAGAACCACCGGCGTGTTCTGGCGCATGCACAGGGGGGTGTCTTCTCCATGGCGGAGCCCTACAGAGGCCGGCGTGGAACAAAGGAGTGCCCCCACAGCACAGGTCTGCCCGCAGATCGGTGGGCCTCAATCGTGGGCCTTGCCCCCGTGGCCCCCCCCCCCCCCCCCCCCGGGGCCGGATCCCCCCGCGCCCCCCCCCCCCCCCGAGGACCGCACCAGCCGGACTACCAGCCAGGTCCTGCCATGTGGGACCATGTCCATTTCACGCCGGCGGTTCTGCCACTCGGTCCATCGGGGCCGGGGGTGGGGGGGGGGGCTGCTGTGAACGGTGCCCAATCGGCACAACGTTATCCCCGCCCCCACCCAAAAACCACCGCCGGAGAATACGGCAGCCAGCGTTGGAACGGCGGGGCGGGATTCACGTCGGGGATTGTCTGACCCGGCGGGGGATCGGAGAATCCCGCCCTAGCTCTTTTGTCTATGTTTGAAACAAGGCTTCAATGAGGTCAGGAGCTGAGTGAGTGGCCTGGTGGAACCCAAAAGGAGGGTCACTGAGCAAGATATTGCTAAGCAAGTGTCATTTGATGGCATTGATGATGATCCCTTTACTTACTGATGACTGAGAGTAGACTAATGAAGTAGTAATTGGCCATGTTGGATTTGTCCTGCTTTTTGTGTACAGGCATTTGCCCTGCTGGCCAATTTTCCACATTGCCGGGTCGAGACCTATAGAACATAGAACATAGAACAGTACAGCACAGAACAGGCCCTTCGGCCCTCGATGTTGTGCCGAACAATGATCACCCTACTTTAAACCCACGTAACCCGTATACCCGTAACCCAACAATCCCCCCATTAACCTTACACTACGGGCAATTTAGCATGGCCAATCCACCTAACCCGCACATCTTTGGACTGTGGGAGGAAACCGGAGCACCCGGAGGAAACCCACGCACACACGGGGAGGACGTGCAGACTCCACACAGACAGTGACCCAGCCGGGAATCGAACCTGGGACCCTGGAGCTGTGAAGCATTGATGCTAACCACCATGCTACCGTGAGGCCCCTATGTTGCAGCTATACAAGAACTGCTTGGGTAGGGACACACAAGTTCTTAAGCACAGGTCCAGTACTATTGCTGCTACTTCAGTAATTTTGAAGGAGCTCATGAGCTAGGGTTGGCCATTTTGGTAAAGGCTGTGCCCTTCGAACTCTGGTTGGTTGGGAACGGCTGTTGGAGGAGTATTGGGTAAGTAAATCCTGTATGGAGATCAAGAAGATAGAGCTTTGGAGGGCTTACGGGGATAGGGTGGGGGATTTGGCCACCCATTATCTTCAAGCTTTGCAATTCTACTTCCAATATCCATGCCCACATTTTTTTATATAGAACAAGAAAAGGAATAACCGAATTACTGTTTGCTGGAGAACCCCACTGCACACTGTCTGCTGTCAGAAAAATATCCATCTGCTACCAGTCACTGCCTCCTATTCCTTACCAATCAGATACTAAACATATCACTTTCCACATGTTCTTCTACTTTCCAAATAGGTTTGCTATGTGGTTCTTTATCAAATGTCTTTTGTGAGTTTATATATACATCTACTGCATTACCTTTCAGAACCCTTTCCATTACTTTACTGGGCAAATCAGATTCCTTTTGCATTTTTGCACAAAATCCCTGCTGGTTGATCCTTACTAACTCCAACTTCGGCAAGTAAATCTTAATTTTGTCCTTGACAATTATCTCCAGTGGTTTTCCGAGTTATGACTTTAGACTGATACAGCTGCAATCACCCTCTTTTTTAACCATGGTGTAACATTTGCAGTTCTCCAGTCCTTTCGCACCACTTCCATATCCAAGAAACATTGAAGATTGGAGCTTCTGCCATCTCTAAACTTTCTTTCCTCAGCTACTTAGGAGACATGCCATATGGACCAGATGACATGTTAACTTGGGAATGCAAACCTAGTTAGCACCTCAAAGAACAAAGAGAACAAAGAACAAAGAAAATTATAGCACAGGAACAGGCCCTTTGGCCCCCCCAGCCTGCGCCGATCCAGATCCTTTATCTAAACCTGTCTCCTATTTTCCAAGGTCTTCTTCCCTCTGTTCCCCGCCCATTCATATACCTGTCTAGATGCATCTTAAATGATGCTATCATGTCCGCCTCTACCACCTCCGCTGGCAAAGTGTTCCAGGCACCCACCACCCTCTGCGTAAAAAACTTTCCATGGACATCTCCCTTAAACTTTCCCCCTCTCACCTTGAAATCGTGACCCCTTGTAATTGACACCCCCAATCTTGGAAAAAGCTTGTTGCTATCCACCCTGTCCATACCTCTCATAATTTTGTAGACCTTAATCAGGTCCCCCCTCAACCTCCGTCTTTCCAACAAAAACAATCCTAATCTACTCAACCTTTCTTCATAGCTAGCACCCTCCATACCAGGCAACATTCTGGTGCACCCTCTCTAAAGCATCCACATCCTTCTGGTAATGTGGCGACCAAAACTGCACGCAGTATTCCAAATGTGGCCCAACCAAAGTCCTATACAACTGTAACATGATCTGCCGACTCTAGTACTCAATACCCCGTCCGATGAAGGCAAGCATGCTGTATGCCTTCTTGACCACTCTATCAACCTGCATTGCCACCTTCAGGGTACAATGGACCTGAACTCCCAGATCTCTCTGTACATCAATTTTCCCCAGGACTCTTCCATTGACCATATAGTCCGCTCTTGAATTAGATCTTCCAAAATGCATCACCCCACATTTGCCTGGATTGAACTCCATCTGCCATTTCTCTGCCCAACTCTCCAATCTATCTATATTTTGCTGTATTCTCTGACAGTCCTCCTCGCTATCTGCAACTCCACCAATCTTAGTATCATCTGCAAACTTGCTCATCAGACCACCTATACCTTCCTCCAGATCATTTATGTATATCACAAACAACAGTGGTCCGAGCACGGATCCCTGTGGAACACCACTAGTCACCCTTCTCCATTTTGAGACACTCCCTTCCACCACTACTCTCTGCCTCCTTTTGCCGAGCCAGTTCTTTATCCATCTAGCTAGTACACCCTGAACCCCATACGACTTCACTTTTTCCATCAACCTGCCATGGGAAACTTTATCAAACTCCTTTCTCTTTATTTTTTCCTATCCAATATCTGGTTTCCCCTGTCCTTGCCATAGCATTAACTTCATCTCCTACTTTTGGGAAGACAGATGCAAAGTATTCATTCAGTACCTCAGTCATGCCAGATGTCTCTGCAAGAAGTGTTTGTCTCTCATCACCCCACAATTACTTTAACTATATTTTTAATTTTAATATGTTGGGCTTCCTTTTAAATTACCTGCTAATCTTTTCTCATACTCTCCCTTTGCTGTTATTTTTTTTTGGTTTTCCTCTTTTCTGTACTCTGCCGTTATCTGGTCATTATTGTATTGTCTGTGGGAGGTTGCTGTGTGAAAATTGGCTGCCATGCATCATCCAATGCAACAGTGATTATTTCAAAACTACTTCATTGGTTCTAAGCATTGTGGGATGTCCCAAAATCATCAATAGTATAAATTTAAGTTTTTCTTTATCCATTTTGTGCCCGGTATTAGTCATAAATTTGCATTTCTAGTACCCTAATTCATTTTTTCATCCAGGGAACTCCAGCTTTAGCTGCTCTGTACCCTTTCCTCCTTATGGTCAAGTTTTGATTTCTGCCAAAACTATCTCTGCCGATATATGATGGCATTGTTTACTTACTGTTTCCTTGGTCAAGCTTTGTTTTCAGTCCAGGTATGCTAGATTCTTTCTCAAATCACTGAAATTGGCTCTCTTCAGCTTGGGTGTTTTCAGCTTTGATTTTTCTTTCTCCGATTCTGTTGCTTTTTCCCACTCCCAGCGCAGAATCTTGTTGAGCTATCTGAGGTCCCGTCTGTTGGCTGGAGAGCTGGCGAGAGACCCACATTACCTCCTTTGGGAAGGCCCACTGAACCACAAACCAATCAGGCCTCCCCTGGAATCAAGATCCCTGGGGTAGAAGCCCCACCTACTGAGAGCTGTTAACTAATCAGAGACCAGCAGCTCTTGGCCTTAGCAGCGTCATTGGGCGGAAATTGTTACTGCTGGAAGGACAACCACTGGAGTTCCAGAATCAATGAGTCATGGAGTGGAGGGTCAATGGGGTGGAGGAGGAGTGTTCCCAGAATGTGGGGAGAGGGATAGAGAGTTTCAGGGGAGTCGACAGCAAGGTCAGGGAGTGGCTCTCAGCAACCTCCCCTCCCGATGAACAGTCCCTCGATCAGGCAGTGATTTCCTTTAATCAAGGAACTCCCCTTCCCCCGCAACCCTCCCGCCCTCCCAAGAGATGATGAGGCAGTCACACAGTTTTATCTGCTACATGGCGGCAGGCCCACCTGCAGCTGGATTAATGCCAGAAGTGTTTGGATGAGGCACTTTAAATGGTCATTCATTGATTACTTGAGGGCTAGAATAAATGTTGAGGTGGAAAGGTTGAATTTAATTCTGGCATAGGAGAGAAAGCAGCAGGGTCCCAGTAGACCACCGTCCATCTAATTACATGCCCTATCCATTTCCAAGCTCACCACCATAGAACATAGAACAGTACAGCACAGAACAGGCCCTTCGGCCCTCAATGTTGTGCCGAGCCATGATCACCCTACTCAAACCCACGTATCCACCCCATACCCGTAACCCAACAACCCCCCCCTTTTTATTAGGACACTACGGGCAATTTAGCATGGCCAATCCACCTAACCCGCACATCTTTGGACTGTGGGAGGAAACCGGAGCACCCGGAGGAAACCCACGCACACACGGGGAGGACGTGCAGACTCCACACAGACAGCGACCCAGCCGGGAATCGAACCTGGGACCCTGGAGCTGTGAAGCATTTATGCTAACCACCATGCTACCGTGCTGCCCGTTGAAAGCACTTGTGAACTGAGTCTGAATGAAAAACAAGGAAAGAGGAGAGCTATATTATGAATGATATTCCTGTGAAAACATCAGCTGGAGAACAAAAATTAAAATCGCTCACGGGTCAGTAAACGTGCTCAATGGAAATGGCAAAATTATATTAAGGTCGTTTTTTTTGTCAGTATGGACCACTGAAACCTTGAAGTTGAAACTAACTCACAAAATACATTTGCATTTTATTCATTGGGAACTCTATATTCACATATCATCACTTTAGCCAGGATGATCAGAACTTTCATCAAGAAGCCCCTTCAGTTTCTTTAATACACCCTAGATTGTCTCTGATACATTTCACATGGAAATGGCAGGCTCCAGAAATTGGTTACAAACAAACCTGGTCACTGTGATAAAAAAAACTCAGAACCTGAAGGTAATTTCGATGACAGAAACATGAATATATTCATTCAAAACAATGGGGCATAACCAATCAGAATGCACAGCACCTGAAAACAGTGACCACTTCTTTAAAATTAAATATTGGAAGTGAACTGCCAGAAAACAATATGATTTTCTATATTACACTAGAGACTACAAACATATTAATTATGAAGAGCTAAGATGCAGGATATCTCAGGAATTCCCCTGTACATCGGTACTTAAGCAGCTTGTTTTTTTTAAAACAAAATCCCATGAGTACTAAATGGATAGATAAACCCAACTCATCCAAATGAAATATCGCTTTAATGCTGTAGATAAACAAAAGAGATTTGGAAACGGAAAGACCTACAGTTTCAAGAATCAGATGTAATAAAACAACAAATGTTTGCACAGCTTACCATGACTGAAGCTCCTCAGAAGATTTCCAGTTTAAGTGTCATAACAAACAATTAAAAATAATATTGGTAAAGCTAAGGCTTTAGATGTAGACATTGCCATTTAATTTTGTACACAGCAATTTTCACCGAATATCAATACTGGGAATACTCTTTACGACACACAAGAACCAAATGACCAAAATAATGAAGCCATCCAAGACAAAGCAGCCACCATATTAAATATTCACTCCCTCCAACACTGGCAGCCGAGTGTACCATCTGCAAGATGCACTGCAGCAACTCAGCAAGGCTCCTTTGAGAGAACCTTCCAACCCCATGACTCTACCACTTAGCAGGACAAGGGCAGCAGGCTCCATGGAATGCTACAATCTGCCAAGTTCCCCTCCAAGTCAGACACCACCCTGACTTGGAAATCCTTCACTTAAGCAGGAGCACTCTGCCTATTGGCACTATGGGTGCACCTACACCAGATGGACTGCTGCAGTACCTTCTTGAGGGCAATTAGGGATGGGTAATACCTGATGACCTTGCCAATGACACTCGCACATAATTTTTATTTAAACTAATAAAATGTGGAATTTATTTTTTTGTGATGGGATTGGGAGGACTATAGTTGAAATGCTATAATGGCTTAGTAAAATTGTGCATGTTCAAAACCTTAACTGGAATACACAAATATCTTGGAAAAGACCAGCAGGTCCACTCAGCCTGTCTTATACAGTTGTGATATCTTCCGAATCATGGGGTAAGATTTTGATAGTACTCATTTTGAGGGTTTTTTGTTGGTCTGGAGTAACATGTATGGATTTTATTGTAACCATCTTTTAAACAGTTCAGTTTGAATTTCTGCTGGTTGACAATTAACAGTTAAGGTAGCTGTTTGTGAAGGACTGGTTTTAATGGAGTTTACTACTTTAAAGGTACCAATCTCTGGGTTCAAGGGGTTTTATTACACCTTAGTTGGGACTTCCGGTATCGTCACATGGCAGCTCCCACCAGGATCTGCATTTTAGAACCTTTTATGCCTGTTCTTTTCAGGAATTTTTTCTCAACAAAACATTTTCTACTAAAGGTAAAGGATCCCTATCCCACTGCAATGAAGAAAAAAATGCCAGCAACATACAGAACGACATTCTTCGACAGATTCGGAGACGTGGAGCGGCTCCCTCGTGAACAAAATGGCGGAAGCTGCTTTGGCAACAGTAGCCTCCCTGATCATTGCAGACATGCCGGCCAGCATGCTAGTTAAAGCATTTGATGCCCATTTCGAGAAGTAGTGGTGGTGGATGGAAGAAAAATTATGCAAGTCATTTGAGGAAACCCTAAACCCTGTCCGGGTGAAATTAGGAAAAACTGCGGAGGTAGTTAAAAAACATGGCAAAGTGATCGAAAGCATGGAAAAAGTGCTCTCAAGTCACGGCGAACAGCTTGCCTCCCTAGAAACTGAAATAGCCGTGATGGCTGCTGAAAACAGGAGGTTGAAGGGTAACGCTTACGGCCTCGCAAACTAAACTAGGAGGCAGAACCTTAGAGTCGTGGGGTTGCCGGAGAGAGTAGAGGGCCCGAACCTAACTGCATACCTTTCTCGATTTTTCAGGAAAATGATGGAGGAGAGTGGACCCCCCCCCCCCCCCAGAATCTCACTGGACCCTTCGTCAAAAACCCCGAGTGAATGAGCAGCCACATGCGATAATAGTGCTCTTCCACAGTTTTCAGGAGAAAGAGTGGGTCCTGAAACAGGCCAAGGATCATCAGGATTTGAGATGGGACAGCAGTCACATGTGGATATACCTGGACATGGGAGCTGAATTGGCGATGAAGCGGCAGCCTTCAACAAGGCGAAGGCTGCCTTGTACAGGAAAGAAGTTTGGTTCGGGCTGGTGTACCTGGCGAGACTGCAGGTCACGTACAGTCAAGGGACTTCTACTTCAATACAACAGAGGAGACGGACGCCACAAGAAGAATGGACTCAGTTCAAATTAATGATGCTTTGTTTGGCCTTTGACTACTGTAGGTTGGGAGGAATATCGGTGTATCCCATATTGAATTGTTGTTGTTTGAGGGTGAAATTCTTATCTCCTTTGGTTTTCTCTTCTCTGGGGATGATGGAGAATTTTTGCTTCACATATGGTTTGATTATTGGGGGAGGGGGGGGGTGAGGTGACTCATATAAAAAGGGTTGTTCTCTTTTGTTTTCTGTCTCATGGCTGGAGTTATACTCCCCCGGTTTGGAAGTTAGTCTTGTGGGGGTATTGAGAGGCCTGTTTTATCCTTGGAACGGGTAATAAAATTCTGTTTTTATTCTTCTGTATCCTGCGAGGGGAGGGGGGACTACCCCCATTAGTATTAAAATTCTGCTCGTTAATGGGAGCGAAATGGGGGTTGTGGGGAAGAGCTGGAGTTGTTGAAACAGTCTCACATGGTTCGACAAGCTTAGCATTTATAAATAGTTGGAGGTTAATATTTGGTGGCGGGGTCTTGGTTTTAATTGGGTATCAAAACGTATATTTGTGTGAAGTGGAATTTAGGAGAGGGGCTAGTTTGCTGATGGTGATTACGAGATTCTCTTTATCTCACTCTGTGGCGACCATTTTGGCGGGCCTTAGGTCCGTTTTTTTTTAGTAGGAACGTGGTGGCCCCTGGCTGTGGAAATGACTGACTCAGGGATGGGGGAGGGGGCGCCCCAGTTCTGCTGATCAGCTGGAGCCTCAGGGGGTTGGGTGGCCTGGTAAAAGGTTGAGAGTTTTTGCTAATCAAAGAATCTAAATGCTGATGTGGTGTTTTTGCAGGAGGCCCAATTGCGAGTACGGGTTCAGATCAGACTGCGGAAGGGATGGGTGAGCCAAGTGTTCCATTTGGGATTTGATGGACGGGCCGAGGTACAGCGATCTTCGCCATTAAATGGGTTTTTTTCTCGGCCACTGACACACACTGTCGCGGATCCCAATGGCAGATTCGTAATGGTACCTACATATCATGTTAGGAAAACAAAGTTTGGTTGAAGTAATTTACATTTGTATTGGTAAATATACAAATAACGTAAAGAGAGTGATCTACTGGCCATGTTGTGCTCGAGCAAGAGCGCCGGTGGCTGGTAGATCCCAGGTGGGGTCACCCATGGACTTCCGGCAGCCTTTACACCTCATGGCATCTATTCAGAGCTCGCAAGGTGTTGGAATCAAAACCCCGCCTAAAATGGGTGTGACCAAACAGCATGCATCTAAGTTGGTTATAAACCGACTGAGGTGAGCTTACCCGGTGAAATTCTTATTGGATCTACTGGCTCCGCAGGGAGGCTGCAGGTGGGCTCAACACTGGGCCACACAAACGTGGATGGGTGGAACATCACCCGGGGCATCTCCCAGGTCATCGGAGGTGCCCTGGCATTGCTGGTGCCACCTGGTTACCCTGGCAGTACGACCTGCATGCCAGCCTGGCACCCAGGGCACAACACTGCCCAAAGGGATAGCGCAGGGTTACCTCAGGCCTTCCACCTTGAATGCAGGCACCTTCGCACTGCTACCCTGGCACTGCCAAGGTGTCTGGGTGGCAATGCCAAGCTAGAAGGGGCACTGCCAGGGTGCTAGAGTGGCAGCGCAAGGATGTCCGGGTGCCAGGGTGGCATGCCAAAGATCAGGGCCTGAGGGGGCCATGCCCATTAAGGGAGGGTGGAGGTGGTATGGTGGGGGGTGCAGGCTAGGTAGGTAGGGGTCTCTGGGAGGTTGGAGGTGACAGTTTTGGGTCTTCGAAGGGGGAGCACGTAAGGGGCGTGGGAGGCCAATAGGGACCCCATAAAGGGGTGTTCTCATTGGGTGGGAGAGGGGAATGCCTCTGTATTTGTAGGTGGTCACATTGCCCTTGGGGGGGGGAGGGGGGGGGGCGCTGTGTGGGGGACCGACAAGCTCACTGAGAGATCGGGTACCCTTTCAAAGTGGCCGTCTGATCTCTGAGTTCAGCTTCCAAATGCTCAAAAATTTCCAAGGGTGCGATCCAAAGGGCACCCTGCGCCCGAAACGCAGCTCGCCGTTGCGCAGTGTTGCCGTTGAAAGTCAGGAGACCCCATTCCCGGGATCTGCTCGGCTCACCATGCCTTGCGAGATCCAACAGGATGTCGCAAGATGTTGCGATGTGATTCCTGCCCACAACAGGGATCAGACGGAATGCCACTCGTGGGGTTCACTCAGGGGATCGGAAGCCCCCAGGCTACATGCCCTTTGGACAGTGTTGTGCCCTGGGTGCCAGGCTGGCATGCAGGTCGTACTGCCAGGGTAACCAGGTGGCACCAGCAATGCCAGGGCACCACCCTTATAAGGCACTTACTGCTTTGCTCTAATATTCAGTTTCGCCAAAAAATGGTCCTGCCGATTGTGGGCAGGATTCACATCACAACATCTTGCGGGATTGCGTTGAATCTCGTGAGGCGTGGCGAGCTGGGTAGGTCCCGGGAGCGGAGTTTCCTGACTCTCAACAGCCTCAGTGCGCCGCGGAAAACTGCATTTCGGACAACATCATGAAGAGGATCACAATCTACGTGTGGGCGAAACTGATGAGAAACTCCCCAGGGCCCACAAAAGTGACAAATGTCATTGGATAGTGATGGAGAACTCGTTGGCAGAGCTGGCGGAAACTCCTTGAAAAACCCGCCAAAAATGAACTTGGGCCTTCGGAGTGTGAGCTAAACCAGTGATAAACTCCCCAGGGCCTAGTGCCTAAAAAAGTAACCAAGGGCTGGATTCTTCGGCCATGCCCAACCGGTGACCGGAAATTCAAGTCCATGGTCAATGGACCTTTACAGGTCCGTGTTCTGTTCGTAGCGATCTTGTGGTGAAGAATCCAGATACTAAAGGTGTGATTCTCCGGAAAAATTTTGAAGTGAGCTCGTGAACAGGAATTGCTGCGGGTTTCCCGGCACTCGGTCCACTTAACAAGCCCTCAAGGGCTTTCTGCCCCAAATACCGGCTCGCCAGCTGATTCACAGGGACTGCGCTCACCAGCCCCTCGCTAACAAGCTTGAGCCAGCTCACAACAATAGCACCAAGGAGACAGGCCCCAAGATTTGGAGATGCTGACCTAGGGAGGCTTCTAGTTATGGTGGAGGCGAGATGGGAATGCCCACCTCTAATGTTCCCCCTGTGCTGCCTGGGATGAGGTGGTGGCAGCTGTCAGATCGGGCAGTGTGACCAGGAGGACTGGCCTCCAGTGTCGGAAGGTCAACGACCTACACCGGCTAGCACGAGTGAGTAGACACCAACGGCCCACCCCCAAACCCCTCCATGGGAGCATCCCCCCAGGCTACCCCAACCCTTCCTCTATCCCCCTCCCCCTTCAGCCCTCCCTCCACCCACCACTTCAACTCCCGCCTCCCCAACCCTCCACATCCCTCTCCCCCACATCTGCGAACCACATGTGTGGCTAACGATGCCCTCCCTGTGGCTCCTTAGGAAAAGCTTTCCCATAATCGTTTGGAGAGGGCCAGACTGGTACTGGGCTGTCGGACTTGAAAATCCTTTGAGGAGCAGGCACTGGAGGTAACAGGTGTGGCCAACAACAGGGCGGTCACCCGTGTGGAGGCTGAAGGACACTGCAGATGTGAGGAACCACCGGGCTCTATCCAGAGGACCTGTCATCGTGAGTACTGATAGCCTTACGAACTGATCCATCCCTCCCACTGACCACATGTCTCCCGCAGGTCCTCCAGCTGAAGGCACCGGCCCATCCCGGATGGCATCCTCTCCAGCCTCCCAGGAGACCACCTCAGAGGAAAGCTCCAAGGATGCTATCATAATAGTCGCGGTGCAGCTGTCATCCTCACCTTCCACCAATGCAAATACACACACCTCGCTGGGAAATGTTAGTGATCAGGCTTCTTGGGCACAATCTGGTGAGTACCACACTGCTGCTGATGTACAGCAGATGGAGACAGGAACCTACAGGCAAGACAGCAGTCGGAGGTCTGCTGGATACCTAGACCCAACTGGGTCCCAGCTGGATGCTGAGCCTCTGGAATAGGGTTACCCAGAGCTGATGGAGATATAAGGGAGCATCCAGGAAATTCAGAGGGAGATGTCAGCGATACTCCAACAGTCCGTAGCTGATTGGTAGAGTCCCAGAGGCTATGGGCACATATTTCACCAGGTGGCACCGAGGCCAACACTGCTAGTGTGGCAACTGTAGTGGAGAGCCCATTGCACGATGTCGGCACCATTAGTGAAGGTGTCCAAGGCATCGCACAGTCAGTGATGGTCATGGCAGAGGGTCTCAACAGAATGTCTAACTTGCTGGGGGATGTCACCCAGTACCAGGCTGGCCTTGATGAAGTTCTGCGGGACATGTCCCACTCTCAGATGGGCATAGCTGAGGCACTGTGGAGCTTGTCTCAGCCGCAGGTGGGAATTGCCGAGGTGCTGCAGAGCGTGGCCTGGTCACTGAGGAGCATCTCTGAGGGTGTCGACACGATGGTGCGAACCATGGGGAACCGCCTGGGCTGGCAGAGCCAGATGATTCAGGAACAATCGCGGCTCGAACCAGCTGCCCCTCCGCCCTGAAGTGAACCCAGGGTGCTATGGGCACCGACCTAGAGGAGGAGCTGTGAGTGCCAACGTGGATCCGAATGATAGAGTAGGGACGGTGGCCATCAGCTCCCCCGAGTTCCACCCCTCTGATGAGGCTGCGTCTCGCAGCCAGCACACGAAACAGGGCAGCACGGCTGTGCATGTGTAGCCGACAAGTGGTACACACAATCCAGGCATGCTAGTGCCGCGAGCGGCTACCTCCCCCGTTACCCCCCCAGTGCACCCACCTACTCTCCTATGGTGGCCCATCCCTCTACAGGGTCCTCCACCTCCAGCCGAGGGTCCCCCACTCCCGCACCAAGCACTAGGGTGGCAGACCCAGTGCCCCTGGGCTCCTTGCCTGTGACCAAAGATGGCTACTCACCTCCTTGGTTCCCCAGAGAAGACCTTCCACCAGGTTCACGTTTCAAAAGGAGTACTAACCGAAGCCAGTAACCAGTTGCTGGGGAAGATGCTAAATAACCGGAGGCCTTTGGATACGGCGTGGCTCTCGTTAATTGTATGGTAATGGGGCTTAAGTGGTGATAATTGGTTGCTCACCACGCTGCGGCGAGATCCCGATTTCGCCTAAGGGAGCAGGCTGGCTGCACGGCAAATGTTTGGTGCGTGGCGCGGTTCTCGTTTTTGGTCCCTGCCGCTCTTCATCGACCTAATTTTGCTTGGGCGAGAGCATAACGAGGCCAGAGGGTGCGATCTTCTGGCCACACTGTGGCAGAAAAGCATCTCGCTACAGTGCAGCATGGCCGGTGAAAGCCGTGAGATCCCGCTCCCAGGATCCACCCAGCTCGCAACACTTTGCGAGATTCAACAAAATCTCACAAGACGTTTCACAATAGGCGGGATCACCCTTTGGCAAATCTGCATATTAGAGCGAGGCAGATAGCCTTACTCTAATATGCAGACTTCCAAGGTACCTCAGGCTTTGCGATTCAATCCCTTTGCCTTGGGGACCTTGGGTGATTGCTGTTTGGTGCTGGTCTCCAGAAACAGAAACTAGACGGAATGACACTCATGGGGATTCCCAAGGGATTCCCAAAGCTGCATGCCCTTTCTGCAGAATGGTGCTCTGGCACTGCTGGTGCCACCTGGGTACCCTGGTGGTGTCAGCCTGGACCTTGGTAGTGCCACCTGGGTGCTATCCTGGCACTGCCAAGGTGCTCAGGTGGCACTGCCAGCTAGCAGGGACATTGCCATGGTGCCAAGCTAGCATATTTTGCGCAATCAGGCTGGGGTTTCCCACTGTTGGGGTCTGGGGGACCCTCCCATGTTGTGTTCGGGCTGGGAGGACGTCAGTGTATTTTTTGTGGGCCTCGGCGATTGGGATGCTACTTAAAAATGGTGTCCCGATCTCTCGCTACAATGGGGAGTTCTGGCGAACAGAGCTCTCCGTTGTAAAAAATGGGGCTATCTGCGGCCTCAGTGATGCGCTTCCCGGTTAGGCTCCTTATTCTACACAAGAAGCATTGAATTGCGTTAAACGTGCTCACTAGGGAGCTTTGTTCCCTTTTGGGAAGCTCAGTAAGAAGTCTTACAACACCAGGTTAAAGTCCAACATGTTTGGATCAAACACGAGCTTTCGGAGCACTGCTCCTTCCTCAGGGGAAGATCTCAGGGGAAGATCGCGACCGGAGAATCCCGCCCTATGTGTGGTTGAATAGCGGTGCAGATCTTCCCCAAAAAGCCAGCAATAAACACCTCACCAAACCCGCCCAAAATGACACTGAGAAATCTTTTGGCTGAATTCTGCCCACGATCTTTCGAGCCAGGATTCAATTCTGGGTTCTTCCCATCCAGTATATTCTAAAACCGATTTCCCTTCATATTTTAATTTTCAGTAAATTTCCTTTGTTTCACCAGGGTGATGAAAGGATCTGGCTTACAAATGTAGGCCCAGCTGCACTCTATGAATAAAGAGCCTTTCAATCATGAAGGGAAATCGGTTTTAGAATTTGTGTGCCTCAGTACATTCCGATTGCTGGACCTTTCTCTCCTGAGTATGTTCAGCCAACAGTGATCCATCTGAAAACCTACCTTACTTTAGAATTTAATTGTCTGAATGGCATCATCAGTGAAATTTATGTAATAAACAATGGTCCACATTATAAAAATGCTTTGAAGACTTGCACAGGCAATTTAGTTATTGTAACCCTATTGGTTGCCCAAAATGTCAACTGACTCAATTTGAGAAACAACATTGCCTCAGAAACCAAGTGATCATGTAAATGTGAAATCATTCTCCAATGGTCCAACTGTAGTTGTGTCTCAGGGGTGAATGTCCCGCTGGGCATGGGAAAACAAACCTGTGCATATTCATGGCAGACCCAACCCATGTGTGACTTCATGTGCTATTTTTGTCTTTTCACATCAGGGTCGGGTTCACAGTGCAGTTTGTGAGCCAGTGCAGGAGGAGTGTTGGTGCATAGGTTTCTGATTACAAGTCCCACCTCCGTTCTCCAGCACAGTATCCCAGATCTCAATCGGGTTTAAAGACCCATTAAGCCTCAGCCATTGGCTTCCTCATGCCCTCCCACCACCCATGCCTCTCAGATTGTCCATGTCACCTCCAGGTCACATGTATCTTCATGCCCCCTTAAAACATCCATGGCACCTCTATGCCCACCCTACCTATGTATCCTCCATTGCCACTCACTGAATACACATGATGTAGAGTCCTCAGATTCCATGTAATATTGACAGAAACTATTTTATATTCCTTGGGGGAGAAATAAACCTCTCACAATCTAATAAAAATCGCCAGAAAATACACTGTTATTGAAACTAAGCGAAAATGTACATTCTGCTATGTGAAAAAAAGTATTCTAATATCTGTAATCCTATCAGCTTGGATCAGCAAATCAGAAACTATTTTTACAACTTAAAACTGCAATTCATTTTCAGATGAATAGAGTATCCACTGTTCTGAAACCCATTGGTACTTGAAACTCAGTCAAACATGGATAATGGCCACGTTCGCCCAATCAATAGACTACTTTCTGGGAACTAAAGAATTATGTAGTTCGGTGTTTTTCTGAGTGTTGTTAATTTTCCAAATGTCAAATGTAAGGGAAAAAGTAATTTTTTTGTCAAGTGTCAAAAGCAGTTTTAAAAATCAGTCAGGGTCTTTTAAATCACCGTACAAAAAATGACAGCACAGGCTGGCAGGACAGTTTACATCATGTTTCATTGCATTGTGGTGCTTTGTCCATTGGAAACATAGTGTAGTGCATTTGCAAAAATATAAAAGGTTGGCCAATGTAAGGGTTAATTTACATTTGCAAGGCAGATCTCCATGAATCATTACATCAAACTCCATCCACATTACAGTACAGCACCTAACAGTGGTATTTGAACGTGTGCAAACAGTTTACACTTACCTTTCACGAAGTTCCCAACTCAGCAGATTTTCCATTTTCCTCATTGACTCTTAATCCTGGCACGCTTTTAATGGGCTTTAAAAACCCAACAGCGCCCTATGAAAATAGTGCATGACGGAAATCCAATTTTAGTCCCCCATTTAAAATCGCATTTCTAACCCGCAATGATCTCTTGCCCCCCCCCCCCCCCCCCCCCCACCACCACAGAAAACACTGTGTGTGCATTTGCATAGCAAAACAATCCTCTGAACTCAGACAAAAATTCAGCCCTCCGCTGTCTTGCATATTTCACCGTGTATGCCAAAGTTGCCCCACAAGTTTCCTGAATGGGGACTGGAAACCAATTGTTTCAACTTTATCAATATGGTACTGGTACAATTCTAGGGCTTAATGGGCTTGCACTACCTGCATTCCTAATTGATCACATTTCTAATCAATATCTCTTCTATGTCTCCCCACAATTTCTAGCATGAACCTATCTATGTTTATCCACACTTTTTTCTTACAGTCAGAATGTAAAAATATTGCACTTTTACATGGAAGTGCAATTTTACATTACGTGTGCACAATGAAAACAGGTGATTCCGTTCAACCAGTTCTAGTTAGCATGTAACCTTCACATCAGCAAGTGCACTAATCATTATGAAGGAGCTATTAGCAGTGGTGCCCAAAAAATAATTATGATTTATGGAAAACCTTTAAAAAAATTGTTTAACATTGGAGGATGTTAGGGAAGGAAATCTAGAACACGGGGTCAAACAGGGCAGAGGAAATTGGGGGGTGGGTTGGGGGGGGGGGGGGGGGGGGGGGTGACAAAAGGCAAAGGAATGGGGATTATGTCAATTTTAACAGCAGTCCAACAGATTTAAATTTGAGCCTTAAGAAACTGTTGAAGTTGATAAATTGAACTTTGTGAGAAATAAATTGTGGGCAGAAGAACTTTGGATGGAAAGCCTAGAGAATGCAAAATCAACCAGGAAAGTGTTTGGTGCAACTGAGTCTGGAGATGACTAAGACAAGTGTCTTATCCCTAAGACATGAAAATAATCATAAACTGTTAAACTAAATGTTACTTTTCTGCTTATTTTAAAAGGGAACTTTGATTAACCAAACGATGGCTGCTATGGGTCACATGATTCACAAGTTGGTTACAATTTCTGGAAATTTGCAACAGCAGTTACAGGACAAAAGCTCAAAATTCATCCTTGAGGAATCTCATTATGAGGACACATTACATTCAATTAAACCATGGACAAGCAGAGAGCCTGCTCCCCAACCTGGTCCTATAACAAAAAGGAATTCATTAAAATGTGTTATACCCACAGAGGCTCCAAAGGTTACCATTTATCTCCAGAAGTAATCAATGGATTTTGAGCAAAGGCGTAGGAACTGTTATGTAGTGTGCAACTGATTCATCAATATGCCACTTCACATGAGCTAAGCGTTTGGAAAGCTTTACTATTACATTTTCCAGACTTGGCAGTCAGCCTGCTGGTTAAACTCCAGTCTGCAAATATCAAAACAGGACTCCATGCTCACCAACAATCTGCGTCAAGTCTAAGCCACTTTAAACCATTTTTCTCTGGAAGATTCCTGCAATTGCCTGCCAAGTAGACCAAATTTCTGGATACCAAAATCTCATCTCACTGCATCATCATCAAATTTGAAGGAATTCTACAAAATCCTGCTTCAGCTAGTTGAACTGTAGCTCCTCTGTGAAGGAACTCTCACTGGACTCTACCTTTCTGCACACTGGCAATCACATGAACTGATATCCACGTACGTGATGGTTTTTATTTTAAGTTCTTCATAGTTGTAAAATCTCTTCTTTCTTTTTATTTTTATTTTACGCTTTTGTCTGTGTATGAAGTTGTGACCATCCCCAGGTTTGAATGTGTGAATTAATTATACTTCTAATTTAACACTAAAGAGTTTGCTGCAAGTCACTTGAAAATTTGACCTCACAGAACAGAGGGTTTGGGAAATGTGACACAGCCTATTGTAAAAACTGAAACACCTCTGTTTACAGATAGATGGTGAAAAATAGAAAGAGTTCAGTTTTGCCTCCCTTTCCTGTCAATAACACATGAATGAAGGTTTCTTAGTAAATGGACTTAGCTAGGGAGAGAGGCAAGGGCAGAGAGACTAGGTTCATAATGAAAGGGGTAAGTAGCAGCATTGTATAGCTGAAAATATAGGCAGCCCATTGATGCTATGCTCTGTCTGGGTGTGTGTATAGAGTTAACTGGTAAGAGTAAAGGAAGGGAAAATGGCCAAATTACCTTCGTGATTTAGCATCCAGCCACACCTTCTTCAATACTGGGTGCCCTAGGGGACTTCCGGTGACGGGGATGTGCTGGGTAGTCACACATCAGGTGGCTGTCCTTTGAAAGACAGAATAATAGACACTTCTAGCCGGATTTAGCCGACAAAATCCGACTAAAACATCCCCTTATCCTTAACAACAAACAATACAGCAAGGATGCCAAGAAGCAGCAATTCAAAGGCCGCAGAGACACCAAAATCTGTGGCAAGGGACAGAGGCAGTGAGCAAGTCGATCAGAAGACCCACCAGGCGAGGGGTCCTGGCCATTCTCGAGAGAAGGAAACCAGCGACCCAAACAATGAGCACCCCCGAGCCCTCCCCGCAAGATGATGGATGGAAGACGTTCCTCACCAGGGAACTGAAGGAGATGAGAGACGATATTAAGGCTGAAATAAAGGCGACAGTCAAAGCGGCAGTGGCGGAGGCACTGGCCACAATGTAGGGGGCCCTTGACAGTATGGGAAAGAGCTTGGAGGCCCAGGGGAGCATGATAAAGGAGCTGGAGAAAGCCTCGATGGATCAGAGCGACCGACCCGTCGCCCTGGAGCACGGAATTAAGAGGTTGGTGGCAACACAGGGGAGCCTGAAAGGGAAGGTGGAGGACCAATAAAATAGGTTGAGGTGGCAGAATATCAGAATAATGGGCCTGTCAGAGGAAATCGAGGGCAGGCACCCAACCGACCATGTGGCCCAAATTCTATGTATCCTAGTCGGGAGAGATAGCTTCCCCAGCGCTCATAGGTCCCTCCAACCAAGATCCGAGCCGGGGGAGCAGCCGACTGTAGTCATTGCCAAGCTGCACAAATACCAGGACCGGGAGCGAATCCTTCACTGGGCCAGACAGATGAAGGCATGCAACTGGGAGGGATACAAATTCAGAGTCTACCCGGACATTGGGGTTGACCTGGCAAAGCGCAGGGCAGAATGTAAATACGACAAAATCGGCCCTGTACAAAAACAAAATTAAATCAGGGATACTGTACCTAGCCAGGCTCTCAGCGACATACCAGGGCAAGGAACATTACTTTACTACACCTGCAGAAGCGGACAAGTTCATCCAAAATAATGGTATAGATAGACAGCAAGGGAGACAGCATTAAAGAAGACACAGAGGAGGCAGAGAAGAACCAATGGACAATTTTGCATGGGACTGCATTGCCCTGTTATGAACAGGGGAACTAGTTTGTAGAAAGGAGTGGGTGAGTGCAGCAGAGGGGCAGGAGAGTGTGAGGAGGTGATGGAGGAAATACTGCTAGAGGAGATTGTCAGACCGACCCCTGGAAGGGGGCACCACACAAATGGAAAATTTAGCGCCAGGAGGTAGGAGTGAAAGGGGGGCCATGGTGCATCTCCCATCAGGGAGAGAGCATCTGGTGGGCGGGGCACAGCATAAAAGTGGGGAAAAAAGAGGGGTAAACAGAAGGGGGGTATGGGATAGGGTCCATGGGAGGCAGTAAGGGGGGGAAACAAATCTATAGGGGGAACAAAACGACAGGTAGGGAGGGGGAAGGGCTCCAGACTGGCTTCAGCAAGTCACTCTATGAAACATGGAACAAGATGGCACCGCAAGTTTTAGAGGGTCACAAAGCAAAGGGAAACCCCAGAGTGCATGGGGCTCAGCCACATAACCTACACACAGTTGGCCGCATGTTGTGTGGTCCCTGGACAAAGGGAAACCCTGGAGCACAGGGGCCTGGCCCCATGGTGACTACAGTGACCATGGCTAATTTTGGATGGCCCCCTAACAAAGTGAAACCCTGGAGTGCAGGAATTCTGTGGTTGCTCCTGCAGGAGAGATGACAAAAAAACACTATCAGAATGGTTACCCACCCGGGGAGAGAATACCAGAGGTGATCCTCTGCCTGAACAGAGTGACCTACATCAGAGTTGTGATAAAGTAATACCCGAGATATTTTAAAAAGCTGACCTGCATTTTCCAATAGCACCGGGTTTGCAGAGATGAGGGTTTGCTCATGTTTCTGCTGCAACTCATTACCATAAGCCTAAACGCAAAATCCCCCCTCAATCACTACATTTGCGTTGTGAATGGAGAACTGCGGGGTCCTGTACGGAAGTTTGTCAGAAAGGACACGCTCCCTACTGGACGAAACATGGGAAAAAAGGGAGGAAGAACTTGGGATGGAAATAGGTTGGGGACTCTGGAACGAAGTACTGAACAAGGCCAACTCCACCTCCTCATGCGCAAGGCTAAGCCTCACGAAGCTGAAAGTGATGCACTAAGCACACCTGACAAGAACCCAAATGAGCATGTTCTTCCCGGACGTGGAGGATAAATGTGAACGGTGCGGGGGTGGGGTGTGGGGGGGGGGGGGGGGGAGGGAGGGGGAGGGGGGTGAGGGGGGGGCAACCACACCCACACCCACACCCACACCCATATGTTCTGGGCTTGCCCCAAGCTTGTTGTGTTGTTCTGGACAGCATTCTTCGAGGCACTGTCCAAGGTTTTGGAGCTGAGGGTGGAGCCATACCCGAGAATGGCAGTCTTTGGAGTATCAGACCAGCCAGAATTATTCATGGGGAAGGGGGTCAGCATCCTTGTCTTTGCTTCCATAATCACCCACCAAAGAATCCTGCTCGGCTGGCGATCAACACACAGGCACAGCTGCAGACTGACAGGCAGACCTGTTTGGAGTTTTTACACCTGGAGAAGATCAAATTCGCTATTCCAGGGTCAGAGTGGAGGCCATTCACCAACTTGTTCCAGGACCTGTTCGAAGTCAACAGCCAATTGAGCGAGGGGAGGGGGGAGCACACGGGAGCCAAAGAGACTACAGGGAACCGACTGGGAAGGGACAGGAGAGGGGGGGGGGGGGGGAGAGGGGGGGGGGAGGGGAGGGGGGGGCAGAGAGAGAGGATACAGAGCTGAAGAATGGCCAAAATGGATATTAGGGGGCTTAGTCCCAGGCCACAAATAACAGAACCCCCAAAAAAACACCGGAAACAGGATGGTGGGGTGGGGGTGGGGGGGGGGGGGGGGGGGGGGGGGGTGGGGGGGGGGGGGGGAGCAATCAACAAAGAGGGGAGGGAAAGGGGAAAGAACTGCATATATTTAAATAGATTGCCCACTGTATAATATGAGACTGAAGGAACTATCTTAAAGCAATAAAAAGGTGGGTCGGGGGATGAGGAAAGGACCAAAGGGAGAGGGGAGGGTGGTCGATACCAATGGAAATTTCATGTATATTCTACCTGATGCACATAGCCTTCTTTTTGTGTAATAAATAAAATGAAAAACTGCAATAAAACATATTTTGAGAAAAGCAGGCAACTTAGCCCATGAAAGGGCCAGTTGAAAGCAATTTTACATGACCTGTCTACTTTCATGGTTGGTGGATAGACAGATTGGCTGTGCAGCGTTTTAGCTATAACCTCGATCATGGGCAGGATGAAATGTCAGGGCTGAAATGAAATTTAACAATGTGTCTGGGGAGTGGTGAAAATTACTGGATGTCCTCTCCCTGACAGTGATTCCGATAATGATTCCTCCTCTGGAGTGAGAGTTTGCGACATGGTTGCATATCCCCAATTAAGTATAGCCTCCCCGTGATGACATGAGTATAGTGTTAATCACCTGTGCCAGCTCTCCTGCAGCTACTGGAATTATTTTAAATTTACTTCATATTAGTCTAAATTTTATTGCACCAGAACAAGACACACCTGTGTAGCTTCAATTGACTGCTTGTCACAGGTCTCATGTACCAAGGGTAGATCAAAGCAGTCAATTGAAGCCAATTAAAAAGTAAGGCAAGAGCACATTAAATCAGTTAGTTGAAGAATGTAACATTTCATGGCAATTCCACACCTCTTTTGAGGCTGGAGTAGATATCAGTCACAAATTGATCACAATTGATTGCACAACGTGAATGTAGTGATTGAGGGGGGATTTTACGTTTAGGCTTAGGCTAATGAGTTTTGGCAGAAACGTGAGCGAAACGTCTTCTTTGTAAAACCAGCGCTATTGGAAAATGCAGGTCAGCTTTTTCAAATATCTCTGGTATTTCTTTATCACAACTCCAATATAACATGGGAATAATGTTGGGGCATGGGAAGAAATTAACGCTGCAGTTCCTGGCCTGGGTAACTGACTGTGCACGTTCTCCCCGTGTCTGCGTGGGTTTCCTCCCACAAGCTCAGAAAGCGGTGCTTGTTAGGTGAATTGGACATTCTGAATTCTCCCTCAGTGTACACGAACAGGCGCTGGAGTGTGGCACCCAGGGGATTTTCACAGTAACTTCATTGCAGTGTTAATGTAAGCCTATTTGTGACACTAATAAAGATTATTATTATTATTAAACAGTACGAAATGGTTGAAGAATTTCTGATCACACTGGGTTTGCAATGACCAAGCGATGATGCCTGACTTGCCTGACAAGGCAATACCCACTCCCCCCTTTACTTCTGGACTTCAGCCTGTAAATTGATGGCAGGTCTATTTTCACTGTGCAGTAGTTCAGCGTGTTTTAGTATTTTAAAAGGGGAACTGTCAACTTTACTAATTGAAATTACACAAACTTAAAACTCCAGTCTCCACTTTGGTAGCATGACATCAGTTGGTCTATAATCTCAGTTGCCTGACGCAAATGAAGTGTTGGACGATGTAGACTTGCGAAGCTAACATATGCCACCAACACTGGAGAAGGTTCAACTCTATTTGCTTAACTACTTATAGAATAAAAGACATACGAGAACTCTGGGTTTAAACAATGCTAGTTTAACTAGAGACCTGTGCCTGTCTGAACCAGTTGAATCTCTCAGCACGTGGTGTGAGTCTGTACTATACTTGATGAGCTCTTGTGCTTCTGAGGGCAGCATCCAGAATGAGTGGGAACCGTGATGCCCTCTGCCTTTATAGTGCGTGTATTCTAACTGGTGATTGGCTGCGGTGTTTGTGCATGTTGATTGGTCCCAGTGTATGTCCATCAGTACGTGTCTGCACCATGATATACTGGTGTATATTATGACAGCAAACAGTCAGATTCTCTTCACCTGCTAGCTGCTACTTATTTTTATTGCTGGGGAAACTAGTGTACAATCCCTGTGATAGGTGCGGGATAAGAGGGGATATTAGACAGCTGATTCTCCAAAAGGAGTAGGCCTCAAAGTTGGTAGGTGCTCTCCTCAAAGACATGGGAAACAGCAAGATGGTGGGCGGAATGGATAGTACAAGTGAGAATGTGGAATGGGATGACTCTTGAGTACATGGGAGCCAAAGAAGTGAGTGGCGACATGTAATCATCCCTGCATGACAAGAGGAAAGCCCTACCACAACACTTTGACACAATGTAGATGTAAGAGCATTCATTTTGAGCTTATTTGATATCAAAAACACTCAAATGCAACAATGTAACTATGATTTGACATGAATTACACACTAAAGCAATTGTTTAGCTATCATTTGATATCACAAGTAACGATCAACTGACATAATTGACATGAAAACCAGGATACTTAACAGTAGGATTGGGCAGAGTCAACATGGAATTATGAAAGGGAAATCATGTTTCACAAGCCTGCTCGTGTGTTTTTGATGCAGTTTGCGGGTTGGGTCAATGCATGGCCGGAGCCGTGTTGTACGGCACGACCACTGCAGGTCGTCAGCCGGGCGCATGCACAGCCCGGGACCCGGCCATTTTCAGCCCAGGAGGCGGGGGTTTGGCCGGCGCCGGTGCTAGCCCCTCTTCTGTACCGGAATCGGTGAGGGGATTGCGCTGATTTTTGTCGCATCGACCTCCCGCGGATTCTCCATTCGAGCCGGCATTTAGCCGCAGTAATGGGTGATCCCGCCCATGGGATATTCAGATTTTCAGAAAGATTTTGACAAGGTCCCACACATGGATTGAGAATTGGTTAACAGACAGAAAAGAATAAGAATAAGTGGGTCATTTTCAGGTTGGCAGGTTGTGACTAATGGAGTACCGCAAGGATCAATGATTGGGCGCCAGCTACTCACAATCCATATCAATAATTTGTATGTGGGGATGAAAGGTAATATTTCCAAATTTGCAGATAATTCAAAACAAGGCCCATGCATTGACCCATGCATTGTGTGAAGGATGCAAAGGACCTTGAAGGAGATTTGGAGAGGCTAAGCGAGTGGGCAAAAATTTGGCAAATGGAATAAAATGTGGAGAAATGTAAGTTGATACATATTGGTATGAAAAACAGAAATACAGAGGGTGGGATTCTCTGTCGGCTGACGCCAAAATCGAGAAACACGGTTGGATGGAAAATCGGTTTTGATGCCAAAATCGTGGCAGGTGCTGGTTTCACATCAAATAGCAATTCTACGGTGCCTTGACAGCAGCATCAATGCATTCTACTCTGCAGTAAACGCTGTTAGTGTATCACTGGCGGGCCTGACTCGGTACTCTCCGGGACCTCCGGGATTCTCCGTCTCCACATGGGCGAATTCCCGACGACAAGGTTCACTTGTGCTTTTAAAAATTGAGGCACCATGGCATTTGAGGGAGAGAGAGAAGGTAGGACACAGAGAGGCGCAACCGTGGGCTGCTGGTCATGACACTGGCTGTGTGGGGTCCCTGCCAGGACCGGGAGGGAGACCAGGGGACAGGCCTGGGGCCAGGGTGACCCCCTCGGGAATGGGTTGGTGTCCAGGCATGGACAGCCATTGCCGCGGCCTGCAAGACAGCCATCTTGCTGCACACCCCACTGACTTCCCACCTTGGCGCCTGGTTCTGCAGAGTGACACCGGTCGTATGGCTTCCCACAAGCTGCACCCCAGCCCCCACTCTTCCAACCCCCCCCCCCCACCCGCACCACAGACCCCACCCTCCACCCCACCATACTGCACACCAGCCCCCACTCACCAATCCTACCACCCCATCACTCCAGCCCCCACTTGGCATAATGCATCCCTTTCAATGCATCCCTTTCATCTGAGCCCACCAGCATGCCCGTGCAGTGGGGTTCCCTGCCATCACTGGGATGTCCAGAGTCCAGGGGGTGATCAATAGGATGCATGTCACCCTACGAGCAGCTGCAGATAACAGGCCAGTTTTGCACAAACTGAAAGGGGTTCCACTCTATGAACATGCAGCTGGTGTGTGACCATCAGATACACATCATGCACATCTGCACTTGATACCCGGGCAGTGTATGGTGCCTTCATCCTGACCCACTCGACGACTCCCGGCCTCATCGAGGCGCACCCCCAGCTGGAGGGTTGGCTCCTGAGTGACAGGGGTTACCCACTGCGGTCATGGCTGATGATGCCTATCCGAAGGCTACAGACTGAAGCGGAGACCCGCTATAACAACGCCCATGCAGTGACCAGAGCTATTATCGAGTGGTGCATCGGCATCCTGAAGATGATGTTCAGGTGCGATGAGGGACATTCTCTGAGTCTCCCACATCGCGGTGGCCTGCTGCATCATCCACAACATCATGCTGGAGGAGGATGCGGGGAAGGGTGAGGGTGGACAGGATATCAGCCCAAGGTGACATAGGAGGCCGCACAAAGTGTGCACCTGGGCCGTCGTGCACGGGATGCTCTAATCGCCTCCAGGCTCACTGACCGGGGGTGTGACCAGTGGCATGGACCTATCCCCATTCCCCCTGGGACCCTGCGCTCCGCACACCTGACCCTGTTGGTGCCCAGCATCGTGGGGGTCTGTGTCCCTGGTGTTCGTCCCAGCTGCCAGGGATGTCATTGGCTGGTGACATACATGCCAGCTGTATGCTCCACGGCCCCTGTGCAGTGCCCTCCTATAGGTTCTACTGTGAGCATTGCCGTTGGGTGGACCACATGCTGCCCTGCCAATGGATGGCAGTTGTTTAGTTGGAGGGGGGGGGGTGTTGGTGGGGTGTGAGGTGGTTACTGGGGTTGGTGGGGTGGAGAGTACAGGCTGAGATGCAGCAGTGGTCGGATTGAGGGCGGGTGTTGGTGTGTGGGGTTGGTGGAGTGGAGGCTGGGGGCTGGGGTACAGTTGCTGGTGGGGTGGGGGCACCCATATCACCAGTGTCACTTTGATCACCCACTGGCCTTGGAGGGCAGTCAGTGGGGTGTGCAGCAACATGGCGGCCTTTCAGGCTGTAGCAATGGCGGTCTGTGCCCGGACACCCCGGTCCCAGCGTGGGTCACCACGACCCCGCGGCCCATCCCCTGGTCACCCTGTCACCCCCCCCCCCCCCCACCCCCACCCCCACGTTGCCCCCCTCGGCCTGGCAGACACATTGACACTGCTGTTGAGACACCAGAGCATGGCATGCCTGGCGCCGACCACAATTTTCGCCTCATGCGCGATCTCCGCCCAGCCACTTTCCCCATTTCCGGTGTCAGCCGGCGGAGAACCCCGCCCATGATATAGGAGGCAGCAAAGAGGCAATTCTAACCTAACCTGCCGGTTGGGATTAGGTTCAATACTGGTTTTATACTATGTCCGATTTTACTCTCCATTGATCTTGATGGAAAGTAGAGTTTAGGGAAGTGCAAAACGTAGAATTCCACCCAATCTCATGAGTTTCCTATCATGCGGGTTTAATTAAATTTACACCCTGAGAGTTCGAGGAGAGTTCAAGGGGAATAGGAAATGAAAATGTGAAGCCTGATAAACGAATAAAGTGGAGTCAACTGCAATGGTCGTGGAATCTGATGGTCGAAAGCAAATAGGTGAACATCAACGGTACAGTCCACCCTGACAATTGTCTCCCTTTGTACCAACCCTGCTTATCTTACTCATTCTCAGAAACATTTCCACCAACAGGAGTTAATTAAATCCAGGCTCTGCTATTTTGTTTTTTTTCTGATTTTTCTCCCCTTATTTTAACACTCTTTTAGCGTCACGTTGGGATGGTAATGAAGAAAATTAAGACTAGATTTTCTATCTAAAAACCTCCACGAAACATGTTAGGAGTTGTAAGGTTAATTCCTTGAAATCTGTGTCTTTTGATTTAATGGAAAAAATACATGCTTGCTTGCAGTCTACTACTATGATTTTTGTAATCTGACTAAATTGAAGAATTCACTTTGATGGCTATTTAGGATCCTGGACCAATCCCCAAATTTTAGGTATAATCCAGTTAGGGAACCAGTAATTTTTTATTTAAAACAGACAAAGTTTTATTACCCACTAAGAATAAAATCGCAAGACTCCATGGGTGGTATTTTCTGTCCCACATGCTCTCGGCTGGATTCTCCGATTTTGAGACGAAGTGCTGATGTCGTCGTGAAAACAATGTTTTTTAACGCGAAGAAAACTGGCGTCAAAAGGCCACTGAATCCCCGTTTTGCTGTCAGTGGCCCAGTGTCGAGCTCACAGCTATAACTGCCAATACGGCCCCCAGCACTTCCGGTTCAGAAGCCGTGCGTGTACACGGCGACACCCTGTGGTGGCCATGCCGTGCTCCATGGCATACTCAGCCCGCAGACCGGGACCGCCAAAATAGTGCCCCCCTTTGACCGCTCGCGCGCCCCGGACCGCCCGCACACATTGCCCCCAGCCCTTCTGCCTGCCATTTGGCCCTCCCCCGACTGTGGTGGCGCCGGACTTAGTCCGCAGGCGCCACGCTAGTATCCCGGACGATGTGAGCACACGTAACCTACGCCGTCAGGAATTTGGCCGTTCGGCAACGGAGCATCACGGTGCGGACTTCAGGCAATGGCCTGAGGTGATGCATACTTGGCGCGGCGTACTGCTCGAGTACGCCGATTTTCAGGGGATGGAGAATTAAGAAACCGACGTCGCTCCCGTTTTTGTCGCCAAAATGGATTTTCCGGCCCATCGCCGAACGCAATTATCACGTCGAGGAGCAGAGAATCCAGCCCCATGTTTTCAGCACGGAACCTGTTGCCCCCACCCCACCCCACCCCCGGCGCTCCTTTCCCCCGCTGGCAGTGGGATTCTCCATTTACAATTTACAATATCGATCTTGAATGCTAACGACCAGAATCAATATAAGGTACATGTGAATTGACACACAAACTGTGGTCAAACACACTGCCCTGCACAATAAATAGCAGATGTGACCAAGACAGGTACCAATGATGTCTCCACATCTAATCAGATGTCAGAGCCTATTGTGAGTTAAACAATCCCTTAAACACTCTGCCCCCTCATGAGGGATTTCCACATTTGAAGATCTAACCTCTGAATTCCGACAACAGCTGCTTTGACTCAAACTGCCTCAGAGACCCCTCATCTCCAAAGGTTTCAATTTCCACTCCTGAGACTATGTTCCCTCAGATTCCCAAGGCCATTCCAAGCAAAATACCAGAGTCACCAACTTTTCCCTACCGTTTCAGCTCTCCAGCTCTTCTCCTGAAGCCTCACTACTTGGAGCCTGCCAACCACAGAACTTTGTTTGGCTGAAGCCTCTTTTAAAGCCTTCTGAACACAGCCAGTCATGTGGGCTTGCTTGACCCCCTAACTCTTGGCTGCACTGAGCTATCAATGGCTGCCAAAGCTACTTCTAAGCCCGAACTCTCAGCAGCACAGAACTATAACCTGGCTCCTGGGGCTTCTCCTGATTCCCAACAGCATGGGTGTACCTAATAGCTCCCAGGGGTGCTGCTCTTCACTGACCCTTGAACTGATCTGGGTGACCTATCAAAATATTTCCAAGAAGGGAGGGTAAAATATAATAAATATGGGTTGTCCTGTGCCCCAAACGTTTTGACATGACATAGCAAATACGTTGCTGTAAATTGAACTTAATTGATTCCATGGTTAATTGTCATAAAGAGAAAGAACTGTAGCTTTGTGCTTGTTGCCATGGAGTCCAGGATAAATATCAATACTTGTTGGATTCATGGTTGGAGTTTCCCTGGTCAAGACAAATATTTCACCAGTTTCTTCCATTCCCAGAAACTCAGGAAAACTTTGACCAAGCTGGTTTGGATGGTTTGATTCCACGAACACTTAAGAATCATGGAGGCTCATCAGTTCAAATATTCCACCATTAAATCCACATCCCTTGTTATTTACAGCACTCTGTTCTACTCTGAATTGGAGCAGTTTTATGGGACAGAACACATTTACATTTTTTTTTCAACATTAATCGTTTGAAAATGTATAACCTCCACATTACAGACGGTACTTTTAAAATAAAAATTAATGATAAAAGATGCAGCTGATACTGCTTTTACAAAATATGCTAATAAGCAGGTGCTTAGTTTTCTAAAAATACAAAAAACAGTTTTGATGAATTGAAGGTGTAGGTTGAGTTGTTATGAATTCCTGTTGATTCATTGAAATCTGGAAACAAATTTCATGGAAAAGTTTGATAGGTTAAAGAAGGTTTCCTTTTGATTAAAATGTACATGTAAGAACTTAATTCACACCATTATTGTCAGTGAACTTAATTCAACTTAACAAACACATGGACGTTTTAAAAATTGCCACTTATCTGGTTTAATTTTGGAGATATAAATGAAATGGCTGGTGAGCAGAATTACATTCATTTTCTCACACTTTCTATTGTGCAGCATCCAGTCAAACGTACTTACATTATTCCACTCCCTAATTTCATAATTCATCATAAAAAGGTAGTGATGTGCCCCTTTGTTTGGTATGAAAGCTGGCACAGCACACATTGCTTGCAGCTGAATTACTTTGGCATGCTATCTGCTTTTTAATCACTATTCCAGTACGTGATTTCAAGATAATAGTTATTGCGTCTTCATATCATTAGTCACATTGCTAGAATTTTCTATAACCACTACAAACAGTATGAAAGGATACTCCTATGGAAAACAAGACTATTCCACTGTGGATATGGGAAAAGGACAGGAAAATAGGAATAATGTAGGTGGTCAGGTTTCCTTAATGTTTTCCGTCTCTTTCTCGGGCACATTTTGGGTGGTCAGAGAGAAAAGATGAGCTAAGGACCCACTTTCGATGTTCAGCAGCATTGAATTAACCTTCAGCAGCCGCATTGCTGCTCCCCTCCTCTCTCACCCCCACCATCCTTCCATCTTTCCACCATACACACACACACTGAGATTCCAGTCGAGGTTATAAATAATGCTGCAACCGATGTGCAGTACTGGTATGTGTTTGTTGGAGGTCAGTCGCCCCAGCTCCAGGAAATCATTGCCGGAGTTCCCCAGGGTAGTGTCCTAGACCAACCATTTTCAGCTGCTTCAGCGTCCTTCCATCATTAGGTCAGAAGTGGGGATATTCATTGATGACTGCACAATGTTCAGCACCATTCGAGACGAGTCAAGCAATCAGTGTTCAAATGCAGCAAGAACTGAATATACAGACTTGGATTGGCAAGTGGCAAATAATACCCGCTCCATTCAAGTGTCAGGCAATGACCATCTCCAACAAGACAGATTCCCTTGACTTTCAATAATATTACCATCACTGAATACTCCACTATCAACACCCTGGGGTGGGGGGAGAGGTGGTTTGCATTGACCAGAAACACAGCTGGACTAGGGCAGCATAGTAGCACAGTGGTTAGCACTGTGTCTCCATGGGTTTCCTCCGGGTGCTCCGGTTTCCTTCCACTAGCCCCGAAAGACGTGCTGTTAGTTAATTTGGACATTATGAATTCTCCCTCCGTGTACCAAACAGGTGCCGGAATGTGGCAACTAGAGGCTTTTCACAGTAACTTCATTGCAATGTAAGCCTACTTGTGACAAGAAAGATTATCAAAAAATATATAAGTAAGGGAAAGTTGTCATAGTCCCAGATGACTATAGGGTGCTTTCCCCTTTGAGGGGGAGAGCTGACAGATGGTGATTTAACCTGAGGATCACCACACTTCAGATGAGGGGTAAAGTTGAGAAGGTGGGACCTTACTGAGATTATCATAAATAACCTCAGTAAGTATGGCAATTGAATCTGTACTGCTGGCCTCACTGTATCATGGACCAGCTGTCTAGCCTGTTATGTTCTGTGTTGTGGCAGTGGTAAAGATGCACACAGAACATCTAGCTCTTTGACTTGTAAGATAGTTTATTAACAAAATGAACACATGGAAAGATAACTAACAACTATAAAAAAAACGGTAATGATTAGTGAATTCAGTGAATTCTGCTGGAGCTACTTCTAATGCGACTGTTCTCCAGTACGACTTACTACCAACTGGTGGATCTCTGGAGTCTCATGGTTGATCTCCCTCGCCACCTGCTGGTCCGAGGTCATACGGAAAACTAGGGGCGGAATTCTCTAATGTCGCGCAGGAGCGACCTCGCCGTCGTGAACTCCGTCGGGTTTCACGACGGCGCAAAACGGCCCCGATCGCGACCAATTCTGGCCCCGGGAATGGGCTAGCATCGGGGCCGCATGGAACACGGGGGGCGTGGCGTAAATGCACGTCATCAGTGCGCGTCGCCCGAATGACGTCGCGCTGCATCTTAAAAGGCGCAATCCGCGCAAAGAAAGACCCGCAGCAGAGGTGGGAGGAAGATGACAAAGCCACTGAGGGCAGTGCCGAGGTTCCGAGATGCCGACCTAGAGACCCTCCTAGATGAGGTGGAGCAGCGCAGGGGCATCTTCTGCCCAAGACGAGGGCATCGCCACCCTCGCAGCGCCGTGCGACGGGATTGGCGTGAGGTGGGCACGGCTGTCAGTGCTGTGGGGCAGACCCCTCGGTCCGGGGAGCAATGCCTCAAGAAGCTCCACGACCTCACCAGGGCTGCCTGTGTGAGTGCCATGAGGGTGCCCCCGGGTCACGACCATCCCCCCCCCCCAATGTCCCTCATCACCCCCCCTCCTTTCCAGGCATGAGGGGGAGGGGGGGCGAGAGTGAGTGGAGGGTGGTGAACAATGTTGTCACAGACCCACATGAGCGCTGCGACCCCCTGGTGAGATAACATGGTGTGGCTCCAACTTTCCCCCCACCCAGCATTAATGTAGCCTATATCTGAATGCCCTGATGATACCCGCCTAATTGTGATGCTCTATCCATGCCCCCCACCCAACAGGAAAAGACTGCTCACAACAGCCGGGAACGCAACAGAACCAAAGGGGGTGCACCCATTATGCTCCCCCGACAGTGTTTGAGCAGAGGGCACTGGACCTCGCTGGGGGATCTGCCACCCGAGAGGTCGCGCAATGCGAGGTTGGAGGCGCAGAAGCAAGTGAGACAACCCTGCTTGAACCTCCCACCCAGCCCATCCTCTGTCCCCTCACACTCTGCACATTGGACCACTCATCTTCTCTCCCCTCACACTCTGCCCACTGGACCACCCATCCTCTCTCCCCTCACACTCTGCCCACTGGACCACCCGACACCCGGCCGAGCGTGTCTAACTAACCCCGCATCATTCTGTTCCCCAGGGCCAGCCGACGAACGTCCAGGGCCGTCTAGTGCCACACACAGGCGACCATCCGTGATGACAATCGCACCTAGGGACGCACTCCAGAGGGTGGTAGGAGGTCGGCCAGGAGGGTCATCCTCCAAATCCGGGACTCTCGAGCGGGACGTACAGAGGACGGACAGTGACAACTTTCATGGCTGTGCGTTGCCTGAAGGTCGGGCCGTGAGACAGGACAGGACGGGGTCAGTCGACCCAGACGCACAGAGGACGGTGACGCAGTCAACGAACTCACCCGACGCTGAACCGTACATTGGCCTCACGCGCCCTGCGCCGGGACATGACTGGGACCAGGACACTCCTGAATATCTGATGGATGAGGACCTAGAGCTTGCGGCACTGCTGTCTCCCACACCATCCACCATCCCAGAGACACTCATCTTGGTTGGGCAATTAAGTGATGAGGCCCCTGGGTCACGGTCTGGCGTGCAGCACACAGCTGAGCCGGTACAGCAGGTGGAGTTCGGAGCAGCCGAGGGGCTGGACGGTCGGAGGGCAGCCCAGGCCCAGCATCCAGCTGGCGCCCAGACGTTTCCCGGGTTCCTGGATTTACTCGACCCACCCGGACAGCCGATGCATTTTGAAACCCAGGGACAAAATGACGGGATGAGGGCCGTCTTCCAGCAGCTGCAGACGCAGTTGGAGGAGTCCATCCACGTCCAGGAGCAGGGAGTGGTGCCGCTCATGGCAGCCACCCAGGCCGACACCGCACGGGTGGCTTCCGTGGTCGAGGCAATGGGTGAAATGGTTTCGGCCATGGGTCAGGTTCTGCAAGGCATTGGGCTTCATGTGCACGTGTCATCCATGGCCCAGGAGAGGGCTTCCCTCTCACAGGCAGCAATGCGCCAGAGCCAAAATGACATTGCCGGCGGCGCTACATGCCCTGGCCGAGTCTGACCGGGCCATGACCAGTCCCAGCACGCCATGGCCCAGTCCCAGCACGCCATGGCACAGTCCCAGCAGGCCATAGCACAGTCTCAGCAGGCCATGGCACAGTCCCAGCAGTCAGTCGCGGAGAGCATCGACCGCCTGACGCACATGCTGGATGGCGTGCGCGCACTCACAGGTTGAGGTTGCACAGTCCCTGGTGGGAATGTCTCACTCCATGGACTCCGCCTCAGCGACCATTCGGACCCTGGTCGATACCGTTGCAGGCTTCCAGGACTGGCAGCGGCAGGTGTCGGTGGGGCGACGGGGCACCTCCCCGCTCACACCTCCGTCCCACAGTGAAGCCCGGGGGCCACCGGGCTCCCCGAGGGAGGAGGAGGTTCTGGGGGCCGTCCCATTAACTCCATCACGGGACGTCCCTGAATGCTCGGCCTCCCCCCGTCCCATCCCTGGTGCATCCGGTGGGCAGCGGGCAGAGCAGAGTGGCACCACGTCATCCGAAGCGCCCGCGGAGCAGCCTGGCCCATCAAGGCTGGGTCGCCCCAGGAAACGAGTGCCGACGGGGAGACATGTCGTAGGGGGTGATTCTCAGCAGTCCACCTCCACTCCTGCTGTACCATCTGGGGATTCACTTAGGCATAGTGGTAGGGCCCGTAAGGCAATGAAGAGGGACACATAGTAAGTTGGCACGGGTGCACTGCACAGTTTAGTTGTAGGGGCTAGGGCATCTGGACATAATATTCACCATTAAACTCACTGTTGCACCTAACTTGTAAGACTGTGTGATTGTTCCGTTGCCACAGGGATCCTGATGGTGACCGAGTGTCGCTGGGGTTGACGAGCGGTGAAACTTCGGTGCCGGGTGTGCAGTCCTTTCACGCCCCCCCCCCCCCCCCACCCCACAGTCGGACACCGTAGTCCTCGGCAGTCCGACGCCAGCTACCCCACGCGGGCACGTGATGGAGTGTCCCTGATGAATGCAGCGACCACCGAGATGGATGGTTCAGCTATTGCCATGAGTCAGATTTTGTCAAACGATTCTGAGCTCACAGCTCATCGCAGAGCGGGCTGTCATCATTCAACATGGCACTGATCACACCCGCTGACACAGCCATCAATGTTGTCCTATACCGTTGTGCCGCAGTGGTAAGGTGATGTTGAATTGGAGCAGTGTACGCGGAGAGGGAGTGCGGGGGGGGGGGTTGTGTGCTGTCCATGTGCACGATTGGCGATGCAGGGTTCAGCGATCCCCTCCCACGCAATGCGTGAATCTTACAGCCACCAACGCGTCACGTGCCCGCTGTCCTCGACGGTGCCATCGTGCAGCCTCCTGGACATTACCAGCACCCGGGTCGTGTCTGTGTCCTGCGCCCCATGCCCCACCCTGCTGCACGCCATCCTCCTCCACCTCCTCCTCCTCAACCTCCTCCTCCACCTCCTCCTCCTCAACCTCCTCCTCCTCCTCCTCTTCATTAGCGTTAGCACCACTGCCATTGGCTTCTCCCTCCGACTCCTCCACCAGGGCATCTCCCCTCTGCATAGCAGTGTTATGCAGCGCGCAGCATACCACAACAATGCGACCGACCATGTCGGGCCGGTACTGCAGGGCCTCTCCAGAGCGGTCCAGGTATCTGAATCTTATCTTCAGCAGGCCGAAGCATCGCTCCATGACACCCCTGGATGCTGCATGGGCCTCGTTGTATCGGGTCTCCGCCAAGGTCTGAGGCCTCCGTATCGGCGTAATCAGCCAAGACCTCAATGGATAACCCCTGTCGCCCAACAACCAGCCCCTCAGCCGGGGGCGTCCCTCAAACATTGCGGGGATGGACGACTGCGCAAGAATGTAGGCATCATGCACACTCCCTGGGAACATTGCACATACGTGCATGATCCTCATGTGGGGGTCGCAGACAACCTGGATGTTCATCGAGTATGTGCCCTTCCTGTTAGTGAACACTTCCCTGTTGTCTGCAGGCAGGCGCATGGGGATGTGAACACCATCGATCATTCCCTGGACCATCGGTATCCCGGCCACCTTGGCGAATCCACGGGCTTGTGCTTCCTGATGTGCTCGGTCCTCAGGAAATGTAATGTAACGGTCCGCAATGGCGAACTAGGCGTCGGTCACATCCCGGATGCACCTGCGGACCGATGCCTGTGATATCCCAGATAGGTCCCCACTCGGAGCCTGGAAGGAACCGGCAGCGTAGATGTTTAGGGCCACCGTCACCTTGACGGATACCGGTATAGCGTGTCCTCCTCTCGTTCCACGTGGGGCGAGGTGCGCCACGAGGTGGCAGATATGTGCGACAGTCTCCCTGCTGAACCGGTGTCTCCTCCTGCAGGTGATGTCCGGTAGGACCTCGAAAGAGATCCGGTCACAGTACACCCTCGGCTTCGATTGTCGCCTCTGGCGCCCTGGCTCCACCATCAGTGTCTCCGCCTCCTCCTCCTCCTCCCCCCCATGCTGCTCGACATCAGTGCCTGTATCCTGTGCCTTTCTCAGCGTTTGGGGGTCAATGTTCCCCTCGGCATCCCCCTGAACATACCGGCCATGAGCGCCTGCGGCCTGTACGGCAATGACGGCCCACTCCGTGGCCATTCCCTTTGCTGCTGCAGCAGCCCCTGCATCTGCATCCACTGTGGGCTGTCGCTGTCGACACTGCTGGATGGCCAACTGCAGTGCAGCGGCGCCAACCACTGCGGTGAACATCGCTGTCTGGTTGGCATACATGGTGACCTGCAGAAGGGTGGTGGGGGGGCAGAGAAACGACATGTTACACGGAGGTTCTTCAACACCTCGGCAGCCGGCTGCCACGGGATACCTGTGTGCCCCAGTGGCCTGGTCGCGCTGCTGACACGCGGCCAGCCTAACCCCTGGTCACTGTCTGCGTCCGACGGTCAGTTAGCAATGTCCTCCTCACCGGTGCATCAGTGGGCTCTGCCCATCAGCCACACGACAACCTGCGGGCGTGTCCTCGTCACCGTCCTGCCATGGCAGGGCGGCTGACATGTTGCAAACGTGGGTGGACGACCCATTCCACTCACTCCCTCTCCCCCTCCCATCTCCACTCACTCAATCTCCCCCCCACCTCCACTCACTCCCTCTCCCCCCACCTCCACTCACTCCCTCTCCCTCTCCCAACTCCACTCACTCCCTCTCCCCCTCGCCCCCCCCCGTTGGCCGCAGCGTTCTCGGGGAAGCCTTCCCCAGTCTGTGGAGACTCCGGGATGGTCCACTCACCTCCTCACTGCTCAGCGTCAGCCAGCACGACTGGCTCACGATTATAAAAAGCAGGTGTGAACGGCGACGGCGTGAACTGGGGTCACGCTGTCGGGACTTCGGCCCATGGGCCGGAGAATAGCGGGGGTACCGGAGAATCGCCATTTTGGGTGCCTCGGGCGATTCTCCGGATTGCGCCGCACGGAACACGACGGGACCCATTTCGCCAGTTGGGAGAATCGCGGGAGCGCGTCGAACCGGCGTCGCATGAAAAAGTGGCGCGGCCCACTATTCTCCCAACCGGCGCGCCCTCGGAGAATCGCGCCCTATATACTTTGCTCTGCATATGCATATCACCAAGTAGCGAACTGAGCAAAATACTTAGGCTGCAAGAGTAGGTCAGAGGCTAGGAATCCTGCAGTGAGTAACTCACCTTCTGACTCCCGACTGCCTGTTTGCAGTCTAAAGACACAAATCAGGACTGTGATGGAATATTCCCACCTTGCCTCAATGAGTGCAGCTCTAACAGTTTGACATCACCCAGCACAAAACAGCTCACTTGAGTCGCATCTGTTACATAAACATTCAATCCCTCCACCACCGGCGCACAGTAGCAGCAGTGTGTACCATCTACAAGATGTGGAGATGCTGGCATTGAACTTGGGTGGGCACAGTAAGAAGTCTGACAACACCAGATTAACATAGACATAGAACAGTACAGCACAGAACAGGCCCTTCGGCCCTCAATGTTGTGCCGAGCCATGATCACCCTACTCAAACCCACGTATCCACCCTATACCCGTAACCCAACAACCCCCCCTCCTTAACCTTACTTTTATTAGGACACTACGGGCAATTTAGCATGGCCAATCCACCTAACCCGCACATCTTTGGACTGTGGGAGGAAACCGGAGCACCCGGAGGAAACCCACGCACACAGGGGGAGGACGTGCAGACTCCACACAGACAGCGACCCAGCCGGGAATCGAACCTGGGACCCTGGAGCTGTGAAGCATTTATGCTAACCACCATGCTACCCTGCTGCCCCGTAAAGTCCAACAGGTTTGTTTTGAAGCACTAGCTTCTGGAGCGCAGCTCCTTCCTCAGGTGAATGAAGAGGTGGGTTCCAGAAACACATGTATAGACAAAATCAATGATGCAAGATGATACTTTGAATGCAAGACTTTGCAGGTAATTAAGTCTTTATAGGTCCAGAAGGAGCGACTGGAGAGAGGGATAATCACAGGTTAAAAGGGTGTGAATTATCTCAAGCCAGGACAGTAGGTAGGATTTTGCAAGCTCAGGCCAGATGGTGGGGGGTGTAATGTAATGAGATATGAATCCAAGGTCCCCTTTGAGGCCATACTCATGCATGCGGAACTTGGCTATCAGTTTCTATTCGGCGATCCTGCGTTGTCGTGCGTCTTGAACGCCGCCTTGGAGAATTCTTACCCGAAGATCAGAGGCTGCATGCCCTTGACTGCTGAAGTATTCCCTGACTGGAAGGGAATATTCCTGCCTGGCGATTGTCCCACGGTGTCCGTTCATCTGTTACCGCAGCGTCTGCATGGTCTCGCCAATGTACCACGCTTCGGGACATTCTTTCCTGCATCTTATGAGGTAGACAATGTTTGCCTTTATTTACAGTCCTTCTCAGTTGTTGAGTCAAAGATCCTGGAACTCCCTTCTTAACAACACTGTGGGTATATTTACACCACACGGAGTGCAGAAATTCAAGAAGGCAGCTTACCACGTTCTCAAGGACAATTAGTTGAAGGGGCTGGTTTAACACAGGGGTAAATCGCTAGCTTTGATAGCAGACCAAGGCAGGCCAGCAACACGGTTCAATTCCCGTACCAGCCTCCCCGAACAGGCACCGGAATGTGGCGACTAGGGGCTTTTCACAATAATTTCATTTGAAGCCTACTTGTGATAAAAGCGATTTTCATTTCATTCGTTAGGGATGGGAAATGAATGCTGGTCTAGTCAGCGTAGTCAACACCCCTTGAGTGAATAAAAAACATAAACTTGACTCATGAAATAGGACCAGGGTCCCATGGCAGGCTGAGATTCAGCCTTGGTAAACTTCCAATGACCTTATTACAGAGAAAACTTCATCACTCCAGTCGAAGAATCAGCACAACTAATTGGCCAAATTGTTTTTAGTGGCAACTGTGATTTGATGACAAGAAACAATTGCTCCAAACAAAATGGAAGGTAATTTTAGTTTGTTCTACATATGCTGATTCTGCAGTTAAAGATTTAATAATGAGCATGTTTATGCACAACAGTTACTTAATCTTGTAAGGAGAGATACCAAATTCAAAATCTAAAAATTTTAGAGGAGGAAGAATCAATAAGGAAGAAAGTCAGTTTATAGAGCTCCGTCACTTGAGTCGTTCGACTTGTTCATTGGTTCCTGACGAAAGCCTTTCTATTTAGGGAAGATTTCAAAGATAAATTTTTAGGTGTATTCTGCTGAAAACTATGTATCAATCCTGTTGCAGTGAACATTAAGATAAGAATGAGTAATTGTCCCTAATGTATTAAAATTGAATATCAGAAATAGGTTGTATAATTTTGTTTTAAAAATGAATCATTGCCATGGATCCAGAGACTGGGCGGGATTCTCCCACCCCCCGCCGGGTCGGGAATCGCCGGGGCTGGCGTGAATCCCGCCCCCGCCATGTCCCGAAGTCTCCGGCACCAGAGATTCGGCGGGGGCGGGAGTCGCGCCGCGCCAGTCGGCAGCCCCCCCCCCGGGCGATTCTCCGGCCCACGATGGGCCAAAGTCCCACCGCTGTCATGCTGGTCCCACCGGCATGGATCAAACCACCTACCTTACCGGCAGGACCATGCGCCGCGGGCGGGTTCCGGGGTCCTGAGGGGGGGGGGCGCGGGTGATCTGGCCCCGGGGGGTGCCCCCACGGTGGCCTCGCCCGCGATCGGGTCCCACCGATCGGCGGGCAGGCCTGTGTTGTGGGGGGAACTCTTTTCCTTCCGCCTTCGCCATGATCTTCACGATGGCGGAGGTGGAAGTGACTCCCTCCCCTGCGCATGCGTGGGGTTGACGTCAGCAGCCGCTGATGCTCCGGCGCATGCACGGACTTCTGCCGGCCGGCGAAGTCCCTTCGGCCCCGGCTGGCGTGGCGACAAATGCTGTTCCCGCCAGCCGGCGGAGTGCCAACCACTCTGGCGCGGGCCTACCCCCTCAATGTTAGGACTTGGCTTCCGTACCTTTGGGGCGGCCCGACGCTGGAGTGGACCCCCCGCCCCACCGGGTAGGGGAGAATCTCGGCCACTGTCTGATGTGTTGGGTTTTCTGGATCTGTGGAGACCGCGTTTACCTTAGCAGTAACATAGATAGGCTACCAACACTTGTAATAGTACAACTCTATTTGATTTAAGTAAGAGCTGTTGAACATACTTGCACTGTGTGTCGACACTATGTTAGATTTATTGAAGACCTATGCCTAACCTGACCAGCCTATACTGCTAGCTCATGGTAGATGTTTGTGCTACTGACTGCGGGCTCTGTCTGTCTCAGAGGCTGCATCCCGAATGAGCGGGAAAACTAGTGCCTTCTGGCTTTATAGTGACCATGCCCTAACTGGTGATTGGCTGCTGTGTTGGGTGTGTTGATTGGTCTTGCAGTGTGTCAGTCAGTCTGTGTCCCTGCACCATCATATACTGATGTGTATATTATGACACTGTCTTTTTTCCGAACACACCAATGTGGGTAATTTTAATTCATAACAGTAAAGTGTATTGAAAATTGTGCATTTTGCCCAGTTAAGGCTACCATGCAATGGTGTTGACTCTGAATGTCCTCTGAAATGGCCTCGCAAGCCACTGGCTGGAATTTTCTGGCTGTTAGCGCCGGCCGGATCTTCTGGTCCCCGCCAACAGTGAATCCCTGCCGTGGGAGGGTCGGGGGGGCTGCACAAATACAACAAGTATTTGATTGTACAGGCCGCCTCGGCAGCTGCAAGGCACACCGTAGGGTTGCATGGAAAATCCTGCCGACTCAGTTCAAGAGCATTTAGGGATGAACAATAAATGCTGGTCTAACCGCAATGCCCACATCCCATGAACAAACAAATAAAACACATTATCAGGAGAGGGAGCCTAGAAGAGCAACAAAGGCGCCCATGTTGCATCCATATTTTAGCAGCATGTACAATTTTGATTCTGAATGTTTCTTCCTGTTTCTTGCCAAGAACTTCACAATAGCAATGAAGAGGATGAAACATAGCAAACATTGCTTTCCGTTTTGAAACTTACAGGTGTATGTCAATTTTCTGCAGACAACATTTTAATTTGGAGATTTAAGGAGCATATTGAGGCTGGAGCTTGTTGTTACGCATCCACCGAGGCACTGCAACTTGGAATTAGCAAGCGGAAGGTTGCACAGTACACACACACACTGATCTCACAAAAATAACCATCCAATCACACTCATAATTTCTTCAGTGGATAGAGGTTCAGTGGCTATTTTGAGAAGAAAATTCAAGCATTAATTCTGAAATTGTTCTGACTCATTTTTAGGTATTTTAGTGGAGATTTTGATTAAGAACAACTTTGTCCTGAGTTTAACAATTGCTATCTCTTTAAAGTTTCCATATTTTCAATATTGTGTTTGTTTATCATGACCACTTCTCATGCTATTGTTCTGGGATTGAAGACTACCTGTTTAGCTGTTCATGGGGACTGCCAGCCCCAATCTTTAGCGAGTCCTGGATGATAAAGACTTAAACTTTTACTTGTCTTCACTCTGTACCTGCCTCGGGGCGTGACCAGCGCTGGAACGCTCCAGGTGAGCAATCATGGATGCAAAGTAGCTTTTTGAAGAGACATTCTCGAAGTGTAGCACTAATTTGTCACATATAATCATTTAAAAAAATTAATTCATGGCATGTGGGTGTCGCTGGCTGGACCAGCATTTATTGCTCAACCCTGTGGGCATTTAAGAGCCAACCACATTCCTGTGGACCTGCCATGTTTAGGCCAGACCAAGTAAAAGCGACAGAATTCCTTCCCTAAAAGTCATTAGTGAATGAGATATGGGGCGAAATTCACCGAAGTCCATCGTGACGCCCTTGACCGGCGGGCAAAAACGGCGCTGGTGACTCAGGCGTCGGGGCCCGCTTATTAGCCCGAAATCTCCCGTCCTGAAAGGGCCAACAGCGGAGTGACGCTGTACGCGTCAGTTTCACCCGCTGCGGAAGTGGCGCGTCGGTTGATGTCGGGCAACATCATCAACGCCGCCCGGTGGTGGGGGTTAGGGGTGGTTGGGGGGGGGTAGGGGTGGTGGGGGGGGTAGGGGTGGTGGGGGGGGTAGGGGTGGTAGGGGGGGGGTAGGGGGGTGGGTGGGGGTGGGGGTAGGGGTTGGGGGGGTGGGGGGGTGGGGGGGGGGGGGGTAGGGGGTAGGGGTGGCAGAGTCCGCAACCAACACGGCTGGAATAGATGTGAATGCCTTGTTTTTTTTAAAATGGCGAGTATATTGTGCTGCGGGGCTATCTGAGAGAGAGAGAGAAAAACATTTGCTGCACTCTTGGTGATCCTCATTATTTATTACTCCAAATGTTTGAACTTAATTATGCCATCTTGCAGAACCTTGAGTTCCCTACCCCCCCCACCCCAACCCCTACCCCCCACCCCCACCCCTACCCCCACCCCTATCCCCCACCACTACACCTACCCCCCACCCCTACCCCTACCCCGACCACCCACCCCTACCCCGACCCCAACCACCCACCCCTACCCCGACCCCCCGGCACGCGATGTATGTGATTTCACTCTCTCTCTTCACAAACCCCCCCCCCCACCCCACTGGCACTCGAGGTAAGTATTTATCTCTCTCTCTTCCCAACACCCCCCACCCCCAACAACCCCCCCTACTCCTACCCCTAGCCCCCCTACCTCTACCCCCTACCCCCTACCCCCCTACCCCCCCCCCACCCCCCCTACCCCCCTACCCCCCCACCCCCCTACCCCCCCCACCCCCCCTACCCCCGGCACGCGATGTAAGTGATTTCACTCTCTCTTCACAACCCCTCCCCCCCTCCCCGGCACTCGACGTAGGTAACCGAACGGCGTCAACCATCACCAATGGTTGACGCCGTTATAAACCAACTTTGATTTTCGCCGACGTGACCCGTGGCCACGTCGGCGGGACTTCGGCCCATCCACGCCTGAGAATAATTAAGCCCAAAAAAAATGGCATCTCGCCGGCGCCAGCCGTTCTCCGAGGCGGGCGGCGGGATTTGAAGAACGCCGTTTTATGGCGGGTGTGAGAATTTTGAACATGGCGGGAGCGGGAATATCGGCGCCCCCGGGCGATTCTCCGACCCTGCGTGGGGTTGGAAAATTTCACCCATGGTTTCTTTTACGACAATTGACAATAGTTTCATGGTCATCATTAATCTTGTAATTCTAGATTTTTTATTGAATTCATGCTTCACCATCTGCCGTGGTGGCATCCAAACCCAGGTCACCAAAGCATGATCCTGGGTCTCTGAATTACTATTCCAGTGACAATACCACTATGCCACTACTTCCCCTGGTTTAAAATAATACCCACCTCTTCCCCATGCTTTAATTTAGGGATATATTTCAATATTATATTCAAAATGTAATTACAGATTATATATATTTGGAGAGACACGCTACATTTTCAGGAAGTTTTTAGAATTACCTATTTCCTAGAAGACCTAAGGCTATAAATTACATTCACTGAATTTCATGTACAAATGCTTGATGGGCCAAACTACACTCCTTCTGATATCTGCATACAAATAGCATTCACAGGAACGTATCAAAGACAATTGAGCAATGGCACTTGTACGTGAAGTATGGTGATTATAAATTTCTATCCTCGAAGAAGCGGATGCCCTGAATACTTTGCCCAGCTATCATTATGAACCTGATCTGAGCAACTCCAATTAAAAAAAATTGCATTGAAAATAACACCAAATTATTTTGAATAAAAAATATACTTTTGAAGGCCAAGGTCAAAATTGATGAAGATTGATTTCCATATTATTGGCACAATTTGTCACTTTAAAGTGAACTTCAGCTTCAGCAATTGGAGAAGTAGAAACTGAGTTGTTTGTGCGTACTGGCCACATTTTGCTGCATGTAAAGAGCTACACATATGAGGTGTCATTATTGTGTATGTTTAATTCACAAGCAAAGACTTTTCCTGGATTGTGTCATACCTCACTATTTAAAAATAATCCCAACCTGTGTGACATTATTGTAAATGCTCTATTTGATAATAATTGAACAATCACAGCTCTCATCCTATAAATTAGTGCCATGAAAGTTAAAATGTAAACTGTTGTCAATTGTTACATTATGGCTGTACCACATTTTACATTCCAGGATAATTCTAAACCCACCTTAAACATTCACACCAAATTTCACACAGACATGTATTTATTATTTTTTAATTTAAAGTGCCCAATTCATTTTTTCCAATTGAGGGGTAATTTAGCATGGCCAATCCACCTACCGTGCACCTCTTTGGTTGTGGGGGCGAAACCCACAAACACGGGGAGAATGTGCAAACTCCACACGGACAGTGACCCAGAGCCGGGATCGAACCTGGGACCCCGGCGCCATGAGACAGCAGTGTTAACCACTGCGCCACCGTGCTGCCCTTATATATTTATGATTATATTAACGCATTTCTGCTTTTACATCTCTTGCTTCAAAAAGCATTTGGGCATCTGTCAACTTTTTCCAATTTTCTAATTTTGGCTTTGCAACCATTAACTTCTCCTTCACCCTGAAACTCTGCCAACATTTCTCACAAAGTGCCATTTTTTAAACTTCTAATATTGTGTGAATCACCAAATTGAGATGGTATTATTTGTAGTGTTGCTGCTTTCTTTAGTTTTATATAAATCCCTTCAACTGTACATTGGTTCATCTTCATCGATTGTTTGATTAAAGCTGTTGACAGGAAAACCAACAGATTTTCTTGCTAATTGTGCAAATTTTCGAAGAAATTGTTTGTTCAGTTCTTAATTAATATATGTTTACATGTGCAAGTGATGACACGAACTTGGTTCCACAATGGTTGTTTTTCTCCGACAATTGATTAAAAGAGGGCCTTCAAGGCAATAAATTATTACAGGTAATATGAGCTGATAATGAAATGCAAGATTTGGGGCAGCAGGGTAGCATGGTGGTTAGCATAAATGCTTCACAGCTCCAGGGTCCTAGGTTCGATTCCCGGCTGGGTCACTGTCTGTGTGGAGTCTGCACGTCCTCCCCCTGTGTGCGTGGGTTTCCTCCGGGTGCTCCGGTTTCCTCCCACAGTCCAAAGATGTGCGGGTTAGGTGGATTGGCCATGCTAAATTGCCCGTAGTGTCCTAATAAAAAAAAGTAGGGTTAAGGGGGAGGTTGTTGGGTTACGGGTATAGGGTGGATATGTGGGTTTGAGTAGGGTGATCATGGCTCGGCACAACATTGAGGGCCGAAGGGCCTGTTCTGTGCTGTACTGTTCTATGTTCTATGTTCTAAGATATGACTTCTCTCCACAGTATTTTGCCTGACTTGCGCAATGTTTCTAGCATATTCTTTCTGTTCCTCTTTCAGATTGCCAGAATCTGCAGTGTATTTTTTTTCTCTTCCAAATGTCTATCCATTCTTCAGAGGTGGTTGCAGAGTATGAATTTCCTCACCTAAGTCAAAGATTTAACCTCACAATAAATTGAGAGGGGGAAGCAAAGTGGAATCAGTGGGATTCTCCGGCCGCATTCGTCCGGTAAACAGAGAATCCCGCCCAAGGTCAATGGATTTTTGCATTGCCCGTGTCTCGCCCGTGGCGTTCTTGCGGTGGGCAGGGCGGAAGAATCCAGCCAGTTATCATGGGCATGACCTAAGGACTGGATTCTTACACCCCGCCAACCGCAGATAGCCACGGGCAGGCTGCGGACCATGTAAAAGTCCATTGAGCTTGGGTGGGAATTTCCGTTCGCTGGGCGGGCGCGACCAGGGAATCCCGCCTGAAGAGTCATTTCAGGCGGGTTTGGCTGGGATTTGTTCCCCGGCTCAGTCGGCGAGTTCCCCACTGCTATCTAACCACACTAAGGGTGCGATTCTCCATAAAGATTTCTAAGTTTTGTAGCAAGCGGGAATTGCTGGGAGCTTCCCGGCTCTTGGCCCAGTGAGGCCAGCAATGTTATTCAATGGTAATTGATCCACTTAGCGAGGCCTCACTGGATTCTCAACGCAAATGAAGACTCGGCAGCTGAATCACTGGCACCGCGCTCGCCAGCCCCCCATTTACAAGATCGAGCAGCAGTGGCGTAGAGGAGACCAGCCCCAAGATTTGGGGATGCTGACCTGGGGAGGCTGCTAGATGCTGTAGAGGTGAGGAGGGATGTCCTACTCCCCTGAGGGTGCAGGAGGGTCAGCTATAGGGCAGCCAGCGCCACCTTGGATGAAGTGACGGCAGCAGTGAGCACGGGGAGTGAGATCAAGTAGACTGGCCTCCAGTGCAGCAAGAACGTCAATGACCTACACCAGGTAGCATGAGTGAGTAGACACCAATGCCCCCCACCCCACCCCGAGACCTCCCCCCCCCCCCCACCCGGGAGCATCCACCCCCCTCTCCCTTCAATGCCCCCAATCCTTCCTCCACTCTCTTTCCCCCTTCAACCCCCCACCCTTCCTTCACACTCTCTCCTCCCAACACTGTGAACCACGTGTGTGGCTCAGGATGCTCCCTCTGTGCCTCCTCAGGAAAAGCCCTCCCACAATCAGGAGGAGAGGGTTCAGACTTGTGGTGGCACCAGACATCAGGAATTTCACCACCTTTGAGAAGTGTGCCCTGGAGATGTCTGGTGTAGCCGAGGACAGGGAGGTCACCAATGCGTAGGCTGGCGGACGAAGCAGAGGTGAAGAACTGCCGGGCTCCACCCAGAGGACCTGTGAAATGTGAGTTGTTATTGCCTTACTGACTGACCCATCCCTCCCACTGACCATATGTCCATTCTCCTGCAGGTCCTCCAGCCGACGGTGCCAGCCCAACCCGGGTGGCACCCTCTCCAGTCTCCCATAAGACCACCTCGGAGAAGAGCTCCAAGGATGTCACCCATACTAGCCACGTCACAGCTGTCATCCCCATCCTCCACCAGTGGGCCATGTTAGTGGCCAGGCTCCTGGGATACAATTTGGTGAGCACCACACTGCTGATATTTATCTGGTGGAGGCAGGAACCCCCAGGCAAGACAGCAGTTGGAGGTCTGCTGGATCTCATGACCCAGCTGGGTCCCAGCCTGATGCTGAGCCTGTGGAAGGGATCATTCCAGAGCTGATGGAGACGTTAGGGTGAGCCGAGACATTGAGAAGGAGATGTCAGCATCACTCCAGCAGATCCATAGCTGCTTGGAGGAGTCAAAGAGGCTACGGGTGTAGGAGAAGCCGGGGCCCTCCGGCCTCAGACCCGAACAGAGGACACCCGCCAGGGGCATCGAAGGCCATAGGACATGGTAAGCAGCTGGCAGCCTCCGCCCCCGATGTGCATCCTGGGAACACACCTGGATGTCGGGTAGAGCTAGGAGTGCACAGCACATTGCGGATCACTGGGACACCTGGGGAGGGATTGGTGGGGTATGTAGGTGGTGAGGGGGCAACACCATCAGGAGGGTGGGGAATTGTAAAACACAATAAACACCTTTGTGCACAACTAGTATGATGCCTCTGTCACTTTCTTCTGCAATGCAGGCTGACCTCCGAATTCTTTGCCCATCGTGCCTGGCAACACCCCCCCCCCCCCCCCCCCCCCCCCCCCCCCCCTCCTCATGACAACCACCCACCCTCCGGCCGTTGACATGTCCCCAGAACTGAGTCCCATCCTTATCCAGGCATCTAGTTGTGATTGGGGATGGTAGGCAATGACTCCCACATGCTACATGGCCCACCCACCCACAGCGATCCACTTGGGTTGTGTGAAGTGCTCACCCAACCATGATTGCCAATTCTCTATCAGCAATGGCCTTCAATCGCACGGCCAGATGGCTCATCAGTCGATGGGAATATGGGTGGTCAGTGAGGCAGGTAGCCAGGGACAAGGATTGTCCCAGGGTACACATGATCTTGCAGTTGGCATGGTATTGCCGCATGCGGTTGCCCCCCAGCTTCCCCCCATTGCCTCCCCCCACACTCCCATAGCGGCCCACCCCTCCGGAGGGTCTCCCACCCCCAGCCGAGGGTCCTGCACCCCCCACCAAGCAATGGTGTGGCAAGTCCAGCACCCCCGGGCTCTTTGCCAATGAGCAAAGATGGCTACTCACCTCCACGGCTCCCCACAGAAGATGACCTTCCACCACGTTCATGTTTTTCAAAAGATGTACTAATCGGTGCCAGCGTGAGCACTTGCTGGGGAGACTGCTGAATGATGGGAAGCCATTGGACATGGGGAGCCTCTCATTAATTGTATGGAAATGGAGCTAATATGGTTTATTATTGGGTGCTTGCCACGCTCCAGCGAGATCCCAATTTCTCCTACAGGAGCGGGCCTGTTGCATCGCAAACAGTTTGGCACCTGGTGCGGTTCTCGTTTTCTGCCTCTCCTGCTATTCACCTGCCTCAGTTCGCTTGAGCAAGAGCCTAGTGAGGCTAACGAATCATGCCCTTAATCACTTTTCTGGGCCCTGGGGAGTTTCTCACTGGTTTTGCCCACACAGTTCCTCACTGGGGAGCTGAACCCGCTGGCCAGACTGGCTCCTCAGAGACCGGGCTACCATTTTGAAAGGGTGCCCTGATTTCTATGTGAGCTTGAGGGTTTCCACACTCTGTACAGGGGCAATGCCCCCCCCCCTCCCAAACACATGGGCATTACCCCACATCCTCCCAAGTAAGGAAACCCCACTATGGAGTCGCTGAGGGCCCCCTTTTTCAGCCTTACCATGCCCCTTTTGCACCTCCCAAGACCCCTACCCTTCACCCCCCAAAATTCCGGAGGCCCCTTCTTGCACCCGCTCACCCCCCACCCTTCATACTCCCCCTTCAACCTTCCTTTCATGGGCATGCCCCCCCCCCAGTGGCTGTGCCACTTTGGCACAAAGGAACCCTGGCACCCTGGCAGTGCTCCTGCCAGCTTGGTACAGCCACCTGGGAACCTTGGCACTGCCACCCTGGCAGCGCTCCTCCCAGCCTAGCAATGCGACCTGGACACCTTGGCAGTGCCAGTGGTGGCAGTGCCAAGGTGCCTGCATGCAAAGGAGAGAGCCAGGGGGGCACCCTGCCCTGTCCCTGATACCCCAGGGGTTTTCAATAGCCTGGGAGACCCAGGTGCTATTCTGCCTTGTCCATGTCGTGTGGACCAGTATTAAACATCTGCCTTGCTTGGGTCTCTCTGGGGTGGCCAGTAGATGCTGAGAGCTGGTTAGATCCGTCGGGAGCACATTTAAACAAACCCACTTCTGAATGCAAGACTGGGCCCCACCCTTTTTTTAATTTTTTTTAAAATAAATTTCGAGTCCCCAATTATTTTCTCCAATAAAGGGGCAATTTAGAGTGGCCAATCTACCTACCCTGCACATCTTTGGGTTTTGGGGGTGAAACCCACGCAGACACGGGGAGGATGTGCAAACTCCACACGGACAGTGACCCAGGGCCGGGATTCGAACCCAGGTCCTCTGCGCCGTAGGCAGCAATGCTAACCACTGTGCCACCATGCTGCCCAGGCCCCACCCGTTGTTGACTGGGACCTGACCGCGTACTGGGAGTTGGGAAGCCCGAGGGAGGCCTCTCCTGGTATCTACCAGCCGCGTCCAGCTCAGCTCCCAGCGGGACATGGTCAGTCGATCATGCCCCGTTTAAGCTGACCATCCTGAGCAATAGGCTTGATTGCAACTTTTTTCACGTTCCCAGTTTCTCTTTAGTTTGCATCAAGAAATGCAAATGAACATTAAGCACAGTTAATGCTAAATATAAGTAAGTATCATGCCACTGAAATAAAAATGATCTGTGTTCCCTTACCTAATCATTGAATTAATTTTGTACTACAGTTCACTGTGAGTATCACCTCTTCATTGCAGCTGTCAATATGTGCATATTGTTGGATGTGAATATCATGATATTGGCAAATGAGAAACTTTTTTAGTTTTTTTAAATTGAGGGGAAAACAACCCAAAAGACCATCCAATTGCATGTTTTTCTTTTCATAGCTATAGATAATTTGAGCTTTGGACTGACTTCACCTTTCAAAGGAATCACAAATCTGGATGACTCTTAAATTCTGTAGTTTCGTAAATGAAATGCAGACTTCAGTGCTCAATGTGCAACATTCTACCTATCTTGCTTAATCTGTAACGCACTATCATCATTCATTGCCAACTGCGTCTGAAACGCTTAAATTTAATTTATGGTAAGCAGAAGTATTTCATGATTGTTTGAAATTTTGCACTTTGGAGAATTCCTTTAAACAGTAATCAACCAAAGGCATTTTTCTTTTTTATTTATAACCTTATTGCCATTTTGAACCGCACATGCAAAGATAAAATGCACATTACACAAATTTGCTTTGAAAGTGAAGTCTGCTTTTAAGCCTTCGGAATAATTTCAACAGTTTAAATGAGAAATTGAAAAGCAGATACTTAAACTTTACCACTCACCTTATGCTAAAAGCCAGAATGTGACTTTAAAATTTCAGCATTTGTTCAATGGACATCAATTTCTCTAGGGATCATTCAGGTTGCCGTACAGTTACTTTGTGTACTTTCTATTTTCTTTGCTGAAAGTTAGCACAATGTATTTTTAAAAAGATTTTACAACATAGCTCATTTTTGCTACATGCTGACTAATAAAGAAGCAATAAATAAAACATAAGTCAATGAAATTTACAGGAAATCACAACATGTTACATAGAATATGCAACGTCAATTCTAATTACATTGATTGAAATTTCTTTCCACATTCTCACCTCTCTTTGGGTATCGGACAGGGAGTGGTTGAGGTGAATGGTCCAGCACATTTTTAAGCATATAAGGGGGAAGTGAAGGGGGCAGCACGGTAGTACAAGTGGCTAGCACTGTGGCTTCACAGCGCCAGGGTCCCAAGTTCAATTCCACGCTGGGTCACTGTCTGTGCGGAGTCTGCACGCTCTCCCAGTGTCTGCTTGGTTTTCCACCGGGTGCTCCGGTTTCCTCCCACAGTCCAAAGATGTGCAGGTTAGGTAGATTGGCCATGCTAAATTGCCCTTAGTGACCAAAAAGGTTGGGAGCAGTTATTGGGTTACAGGGATAGGGTGGAAGTGAGGGCTTAAGTGGGTCGGTGCAGACTCGATGGGCCGAATGGCCTGCCTATGCAATGTATGTTCTATGAATTGAGGGTTACAATGATAAATATAGATGAGGAAAGATAGGAGGAGATTCAAGTGGAGTGTAAATGCTGCTATGGACTGCTTGGACCGAAATGTCTCTTTCTGTGTCAGATACCTGATGTAATGGTTAGCACAGTTGCTTCACAGCTCCAGAGTCCCAGATTTCATTCCCAGCTTGGATCACTGTGTGGAGTCTGCACGTTCTCCCCATGTCTGCGTGGGTTTCCTCCGGATGCTCCGGTTTCCTCCCACAGTCCAAAGATGTGCAGGTTAGGTGGATTAGCCATGCTAAACTGCCCTTAGTATCCAAAAAGATTGGGTTAGGTGAAGTTGCTGGGATGGGATGGAGGTGTGGGGATAGAGTGGAGGTATGGGGATACGGTGCAGGTGTGGGCTTGGGTAGGGTGCTCTTTCCAAGGGCTGGTGCAGACTCGGTGGGCCGAATGGCCTTCTTCTGCACTGTAAATTCTATGATTCTATAATCCTACGGTGGGATTTTCGGTTCCCACCTGCCACAGAACCAGAAATTCCAGCTCAAAGTTAACGGGCCTTTTGCTGATCCATCAAATTTTCCATCCTGCTGCCGACTATTCTGGAATTGGGTCGTACCGGAAAATTTAGACCAATGTCTAATTAAATAGGGACTATTATTTTCAAACAAATTACAGATGTAAAAATGGAAATGAGAAAAGCTATGGGAAACAGCAGACAATAATAGGAGCACAAAGGATGGACCACATTATAAATAAGGGATTATTGTAAGTTAGGAGTAGCAGAGTATTTGCCCTTATATTTTTACAGAGGAGCATGAAAGTTGGACTGTTGGAGAACTCGAGGAGGATGTGGACTATCTTCCACTGGAGATAAATCTTCAAAAGCCAATTGTGTTCAAAAGTTGGTGGGGAAAGAAATAAGAAGTCACCTGACTCAGAATTCTGAAAACATATCACAAACCTTAGTTTTCACCAAACATTTGTTTCACAGTGAGAATCATGACAAATGGCTAGTAAGGGAAATTGATGAGGCAGGAAATTATAGGCCAGTGATGAGTAACCTAGGCTGGTGAGTGGGCTGCATGAATGGCCCTTCATCTCAGTGAGCCGTAAGATTGAAATCGAATATCTTCACTGACCATGACCCTATGAATAAGATTAAATACATTAAAAAACACGCTAAAACTTTCATGATGAGTTAGAGAAAGTGCTTAATCATTCACATATGAATAGAAATGTCATCAACTTCAAACGGTAAAAAGCAATAAGATGTATGCTTTGATTGGACGCAGCAGAAATGCACAGCTCTCACAGTCAATGCTGTGAGCAATCAGCACACACATCACTTCCCATGCCCTTGCTTTGCGTGCGTATCACTTTATTCATGCTGGTAGGGGGAAAGAAACTACGTGGATGACAACCAACAAATCTGCCAACCCTGCATGTGATCAATATTCAACAAAATGCCTCATAGGCCGCAATCAGTACCTAGTTCACGGGCTGCACGTTGCCTACCATTGTTATAGGCCAACTAGAATGCTGCACTAGTGGGTAAATCTTTACATTTATCAGGCTCTGTGCTGCTTGCCTCTTACACAGGCATTTCGAAAAATCATGGCCATTGCTGTCCACCATTTTCTGATATGTAACAGCTGTGCACCACCAGCAGTGTTAGACATTGCAAAATCTATCTTCCAGGTGCATTCCAGAGGATGGAATTAATCAGTAGATGGAAAGGCTTGGGCTAATTCGGAACAGTCATAAGAACGTGTAAAAGGACAGGTTGTTTCTGTCTAAATTTGTTTCAAATTTGAAGCAAATCAAAGTAACTAGATTTTTAAAATGCATTGGGTGGGATTTTCCATCCCGCTGCACTCGTTTTCTGGTGTGGCGCGCCCCTGCCGGCAGCAGGATTCTCACTCCCACCAGCCGGACAATGGGGTTTCCCAATGTTGGCACCCCCACGCCATCGGGAAATCCATGGACATGAGTGCGCTGCTGGCAAAACAGCGGATCTCGCCGACGGAGAATCCAGCCCATCGTATCTGTGGATTTTCAGAAGCATTTATAAAATCTCACATTAGAAATGTCATTTGAAAAATTCAAAGATATGATACTAAAGTCAAAATAGCACCCCATTTGCAAAGAGAGATGTTTCGCAGTCAGAAAGCAAAGAGCAGGGTAATGTTTTTTTTGCATTAGTGTTGTGCCTCAGAGATATGTTTTGACATGAACATAATGTAGTAGTTTTGTTACTGAGGTAGAAAGTAATGGGTTCAAGCCCATTCCAGCAATTAAACATAAAATCCAGGTTGGCAATTCACTTCAGTACTGGAGGCGTGCTAGTGCACTGACAAGGGCACATAAACCAGGATAGATTTTCACTTTAGACATTGGCAGGAAATGGCTGGGGTGGCAACTGATTTCCTTCTGCCTGTTTTCCATCACAACTGAATGTGAATATCTATCTGTCTGCCTTTTGTCTGCCTTTTCTGTTGATAGAAAAGATCTTGTGAAGGAAAAAATGAGGTTCCTGGTCAACACATTTTTCCTCAACCACTTCTAATATCTCATTTGCTGTTATATGATGTCCTTCCTGTGTGAAAACTGTCTGTCTTGTTTGTTTATAAAAACAAATGATGTGTATGTGAAACACTTCTATACATTTCTTTGAGAAGTTATACAGCAAATTTCTTCTTTCCATAAAATATCATCCAATCCTATTCTTAAAAAGCAAATTACTGTGGATGCTGGAATCAGAAACCAAAACGAAAATGCTGGAAAATCTCAGCTGGTCTGGCAGCATCTCTAGGGAGAGAAAAGAGCTAACGTTTCGAGTCCAGATAACTCTTTGTCAATTTTCTTAAAAGGATACAATTGATCTCTTTTTAAAAATAGTTAGCTAACATAATATTGGCTGCTTTTTTCTGGGAAAATATTCCATTGCAAAAATATTTATTTTGTCTACAGTCGTAGATTATAGATTCATAGAATTTACAGTGCAGAAGGAGGCCATTCAGCCTACCGAGGCTGCACCAGCCCAAAAGAGCACCGTACTTAAGCCCACCGTAACCCCATAACCCAGTAACCCCACTTGACATTTTGGACACTAAGGGGCAATTTAGCATGACCAATCCACCTAACCTGCACATCTTTGGACTGTGGGAGAAACCGGAGAACCCGGAGGAAACCCACGCACATACGGGGAGAAATGCAAACTCTACACAGTCACCCGAGACCACAATTGAACCAGGGTCCCTGGAGCTATGAGGCAGCAGTGCTAACCACTGTGCCACCATGCCACCCACCGCACCTGGGACTTTTAAAGTTGTATAAATGCTCTCCCCTTTTATGAGTATGCCCTAAAATAAATATTTGTCCCTCAAATTTAAAGAACAATACCTCTCTGCTTTTAATCTTTATTTTCTCTAGTGAAAATAAGCTCAATTCTGTATAAGTCCTGGTCGCATTTTAGTGTGAAGCTGGGGACCTCTGTTTACCCAAAGGCACCAGTGACTTTTGTTACTGGGTCATTTGGAATGTTGCCAGGACACCACATCCTTGTAAAAATCATTGTGTCCATTGTGGACACAGAGACAAATGCTGCTTGACACATATGTGCAATTGCACCTTGCTCTTCTATAGAATCTATATTAGCTGTACCTTTTGTCAAATACTGGATCCAAATTTGGTGAAATGGCAGTAGTTATGGTATTGCCAAAAAAACAACTACCATTCAAACAGAAAATTGCAGAATTGCATCAAATGGACCTTGACTCTGACTGCTTGGAAGGAACTGTCTCCCAAGTTATGGATATTGTTGGTGCTGAAGAATCTTTACTGTAGGTTTTTTCAGGAAAAAACTTGAGGGCAGCCTTGTGTGCCCATCTGCTTTGCAGCAGACACCTCAATCTCTGATGCAGCCTTACAGTGTTTAGTCACACTCCCTGAACATGTCAGTTTGCCCATCTCCAAAATTTGGGACAGGGTCAACATTCTTTTATATGAGCATTTGGGGTTTCAACTCTCCTTTATTTGTGCCATTGGAAATTTAGCCCTGCAGTGCCTGGTACACTGTATTCTTTGCATGACTACCTGTTGACTTTAGAACCACAAGGTGCTTTTTTTCTCTTGTCGGTTTTATGTTCCCTTATAATTATGTCATATGGTTCTACAGGGAATGAACCCACACTCGGGGAATAATTTCATCTTGCTAAGCAAAGACTGAGAAGACAAATTTTCCATTAATTATGTAAAAACAGCTGGTGACTGGATAATCTTTACACTGTGCACTGCTCCTGCTTCACAATAGTTATCATAGGAGGTGAAGTCTAAATCAGCCATAAGGCAGAAGAAAGATTTTGATCATCAAAACAATTGTGACTAGTTCAATGTAAATACTTGCGTACCATATTATTCCTGCCCTTCCTTACTGCTTCATTAAAGCTCGGTGGATCATTTTGCTTTCCTTTCCAATGCACTCCAGAAGCTATTAGTTATGTTCGAGTTTTTATTTAAATGCTGAATGCATTTTTAACCCCATGTCTGTTTCCTATCTGTTCTTTCTAATTATTTCCAGGAACTCTGAGTGATTAAGCCTCAGTATGTGGTATGTGGTTTCTGCCCAGCTGACTGTCTGCCTGGACTCAGCCAATATGTGTGAGTTCAGTTAATAGCACAGCATCAAAGAAGACCATTTGGTCTGTCGAGCCGAGATGTTCTATCCATCTGTTCTTTTGAAAATCGGTCCCTGCACTTTCCCCTGTACTTGCAATTATTTTCTCCTTCAAATATTTGTCCAATTCCCTTGTGTACCTAATGTTGAATCTATAGACCATCCAATCAGGCAGTGCATTCCAAATCCTAACTACTCATTGCATAAATCCTTTCTTCATTTTGCTTTGGTTCTTTTGCTCTTAGCTTATTGACCCTTCAACCAGTGAACATAGTTTATTTTTATTTACTGTATCTACCCATTACGTGGTTCAACCTATTGTAAAATCTTGGGTAAAATCATTACGTGAAATACGTCTCTCAAGTCTTCTCCTTTTGCTGGGCAAACCCAGCTTCTCCAGGCGCAATTCTATGCTGCTATTTTGATACTTACAATTGAAGTGAGAATTTAAGCACTGTTGAAAGCCCTGAGCTCCTGCAGCGTAAAAGGCCAATAACTCAATTCTGAGTATGAATTGAAATATGGGCCTGAATTTTACTGATCGTGTAGCCACCCTGACATTGGGAGGAAAGGTGTGTTGCTGGCATGCACAGCAACAGGTGGTACGTGCTCCGAAAATTTACAGGCCACGCCAATTGTGTGGTTGTTTACTAGACTGCTGTCCTATTAACAAAGGGAGCCTGCAGCTCTACCAGGAGCAGTGTTTGCTGTTGTGGCATGTTCAGGCCCACACAATGCAGAATTGGGCGAAAACATCTTTCACTCAAAAAAGAATACAGGGCCATGTCTGAGGGGGCGGAACCCTCCCGGCTGGGGCCAGTGCCTTCCCTGCCCATCCAGAAGGTAAAAACAGTTTGGACCAGTATTCCCTTTTCCCCGTTTGGCTGTTTTGTTTCTTCTGAGCGTGGCCCCCTCTTTGCTTTACAGGATGATCCCACCTGGACTGCCACCGTGACCACATCTCCATTCAGCTGGCAGCTCCTCACACCATGGGGGATAGATCTGCTGGCAACAAAATGCCAACAACCACGTAAAATGGTCCCTGGCTCTGTGTTTATTTGTGGAAATTGGATGGTCGTTATTCATGGGCAGGCAGTCTGTCCAATTCTGGTAAAATTCCCTAATAGTTGGAGAACAAATCCACCATGGCTCTCCATAATGTTACTGCCTCCTGGGGGCTGGTAAAATTGTCCATTGATGTAAGAAAACAGGTGGGGAAAAAGAACGTCGAAGAAGGCTATGCCTCAGCAAGTGTAGCGCGTGAGATACCTTCTATTTTTTGCTTGAGGAACATCTGAAGAATGATTCAGCATGATTAACAGGGTTTTGATACAGGCACAAATGTACACAGGAGCTGGATGTAGTGATGGGGATAATGCAGCGTCCTTACCAGGAGTGGCAAGGCAGAGGGCTGCACTATGACTTGAAAGTTATGCATTCCAGCAGCTATTCCGGCTCACCCAATGCGACAGTATTCATTTATCTTCCCATGATTTTCCATTAGGTTGCAGTGTATCATAGAATTTACTGGCAGAAGGAGGCCATTCGGTCCATCGGGTCTGCACCGGCTCTTGGAAAGAGCACCCAACTTAAGCCCAAGCCTCCACCCTATCCCTGTAACCCCATCTAACCTTTTTTGAACACTAATGGTAATTTACCATGGTCAATTACCTAACCTGCACATCTTTGGACTGTGGGAGGAAACCGGAGCACCCAGGGAAACCCACGCAGACACGGGGAGAATGTCCAGACTCCGCACAGACAGTGACCCAAGCTGGGAATCGAACCTGGAACCCTGGAGCTATGAAGCAACTGTGCTAACCGCTGTGCTACCATGCCCCCAAATCCTGTGCTACCATGCCCCCCCCCAACAACGTATACTTCCCAATATCCCTTTTCCCTTACACCATTTCCTTCAGTAGGAGCTTGCCATTTCCTTCTATTTCCATGATGCATGTTTCCATTTTGCCAACACTTACAGGTAGCACACTGGAAACTGGATTTTTGTGAATGTGATGTTACAAATGTCAGCTACTTAATGCAAGTTTCTGATTTTGCACAAGAGAGTACATCTGATTGAAAAGACCAGCTAAGATGTATGTTGGTGGGTTCTTCTTGAACTTATGCTATACTATATTGGTCAAATGCAAATCACAAAATTATTGTCCATATCCAAATGGAAGTTGATGGCTGCCCATTTACAGAACCTTGGAATGAAAAGTGCTGCCTAGTGATAGTATGCAATGAATGAGGGTGATCATTCAAAGTGATTTAAACCCAGCTTAAATACAGGAAAATGACATAGATGGTATTATCGGGTGACAGCAGTCATTACATTATCAGATTTGCCAGATAAAATCTATGGCCATCTAAAATGCACATCATGCATAAAAGGATCACTGTAGTTTTCTGCTTTATTTTTTGCACATCCGATTATATATTGTGAACTGTGGCAAAAGGAATATAGCGACAGGAACAATCTTGTTTCCTGCAGTTAATTTCTTTCATCCATTCACCATTTTAGGCATGAATAATACTCAAGCAATCAATCTTTTTCTCATAAGTTTTACATTAATTAGAGCTTATTGAAATTGGGACTGAAGGAAGATTCACTCACCCTTGAGCCATAGTGTTTCTGCTTGAGGTTTCAGTCAGTATAATTTTTATAACACATTCTGCTGTTATGTTTCTACAGGTAGGGTATCCATGCAAGATGGTGTATCTGTAGAGGATATACAATGGCAAACTCTTTTGGACAGAATTGGAATATCAATTCTAGTGCAGATGAAAAGCATTGATGAGGTTTTCAGTGACAGGTGAGCTGAGGTACTGGGTGAATTTCAGGTATGGAAGTCGGCAGTCTTTGTGATGGAACAGACATGAGGTCCAAATGATAAAATTTACCAGAAACAAGCCTTTTGGCCCATCATGCCTGTGTTAACCAATTATTCCCATTCCCCTCCTCTTTCTCTAGCCCTGAAAATGTTTCTTTTTCAGAGATATATCCAATTCCCTTTATTATCATTGAATCTGCTTCCAGTATCCTTTCAAGTAATAAATTTCAGATTGTAACAACTCACTTTTCTCAGCTGGGATCATATAGGGTGCTGAAATTGCAAACATGCTGGTTCAACCTGAGACAATGGCCATTTAAGCGCTTTCATTCTCAGAACTATAATTTCAGCAGGTCATGCCCTGTTTCGCTAATTTACCCATATAAATGTTGACGGAATACAGATATTCGTCTGTAATACCAACACAACTAAAGCACAAGCATGGAGGGGAATGGGAGGTTTGTGGTTCTGGTATTTCCAATGTTTAAACTCTACTGCCCACATTCTAACTTGCACCTAATTTCATTCAACCATCACTCCTGTACTCATTGGTCTATATTGATTACCTACGTCACAATATTAAAATTCTTCTTCTTTGTGCTCAATAGCCTCCATTGCCTCCTTCCTCCCTTTCTCAATAACCTCCTCCGGTCCTACATCATTCGGAGAACTCTCCATCCCTCCAACATCGCTCTCTTGTACACCCCACTTTCTTTTCCCCACTACTTCAGTTTTTTGGACTCTAAGTGATGGAATTCCCTCCAAATCGTCTTTGTCTCTCTCCTCCAATCCTCTCTTCTATTGTAAGATTTGGGTTAACATCTACTTGCTTGACAAAGTGTTTGGTCACCGATCCTAAAGATTGCTTTGCTTCTCTGGTTCAGTTTTAATGTTTGGTGCCTCGGGGTATTTTACTTTGTCAAAGGAATTATACAAATGGAAGCTGTTGGTGTTGTTATCTTGAGGAAAGTGCGAGTTGGATTCTCCATTGCCTGATGCCGATATTGGGTGTCCCGATCTGGAGGAGAATGGACCTTCCGGGGGGGGGGGGGGGGGGGGGTGCAAAGACGTAAGCAAGCATTTCAAACTTTTCTGACTTCCTGGACCTCCCAGTGTAGCAGGAAAAGAATTTGTGGCAAATACGTGGAGTCGGGAGGTCCCCTTCTGGATTGGGGTGCCCTGGCTAATTTCCTATTTGCTGCAGCAAATCGTTTCAACCCACTCCCTAGCTGCAACTTACAGGCTACGGGGTGTTGATACTGAGAGTGGGCAGGATTCTCCATTTGGGCGACGAAGGGCGCGATTCTCCGACCTCGGTGCACTCCCACTCAAGCGAAAGGAGGCCTGTGAATAGAGGTCGAGAACCGCGCCAGGTGGCAAACAGTTTGCAATACAACCGGCCCACTTCCATAGGCGAAATGGGATCTCGCCATAGCTTGGCGAGAAACAAATTATCACCACTTAAACCCCATTTCCATACAATTAATGAGAGTCACACTGTATCCAATGGCCTCCCATCATTCATCGGCCTCCCCAGCAAATGGTCACACCAGTGCCGATTAGTACTCCTTTTTAAAAACATTAACCCAATGGAAGGACTTCCGTGGGGGGATGAGGAGGTGAGTAGCCATCTTTGCTCACAGGCAAAGAACCCGGGGACACCACCCCAGTGCTCGGCGGGAGGATGGGGGACCCCCAACTGGGGGAAGCCTGGTTGGAGACAGCCCCGGCTGGGGTGGGCAACCATGGATGGTGGTGGGGGGGGGGGGGGGCAGGGGAGGAGGTGGTGGGTGCCAATGACTTGTGGCACCACCATGCCAATCCCTGGATCGTGTGTACCCATTGTGGGGGCAATCTCTGTCACTGCCCATCTGCCCCACCGACCAACCATAGCCCCCACTAACTGCCGAGGCCTCTGGCCGTGCAGCTGAAGTCTATAGCTAATAGGAAATTGGCAATCATGGTTACATGAGCACTTCACAACCCAAGTGGATTCCCGTAGATGGATGGGCCATGTTGGAGTCATTGCCTACCATCCCAATCCGTCCGTGATGGCTTGAGACTGTGCCTGAACACTGTCAGAGGCAACAGCATAGAACATGGCAGGGGGATGGGAACCAATGCTGGAAGTTGGAAGGTAGTAAAACAGGGACAGAAACAAAAGGAAGTAAGGGGAAAAGTGCAAGGCAGAGAAGACATAGTCAGAAATCCATAAGGGAGATAGTACAAGGTACAGTGACTGAGGGGAGCACAGTGAATAGGCCCAATAATAACAAAAGGAATAAAACTGGAGATGTTAAGATTTAAAACAGAGGTAAAAAAACCAACATAAGTGTACTTTACCTGAATGCTCGTAGTATTTGGAATAAAGTAAATGAGTTGGTGGCACAAATCATCGTAAATGACTATGATTTAGTGGCCATTACTGAAACATGGTTAAAGGATGGTCACGACTGGGAGTTAAATATCCGAGGGTATCAAACTATTCGGAAGGACAGAGTGGATGGTAAGGGAGGTGGTGTTGCTCTGTTATTTAAGGATGACATCCGGGCAATAGTAAGGGATGACATCGGTGCTATGGAGGATAAGGTTGAATCCATTTGGGTGGAAATCAGGAATAGTAAGGCGAAAAAGTCACTGATAGGAGTAGTCTATCGGCCACCAAATAGTAACGATATGGTGGGGCAGGCAATAAACAAAGAAATAACTGATGCATGTAGAAATGGTACAGCAGTTATCATGGGGGATTTTAATCTACATGTCGATTGGTTTAACCAGGTCGGTCAAGGCAACCGTGAGGAGGAGTTTATAGAATGTATCCGCGATAGTTTCCTAGAACAGTATGTAATGGAACCTACGAGGGAACAAGCGGTCCTAGATCTTGTCCTGTGTAATGAGACAGGATTGATTCATGATCTCATAGTTAGGGATCCTCTCGGAAGGAGCGATCACAATATGGTGGAATTTAAAATACAGATGGAGGGTGAGAAAGTAAAATCAAATACTAGTGTTTTGTGTTTAAACAAAGGAGATTACAAGGGGATGAGAGAAGAACTAGCTAAGGTAGACTGGGAGCTAAGACTTTATGGTGGAACAGTTGAGGAACAGTGGAGAACCTTCCAAGCGATTTTTCACAGTGCTCAGCAAAGGTTTATACCAACAAAAAGGAAGGACGGAAGAAAGAGGGAAAATCGACCGTGGATATCTAAGGAAATAAGGGAGAGTATCAAATTGAAGGAAAAAGCATATAAAGTGGCAAAGATTGCTGGGAGATTAGAGGACTGGGAAATCTTTAGGGGGCAACAGAAAGCTACTAAAAAAGCTATAAAGAAGAGTAAGATAGAGTATGAGAGTAAACTTGCTCAGAATATAAAAACAGACAGTAAAAGTTTTTACAAATATATAAGACAAAAAAGAGTGGCGAAGGTAAATATTGGTCCTTCAGAGGGTGAGAAGGGAGTTTTAATAATGGGAAATGAGGAAATGGCTGAGGAACTGAACAGGTTTTTTGGGTCGGTCTTCACAGTGGAAGACACAAATAACATGCCAGCGACTGATAGAAATGAGGCTATGACAGGTGAGGACCTTGAGAGGATTGTTATCACTAAGGAGGGAGTGATGGGCAAGCTAATGGGGCTAAAGGTAGACAAGTCTCCTGGCCCTGATGGAATGCATCCCAGAGTGCTAAAAGAGATGGCTAGGGAAATTGCAGATGCACTAGTGATAATTTACCGAAATTCACTAGACTCTGGGGTGGTCCCGGTGGATTGGAAATTAGCAAACGTGACGCCACTGTTTAAAAAAGGAGGTAGGCAGAAAGCAGGAAATTATAGGCCAGTGAGTTTAACTTCGGTAATAGGGAAGATGCTGGAATCTATCATCAAGGAAGAAATTGCGAGGCATCTGGATAGAAATTGTCCCATTGGGCAGACGCAGCATGGGTTCGTTAAAGGCAGGTCATGCCTAACTAATTTAGTGGAATTTTTTGAGGACATTACCAGTGCAGTAGATAACGGGGAGCCGATGGATGTGGTATATCTAGATTTCCAGAAAGCCTTTGACAAGGTGCCACACAAAAGGTTGCTGCATAAGATAAAGATGCATGGCATTAAGGGTAAAGTAGTAGCATGGATAGAGGATTGGTTAATTAATAGAAAGCAAAGAGTTGGGATAAATGGGTGTTTCTCTGGTTGGCAATCAGTAGCTAGTGGTGTCCCTCAGGGATCCGTGTTGGGCCCACAATTGTTCACAATTTACATTGATGATTTGGAGTTGGGGACCAAGGGCAATGTGTCCAAGTTTGCAGATGACACTAAGATGAGTGGTAAAGCGAAAAGTGCAGAGGATACTGGAAGTCTGCAGAGGGATTTGGATAGGTTAAGTGAATGGGCTCGGGTCTGGCAGATGGAATACAATGTTGACAAATGTGAGGTTATCCATTTTGGTAGGAATAACAGCAAACGGGATTATTATTTAAACGATAAAATATTAAAGCATGCCGCTGTTCAGAGAGACTTGGGTGTGCTAGTGCATGAGTCACAGAAGGTTGGTTTACAAGTGCAACAGGTGATTAAGAAGGCAAATGGAATTTTGTCCTTCATTGCTAGAGGGATGGAGTTTAAGACTAGGGAGGTTATGTTGCAACTGTATAAGGTGTTAGTGCGGCCACACCTGGAGTATTGTGTTCAGTTTTGGTCTCCTTACTTGAGAAAGGACGTACTGGCACTGGAGGGTGTGCAGAGGAGATTCACTAGGTTAATCCCAGAGCTGAAGGGGTTGGATTATGAGGAGAGGTTGAGTAGACTGGGACTGTACTCGTTGGAATTTAGAAGGATGAGGGGGGATCTTATAGAAACATTTAAAATTATGAAGGGAATAGATAGGATAGATGCGGGCAGGTTGTTTCCACTGGCAGGTGACAGCAGAACTAGGGGGCATAGCCTCAAAATAAGGGGAAGTAGATTTAGGACTGAGTTTAGGAGGAACTTCTTCACCCAAAGGGTTGTGAATCTATGGAATTCCTTGCCCAGTGAAGCAGTTGAGGCTCCTTCATTACATGTTTTTAAGGTAAAGGTAGATAGTTTTTTGAAGAATAAAGGGATTAAGGGTTATGGTGTTCGGGCCGGAAAGTGGAGCTGAGTCCACAAAAGATCAGCCATGATCTAATTGAATGGCGGAGCAGGCTCGAGGGGCCAGATGGCCTACTCCTGCTCCTAGTTCTTATGTTCTTATGTTCTTATGTTCTTATGTAACATAGAACATTACAGCGCAGTACAGGCCCTTCGGCTCTCGATGTTGCGCCGAACTGTGAAACCCTTCTAAAGCCCAGCTGCACTATTCCCTTATCATCCATATGCCTATCCAATGACCATTTGAATGCGTTTAGTGTTGGTGAGTCCACTACTGTTGCAGGCAGGGCATTCCATGCCCTTACTACTCTCTGAGTAAAGAACCTACCTCTGACATCTGTCCTACATCTATCTCCCCTCAATTTAAAGCTATGTCCCCTCGTTCTGGACATCACCATCAGAGGAAAAAGGCTCTCAATGTCCACCCTATCTAATCCTCTGATCATCTTGTATGCCTCAATTAAGTCACCTCTTAACCTTCTTCTCTCTAACGAAAACAGCCTCAAGTCCCTCAGCCTTTCCTCGTAAGATCTTCCCTCCATACCAGGCAACATCCTTGTAAATCTCCTCTGTACCCTTTCCAATGCTTCCACATCCATCCTATAATGCGGCGACCAGAACTGCACGCAATACTCCAAATGCGGCCGCACCAGAGTTTTGTACAACTGCAACATGACCTCATGGCTCCGAAAATCAATTCCTCTACCAATAAAAGCTAACACATCGTACGCCTTCTTAACAACCCTCTCAAACCTGGGTGGCAACTTTCAGGGATCTATGGACATGGACACCGAGATCTCTCTGCTCATCCACACTGCCAAGAATCTTACCATTAGCCCAGTACTCTGTCTTCCTATTATTCCTTCCAAAATGAATCACCTCACACTTTTCTGCATGAAACTCCATTTGCCAGCTGTCGGCCCAGCTGTGCAGCTTACCTATGTCCCTCTGTAACTTGTAACATCCTTCTGCACTGTCCACAACTCAACCGACTTTAGTGTCATCTGCACATTTACTCACCCATCCTTCTACGCCCTCCTCCAGGTCATTTATAAAAATGACAAACAGCAGAAGCCCCAAAACAGATCCTTGTGGACACCACTAGTAACTGGACACCAGTTAGAACATTTCCCATCAACCACCGCCCTTTGTCTTCTATCAGCTAGCCAATTTCTGATCCAAACTGCTAAATCACTCTGAATCCCATGCCTCTGTATTTTCTGCAATAGCCTACCGTGGGGAACCTTATTAAACGCTTTACTGATATCCATATACACCACATCAACTACTTTACCCTCATCCACCTGTTTGGTCACCTTCTCGAAGAACTCAAAAAGGTTTGTGAGGCACGACCTGCCCTTCACAAAACCATGTTGACTATCTCTAATCAAATTATTCCTTTCCCGATGATTATACATCCTATCCCTTTTAAACCTTTCCAAGACTTTTCCCACAACAGAAGTAAGGCTCACTGTTCTATAGTTACTGGGGTTATCTCTACTCCCCTTCTTGAACAAGGGGACAACATTTGCTATCCTCCAGTCTTCTGGCACTATTCCTGTAGACAAAGATGACTTAAAGATCAAAGCCAAAGGCTCAGCAATCTCCTCCCTAGCTTCCCAGAGAATCCTAGGATAAATCCCATCCGGCCCAGGGGACTTATCTATTTTCACACTTTCCAGATTCGCTAACACCTCCTCCTTATGAACCTCAAGCCCTTCTAGTCTAGTAGCCTGTATCTCAGTATTCTCCTCGACAACATTGTCTTTTTCCTGTTTGAATACGGACAAAAAATACTCATTTAGCACCTCTCCTATCTCCTCGGACTCCACGCACAACTTCCCACTACTGTCCTGGACTGGCCCTACTCTTACCCTAGTCATTCTTTTACTCCTGACATATCTATAGAAAGCTTTAGGGTTATCCTTGATCCTACCTGCCAAAGACTTCTCATGTCCACTCCTGGCTCTTCTTAGCTCTCTCTTTAGAGCCTTTCTAGCTAACACAAACACAGCAGCCAACATCCAAACACCAAGGGATAGGACACAGGTCTGGGGCAATGTCCGTGGTTGGAAGTTGGATGAGGGCCATGGGAAGGGCACCTGGTCCAGGTGACGTTTTGAGCGGGAGTCTGGGGTACAGGGTCTGGGGTCCGGTGAGAGGAGCCCGTTGCAGCTGAGTGTGCTTGGGCAGGGCTTTCCGGTTGGTTGGGAGGGGGGATCAATGGGGAATTGGAGGGTCCAGGGTGGAAGCCAACACTGTCTGTTAGTCTAACACCCTCTCCCAATTCCTTACTGATATTGAACACTATGGCAGGGATATTGGACCCAGAACTTTCCATAGTCATAGAACATAGAACATAGAACGATACAGCGCAGTACAGGCCCTTCGGCCCTCAATGTTGCACCGACATGGGAAGTCAAAAACTAAAGGCCATCTAACCTACACTATGTCATTATCATCCATATGCTTATCCAATAAACTTTTAAATGCCCTCAATGTTGGCGAGTTCACTACTGTTGCAGGTAGGGCATTCCATGGCCTCACCACTCTTTGCGTAAAAAACCTACCTCTGACGTCTGCCCTATATCTATTACCCCTCAATTTAAGGCTATGTCCCCTCGTGCTAGCCACCTCCATCCGCGGGAGAAGGCTCTCACTGTCCACCCTATCTAACCCTCTGATCATCTTGTATGCCTCTATTAAGTCACCTCTTAACCTTCTTCTCTCTAATGAAAACAACCTCAAATCCATCAGCCTTTCCTCATAAGATTTTCCCTCCATACCAGGCAACATCCTGGTAAATCTCCTCTGCACCCGTTCCAAAGCTTCCACGTCCTTCCTATAATGAGGCGACCAGAACTGTACGCAATACTCCAAATGCGGCCGTACCAGAGTTTTGTACAGCTGCAACATGACCTCATGGCTCCGGAACTCAATCCCTCTACCAATAAAGGCCAACACACCATAGGCCTTCTTCACAACCCTATCAACCTGGGTGGCAACTTTCAGGGATCTATGTACATGGACACCGAGATCCCTCTGCTCATCCACACTGCTAAGATTTTACCATGAGCCAAATATTCCGCATTCCTGTTATTCTTTCCAAAGTGAATCACCTCACACTTCTCTACATTAAACTCCATTTGCCACCTCTCAGCCCAGCTCTGCAGCTTATCTATGTCCCTCTGTAACCTGCAACATCCTTCCACACTGTCTACAACTCCACCGACATTAGTGTCATCTGCAAATTTACTCACCCAACCTTCTGTGCCCTCCTCTAGGTCATTTATAAAAATGACAAACAGCAACGGCCCCAGAACAGATCCTTGTGGTACGCCACTCGTAACTGAACTCCATTCTGAACATTTGCCATCAACCACCACCCTCTGTCATCTTTCAACTAGCCAATTTCTGATCCACATCTCTAAATCACCCTCAATCCCCAGCCTCCGTATTTTCTGCAATAGCCGACCGTGGGGAACCTTATCAAACGCTTTACTGAAATCCATATACACCACATCAACTGCTCTACCCTCGTCTACCTGTTCAGTCACCTTCTCAAAGAACTCGATAAGGTTTGTGAGGCATGACCTACCCTTCACAAAACCATGCTGACTATCCCTAATATATTATTCCTATCTAGATGATTATAAATCGTATCTCTTATAATCCTCTCCAAGACTTTACCCACAACAGACATGAGGCTCACCGGCCTATAGTTACCGGGGTTATCTCTACTCCCCTTCTTGAACAAAGGGACCACATTTGCTATCCTCCAGTCCTCTGGCACTATTCCTGTAGCCAATGATGACCTAAAAATCAAAGCCAAAGGCTCAGCAATCTCTTCCCTGGCTTCCCAGAGAATCCTAGGGTAAATCCCATCAGGCCCCGGGGACTTATCTATTTTCACCTTGTCCAGAATTTCCAACACTTCTTCCCTACGCACCTCAATGCCATCTATTCTAATAGCCTGGGTCTCAGCATTCTCCTCCACAACATTATCTTTTTCCTGAGTGAATACTGACGAAAAGTATTCATTTAGTATCTCGCTTATCTCCTCAGCCTCCACACACAACTTCCCACCACTGTCCTTGATTGGCCCCACTCTTACCCTAGTCATTCTTTTATTCCTGACATACCTATAGAAAGCTTTTGGGTTTTCCTTGATCCTACCTGCCAAAGACTTCTCATGTCCCCTCCTTGCTCGTCTTAGCTCTCTCTTTAGATCCTTCCTCGCTTCCTTGTAACTATCAAGCGCCCCAACTGAAACTTCACGCCTCATCTTCACATAGGCCTCCTTCTTCCTCTTAACAAGAGATTCCACTTCTTTGGTAAACCACGGTTCCCTCGCTCGACCCCTTCCTCCCTGCCTGACTGGTACGTACTTATCAAGAACATGCAATAGCTGTTCCTTGAACAAGCTCCACATATCCAGTGTGCCCAACCCTTGCAGCCTACTTCTCCAACCTACACATCCTAAGTCATGTCTAATGGCATCATAATTGCCCTTCCCCCAGCTATAACTCTTGCCCTGCGGGGTATACTTATCCCTTTCCATCACTAACGTAAAGGTTCCAAAGTGCTCACCTACCTCCAAATCTACCACCTGGCCTGGTTCATTACCCAAAACCAAATCCAATGTGGCCTCGCCTCTTGTTGGCCTGTCAACATATTGTGTCAGGAAACCCTCCTGCACACATTGTACAAAGAACGACCCATCTAATGTACTCGTACTATATCTTTTCCAGTCAATATTTGGAAAGTTAAAGTCTCCCATAACAACTACCCTGTTGTGGTCCATGCAGCTGGTAGTCCAGGCAACCAGACACCGGAGACGGCTGCAGCAACAGCATCTGCAGATGCTCGAGGCATGGGATCATGTGCTGAACCCCATGCCATACCTTGAGGACCTGGGCGTCCATCAGGTCAGGAAGGGAGCCCAAGGTGTACAGGCATCACTGGTCATTCGAACAGATGACGGACAGACCGTGTCACAGCAGACTACGCCTCAACAAGCAGGCGTTGCAGCATCTGTGCCACATCCCTGTGGACCACATGGAGGAGGAGGACACCCGCTTCCGGTGGCCGCCAAGGTCACCGCAGCTCTGAACGTTTACGCCTCTGGATCATTCCAGGGCTCACGCGGAGATTTGTGTGGTATCTCACAAGCCACAGCCCACAGGTGCATCTGACAGGTTCCCTGTTTCCCCGGGCGGAAAACTACATCATCTTTGACATGGACCAAGCTCAGCAAATGCCCGGGCAGCTCACCGGGCCATCTGGCAGAGGTCTAGGTTAACAGAAAGAAGTTCCACTCCGTCAACATACAGCTTGTGTGCGACCACCAGATGAAAATAGTGCATGTGTGTGCACTCTTCCTAGTGAGTGTGCATGACAGCTACATCCTGGTGCAGTTGGTCATTCCTGGCCTCTTTAGGGAGCACCCCAGGATGGGTGGCTGGTTCTTTGGGGATAAGGGGACCTGGATAATGATGCCAGTCTGGAGGTTGGAGACTGAAGCGGAGACCTGATACAACGAGGCCCATGCAGCCACCCGGGCTGTCATTGAGTGGTGCATTGGACTCCTCAAGATGCGGTTTCGATGCCTCGACCACTCTGGTGGCGCACCCCAGTACACCAGCCAGCAGGTCGCCCGCTTTGTGGTGGTCTGCTGTGCCCTCCACAAGCTGGTGCAACAGAGGGGCGACGTGCTGAACGTTGTTGATGAGGAAAATATGCTACCTGAAAAATGAAAATCGCTTATTGTCACGAGTAGGCTTCAATGAAGTTACTGTGAAAAGCCCCTAGTCGCCACATTCCGGCGCCTGTCCGGGGAGGCTGGTACGGGAGGCTGGCACCTGCGAGGAGGAGGAGGGCGAGGATGAGGTTGTTGAGGTAGTGCTGGGCTTGTAGGGGCTAGAGAACAAGGCCAGGGAGGAAGCAGAGGGCTAGCCGGAGGCTGCAGGACAGCTGCCCCCATCCCCACCCCCTGCCCCAGTCAGCCCAGCCAGCGTCCGGTCCGGCAGCCTAAGGAGTGTTCTGAGGGACTGGGTGGGGGGGGCAGTGACCCTGGGCGGCCTGGTCTCTTATGATGGTGATCCTGCAAGACAAAAGGCATGGGGTGAGATCTTGGGGAAGGATTGGTCTGTGAGAGAGGGGTGACTCACTTGCTTAAGGGACATCTGTGTTGCATTGGACTCTCACTTATTTGGTGCATACCGATCTCTATTGCAACCACTGCCATCTTCTCAAACTTCCCCGTGGGTTGAAGGGCCCTTTCCTCCTGGCGGCGTGGACCCCAATATCTGGGAAGCCTCCTCCCATCCTCTGGCACTCCCAGCGATTATGGGCCGCGTTATCCTAGGGGACACAGGGCATAGTGAGATGCTGGGATGTGTGTAGCTGGTGGCTGGTGTGCACAAGGTTCCTGGCCAAAGAGGTCAATCCATGTGTTGGGGTTTGGTGGAGGGTGGGTTGTAAGGGAGATGCAGGCAGGCGGGATGTTGTTGGCCTCTAGAGGATTTGGGTCAGATGTGATGTGCAATGCCTGGGGCACAGAGGTGGTTACTCGCCCGAGCTGCTCTAAAGAGATCCATTATCTCATGGCGTTGCATGCCGTTCTTCCTGGTGAGGCTGGCAGCACTGAGAGCCTCTGCCACCTCATTCCAGGCCTTGTTCAGAATGGCGGACTAGAGTCACTGGCCCACCCTGTGGAAGAGGGTGTCCCTCCTCTCCTCAATGGCACCCAGCATTCGGTCAAACCCCACTCCAGGAGCCATGAACAAAAATCCCAATGCAAGCGAATCAGACGCCAGCAGGGCTGTGAATTATGCGGGCTGTAGGTGGAAATTGTGCTGGCCCATTTGCATGACCTGAATTTCCCCTAGACATCGCTCCTAGTGGGAGCGCTTAGTTTCTGCATTTAGTCTCCAGAACGGAGAATCCAGCATCTAATATTTGTCAAGCTGTCTGACAGCACAGAAGCGCTGGAGAGAGTGAGTACGATTGGGTAAATCAGAGTATATGGCAGATAATCTGATGTCTGTTGATAATACAGCGAAGTGGCAGCACATAGGTGAGCTCTGGTCAAATTTGAACACTTTGGGTGGGCAATCAGTGACTGCCGTGCCTCCAGAACATATGCAAAATAATAATAATCTTTATTAATGTCACAAGTCGGCTTACATTAACACTGCAGTGAAATTACTGTGAAAATCCCCAAGTTGCCACACTACCGTGCATGTTCGGGTACACGGAGGGAGAATGCAGGATGTCCAATTCACCTATCAAGCACGTCTCTTGGGACTTGTGAGAGGAAACCGGAGCACACAGAGGAAACCAACGCAGACATGGGGAAAACGTGCAGACTCTGCACAGTGACCCAAGCCGGGAATCGCACCCAGAATCACAGTGACCCAACTCGAGAATTGCACCGAGTGACGCTGTGAAGCAACAGTGCTAGCCATTGTGCTACCCTGCTGCTCAATGTCTAAAGGCCTGACAAGGATACCTAAAATATGACCCGGTATAATGTGGAATCAGCCGTAGTCAAGCATTCTTGTGATGTTAGACATAACCCCATGAAACTGGCACCCTTTTGCCCCCACTTTTCAGCCAGAAAATAGGCGTAACAAAGAGAAATTTATACCTGTCCCTCTTAGGAATAGATATTGTTATGCATTGCACAAGTCCCCTCAGGTGATTTATGTCTCAATAATGTAAACACCAATGAATATAGGCCCAACCTGTTGAACCTTTCCTCAAAAGTTAACTCCCACCACCCGACTCAAGGGCTACAGATGCATGGGAACTCCCTCCACCACCTGTAAATTTCCCTCCAATTCACTCACCCTCCTGACTGGAAATATATCACCATTCCTTTGTTATCGCTGAATCAAAGTCCTGCAACTTACAGGGCAGCACAGTGATGCAGTGGGTTATACCTGCTGCCTCACGGCGTCGAGATCCCAGGTTTGATCACGGCTCTGGGTCACTGTCCGTGTGGTGTTTGCACATTCTCCCCATGTGTGCGTGGGTTTCGCTCCCACAACCCAAAGATGTGCAGGCTAGGTGGATTGGCCATGCTAAATTGCCCCTTAATTGGAAACATGAATTGGGTACACTAAATTTATTTTTAAAAAGTCCTGCAACTTACACCACCGTGGACTGCAGCAGTTCAAGAAGGCAGCCCACCACCACCTTTTGAAGAACAACTAAGGATGGGCAATAAATGCTGGCCTAACCAGCGATCATCCTGTCAAAGAATAAAAATAAATATATCTAGTTAATCACCTCATTCCTATTCAGGAAACTAAATAAATTCAGAAAATTCCATTATCATGCAGCTGATATTCAGCTTCTTGGCAAGTTATAATACTGGAAGAGGGGCTAGTTTAGTACAGTGGGCTAAACAGCTGGCTTGTAATGCAGAACAAAACCAGCAGCGTGGGTTCAATTCCCATACTGGCCTCCCCGAACAGGCGCCGGAATGTGGCGACCATGGGCTTTTCACAGTAACTTCATTGAACCTTACTTGTGGCAATAAGCGATTATTATTATCATTTCATATCTCCATGCTCATATATTTTCACCTTGAGAATTGTGATTCAAAACCAACACTTAGTGCCAGATACCAATGAATGAGATTTTGAAATGTTTTACCATTTTTTTTCCAGAAATGAGCACACATAGAAGACACGTCCTTTCTGTCTCACTTGCGAAAATTATTTCTGCCACTTTTCAAATGTTCCCTTGCCATGATTGTAGGAAATTCCCTCTACAATTGTACAGAACCTATTTCAACTTGCTGGACTTCCCAGTTGTTGCCTGCATGCCTCACTCTTGTCCTTAAAACCACATAATCGTTGTTCCATTAGATAGAGTTCTGAGTCTTATCAGGAAGCCAATTATCCGTCTCTAACCAAAGAGAAATTCAAACAATTTGTGAGGCTTAACATTTTGAAATGCTCTATTTCTGGCCATCGTAAACGTTATCTTAGTTCTGAAGCATTGTGCTGTATGATTATTGTGTTCAATTGTGATGTTAGAACTATAAAAGCTATTCTAATGAGCTAGCTTCACTTCAAAACTTCAGCAGCCATTACAGATAATCCATTATTTCATGCCATTTGAGAGTGAACTAAAATAATGCTGATGCCACTTTGCAGTTAGCAGGTATTTCAAACATGATTCAAGAATCAGTTGATAGATACTAAAAAGGACAACAATCCATGAATTCTCTCATTTTATAACTGTATCTGAACCCCTTCATTTTCTCGTTGGCCTCTTTCTCCTCCTTAAGTACCCACTATTGATAAAATGAAGCAAGAGGCAAACTGAAAACAATCTTGATTCTCACAGGTTTTGCTAAATTCTTTATCGGCAGACATACCGTGAATATTTGTATTGTTTCCGGCGTGATTGCATTTCACACTCCAATAATCCAAAAAAATATGCAAAATTATAGTTTTGGATATGAAATGCAAAGGGAGTAGAGAAGGCACTGAAGGCACGTTAATTGTTTCCTTTGGAAAATACTAACCGTGTCAAATTTAGTCGATACAAAAGTAGGAATTAATTACTCCAGGCGCACAGCCAGGTAATGGTACAGTAATATGATTATGTTATTATACAAAGAGCATAAAAATGCAGGAACAGTCAATATCTAACAGCTGTTCTTTCTTAAATGGCATTGTTCTTTGCAAAAAAAATTCTCTTCTGAATGAACTACAACAGTATTCTACAATCATCTCTTCCGAACAACATAAAATATAAAGTTATGAGTTGTCAGTCTATTTGACAGAAAGTTTCAAGTACTAAAAATGCACTGGCTTCACATGTTTAAATGTATTAATTTTTAGAATAATTATCACAGCTATAGAAAAAAGAGATGCTTTTAACATTCCTGGCATATGTAACAACGAGTGTTTTTTAATGGCTTTTAATTCCAGCCCTGTTGTTTCCATCAAACAACACGAGGTGTACGTCATACTCCAGATCAAACGCTACCAGCAACCTATTTCTATGAATGCGATACCAACACATTATGACCTTCTAGAATTTATAATAATAGGCATTACATTCTTGGCCGAACATTTTATACTTACTGTAGTCCATCACCTCATATTGAAACCAAAAGTGTAAAAAGACCATCTGAACTCAAGACTGAGCCTATTGTCATCAAGGAAGGATGCATTAAGCACAAGGCAATGTCACATGTACGTCAAAGAGCACGAAGTTTCCAAAGCTGCCAGGGTTGAATCACAGGCCTGACATTTTTCTTCTCACAACTGCAGTAGGTTGGCTCATCTTTAAAGGATGAAGTTTGAATTTCTTCCTCGCAAAAGATTTTTAGTTTGGTGAAATATTTTGTCTCAATTTCAATTTTACAAGGATAGTGGGCTGGATTCTCCCAAAATGGGACTATGTCCCCACGCCAGCGTAAAAACGCTGGAGTTTTAATCCAGAGATTCCTGCAAAAAAGATGAACTAATTCAATGCCCTGCAGGGGGCTAGCAGGGACCCGGAGTGATTCTCACAGCTTCAGCTGCAGATACGGGCCCCCACATCTCTGGTTTGGAGTCCGTGCATGCGCACGGCGGTGGCCTCCAGCGGCCGTGCCGAGTTCCATGGTGGACTCAGACCGTGGAGCCAGATGCACAAATTAGACTCCCCGATTGGCTGCGCACCAATCATCTAACTGCGCAGATCTAACCCCTGGCCCCCTATAAGGCCCCACACTCTGGTGTCCGATCCCCCTGCCCCCACCAGGACAGCCGTGGACTGAGTACGCAGCCGCCTCGCCAGCACCCGACCGGCAATAGATGGTTAGTTCCATGCTATCGGGAACACGGCCGGTCGGGAGTGGAGGATTGCTGGGCAGGCCTCTGTCAATGGGCCCCCAGCCGCACGGTGTACTCCGCGATCACACCGATTTTCGGGTCTCGGAGAATTGTCGGATTGGTGCCGGGCCCAATTTCGGCATGTAAGTGCATTCTCCGCGATCGGCGCGGGCTGCAGAGGGTCCAGCCCAGTATTTTCAAAGGAAACGGTTATTGGGATTTCAGTGTCTTCTCCTCCTTGGAATTTTACACTCAGACCTATGATTTGGGATTATTGGTATGTGAAGTATTACCATGCAAAAAATCATACAAGCGTCCATGGCCTGAATTTTTCAGATGGCAGGATCTCACTTCCACCGTCGGAAGAGTCATAGACCAGACGGCATTGATTGCCCTGCAACCATTACACATTAAAATGAACATGACGTGGTTGCAGGCGAGTTGTCTCAGGAGGCAGCCCTCACCCCCCCCCCCCCCACCCCCCCCCCACCCCGCCCCCTGCCCCCCTTCCCCAGTGACAGCACTGCAGCAGAAGAAAAAATGCAGGAGGGAGGCCTGAGACCAAACTTACCTGTATGCCCAGGTAAGTTCAAGGGGTCCAAGGGCAGGGAGGGTAGGGAAGGTATGGGGGGGGCTGACTTTCGAAGGGGGCGTCTGATGGAGGCGCCTCCCCCTCACTTCTCATCCAAAATTTAACTCTGTTGATTTTCGACCTTCCCCCAGGCAAGTTTAATCTTTCTGCCAGGCTAAATATTGGCTGGGAAATGGGAAAAGGCCGACTTCCCATCTGAGGCCTTGCCCGCCCCAGCATAAAACCCCAATGTAGTCGGGGTGTGTGGGAATCCATGGGGGAATCTCATCCCTTCAATTCAATAACCCCCTCCCCCAACCTAAAAACCCGCCAATGGGGCAGTGTGAAATTCAGGCCCATGAGATAAGGGTTCTCCATTGGTGTAAATTCCTTCTGCTTAATAAAACATCCCTGAATGCTGACAAATGTCACTGTCATTCACTGACAAATTTGATTTTTAAAATCAAATCCAAGTGAGCTGCTTGTCTTAATGGAGTAGTTTGTGACAAATAATCCAATATTTAAAAAACAAATAAAGATTTTTGAGATAAACTTCTGTTGAATCAATTTGATAATCCACCTGGGAGAGAGTCTGAATTGTTTTTGCTTCAAGTCAGGTGAGCAATAGGTACAAAATGTTAGTTATTTATCAATAAAAAAAGTCTTGTTTTTTGACAAATTTAAACATTTTCATTTTTATTTTCAGGTTATCCCTGATCTCCCTTTTACTCCTGAAAAACATGCATCATATAGGAATATAGTCCCTCAATAATGATGGCCTTCCATGAGCTTGCCCAAGTTGCCATTTTTCATGTCAACAGATGCAGGCAGGTTGTAATTTAGCGTGAACTTTCGTTCAGTGCTTCCTAAACACACTTTCAAATAGAGGGATTCCTAAAAAATAATTAGGTAGAGTAACTATGATTGACTGGGCCAATCAGATTGGTAAGCGTGGTCGAGAGGATGAGTTGCAGAATGTTTTTGTAGCAGTTTCTTGGAACAATATGTTGTGGTGCCGACTAGGGATAAAAATGATCTTAGATCTGTTATTGTTGAAAGAAACAGAGTTAATTAGCAATGCCATAGTGAGAAATCCACTGGGAAATATTGATCATATCGTTCAATTCTATGTTAAGTTTGAGAGTTCCATATTCCAAACACAAACAATAACCCAAGTTGAGCCAGTTACATAGGTATGAGAGGAGAACAGGCTTTGATTATTTGGGTAAATAGACTAATAGAAATAGAGGTAAATGAACAGTAGGAAACACTTAAAGAAAAAAATTAGTGGCTGCACTGGCCGTGGACGCAAATTCCATAATGGCCAGTAAATACCATGAGAGGCAAAATATGGGGAGCTGGATTCTCCGATTTTGAGACTGTGTGCTGACGCCAGCATGGGAACAGTGGCATTTTAGACCCGAACAAATGGTGCAAAACGTCCAGCGATCCTCTGTCTGGTGGGGGGCTTGCAGGCTCTAGCTGTGGAGAACCCCCTGGTCCATTGCCGCGCATGCGCAGGGCGGTGGCCACCAGCGGCCGTGCCATGCAACATGGCTCTGGCCAAGCGCTGACCCTTTGGCCAGGCACGCCACTCCCTGACCACCCCCACCAGTGCCCCCAGCCCCCAGCAAAGTCCCCTCCGCCCGCGGATTGGCTCCCCCCCAACTGTGGCAGCGCTGGACTTTGTCTGCAGCCGCCACGCCAGGATCCCGAAAAATAGAATGAGTGACCCACGCCGTCGGGATCCAGGCCGATCGGGCCGGAGCATCGGGGGAGAGCCTCAGGTGATGTCCTGAGGCCGTCCATACCGCGTGCTGCGTACTCTGCAAGTATGCCGTTTTGGAGGGGCGGAGCATCTGAAAAGCGGCGCTGGCCCCGATTTCGGCGCCGAACGGGATTTCAGCATTGGAGACTGGAGAATCCCGACCGAGATTGGCGTCAGTGAGATTTCTGAACGCGATCTTCCCAGCCTCCTTCCGATACCACAATCAGGTTCACACCCACGAAGGGCAAGCCTTGTTAGCATATTTTATAATTAATTTAAATATCATTACAAGGCTTAACATTGCTACTCTTGCGTATCGTTCCATCCAGCTGGTGTGAATTCACACCGGTCGGCGAATCGTGACTGGCTTTCAAAAATGGAAACTCACGCTTACAGGTAAGTCTGGCATCCGGATTATAAGGGACATACCTGGGTAGTGCCCTGGAAGTTCCCCTGGTAGTGCCACACTGGCAGTGCCACCCCCATTGGGGGAGGGTTTCCCTTATATGTTGTGGGGCCCCAATGCCTGTGTGTGGGCACGCCCCAATGTCTGTGAGGGGGTATGCCTGAGAGTCAGGGGGAATGCCCTGATGCTTGGGGGGTATACCTGAGAGGGAAAGGAGTGCCCTGATGCTTGGGGGCTATTCCTGAGAAGGGCAGTGCCCTGATGCCTGGCGAGGGGAGGTAAGGGATGCCTGGGTGGCAGACTTCCTCTCTGCCCAAGGAAGGTTTGGTGGGGGGAGGGAGAGTTTATTTTTAGTGCAGATTGGGATGCCCTTTAATGATGGCACCCTGATCTCTGTGGAGTGGCCTTGCCAGGCCTATCAGGCCCTGCCCCACCAGAGTGATGGTGCAATCCACGCCCCCAGATTCTCTCTGTACTGAGTGCCAGAAAACCTGGAGTGGAAATTCAGCTGTGCATCAGGAGAGATGCATGCCAGCTTTATGTCTGAACCTAACACTCTGGGCAGGATCTACCGATCACATTGTTCACGAAAAGCAGCGTGGCGTAGCTGGGTCCAAAGTGGGCGGTAGATGCCAAGAGATCCCACTTCCGGGATCTACCTGGCTCGCCACACCTCATGAGATCTAACGCGATCTTTTGATGCAAATTCTGCCCATTGTGGGTGGGATCACTTTCTGGCAAATTTGCATATGAGAGTGAGACAGCTAGTGGAATCTAACTCCCTCGTATTGGAGACCTCGGCCGTGTACTGTTCAGTGCTTGCCTCCACAAAAGGGGGCCAGACGGAATGGCACTCGTGGGGGTTCCTGCAGTGGATTGGAGGCCCTCGGGGCAGGGTCATACCCTGGCACTGCTGGTGCCACCTGGGCACCCTGGATATACTTGCGTTGGACGCGATACAGCGAAATGCACTAGATTGGTCCCTGGGATGAGAGTGTTATCCTATAATGAGAGATTGAGAAAATTGGGTTTATACTCTCTAGAGTTTAGAAGAATAAGAGACAATCTCATTGAAATCTTCCAAATTCTGAGGGAGCTTGATAGGGTGGAAGCTGAAAGGTTGTTTCCATTGGTTGGAGAGTTTAAAACCTGGCGGCACGATGTCAGGACAAGCGGCCAATCATTTAGGATTGAAATGAGGAGAAATTGTTTCAATCAAAGAAAGTGTCGTGAATCTTTGGAATTCTCTATCCTGGAAGGTTGTAAGATGCTCCTTTGAGGAATACATTTAAGGCTGAGATAGACAGCATTTTTGGCTCTCAGGGAATTAAAGAACATTGGATTGCGCAGGAAATTGGAGTTCAAAGTAAGATCAGCCATGATCACATTGAATGATGGAACTGGTTGAATGGGGCACATTTCCTGTGCTCCAATTTCTTTTCTTCTTATGGGCGAAATTCTCCGACCCCACGCAGGGTCGGAGAATCGCCCAGGGCCGCCGACAATCCCGCCCCTGCCGTGGCAGAAGTTCTCCGCCACTCGGGAATTGGCGGGGGCGGGAATCACGCCACGTCGAGCGGCGAGCCCCCTGCGGCGATTCTCCGGGCCGCGATGGGCTGAAGTCACACCGCTGGGAGGCCTCTCCTGCCACCGAGGTTTGAACCACCTCTGGTGGCGGCGGGATCGGCTGCGCGAGCGGGCCCCCGAGGTCCTGGGGGGGCCGCGGGGCTATCGGACCCCGGGGGGGTGTCCCCATGGTGGCCAGGCCCGCGATCGGGGCCGACCGATCGGCGGGCGGGCCAGTGCCGCGGGGGCACTCTTTTTCTTCCGCCGCCGCCACGGCCTCCACCATGGCGGAGGCAAAAGAGAATCCCCCAGCCCGCATGCGCCAGCAGTGACGTCACCACCGGTGCATGCGTGAACCGGCGAAGACCTTTCGGCCAGCCCTGGCGCCGGGCGGCGGGCCTGAAAGGCCGCTGGTGCCGGTTTTGGCGGCAGTCGGTGTGGTGCCAACCGCTTCGGCGCGGGCCTAGCCCTCAAAGGTGCGAAGAATTCCACACCTTTGGGGAGGCCCGACGCCGGAGTGGTTGGCGCCACTCCCCTACGCCGGAACCCCCACCCCGCCAGGTAGGGGAGAATGCAGCCCTACATCAACATAGTTCAAAATTTATTCGGAGGATCTGACAGAGGATTCATTAACACTGGTGCTAGACAAAGAAAAGAGTTACCAATGAGTTATCCTGTCATAAATTTCCGTACAACTTTGAAGTTGAGAAAAGGGCAATGAGAAAATATAAATTCACCAATATTTGACTGTGTGCTATTTCGGTGAATGGCTGACTAAACTCACAAACCAATCATTCATTATTTTGTTTACAGCACATTTAAGCTTACATATATACATATTAGCTGCATTTGTAGATTGAACTATTAGATTAATGGAATGTTTCAATACCAAATATAATATTCAGCAGCCACAAAACTCATGTTTTCTTTCACTGCACTGATTTTGAAAAAAATTAAAACATATATCAACATCAATAATTTTATGGAAAAGACTTGCAATAAACCCTAATGGCACAGCTGAGACTTGACTTTCTACAAGTCAGTCGTATATTTTCAAATTGTATTTTTATTGAAGTTTTAAATCATTTATAGAAAATAACATACAACTTGACAATGTTTCTGCTACACATGGCTTCACTAATCAGGAACGTGAAAGCTTTTGATCTTTAATTATCATGCAAAATTGCAAAATAAATCAAGATTCCAGGGATTCATGAAACAAATCCAGCATTCAAAAAAACTATATCGGAGCTAATCATAACTGAATTCTGAAACCAGCAATAACCCATTCTCACTGCAAATAACATTGCTTCTCTGAAACCCACATCTTCTCACTTCTCAGAAATCAATATTTAAACATTATTCAGATGAGGCATGAATGCCTCTCTTTGACATCCATACAGAGTGTAGCACCAAGGAACCATAGAAAAATTGAGTCTATTGGAATTGGGGAGAAAACCCTCTACCGGTTGGAGCTATACCTTAGATTTCCAAGAAAACGATTGTGGTTGTTGGAGGCTAATCATCTCAGCCATGGCACATTGCTGCAAGAGCTCATCAGGGTAGTGTCCTTGGCCCAGACATCTTTACCTGCTTCATCAATGACCTTCTCTCTATGATTATTGAGGATTTTTCTTCATGATTACCCACTGCTCTGTTCCATTCGCAACTCTTCAGATAATGAAGCAGAGCTTGCCTGCTTGGGCAACATTCAGGTTTGGCTATAGTTTGGACTTTAACATGAGTGAGCTGAATCATGCCCAAGCTATAGATTTAAGTGCGTTTAATTTAATGTGTCTATGCCGGGAAGGATAAAACCAATTGTTCGATTCATGCTGGACAAAAGATGTTTGTAGGTGCGGGGTTTGGTTTAGTTCCAACTGTGTCACTATTGTGCTTAGAGAGGGCTACAGAATGAAGAATAAATAAACCAGCAGTGATTGCTTAGCAGCTGGAACCTTGTAAGGTAGAGAAGCTTTTATGTTTTAGTGCAGCTAATTTGATTGTGGTTGGCGATAGGTAGTGAGAGAGATGGCAGCTCTCACAGCTCACCCAGAAGCAATTGGTTATAAAAGGCTAGAGAACATCTTTGCCAGCCTTGCTGGAAGAAAAGCCATACTATGAAGCAATAGTTAAGGAAACAGATGTCGTAAACCTAAAGCCCAGCTAGTTAAGAAAACTAGAGAAATTAAGAAAAGTTTTCAAGTAGTCTACAATGAAAGGAACAGAGAAAACTGGGAAAACTGATTGCTGTTCAGTAAATTCACAGAGAGTTGGAATGACATTGGGCCATGAGAGGCCAGAAAGACATCTGCCCTGGTACTAAGGTTTGTGAGAAATTACTAGTTTGGGAGCCATTATTTGAAGTAATTGTGGAAATAAGTGACTGGACCTCAGGTTTGTGTAAATGCCTTTAAAACATAGGAAACCTGAAAGAAGAGATATAAAAGCTGAAAGTGAAACCTTGATGGAAGCAATGGAGGGAAAGCATAATTTAAAAGAATATTTGAAAATATGATTATTGAAAGGAATTGAAGTCACTCATGTGGAAGCTGGAGTTTAATGAGTCAAGGTCGCTCACGGTGTAAGAATAATCTGGGGGGATTTGTGAAGAGAAGTCCAGACATTCACTTGAGGTTTACCAGAACCATTTTGTGTGTTTAAGGGGACCTTGCATTTTGATGAGACCATTGTATTTTAAGATGTACTTTGTAATCCATGTTAATGTTAAAATCTGTGTGCATTTGTTAAGGTAACAGGGGAGTAAAGGAATATTGTATCATAATCCAACTTTTCATGTTTAATAAATGTTTTTTTTGTTCCTGTTAAAAGTAATTAGCAGCTCAGTTTGACTTTGTTCTTCCATGTTTTATTTTTAAGAAACGTTGAATCTGTGGTATTTTGAGTCAGGGTTGCATTCTGAGATCTTCCTGGTCAGTTATAACATCAACTGGGATCTTTTTTTAAATAAATTTAGAGTACCCAATGATTTTTTCCAATTAAGGGGCAATTTAGAGTGGGCAATCCACCTAGTCTGCACATCTTTGGGTTGTGGGGGTGAAACCCACGCAGACACGGGGAGAACGTGCAAACTCCACACGGACAGTGACCCAGGGCCGGGATTCGAACCCAGGTCCTCAGCGCCATAGGCAGCAATGCTAACCATTGTGCCACCATGAACTGGGATCTTAACAGAAGTCATTTAAACTGAACTCAACTGCATGAGTTGCCAAGTCAATGAATACTGATTCATGCAATGGCGGCAGGTCAAAATTGCAATGATATATACATGTACACACATTACACCTGTTTCATCAAAAGATTATTAGTGACAGCTATTCTCTGATTCACTTCCCAGGGCAATGCCTTTGTCAATCAGGGTCAAGCTGCCTGATTTGAATTTCAAACAATTCTTTGCAGTTATCTTTCAGTAACTATCAACTGGTGCATTCCCCATGGCAATGCCTCGATCAATCAGAGTCCTTTGGTCAACCAATCAGTGTTCTCTTCCTGTGCTGTATAAATTGTTGTTTTCCCCTTGTACTGGTATTCTTGTGAAGTTCTGATGAGGGCAACAGCTTTGACAGGACTCTTTCTTGAGCAATTTTTTTTCTTAGTGGTTTCTACTGTAAAGCCCTCTTCTCTGTATCCTTTTTACTGCATGAATATGAGAGAGTGAGGTTGCTACCCCCTTTTCCGCATTTGAGATTGTGCAAATCAACTAACTAATGGAGTCCATCCTATCTCGAGTTTCCTGTGGGGTTATTAAAAGAAAATGAGATCACACAAAGAAACCAAGAGGCTGGGAAATATGAATAGGGAAACAAATCAAATCATCTTTTTGTTTACAGATGGGTGGTGAGAGGTGAGATTAGTGCTGTTTAATTTAACACCCTCCTATCTGTGGTACTATTGTCAATTGTTTAAAAAAACCCACCTGGCTCACTTATGTCCTTTTGGGAAGGAAACTTGCCACCTTTACCCAGTTTGACCTACATGTAACCCAGACACACAACAACTGCCCTCTGAAAACAACGTAGCAAATCACTCAATTCAAATGCAATTTGACATAGGGAACAAATACTGACCTTAATTTCCAGTGGCCCACATCCCATGAAAGGCTAAAGAGAAAAAGTGAGATGTATTAAAAAAATGAGATTCAGCAAATAACTGCGAAGAGGTATTCATGGTCTGAGGTTTGGAAGTGAGGCCTAACTGGAAGGCCAAGCTAGGATCATTACCTGAAAGGATCACTTATTTTCTAATTTTAATCTGACTCCCTTGCGAAGAAAGGTGTGGGACACCTCCTCATCAACAAATTCAAGGCTTTCCGACCTCAACCTGCCATTGTCAGGCAATGCCTGGGCTTGACATTTTCACAATTTGCGCTTCATACACTGTGGTACTGTGACATTGACGTGCAGGAATAAATATTACTCAAGCATCAGAAACAAAGTCATAACTGTAATATTTGCTTATATGTACTTCAAATAAACACACACCGTTTTAAAACCAAGCTTTAAACACTGCCTTCACTAATTATTCTATTTCCATTTTCCTTCTTGCCTTTGTCAGACTTTTCTTTGCTTCCAATTCTTCTCACCGATACGGGATAAGTTCTATTCACCATACTGATCGTGATTTGTTGAGAGAACTCATTTGTGGGGCCACAGGGGTTAATAAATTTCTGAAGGTTTTGCTTCTGTAGTTTACAATGTAATTGGTCCTATTTCATTGCTGTACAGTTTTGTTACAGGTTTACAGACATTCATTATTTTATATATGCACATCTCTTACATGCAGAAAACTAATAAAGTGTTGGTAATAAAAATGACTTTACGTCTACCAAAAGAACATTGTCAAGGTATTAAATCTATTAATTTTGATTGTACATCTTTATAGTCCTGGGAATGGCTTGGGCTGTGAAGAAATATGCTGCATCCAGGGCCATCCTATGATTGCTGAGTTGTTTTTCAATCTTTAGCACAGGAACCTTTTGTGCAAAGAGCTGTAAACCTTACTCAATGGGGAAGATTTTCAGCCTGTGCGAGTGTAAAAGTAGTGACAATTAATTGGCCAGCTGCTTTACTTCTCACCCAATTTTCATTTCCTTTAAAGTCAACCAAAATAAAAATAGAGAAGTGAAAAACAGACTGCCAGACCTCTATCAGACCTGCGTTACATGATCGTATAACATTATGACCTCTCCCCGTAACTCTAATTGGTGAATTGCACTTATGAGTTTCTTCCATTCTGGGTAAGTTCCAAACGTTAACACTGCAAAAATTATCACATTGGCTTTCTGTTATATTTTTCACAAGTAGTCACAAGGTGCCAGAGCTCCAAACTGTTTTGAGAAATTTGTAATGTTTTTTGACTGGAGCAATTTCTCTGCTTCACAATAAGCATTATTGCTTCACAGCTTTCAACCTCACTGCAGAGTGAAATCCTTGTGTGTGTCCAGTCCGATACATCCTGAAGGTCCGGGGCAACAGTTACTGATCTAAATTTAACTATTAATCTGAATCTATGAAAAGCCTGTTAACCTTTTGGGCATGGATTTAGGTTCTATTGGACCACCTCCAATCACATTCAGACCTAATGCTGTTTTTGCGGCATGATTTCTGCTACTCGTTGATTCCTGCCTAGCTCATGTGGGGTCTTGGGAGATGCACAAAAGGGTATCCCCAGCTTGCACCAAAAGGTCAGAACCCAACCATATACTGACACCACATAGCCAAATAGCTCATGCCACCTGAGGATATAATTTGGGCAAGGCTAATTCTGGCATAAATTTGTGGATCATTCTGTAAGCATTAAGTGTTCTCCGATAAGATGGGGCACTGCATTATTTAAAGAAGCAGGCACCCAAATATTCTCATTTTCTCTAAGTACAGAAATAGACTTTTGAGATATGAAGGAGCTGCGATCTTTGAACTTGAGGTTGAAGTTCTGCATGATCAGCTCAATAAGGTGGAGGTCAATATCATGGTCACTCATCGGGGAAGAACATGTATCCTCATTATTACTGTGCTTGAAATATCTGGGGCTGGCTATATCCCTACAGCAGAAGAGCTTTACTCTGGAGATTTAATAAAAATATTAGCAGCTATTCACCTACCTGCAGGGGGCTGGCAGGACCCCGGAGCGCTTCTTGCAACTTCAGCTGTGGGTACGGGTCCCCTCACTTCCAGTTCCGAGTCCGCGCATGCACACAGCGGCCTCAAGCAGCCACGCCGAACGCTATGGCAGACTCAGTAGGCTGACCTGGATGATGAAAGAAGGTGCCAATGATTGGCCTTGCGCCGCTCCATATAACACACCCGATCGCCGCCCCGGCTGCCCATAAGGCCCCCCGGTACTTGGTCCGCAGCCACCACCCGAGGTTCCCGACCGGCCAGACGTGGTTAGAACCGCAGCGTTGGGAACTCAGGCCATTTTGCCTGGACAATCACTGGGGGGTGGCCTCTGTCGATGGCCCCCCAGCCACGTCGCGTAATGCGTGTATGAGCGATTCTCCGGGGACCGGAGAATCACGGGAGCGGCGCCGGCTACGATTCCCGTGTAAACATCGATTCTCCACCCTCACGATTTCGCCGCGGGGCTGCACAGAGTCCCGACCCTGGTCTGTTGATCATCAAGTGTCTTGCCTTCCATTTGGTGTTGCCATCCAAAAGATAAGTGTTGATACTGAACAACCACTTGGCCTGCTTTGGTCCTGTTGAAGATGATGTGGGTTTCTTGTCACCATTTGGCGGTTTGATGTGAACCCTATCTCCGACTTCAATTGTAGTTTCCTTGCACATGTTCGATTGTGGAAATGTAATTTTGCATTACTTTGATGCTTTGCGCCTTCATCCGCTTTTGCGTTATTATTTTTGTTGGATAGCAGTGGCAGCTTATTACATCCTCTGGAAAATGTAAAACACGGGAGCACAGTCTCACGATAAGGGGCCAATCTTTCAGGACCAAGATGAGGTGAATTTATTTCCCTCAAAGGGTTGTGAGTCTTAGGAATTCTCTACCCCAGAGGGTTGTGGATACTTCATCATCATTTAAGGCTGGAATATAGTGATCTTTGGTCTGAGAGGAAATTAAGGGATATAGGGAGTGGGTAGGATAATGGAGTTGAAGCCCAAAGTCAGCTGATAGTATTCACTGGTGGATACTAGTGGCTTGACAGGTCACTTGGTCTACTCCTGCTCCCATTGCTTGTGTTTTTGTTTGCTCTTGTGTTAACAACGGTCAGTGGCATGTGAAAGTTACAGCCAGTCAACGTTTGGCTGATAACTTTGTGGCCAGAGAGTGTTGGATGGATCAATATGTGTGAAGTAGGATATGAAGGATTGTTTTGCCATTCCAGCTTTCAGACTGTCCTTGATCACTCTGATCAGCATCACGATTTGATGGTGGGTTGTAAGATGATGGTGAATTCCATTTCTTGCTAGGAACTCTGTGAACTGACTGGAAACAACTGCAGCTCATTGTCCGCCATGATAGTCACTGGCAATCCCCTTTTTGTAAATTACTTGCCTAGAATGTGAAGGACTGAAATGGTGGTTATGGAATTTGTTGTAATGACTTCCTGCCATTTGTTAAGTACATGATGAACAACAAGGAAAACCATTGAGTCCTCAGACCTGCTTGCACTTCTGTAAATCCATCAACTTGGAGTTGTTGCCATGGTTTTGTTGGTCATGGGATTGGCTGTAAAAGTGCGGGACACGGTTGAACAGATTTTTCTTGATTGATGTGCAACTACACAGTTTGTAATGGGGCCTGGTCTGGTACCCTAACAATGGATAGTGCTGGGCAGCACGGTGGTGCAGTGGGTTAGTCCTGCAGCCTCACAGTGCTGAGGTCCCAGATTCGATCCCGGCTCTGGGTCACTGTCCGTGTGGAGTTTTCACATTCTCCCCGTGTTTGTGTGGGTTTCGCCCCAACACAAAGATGTGCAGGCTAGGTGGATTGGCCATGCTAAATTGCCCCTTAATTGGAAAAAATTAATTGGATACTCTAAATTTATAAAGAAAAAAATGGACAGTGCTGGGGAAGCGTTTATATGGAACCCCCCAATGATTACAGTGATGAAGTTTCCCTGGGGCGAGCGAACCAGCAAGAGCGTGCCAATTCTTGTGGAGAGAAACATTTTCCTTAAGAGGGGTAAGACTCCTTGTGAAATCCCGCCGACTCCTTTTTTCTCACCATGACTGACATTATTCCATTTTTTGGTAAGATTGCGCCCATTGTTTCTCGAGCAACAATGTATTGGAACTTATCGGAATGTAGAGCCTCCCGAAGCAACATTGAATTGCAAAGTGGGAAATGTTGCATAAATCACTGGCTCCAGCCTACAAGGAGTTCAATGCGTTCATGACCCTGATCACTTTCAATGACACAGATAATCTCATCCTTACTCTGCTCTGCGGTTGCAGTTTTGGCTGCAGAAGGTGGCAGATTTCAGTGCGGATGTATTGACATGCTGTTCCTAACCAAGCTTTAGGGAGAAGAACTGCTCTCTGAACACCCCTGGTGGACATGGATCCTTCTCCCACTTCCAACAGTTGTATCACAGCTCCGTACTCTAGCTGCCATGAATATACAGCATGGGGCCAACAGCGACTGAGCCCATGTCATCCTGAGAATACTCAGGATGACAGTATTTTCCTAACTTATGTCTCTTCTCTGCTCCCAACTCACCCTCCTCCCGCTATCTGTCATGATAAACTAGTCGTCAATGGTGTAACCAAGACCTCTTGCTTTATATCCAACCACTTCCTTCCTCACCCAACCTTCCTCTTGTGAGTTTCTTCATTTGGATACCCAAGATCTGCCACCTACCCAATCATAGCAGCCCATGACAGAGGTGAGAGGGCAACAGCACAGCACTGTTGAATGGGTCCTATTATGTGGTCTGACACTCACAGTCAGCAGCTCAGAGATTGGCACTGTAAGGATCCTTAGATTTGAGGTCAACATGTACTGAGTCATGAGACCAGGTTCAAAGGGTGACATGTTTGCCAGGTCATTGAAGGACTCAGTCACAGATCTGCAGAGGATTCTGTAGTGTTCAATTGTTCAATTATTCAGTGTTTGATTTGGTATTTGTTCTTTGAGTGTGATTCATTAAACATGGTTATTTAAATAAAGAAGCTGAACTGAGGCATGTTGCAATTGGCCTGAGAGAGATAATTTTTTAAAAGAAAAAACTTCTGCGCACATGGAACCTGGTGTATCACCTCTGTAAATCTCCAAGGATAAAACACAACACCTGGTGATGAAGGTGTTGGGGATTGTTTAAATTGACCTCCAACAGGATTTCCACTCCCATTTGGGAGGCAAAAATGAGAACCCTAAGTACAAACATGTGAGTAAAAATGTCACATAATTTATCTTCCATGATATACAAATGGTATCTCCCTTCCCTTGCAGGAGCATCAGATGGCAAGCCCGGACCATCTTCGCACCCACAGGAAACAACAGACATGAGCAGCTCAGGACAATTCTCAGATCTAACCATTGAAGAGGCATCACATGTGTCACCCGCACCCTCCACCAGCGCAGATACTCACACCTTAGTGGGTTTAACTAGTAGGTAGACGTCTGGGTCAGTCACTGGCTAGCACCTCACAACTGAAGATTCACAGGAGATGGAGGCAGTAACGTCCCAGGGATGCTGGGGCCCTGGACACTGTTGAGCCACTGGCCGATGACATGCCTCTTCGTCTGGTTTTCCCAGAGATGCTGGAAGTGCAAAGACAGAGTCACGATGATCAGGAGGTATCGCTCCTCAGACCACAAAGCCAACTGGAGGAGGTCAATCGCCTTCTGTATGAGGAGATGCTGCCATCACTCCTGTGCAACGAGGCCAAAACTGTGAAGGTGACGTCCACGGTGGAGACACCCACTCCATGGTAAGGGATCTCTGTTCACTTGGTGAGGGCATCATCTGCATGGTGCAGGCGCTGGCGGGAATCCACAAGTGTCATCGGCAGAGGACGGCGGGACTCCTGGATGTCTAGGTGCCCCTCTTTCTCATGAAGGAGCCCAGAGGCCCCCAGGTACCCAAAGAGAAAAGAATCAGCAGGAGAACAGCCTGCGACCCTCCACCCAGGAAACCTCGGTTGTGTCCAGCCCATCAGACTCTCCCCTCCCCCCTCCCTGTGAGCAACACCCCTCCAGCCCTCGACACTGAGGGGGGCAGCACTGCAACACCCTTGCTGCTTGAGGGTACGCTAAAACCCTCAAGGTCCAGGCTCCAAAGGGACGTCTGCCAAAGTCAGTTCAGGCAACAGTTCGTGGAAGGCCGCAGATAACTTCAACCTCAGCTGTAGATCCTGGGAAGACACTGAGATGTCATGTGATTGTGAGGAAGATTAGGAAACTGTGACGCATAGTGGGCATGGTGAACATGGTCACTAGTTAAGATAGGTCACCACTGTAAATAGGCACTTGTAAACAAACATCAGTTTGTTCATCAACAGATCCTCCACTGTCATTTCATGGTGCTATGCTCTGCAAACCCCCACGCACACTCGTCACTTCATCCCTGTGCTGTGTGAGAGTGGCAGCGCTATATCTCTGCCATGTCTCACACTGATGACTCTGTGAAAACATGCTGCTGCAGACACAGGCTCCCCGCGTCAATGCTCAGGTGTCTCATCCCTGTCACTGTTTCCAGCGATAAGGATGCTATGGGCTGACAAAGTGTAGAGAGGCTGAGCCACTCGCTGGAATTTAGAAGAATGAGAGGGGATTTGATCGAAGTATGTAAATTACTAAGAGGGATTGATAAAGTTAACGTAGACCAAATGTTCCCCCTTGTGAGGCAATCTAGAATGAGAGATCACAGATATAGGTTGAGAGGTGGTAGATTTAGAACTGAGGTGAGAAGGAACTACATCTCGCAGAGGGTGGTGAATTTGTGGAACTCGCTGCCCAATAATGCGGTGGAATCTGAGTCCTTAAATGGTTTCAAGAAAGAGATAGACGTATTTCTGATTTTTTAAAAATGGGCTAAAGGGATTTGGGGAATAGACAGGGAGGTGCATTTGAGATCAGGAAGAGATAAGCCATGCTCTGATTGAATGGCGGAACAGGCTCGAAGGACTGAATTGCCTACTTCTGCGCCAAATGCCCATGTTTTTATGTTCCTATGTTCCACCCTGGAAATTAGTTAGATGAACAGCTCAAAGGGAGCTGTTGCAGATAAGAGGTCACCACACATCTCTAAACCCCTTGATAAATCTGTTGCTTCGCAGGATGCGTTCAACTCTCTGTTGGGCAGGAATCAGACATATCACTGAGGAAGACAGGAACATCACTCTGTCCTCAATGCAAGTCATCAACATTCTCCTGCATAATTCTTCTGCAGAGTCCAGACAATGGCTTTAGTGCCCATCCCATGGTATCAGGCAGCATCATGGTAACCTACCGCTGACAGCACATTAATGCTGAGATAGTCCCCAAGGTTGGAGATATCCTCACCCCTAGTCCTGCTTGTAATGATATGTATATATGTAGAGAACTAAAGGGTTAATTATAACATCTAGCTGTAACACTACCACTAGAGGGCACCACTATATCCTACTATAAGTATCAGCTCCCAGAGGATCTTGGTCTCTTTCAACCCAGGAATGAGTAGACAGCAGTAGTGTAGATAGCTAGATCACAGCATAGTTAGCACGTGTAGTTTTGAATCAGTTAATACATTAATATTTAATTACTTGATTTCTAGTGATAGTTCTGTCGAGTGTCGAACTCAATTATTATTAATCGTACTTAATAAATTAGTTTGCTTTAAGTTGAAGACTTGTGGTTTCTTCAGGATCACACCATCAGAACCTTCTGGGCAAACAGCAACTAGTAACAAAATATATTACTAAATTAGTAATATAACACTGCTCATCCCCAAACCTAGAGGCTATGAGAGTGTGCCTAGCCCAACGGTCCAAGCAAGCACTTACCATGGCCAAGGTCCTTCCTCCTCCTCCTCTGCGGGTTGTGCCTGGCTGCCTGCCCACCTCAACCACCTCCTCATCTGAGATATGGCACTTCTCCATCTCCTCTGGGTCCAGGTGGTCTCCCCTCTGCAATGCCAAGTTGCAGAGAGTGCAATGGACCACAATAATGCTGAACACCCTCTGGGGGCTGTACTAGAAGGCACACGCCAACTAGTTCAGGCACGAGAACTGCATCTTCCACTGTCCGATGGCCTGCTCCACCAGCACACACGTTAAAGTGTGAGCCTCATTGTGGCGAGTTTCAGCCTCAGCTTGTGGCCTTTTCACGGACGTGGAGGGATTGGAATCTGTTGAGATTCATAAATTGTGCCGCATGATACCATGATGACAACAGGGCCGCGTGGGTGAAGTCTATCAAACTGTGCACTTGGGTAGGCCTGTTAAATGAGTGAAGCCCATGACTTGGCACCTGGGCTCACCTGGTCCCTGTCTAAGTTAATTTACTTGTGGGCCCGCATATAAAGAGCATCTGTAACCTTCATAAGTATTTGTGAGGTGGTGGCATTGTGGTATTGACTAGTAAACCAGAGACCTAGAGAAATGTTCGATAGTCAGAGGCTTTTTGGATAGTCAGAGGCTTTTCCCCAGGTAGAGGGGTCAATAGGTTTAAGATGCGAGGGGCAAGGTTTAGAGTAGATGTACGAGGCAAGTTTTTTACACAGAGGGTAGTGAGTGCCTGGAACTCACTGCTGGAGGAGGTGGTGGAAGCAGGGACGATAGTGACATTTAAGGGGCATCTTGACAAATACATGAATCGGATGGGAATAGAGGGATAAGGACCCAGGAAGTGCAGAATATTGTAGTTTAATCGGGCAGCATGGTCGGCACTGGCTTGGAGGGCCGAAGGGCCTGTTCCTGTGCTGTACTTTTCTTTGTTCTTTGTTTCAAATCCCGCCACTGCAGATGGTGAAATTTGAATTCAATATAAAAATCTGGAATTAAAAAGTCTAATGATGACCATGAAACCATTGTCGAATGTCATAAAAACCCATCTGGTTCACTAACATCCTTTAGGGAAGGAAATCTGCTACCCTTACCCAGTCTGGCCTACATGTGACTCCAGATCCACAGTAACGTGGTTGAATCTTAACTGTTCCCTCAAGGGCAATCAGAGATGGCCAATAAATGGTGGCCCAGCCTTCAATGCCCACATCGCATGAATGAATTAAAAAAAAACTGATATTCAATAGAGTTCAACCCTTTGGTCGTCAGAGTGGTGCCTGAGTGTGGGGTTCTACACACAATTCAGCTGTGCTTCCCCATGATGCAGGGATACAAGCCATTCCTGAGGCACCTACTGCCCTTGCAGCCTGGCTTCTAATGGGACCTCACCCACTTACCTCACAATTGCCCAAGTGCTGCTCCTCAGCATGCCCCTCCTGCCATCTCAGCGGTCCCCTCTGCTGATCCCGGGGAGAAAACCTCAGAGGAGAGCTCCAAGGATGCAACTGTTATAGTCACGGCACAACTGTGACCCCATCCTCCAACTTGTGCAGATACACACACCTCGATGGGAAATGTTAATGGTCAGGCTTCTGGGGCACCTAGTGCCAACCCCGACCGTCCCATTGGGCGGCGATGGTGGCCTCCAGCACTCCCGAGTTCCAACCCCCTGATGAGGCCGCATCTCGAGGTCAGCATGCGGGACAGGGCTGCACGGCTGTGCATGAGCCATCGACAAGTGAGCCAGGTCCCACTGCCCCAGAGCTCCCAGCGGATGCCCGTCAGTGGCATTGAAGGCCACAGGACAAGTTAAGCAGCTGGCTGCCTCCACCTCAGATGTGCATCCTGGGGAAACACCAAGATGTAGGTAGAGCTAGGAGAGCCAGGCACATTGTGTATCACTGAGGGCACCAGGAAAGGGTTGAGGGGTTAATTGGGGGTGAGGTTGGGGGCTGGCGGTGCTGGGGGTGACGGCACTATTGGAAATGGGGTATTATCCAGCATATTAAACAACTCTTTGCACAAACATCATGATGCCTCTGTCACTTTCATCCGCAACGCGGACTGACCCCCGGAACATTTCCCTGTCTACCCAGGCAACCCCCCTTCTGTGTGGCCCCCATCTGCCATCTTGCCGCCGTCACGGCCTGGGAGCTGTGTCCCATCCCCTGGATGTTTGGATTTTGGCTGTTACATGCGTGGTGTTGACTCCCACACAGTGTTCAGGCATCAAGGAGTGATCGGAATGCTAGACAATGACTCTCACATGTTACTTGGCCCGCCTACCCAATGGGAACCCACCTGGCATGTGTCAAGTGCTCACTTAACTATGATTACCAGTTCCCTATTAGCGATAGCCTTCAGCCGCACGGCCAGATGCCTCACCAGTCGTTGGTGGTTATGAGTGATCGGTGAGGAATACGGGCACGGACAAGGGTCGTCCCCGGAATGGGGTTGGAATCCAAGGGTTGGCATGGTGGTGCCGCAAGTGACTGCCCCCCCCAGTTGCCGCTTCCAGAGCCTCTCCCCCCACCCTCCCATGGTGGCCTAACCCTGCGGAGAGTTCCCCCACCCCCAACCAAGGATCCCGTATCCCCCACCAACAACAAGGGCAGCAAGCCCAGTGCCCCTGGGCTCTTTGCCTGTGAGCAAAGATTGCTAGTCACCTCCTCGGCTCCCTACAAAAGCCCTTCCGCCTGGTTCACATTTTTAAAAATGAGTACTAATCGGCACCAGTGTGAGCACTTCCTGGGGAGGCCAGTAATGGCAGGAGGCCGTTGATGGTGGGTGGCTCTCGTTAATTGTATGGAAATGGGGCTTAAGTGCTGACAATTTGTTTCTCGGTGATATTCCAAATTTGCCTTCGGGAGCCGGCCGGTTGCATTGCAAACTGGTACCTGGCACGGTTCCTGTTTTTGGCCTCTCCCACTATTCATGGCCTCATTACACTTGAGCGTGAGTGTAATGAGGCTGGAATATCACACCCAACTTATTTTAAAACTGTTGATACTCATAATTACATTTACCTACTTTAAAGCAATCAATGTCAAATTACTTCAATTGCCCACTTCAGTCTTACAAGCACACAAATTTGGTCACAGACATAGACCACTAAAGAAGCAATCCAAAGAATGAAAAAGGAATGTTTATATGAACAAATTGAGTTTTGAGTGAATGAATGATTATTAAAGATAATCGGACAGAATATCTGGTTGCCAAAAATTGAAGGGAATCATATTGTGGTCACATAATATAAAAAACATTTCTTGAATGCCTTATTAATTGATTAATCAGAAAGCAATGGATCAAACTTCAAAAGGTAAGCATGTGGCTTGGAATCAGGGATTGTCAGAGTGGGCCGTAATTTACAAGTCTCTTGTGATTATTATGCCAATGAGATTTCAATCATAAAATAGCAGATTTGGGCAGCATGGTGGCGCAGCGGTTAGCATTGCTGCCTCACGGCGCCAAGGTCCCGGGATCAATCCCGGCCCTGGGTAACTGTCTGTGTGGAGTTTGCACATTCTCCCCCCACAACCCCCATAACCCAAAGATGTGCAGGGAAGGTGGATTGGCTCCGCTAAATTGCCCCTTAATTGTAAAAAAATAATTGAGTACTCTAACTTTATAAAAAAAAAGAAAAGAAAATAGCAGGTTTAGTGGTAATATCTAATTTTGCAGCGCCATGCTGTATTTTTCAATATGTTTTTAAATATTCAGTTATTGATGATTTGATTCCAGTGATTTGACAATGTAGTTACTTACAGAGCTTCTTACAGTAAATAACAATAATTATTTCTGGTGATCATCAGTTGAAAAGCCCAGTTGAATTGTCAAGTTAAAATATAGTGACGGCAAAATAATACATTATTGGGTTAGCAATAACTGCTGGCAACCAGTTACTGCTACATTCACATCCAAAATCCACAAATGGAGCAATAATGATCCCATCTGAGGCATTACAGAGATTTTGGAAGTCTAAAGAAAGCTACTGAACGAATAACTTGGGGGTGAAATTGAATGCCAGTGTGGTTGGAAGAGGGGACTGGTGACTCACTGGCTGTTATACACCTATTCTATGGAAAATAAATCAGGCAGCATGTGCAACATCTGGAAGATTCGCTACCAGTTGGTTTGTGCCTCCCAAAGTTGAATTTCGACTCCCATTAATGTCTTGATATGTGGCTGCCTTGTCTTTTAATGATCTACAAAAGACAACTTATTGTGGAAAACTATTTTCCTTCCTTCTGATTAGGTCAAATATCACTTGGCATAAATAGCCTTGAGCTGAACCACTAATGCTCGAGAGAACTGATTTAACCAGTCTAATCTTGACACAACTGGCTCAACCCTGCCATGATCATTTTTTGCCACAATAATCTCCTATATCTAGTACTTTGTTTTTTTCCCCAATAAATATTTAATCTAAGTACAAGAACATGTAACATAATGTCATGACGAAGAACAACACCGATTAGAATTTTCCATGCTACTAAGATCTTAAGTCCCTGAGGAACATGCTATAATTTTCCTCCACTTCAGGTATTTGAGACAAATCTTCACTGTGCCAAACATTCCCTGTTGTTTTGTTTGCAGGCTGCTCAATTAGATAGTACATGGAGCAGACCAGGATTTGGAGCACAGTTTTCAATGTTCACTGCTACCTAACGTGATGGCAATTAACTTCTCAATACGACACAGTGAATCTACTGAAGCAATACTGCATGACAGGCTGATGAAGCACTATTTACCTGCAACTTTCAAAAATTGCTTAAGAAGCAAATAACTTTGTCCTTCCCTTTGCCCAGCTCCCTTACTCCATTACTTACATTATGGATTTTATTTGGTTTTCGTTCCACAGTGGATTTGAAGTTTTTGCGCGAGATGAAAGTACTTTATTAATTTCTAGTTATTTTATAAATTATAACAGGCAGTATCTTTTCAACAATTTAATCCTCACAATAACATTTTAGCTATTATTGAAGCTGCTACAGTATTTCACCATTGTGTCTGAAATGATCAGTGCTTCAAATGTTCCCCATTGCCTGAGCTTGCCTGCCTGATTGACTTCAGTGACATTGCAAAAATCAACACCTTAAATCTTTCTCTTCTCACTTCTGCCGCAAATTTCATTCCCCCTCAGGTGCGCAAAAAATTCCATCTCAAGCAAAACTTGCCTCAGAATTCTTTATTGAATGGTGCATTCAGATAAAAGTATTGCTTTCATATTCTGCACCCATACCTCAATCACTTGCAAATTTTCTGTTTGGTTGTCATGTGATGGAGAGTGTGTGAGCACACTAATTTTCCACAATTATAGAGTGAAAAGCCCAGCTTCCATGAGGTAGATTTCTGTTACTCAGGCAAGCAGGTCAAGATATGTATAGGGAGACAGAGAGTGCGCAGCAATGTTGAGGGTGAGGGGGCATGGTCCAGTGTTAGTGTTACTGTGGTGTGGAGGTCCTGCTCAGCATAATGAAAGGGCTACATTATGGATTTATTTTCACGATCTCCACGTGCCCCCCCCCCCACCGCCCAACCCCCCCCCCCCCCCCCCCCCCCCCCCGCACTCCTGAGCAGTCCATCATGCTGATACATTGGCCAACTGCAGGATGAGGCAGCTGATGGCAAGAACCAGTAAATCTTGTTGACAGTCTCTGGCAATTGCAATTTTGTGACGGGCTGGAGATTTGAGGTTAAGGGTACTTGGATTGTTGGTCAGGTCAAAGATAGGGCATTGAGGGTGATTGGACGATGGGGTTTTGGGAGGGTTTGGGGGTGTTGAGGATGATTGGACCGAGTGTCAGGCCTGAGATTTGTGGTTGAGTGTGTTTGGATTGTGGAGCAGTGTGGAAATTGGTGTCTGAAGCTGGGTGGACACTGTCTCAAGCTGGGGTTTGAGGGAAGTTTGGTTTTTGGGAGGCTGAACATTCATGGTTGTGTGTGGTTGGACCATGCAGATTGGAGTTTGGAGGTGATTAGACCATGTTTCAGGCTGGAGATTGGGGGTTGAGGGAGGTTGGATGTTTAGGCTGGACACTCGGGGTTGGAAATGGTTGGAAGGTGGGATAGGCCAGAGATTTGGAATAGGTAGGTGGAAGTTGGTGATCATTTTAGTGACGAGAGAAAGAGATTGTGGTTGACAGGAGGAAGGCTGAAGGTTTATTTAAAGGGACTAAAGAAACACTCCTACTCCTGCTGACCCACAAGGAGTGTTATAAAAAAGCACATCTTTTTTTGGAACTGGTTATTCCCATCTTCAGTTTACTGCCAGGTTTCCTGAGAACTAGGAATCTCAGCTATCAACAATTAAATTTAAATTAGATTCCTAATTCTCTGTGGGAAGTCTGATATAAATAAGTTGTGCACTTCCACAATGTGAAAGCCACAAGCCGAAAAATGGCAATGGATGCATTAGCGGGGAATGAGAGCTGGGCCCTCATTTTCAGGATCTAACCATTCCCAGCAAGCCTCTACCTGCCAGTCATGGGGGCTGTGGCACAAGATGTTTACCTCAAGGCCAAATTGTTTCAGTAGATTTTTCTTTGAACTCTTGCCACATTCAGCACCTACATAACGGGCACTATGTTATAATCTTTATTAGTTTCACAAGTAGGCTTACACTGCACTGCAATGAAGTTACTGTGAAAATCCCCGAGTGACCACACTACGGCACTTGTTCAGGTGAACTGAGGGAGAATTCAGAATGTCCAATTCACCTAACAAGCATGTCTTTCGGGTCTGGCGGGTGGAAACCGGAGCACCCGGAGGAAACCTATGCAGACACGCCGAGAACATGCAGACTTCTCACAGACAGTGACCCAAGCCAGGAATCAAACCTTGGTCCCTGGCACTATGAAACAACAGTGCCAACCACTGTGTGGATACAATCTTGATGTATGCATTTGATACATATTATGCACCAATACTAGCTGCACAATAATTGCCTCTGATTGTCTTGGAACAGTGTATAACAAGCAGAAGAAGATGATCACAGGACCAGCCACATCACATTCTTTCTTCACTTGAGCCAGTTCCCATGCACAGATATAGACCTTTGAAGAGAAGGCAGAAGATGGAGAAGTCAGTTGAATGGCCCACTGAACTGGGGTAATTGAAATAATTCAACAGTAAACATTAATAACTTTTAGTAGGCGAATATAGTTATGAGCATTAACACCTTTAAAATAAGCTGGTAGAGCCCTCTTTGAGCATGCTGGTGTGGGAAAGTAACAAGTTCAAACTTAATGATCTTCATGGGATGAGTAAAGAAAAGTATGATAAGAAGCACAGCCTTCAGCCTTCAGTTGGATAAATGGGACAGTGACAGCCTGCATAATTCTGCTTTTTAAGATTTTATAGTATAAGTGTGATAGCCAAAAGATAGAACTATGTTCCACAGCCTTGGTATCAGGCAGACACCCTGTAGGAGCAGGGTTGTGTCTTCCAAGCATGTTGGTGAAGAAAGTCTCAGTTGCTGTAACCTACAACTTGAGTGGTTTCAATCTTTTACCACAGCACCCACTCTCAGGGTTGATGGCACACGTATTCCTTCCTTAGGTTCTATTCTATTGAGTTACACACTAACACTGTGTCATGTGAGAGAACCTTTAAAAAATGGGTGTTTATAAATGGGTGTGCATATAAATATCTGTCGTGAGAGTACCTTTAAGAAATGGGTGTTTACTACTGCAGGGATGTCAGAGAGTGGGTGGAGCTGGGCTGTCTATCAGGTTTTTACTTTCGTTTTAGGCTGTTTGCTGCAGGGTGTGGTTTAGTTTCGTTTTCAGTGTTGGAGATAAAGCCAGACAGAGCTGGATAGCTGCAGTCACAGCTAGAAGGTGCATGAATCTCTCTCTGTAATCTAAAGACTGTAAATCGATCCTGGTGATTTAAAACTAATAACAGTAGTGACTTTAACCTGATGTGCTTCTGGTAAAAGGTGTTTTAAGTTGTATGGATGTTAAAATGAAAGCTTAAAGGATTATTTAGTGTTGTCATCTTTGGGGGTTGTATTTCAATTAATGGTTGCCAAGATGTTCACTGTATGTTTCAAAAAGGTTAACTTGAGTTCATAGAATAAACATTTGTTTTGCTTTAAAAGTTACTTTTCCATTTCTGCTGTACCACACCTGTGGAGTGGGCCGTGTGCTCCCCATACCACAATCTATTAAAAGTTGTGGGTCAGGTGAACTCCATGATATACTTTGGGGTTCTCTAAATCCTGGCCAATAACAACTGAAGAATCCACGAAACAGGTCTATGTCAGCTATGTAGACAAAGGTCAAATTACTTCAAATTGGAATGGTATATTGGTAAAAATATTTTCCTTAGCTGTGGTAAAAGCTCACAACCTAAAAGTGCAGTATACTAATGCTGAGTGCTCAGTATATAAGAGCATTCATCTAAACGTCCAGCCACATGATGTGGAATCATTTCTTACATTAATTCTGTGTCATTTAGATTTCAGTTAGAAGCTCCTGTTTGAAACTTCCTGCACCCATCCATTTTCCTGCCTCGAATACACTCTTTGATGGGGAAAATACTTCCAGGGAACTACAGTTTCTTGACAAGCACTACTGAAGCAGGCAGTTTTTGATTCACTGCATATACCAACCAGCCTGGTTACATTGAGCTGCTGGGTTTCCATCTCTGTCCCTTTTCCCTTTGCACAATGTAATAGATTGAGATGGCTGAAGGCTAACAAGGGTCACAGGAAGCACGTAAGTAAACTCTTGAGACCCAGCCTGTCCAGAAGCAGGCTTGGCTTGTGGCAATTCCACATTGGAATTCCCATTGGAATTATGGTAAGAATATGCTGGAAAGGCCAAGGATTTTCAGCCTCAAAGGAATATCATCTTCCTCAAATCAAATCAGCAGAATTCAACAGAATAATTTATGTACACCCACCACTGACATTGCACTAAACAAAGTACTGATTATTTGCACAAATTAAAAAATAATTTGAAGTAGCTTCTTGGCACCTTGAGTTAAATAGGGATATATGGGGGGTGATTCTCCGATATTGAGGCCAAGTATTCGAGCCATCGTGAACGCCGTCGCATTTCACGACGGCGCGAAAAGGGCCCGGGCATGACCTACTCTGTCCCCATAGGGGACCAGCACGGCGCTGGAGCGGTTCACGCCGCTGGAGCGGTTCACGCCGCTCCAGCCTCCTTACGCAGCGCCAAATGTGCGCTGCACTAACCCACGCATGCGCAGTTAGGCCAGCACAATCCTGCGCATGCGCAGTTGGGCCGCGCCATCCTGCGCATACGTGGGGAACGTCTTACACGCATCGGCCCCGACCAAACATGGAGTCAGTGTTCAGGGGCCGGCCACGCCGGAAAGTAGGCCCGGGGGGTAGAGAGGCTGGCCCGCTGATCTGTGGACCCCGATCGTGGGCCAGACCCCATCGGAGGCCCCTCCCCACCCCCGGTGAAGGAGCCCCCTTCCCCCCCCCCACAGGCCGCGCCCCCCGAGCGTTCCCGCAGAGTTCCCACCGGCAGCGACCAGGGGTGAACGGCGCTGGCGGGATTCTGTCGTTTTGGGGCGGCCGCTCGGCCCATCTGGGCCGGCGAATCGGCGGCCCCTCTGATTCCAGCGGCCCGTGGCTGGCACTGCGCCAAACGCGCCAGTGCAAATGGCGCCGATTCTCCACACCTCGGAGAATCGCGCGCCGGCATTGGGGCGTCGTGGCGTCGTGGCGCAGTTGCGGCAATTCTCCGGCCCGGCGGGGCTCGGCGAATCACCCCATAATAATAATAATCTTCATTGTCACAAGTAGGCTTACATTAACACTGCAATAACGTTACTGTGAAAATACCCTAGTCGCCACATTCCGGACCCTGTTCGGGTTCACAGAGGGAAAATTCAGAATGTCCAAATTTCCTAACAGCATATCTTTCGGGACTCGTGGGAGGAAACCAGAGCACCCGGAGGAAACCCACGCGTGCAGACGCCACACAGACAGTGACCCAAGCCGGGAATCGAACCTGGGACCCTGAGCTGTGAAGCAACTGTGCTAACCACTGTACTATTGTGTTACCCATTATGTCTGGAATTAAAAATTCATGCTAAACCTAAGTAGATAGCATGTGGAACAGCTAAGTTCACTGTCTGAAAAGTTTAATATATCTAGTGTCAGTGAGTCCTGACAAATGACATAATTGTGATATATAACTGGGATTACCAGCGCATTAATTCTACAATGCAAAATATATCTTTCACATAAGCTAATTGTGAATCTATAGTAATTTCAGATGCTTCTGCTGTTAAGTCCAAACCAATCTAAAGCTCTTTCTTTTATACACTGAAACCAATTTAAAATTTAGGTTTAATTTTCTATCAGCTTCTTATGGGCTCAGTATAATAAGTAATCATTTTATTATTTCACTCAAAAACAAAGAGACGTTTGCTCGTTTCTTCTCCTTGAGTCAAGCCATCATTAAAAAGGGCTTTCAGGATCTATATTTTCAGTTGCAGGCTTCCATTTCCAAATTTTCAATGGATCCAATTTCTCAAATTTATAATTAACACCGAAGGCTCGGGGGGGGGGGTGGTGCGGGGTGGGGGGTGGTTGGGGTGGGGCTACAGAAAGATTCCAATGGATGGAGCAAGGTAGGCACAGAAAAGAGTAGGGTTTTCTCCAGTGTTATCTTCCCTCATGTGCGGAGGTTCATGTATTTCACCTGAGTGAGCAGCCAGGGAGATTCACCTACAGGATGGGCTTCCACTCCCTAAAGTCGCAGTTTGTCCGTGGCTTATGTGAGCACATTATCCTGGCAGTTAACATGATGTCTTCATCCTCCAGCAATCACAGGTGCCACAGCACTTCATAGGACAAACAAGCAACTGTGGATGTCTGCTAACGGATAAGGGGGCATTGAAAGCTTTTGAAACCTTTGCGGCTGAGACGTAGGGATGGTATAACTTTGTGTTTTTCAAAATCTTTCCTCAGGACTCACTGTTGCCAACTGGCCGACCTTCAGGACTCACGCCGGCTGACCTTTGGGACCCATGCCACGTTCGCTTACCTTTAATGCGACAGGCGAGCCTACTTGGTCCTCACAATCTCACTCCACAATCTCAACTTCCCACAGACTGGGTGAGACAGGAGGAAGGAAATGCATCCCCGACTGCATCGGCCCAGAGTAACTGGAGCACATAGAAGGAAGACATGCCTTCTCTATCTCTCTCTCTCTGTCTCTCTCACTACCCCCCTGCACCCTCCCCCCCCCCCCCCCCCCCCACCCCCACTCAATGTCTGGGCTATGCTGAATCATTTCAGTTTTACTCTCTCCCTATCAATGTACATCTCCCGACAAGTTACTCTGCATCTCCCACCATGTCTGATTGTTTTGATCTCTATGCATGTGCCATTATTTCCCTTTTTCAATGCCTCTCTTATGCATTGCAAGTCTCTTTTCTCCTGGGTTTCTCCTAATGTATGACTCTTTTCTTCGTTTTTCCTTTTATCACCAGGAATTTATTTGTTTTCCTTGTTTCTCTTTCTGTTCTTATCTGGCCCAGTCACTCTCCTTCTCTTTGTTCACCTCTCTTTTTTTCCCTGTGCCCGAACAACTCTTCCAATTTTCTATGTCTCTGTCCACCAATTTTGTTTTTCTACCCCAGAATACTGAAGGAGGCTAAAGAGGAAATTGCTGAGGCTGTGACAGAAATCTTTGGATCCTCACTGTCTTTAGGTGATGTCCCGGAGGACTGGAGAATAGCCAATATTGTTCCTTTGTTTAACAAGGGTAGCAAGGATAATCCAGGGAACTACAGGCCGGTGAGCCTTACGTCAGTGGTAGGGAAATTACTGGAGAGAATTCTTCGAGACAGGATCTACTCCAATTTGGAAGCAAATGGACGTATTAGTGAGAGGCAGCATGGTTTTGTGAATGGGAGGTTGTCTCACTAACTTCATAGAGTTTTTCGAAGAGGTCACAAAGATGATTGATGCAGGTAGGGCAGTGGATGTTGTCTATATGGACTTCAGTAAGGCCTTTGACAAGGTCCCTCATGGTAGACTGGTACAAAAGGTGAAGTCACACGGGATCAGGGGTGAGCTGGAAAGGTGGATACAGAACTGGCTAGGTCATAGAAGGCAGAGAGTAGCAATGGAAGGGTGCTTTTCTAATTGGAGGGCTGTGACTAGTGGTGTTCCGCAAGGATCGGTGCTGGGATCTTTGCTGTTCGTAGTATATATAAATGATTTGGAGGAAAATGTAACTGGTCTGATTAGTAAGTTTGCGGACGACACAAAGTTTGGTGGAATTGCGGATAGCGATGAGGACTGTCAGAGGATACAGCAGAATTTAGATCGTTTGGAGACTTGGGTGGAGAGATGGCAGATGGAGTTTAATCCGGAAAAATGTGAGATAATGCATTTTGGAAGGTCTAATTTAGGTACGGAAAATACAGTGAATGGTAGAACCCTCAAGAGTATTGAAAGTCAGAGAGATCTAGGTGTACAGGTCCACAGGTCACTGAAAGGAGCAACACAGGTGGAGAAGGTAGTCAAGAAGGCATACGGCATACTTGCCTTCATTGGCCGGGGCATTGAGTATAAGAATTGGCAAGTCATGTTGCAGCTGTATGGAACCTTAGTTAGGCCACACTTGGAGTATAGTGTTCAATTCTGGTCGCCACACTACCAGAAGGATGTTGAGGCTTTAGAGAGGGTGCAGAAGAGATTTACCAGGATTTTGCCTGGTATGGAGGGCAACAGCTATGAGGAGAGGTTGAATAAACTCTGTTTGTTCTCACTGGAACGACGGAGGTTAAGGGCCGATCTGATAGACGTCTACAAATTTATGAGGGGCATAGACAGAGTGGATAGTCAGAGGCTTTTCCCCAGGTAGAGGGGTCAATTACTAGGGGGCATAGGTTTAAAGTGCGAGGGGCATGGTTTAGCGGAGATGTACGAGGCAAGTTTTTTACACAGAGGGTAGTGGGTGCCTGGAACTCGCTGCCGGAGGGAGTGGTGGAAGCAGGGATGATAGTGACATTTAAGGGGCATCTTGACAAAGACATGAATAGGATGGGAATAGAGGGATACGGACCCAGGAAGTGTAGAAGATTTTAGTTTAGACGGCCAGCTTGGTCCGCACGGGCTTGAAGGGCCTTTTCCTGTGCTGTACTTTTCTTTGATGTGGAGATGCCGGCGTTGGACTGGGGTGAGCACAGTAAGAAGTCTTACAACAGGCTAAAGTCCAACAGGTTTGTTTCAAACACTAGCTTTCAGATCACTGCTCCTTCATTCACCTGAGGAAGGAGCAGTGCTCCGAAAGCTAGTGTTTGAAACAAACCTGTTGGACTTTAACCTGGTGTTGCAAGACTTCTTACTGTACTTTTCTTTCTTCTTTGTTCTTTGTTCTCCCAGCATGATGTCGTACCAGCCGTGATGATTCCCGTACCAGCCTCCCCGAACAGGCGCCGGAATGTGGCGACTAGGGGCTTTTCACAGTAACTTCATTGAAGCCTACTCGTGACAATAAGCGATTTTCATTTCATTTTCATGTCTGTCTCAACTACTTCAGCGCTCTTGTATAAATAGAGGTGGGGTTACAAAGTATGTAGGGAGAGTGATGCAGAGATATGAGAAGTAGTGATATAGACACAGAGTGACGGAAGTTAGGCTGTTCCCTTTTGATAATACAATTAAAAGCTCAACAATGGAGTGTTTCAAAATCTACTTGTCCCATTTTAACTCTCTGTCACTCTACCTCTCATTTTATGATGTTCAACACAGGACAGATTCATAATAATTAATTTTTGATCAGGCTGCGGTTTTTAAATTATGGCCTTTTTGGTCCTATGCCCATCAGTGCAGTAAAAGGGAAATGAACCCTTTGCCTCCAAGTGCAGAGCCATATATCGGTATTGAGAAAATAATCTTAATCCTATGCGTCTGAAACCAAAGAGACTGCGGTATTGCTTGGCGATGTGAGTGGAAACATAACCTGAATTGATATAAATCACAGACCTTTGTAACAAGGCTCCACAACTCACGTCACTCGCATTACTCGGGTTACTTTCTCTCTGGTATGTGGACATCGCTATTCACAGCTCCGGGTAGATAAGAGTGTTGCAGCTGTTTTAGAACAGCTCAGCAAAGGTGTGCTGAACACTGTAGAGCTTTAATCTTCAGAAATATCATCAGGATCTTTCAGGAACACCGATGAGACCCTCAGTTCCGTGACCCTTCTAACACCCGCCCGTGACCGACCCGCGGGTCGCAATCTGCACTTTGAAAAGTCCTAATATAACTGATGGCATCTCATTACAAGGACTACCATCGAGAAGGCTTCTGGGCTTTTGAAGACGCAGTCCTGATGTATTGACTGGTTCGATGGAGATTTCCAGTGCGGTCCCTCAAAGGTCTCTCATGCATTGTGTTAATCTGCTGTACTCTCTATAACACAGTCCTCCAGAGGTGCTGGTGGTGTAGTGGTCATGTCACTGTGATGAAATTATAGTCGGAATGGGTTGGGTTATTCCAGAGAATAAATACATTTTAAGTAATTGCGTAAGAAATTATTATCTACCGTAACCCTGAGCGGCTTACAGTCCAGCAGGAAGTGGTGAATATGAAATACACTCTGGCTTAAGTTGGGATTGAGGTACTTAAAATATCACTTATATGTCACTGGTCAGCTGTCCATCTAGCATCAGTGAAAAGTGGCAGTGGGCCAGCAGGCGGGGAGGGGCAGGTCTTTCTGCATTAAAGGAATATTTTCCAGTACTCCGATCAATTGGGGCGGGAGATACTTCAGTGGGTTTCATGGAAGGAAAAATGGGTCTAAGGCAAGCAAGGTGACATTTCTATTGGTGGAAAAGGGAATTTCTTCTCCTGGTCCTAAAAAAGGATGTTTTGTACTTAGATTGGAGGGGTTCTTCTGTTTACAATGCAAGTAATGGAACCCTGATTCATAAGGCCCTCAGCAGTTAGAAACTGGCACCTTGTCTGCCTGCAGGAACATCGCAGGTTAAAATGGGAAATTATGTAAAAGGGAGGGTTTAATGTGGGTAAGAAACCAACTTGTTTTGAAGATCCTAGTGTGCCTGTTAAACTTGACCCCACAGTTCTGCAGCTGATCATCTATTCCAAAGCTAAAAATCACTTAATAATTAATCAGCTAATTAGATACTTCAAGGACACTAAAATGCTAAATGTTAAATGCCCCTAGGCCTTGTGTTCTTCATTTATTCCCGTGCCCACAGATTGTCCTATCTGCCATTACAAATGGGCTTGAGATCTCTGACACTAACAGGACTTAGTTCCTCATCTGTATTTTTCTACGTTCCGAACTGCCTGCCTCAAACCCTCCCACTATCACAAACTGCCTATGAGAAAACCATTCCCAGAAAACATAGTGTCCTCGTCACCCATCAAGCTTTGCCTCTTTGTGTCAGTGTTATATCCAACCTGTGCTGTTACCTGTGTCGGATCCAAGTAGTCTTTACGGGGAAAATGTGTGAGGTTCTGCATCATCCTGGACACTTTCCATGCAGTGTTCTGGGATCAGAAAATGGGGGCAACCTTGTGCACTCAATTCACATGGCACTGACTTTGGACTTGGCAAATTAGGGCCAAAAAACAAGACTGCTGCCAGCATGCAGACTTATTGGCCAAAATCTTCTGTTCCAGTTTGCGGCTGGGATTTTCTGGTGCTGCTGGGAGTGAATGAAGTTTTATGTGGAATGCCTAATTGTCCGTTCTCACTCGCAATGGGTCCCGCCATGGACAAAACTGGAGAATCCCACCCATTATTTGCTCAAATACACATCAAAGAATTGAGAAAAGAATGAACAGATAGTGATGCATTGACAAATACAGATGTACTATGATTTGTCACTACGAAGAGCTGTTTATCTGAAGATATCAGCTCCATTCTCAACTCTTCATTCGATGCCCATATGCAGCAAGACCGGGACAATATTTACACTTGGGTTAATAACTTGCAAGTAAAATTTGCGCCACACAGGTGCCAAGCAATGATCATCTCCAACAAGACATACATAACTGCATTCATATGACACACACTGACATTTCCATCAATGAATACCCCACTGTCAATATCTCGCAAAGTTTGTAGTGGTGCTGGGATTGGGGGGTGGAACAGTCATAATTGACGACTAACTCAACTATACTGTTCAAAGAAATGCAGTGTTTACAGGAGCAGGTACAAAATTCCTCAAAGCCTTTCCATCACTTGACCACCACTGACGAGAAGACTGTGTCCAGTGGGTTCCCGCAGGGATTGGTGTTGGGGCCTTTGCTGTTTGTGGTTTACATAAATGATTTAGACTTGAATGTAGGAGGGTTGATCATTAAGTTTGCAGATGATACCAAAATTGGTGGGGTGGTAAAAAATGAGGAGGATAGTCTTACATTACAGGAGGATATAGATGGGCTTGTCAGATGGGCTGATCAGTGGAAACGGAATTCAACCCAGATACGTGCAAGGCATAATGAATGGCAGGACCCTGAGAAGCACTGAGGATCATGTGCCTCTTAAGGTAGCAGGGCATGAAGAGAATGGTTAAGAAGGCATATGGTCTAATTGTCTTTATTGGCTGAGGCATAGAATTTAAGAGCAGGGAGGTTATGCTGGAACTGTATAAAATGTTGATGAGGCCACAGCTAGAGTACTGTGTGCAGTTCACGAATCCACATTATAGGAAGGCACCTGCTCCTGTTCTTCTGGATGGTGAAGGTTGTGGGTTTGAGAAGTTGAAGAAGACTTGGTGATTTACTGCAGTGCATCCTGTGGGTATTATACTGCAGCCATGGTGCATTGATGGTGGAGGTGGGCAAACGGTACACTCATGGGTGAAGTGCCTGACAAGTTTACTGCTTTAATAATTCAAACAGCAAGTGCTGGAAATACTCTGGCATCCTATATGGAGAGAGAGAGAGAGTTAATGTTTCAGGTCTGTGACCTTTCATCAAAACTGTTATCTGCTTTGCCTGTCACTATTACAGCTTCTCCTTTTACAATAAAGATTATGAATTGCTATCTTGGCAGGTCTTATGCTTAATCAGAGAAATATTATATAAGCCAAGCTCTGTGGGAACGCTTCCCTGCACTTGTGGTTTCATCAAAATATGAGTTGCCACAAAATTAGTTCTGGTCTACTCTGTGGGCTACAGGTGCAGAATTGTGTGCGGAGAGTATCAACAGAGCATTTGTGTCTACCTGATATAACTGGTGCTTATATCCCCTACTGTGGCCTTTCCTCTGATACTCATGCCTTTGTTATAAACCAAAGTGTTTTTTTCTTCATCATTACATACACTACACCCTTCAATGACATGATTTGGAAGCATTGTGTGTGATCTAATGGGAGAGGCACGAAGTATGGGAGTGAGTGAAACTTGCTAGGAGCTTCCCGAAGGCCGACTTGGCTCACCGCGACCTGTATCTAACATCAGTTTGGGATGGAAATGTTCTCCCCTGGTCCCGCCAGCTGATTCATCTGGACTGCGCCCGGCAGTTCCCCGTTAACAAGGGGGAGCAGCATATAAACCATCCCTCCCAACGCACTCCAGACAGCACACAGCCGTGGCACCACAGAGGCCTGCTCCATTTTTCAGACCTGGCCATGCTGCTGGGAACCATGGAGTTGGGATGGGACACCTTCTTCCCCAAGATGGTTGGATAATCAGCCACAGGGTCATCAGTGCTGCCTGGGAGGCAGCATCAGTGATCGTCAGTTTGGGCAGAGCCATGGGGGGGGGGGGGGGGGGGAACTGAGGTCCAATGCAGTCAATGACCACCACAGGGCTGCACGGGTAAGTTGACATTGGCCCCCTTGTCTTACCTCCCATCTCCAACCCCCTCTCACCAGAAGCAATGTGTCGGCTACTGTCACCGCAAGCAAACCAAACCCCCCCCCCCCCTTGCCCCACCAGCTGCACATCAGGTGGAGGCAGGACATCCAAGGGAACAAGCATTTGGAGTTCTGTTGGATACCAGGACTCAGCTGGATCCCAGCCAGAATTCGAGCCTCTGGACCAGGTTATCCCGGAGCTGAGGCAGATGCGACAGTCCGGCTGTGAGATTCAGGGGGAATGTCACCAACATTCCAGAGAGTGCATAGATGATTGGAAGAGTCCCAAAGGCTACGGGTGCAGGAGATGGTTCCAGCAATGCACGGCACCGAGGCCAACACTGCTAAGGTGGTGGCCAACATCCGCACCATGAGTGGTGGTGTCCAAGGCTTGGATGAGTCAGTGTGGACCATGGCTGAGGGACTCGAAGCATTTCCCAGTTGCTGAGGGCGGCGACACCATGTGAACCGGTAGGGCCGGATGATGCAGGGGCCTCTGGAGCTCACTCTAGCTGTCCCTACGTCCCATTGAGACCTAGAGGGCCCTACAGGCACCGTCTGGGAGGGGGAAGTGCTGGAGGCCGACCCGGACATTTCCAACAGCGAGATGACGGCAGTCTCCATATTTCCTGAGTCCGTCTTCTGTACTCCGACGCATCTCAAGGTTGGCAGGCAGAACAGTATGGCACGGCGGGCCGGGTGTCACCAGTAAGATGACCATGGAATCCGGCACCAGGGCCTCTAGAGGATGCTGCCAGGAGCATCAAAGGCCACGTCACATGAAGCCACAGGCTGCTTCCACCTCTGATATGCATTCTGGGGACACACCTGGAAATAGTGGCAGAGCCCAGAGGCCTAAGAGAATTGAGGATCCGTTTGTGAACACTGGGCGGGGGAGGGTCACCATGGACCATTAGAGTTTTGGATGCTCACAATTAAAACATGTTACACCTGAGACATGTGAAGCTTGTGTCACACTATTCCGCATAATGTGCCGGCCTGCAGCCCCACCCCCTCTTGCCCTCTGCTCTCCCCAGCCCCTACCCTCCAGGCACAGTAGTCCTAGACCTGGAGTCCTCGAGGCATACCACGTGCAGGTGATGGGTATGGGCCGCTGTCAGCAGAAAGACAAGTGTCAGACTATGACATAGATTGAGCAGTACCAGAGCTTACCTCACAGTGGGTTGTTATCTCCCTCCTGCCTTGTATAATGACCCGCTGGAGTGATGCTACACACAGGGTGGAACAGGGTAGCCGGCGGGGGTGGGGTGGGCGAGGGGGAAATGGGTGGGGGATGGGAGTGAACAATGATTTAGAGGATCTCATCGGAGGGGGGAAGGGGGTGAGATGTGTTGCCACTTTATTATCAAACCACAAGCAGCGAGTATGTTTCTTGTATTGACCAAATGACCACACAAATAGTATGTTAGTTCAAAAGACAGTTTATTATTAAACATAAGGCTTATCTCTCTGAGCAATGATACATGCGGCTACGCACTAAACTACACCTATCAACTAAGATAACCTTTGCTTAAATTCTGGGTGACCAGCCCTGTGTGGGTAGATAAGACTTTTATCTGAGTCACCACGTGTGTTGGCTGAAAATCGTCAGGTTCGTCTCGGCTGCGGCTCATCTCTCTCAGGGAGCGATCATGGTCTTGAACTTAGCTGGTCGTTACCCTACAATTGGAGTGGGCAACAGGCTGGTCCCAAAAGAGGCTGATCTCTAGTGCACAGGGTTTCTTATCCTTCTCTTTCGCGCCCTTTTGGGCGGGGTTAACTCAGGATGCAATGGACCAATAGGGTCTTGATCACTCTGATCGATACCCGCCAATTAGGGGCGGGTATCTTGATGGTGGGCGGGTCCAAGTCGTTATTGTTCCAAGTGCATATGCCTTTCCAAATAAGGGGAGGTGACGCCGGGGAGTCTGCTACTTTTGCTATTCTTTAATTTGAGTCTATTGTCCTGGGGAAATCAGGGATTGACCTTAAGTTTCAGTTTGGTCTGGTTTCCCTTTGCACAATACACAGGGGCTATGCACTGTCTGTGTCCCGACTTGACCACAATTCCCATTATCCTTTGCGGGCAGCCATTTTAGGTGACCACATATCCATCCTCTTGATCCTGAACGTGAAGCGTGGTGGATCACAGACTCGAGCCCATGTCTACCTGACAATGCCGGTCACCTGTCAGTCAGTTCAGGTCCTACTCTACTCTGTCCTAAAATTAATTGCACAGTTTTACCTAATTCCTTAATATTTCATAGTTTCTCAAAATTAAATACATTGCTAATTATTGTTTTATCTTTAAATTAAATTCATACCAACAGCTCATTTCTACCTAACCTCTAAGCTACCCTACTCTCATGCTGCTTGCTCACATATTAAAGAAATTTACTTACAACAGAAAATTTAAAGCAGCAGCACCTCATTCATTCTACTTATCCTTATAACGAAAAGAAAACACAAATGGCTCATTTCAGCAGCAGTTATTACATTCGCTTATAAATTGACATTCCTAGGATACCTTGGTTTTATTGAATTCCGAAAAGGGGGGCTCGGACCGTGTATATCTGAGGGTGGGAGGCTTTTGCCTTACCTTTATGGGGTTGGAATGTGAGGATGACAATATATATTACCGCACTCAGGGGGAGGGTCTCGACTACGTAGGAGAGGGGGTTCCATTTTGCAAAGTTTTCCCACCAGGTTGGGATTTTGGTCTCGATCTCTAACAGTTGCTGGGTGGTGTCCTGACTAGAGGTAGTCTGTGGGGTGGTGGTGTTTGGGGCTGGCTCATGCCCTAAACTAATTGTGTGCAATATTAAGCTACCTTTAGTGGATGTCCCGGGGCAGTTTTGTCCGATTCCTAATGTGTTCCCTGAGTTTCTCCTTAAACATCCAATTTCGGGGCACCCTTCATTCGTAAGTTCCCACCAAACCCCTTTTCCAGTTGTGCTAATGTAGCATGCAAATGTGTTCCCGTCGGACCTTCTGTACATTGCCCTTTGATTATTACACCAAAATAGAATGCTTCTGTTGGGATTTACCCATAAAACACCGTCCTCACATTCCCCTGTATTTGGTGGAGCAAACCACAGGTATGCAGCATGGTCTCAGCTTGTGTTGTGTTGCGCCCGGAGTTCAGTAAGTCCAGCTTTTGTGAGGGCCACGAAGAATCCAGCACGAGTTGAAGGATAGAAAGAAATAACATTTATTTACAATAACATATATATACAACAGCAGCAGCAACTTCCCTTGCTGCTCACTCTCCTTTAGCCGGTTCCAAACTGACCAGCTCTATTTATGCAGGGAATCTGCTAATTATTTCTCCGCCCCCTCATTGGGGAAGCTCATACTCCCAAAGGATTGTGGGATTGCCATTAGTCCCCAGCCAGTGGTAAGCAGGCAGGTTATAACATCCCTCCCCCCCCCACAAAGTCCAAGGAATCCACCGAAGACCCTGGCGAAGGAGGGCGTCGGACTTGTTTTGCCGCAGGCCGGACACCATTTGCACGAGGCGCTGGGTCAGGTGGCGTGTAATGAGATGGAGAATGGCGTTTCCATGATGAACGGCATAACGGTTGTACATCCATGGCCCGTAGGCTGAGGATTCCCCCTCTGAGGCGTCCTCTGTCTCGGAGTTGGAGTCTGCTGCCTCCGTCATCTCGGCGTCTCTATCTCCGCGCGTTTCTGCAACGATCTGCGCAGGCTTTGAGTGTGGCACCAGAGAAAGATTGTGAGGAATACTTTCCACTGTGTCTGGTCTCTGTGGCTGTAGAAATGTGCTCCGGTGGTGGGGAATCTTTGGAAGGGATGGTCTTCTCGACCGAAAGTGGTCTACATACTCTGCGATGGCGTGCAAACCTTCGCGGTCTACCCAATAACCCAGGTAGACTACTTCCTTCACCTCAAAGACGCACTTTGTGCAACGTAAACGGACTCCAGCCTCCGAAAAGCGTCTAAGGACAGCCTCCAAATTTTCCAAATGTTCCTGCTCCGACGTCCCTGTAATCAAAACGTCCATACAGAGGCATGGTGTAATAGAAAACAACTTCCAACCTGTATCCAACAAAAATCCAGGGAGGTGGCTTCAGCAGCGTAGACAGCTATCCACTTTAACCCTCGTCGCCAGTTTTGTGAGGGCCACAAAGAATCCAGCACGAATTGAAGGATAGAAAGAAATAACATGCAGCAGCAGCAGCAGCAGCAGCAGCAGCAGCAGCAGCAGCAGCAGCAGCAGCAGCAGCAGCAGCAGCAGCAGCAGCAGCAGCAGCAGCAGCAGCAGCAGCAGCAGCAGCAGCAGCAGCAGCAGCAGCAGCAGCAGCAGCCGCCGCCTCCCTTGCTGTTCACTCTCCTCTAGCTGGTTCCAAACTGGCCAGCTCTATTTATGCAGGGAATCTGCTAATGCTTTCTCCGCCCCCTCATTGGGGAAACTCATACTCCCAAAGGATTATGGGATTGCCATTAGTCCCCAGCCAGTGGTAAGCAGGCAGGTTATAACACCAGCGATGATCAGTGTGAAGAGTAGGGGGCCTGGATTCATTTTGTATGTTGTCTGTCTTCTGTGTCTTTTCTGTATATTCCTAGGGAAGCAAGCGTAGTATAATTTTATTATTTTTGGTTAACATCTGTGTTTATTGGTCTTTCTCTCTTAATTCCAATTACCCTTTATGGTTGTCAGCATGTGTGACTCACCCATTTTTTTTTCAATAATAGCTTTTGAAGAGTGATCAGAAATGCAAATTTAAAGTGCAGAATTCAGTGTTCAAGTATCTCACTGCTTGTGTGGTCGATGTTTGGAGTGGGCGGACACTTCCTTTGACAAGTCTCCATCTTAAATCACAACCATGGGTGGTTGAGGCTTTGCTTAACCAGCTGAATTTTAGGGCAGCCAGTTTTATAACGTTTCCTCCCAGGGGCACAGAGGGGTTCTGTGTATAGCAGCAGTAATCAGCAATCGTTGTGACTAACGTGTAAATAGCAGGTGGGAATGACCGAAGCGGTCTAGAGAAAGGTGGAAGAAAAAAGAGTTTAGATATGGAGCATTGTGGAACACATTCTTGATCCCACAATCAAACAGAGGGGATAGTCAGGCTGGACGCAAAGTTTAAGGCAATGAAGCGTGTAGGAAACTATTCCAGCAAGGGTGACATGGGGTGCGTATGGGCCGCTTCAGGTCATAAATAGTGGGATCGGCGAGTAGGGCGGGAGAAATGCCGTTACTCCACTACCCGAGGTTTACTTGACCAGTGTTTGGAGTCCTCAGGTAGGGCCGGGATTAGTGCCTTGTTTCCCTACCAGGATGACCGTGACAAACAGAAAGAGTTTGTATTTGTCTGAAAGCTTTCCCCATGGAAATAGCAAGCCTGTGCTCACAGATCGTGTCTTTGACTGTACAAAGAAATTCTGGTGCGATGTGGTATCGGGCCGACATGAATTTAAACAATGCGTTAAAAGAGAGGTGACAAAGAAGAAGAGGCAGAGTGTGGGCAGGCTCCATCAGAAATTGAACACCTTAATTCTTAGTAAGCGTCCGCTTGTCATCATCTGGACACCTCAGATATTTGCCTACATCAATTGTTCCGTTAAATCATTTCCCAGAAGAGGCTCATTGTCTGCACTTTCTGTACTTCCTGGCAGCCAGACTCGCATCTGCAGGTTCATACTGTTACTCTGGGTGTTTGCCGCGTAGGCCTGTGAATTGTCTGATCCGTCATGCCTTATCAATCAGCGAGAGAGGTCACAGTGCCATAGTGGAGGATCAGTGTTGTGGCATGTCGGAGGGTAGTCATGGTCTGGGGTCCTGGAAGTGGAAGCAATGCTGTGAGGCGAGGGCGGATAAGTCGGTGGGGGACTCCAGTCAGGCGTGGGGCTGAATCAATGTAATCAATTTGAAGATTTGTCCCGGGGGCCTCTACCGGTCAGGTGTGTCTTAATTTTCCCTTCTTTGCATAACGATCGGAATTGTTTTGAGCACAAATGAGGCAATTCTCAACATAATGGGTGACATCGCTTTTCAATTCAGGCCACCAACACAGAGGTTTTAAATGGGCAATGGTAGCGTCAATTCCCTGATGTCCGTGTCCGTCATAGAACTGGTATATTAACTGGTTACTGTCCTGGGTGGGGACCACATAAATTCCGTTCTTTAAAACTATGCCATCCTGTATAATGAGTGTGTCCTTCCATTTATCATGAGGGGCTGGGTAGGTGCCGTTCAAAATCTGTTTAAGGGACTCTTCTGCCTTCTCTGCTTGGGACAGATCTTCGATATTGGCTTGGGATACCTGGAGTGGATGCATCTGCTCGCATTCGGATGGTTGCCAGAAGTGACCATTGCGGCCTCCAGCTTTAGCTGAGGCATCTGCCTTAAGAGTACCAGGTGGGGAGGTGCAGTGGTGACTTTTTACTTTCATGAGGCCATATGTGCGGCTGGCTGCTTCTTTAAGGATGTTTTTCAGTACAGGGGCGGAGGGTAGGGGCTTTCCATTTTCTGACACAAAACCACGAGCATCCCAGAGGGGGAGAAATTATGTTAAACTGTTGCAGACATACAGGCTACCTGAATGTATGGCCGCAGGCATCAGGAAAGAGTCTGGGTGATCGATTACATAGGCTATGGCTGCAAGCTCTGCTGTCTGGGCTCCTAAATGTCCTGGTAATGTTAAAGATACCTCTTCCAGTGAACGTCCCTTGGAATCCTCCATATAAATCATCCAGTGATCCTACCACCATCCTCTACCGTCAATCAAGGGAGTTGTATGCGAGGTTATCTGAGCGGGTGTTTACGGCATGCATGGGGCGCGAGTTTCCTTCCAGCTACTGTGGCTGGCGATCGTGATCTGGCCTATTGTTTCTGGGCGGGGGGGTTGGGTTGCTCCTGTGGGCTCTGGTGTCAATAATTGGGTGGGGGCTTTTGTCTACAATCGCGGGTGAAGTGTCCCCTTTGTCTACAAGTATAACACGTCCCTCCTGGCGCGTGGGGTGAACCTTGTGCTCTGGGAGTTCATAACTAGGTCTAACTGGGTGCATGGTGCCTTCTAATCTGTTCTGTTCCATCTACTCCTGTAGCGACTTTTCCCATGCCCTAGAGAGAGGTCAGAGTACCCATGCCTCATTATGTGTGTGATCTGCCGGGTCATAGTTTGCACAAGCCCTTTTACCTGCTTCTGTTGCATGCAAAACTAAGGTTCGGGATCATTTAGTGGTTGCTTCGTCATCCAGGTTAGTGTGGTTTAATTCCCCCAAAATGGCTTTGAAATGGATCCAGAGGCGACCGGCAAAGGCCGTCGGGTTCTCTCCTTTCTGTTGCCTACACTTATTCAAACCCTCTGATGGATCCCCTTTATTATACCCGATAGTAGATAATATGGAGTCCTTCATTTCAGCTCAGGTTCCTCCTCCTACATTTTGGGGTTCAGGTAACGCTGATCTTCCTGACTGGCTAAGGCTCATTACTATTAACTTTACTTCCTCCCTCTCATCCAATCCATACATAACCTTTTGTTGGCGCACCTCCTCAAAGAAGCTATGCGGGTCTGCAGTGGGTTCAAATGGTGTTATCTTATTGCAGGCGTCTCTTAACTGTGCTACCGTGAGCGGGGTGGTGTAGGTGATAGGTGGACCTCTATGAGTCCCTATCCTTCTCTCTGTAGTGACCGGATTCATTGGTGCCGGGGCAGTTTCACTACTCATGGGGGTTGGTGCGACCTGTTCAGCCGGGGCTGCTGGTGCTTTTCTTTTCGGGATGGGTGGCGGTTGTTTTTGACCTTCAGTTCTATCTACGTATATGAGTGCACTTTCTTTTAACTCTGCCCAATTGGCCATCTCTTCCTTCTCTTTCCCTACTGTCCCGAAGGTACACATAAATCCATTATGAACCGAAAGTAATGACTGGAGTCTGTTTATCTACCGCTGGCACTTGAATTGATCAGCAGTACTTTACTTTTGCTCTTTAGTGGCCCAGTGGAGCGCTATTAATGCTGCCTGTAAATCCACACATCTGCTTTTTAGCTGAGTGACCTTTTGTTCGGTCTCCTGTCTCACCAAGACCGCACGTTGTGTGTCTTGATAGGCCTTGTCGTACTGGGTTTGGAAGCTGCTAAGGGGTACTAGCCAGGACTGGTGGGCGTGTTTAACATCGGCGATTTCCCTTTCCTTAACGGCTAACATCTCACGGAGTTCCTCATCGTTTCTCCTGTTTTCTTTCTCCTGCCCTCTTAACTGAGCACAGAGTCCCTCTATGACCTCCTCGGTGGCTCGCAACTGTGCCAAGCAACACACTATTGCCATTGGCTTGCTAAACTTCATGGCTGTGTCTCTTCTTATCCCTCTGGGATTTTGCGCTCTTTGGGGCAGTTCTTAACTTGGACCCAATAATTCGACAGGCTTCGATCACTGCCTTCGATTTTGGCCAATAAAGGGTTGGGTGCCTTGATGGCTGGGCGTGTCCTTAGCGGTCATTGACCTTGGCTGTTTGGACTCCTTGAGTAAAGGGAGAGGCGCCGATTAGTCTGTATCTGTATCGGTTACCTGAGTACAATTCTTTTGTTCTGGGGAAATGGGCAATTAGAATGCAAACGAGTGGGAGTTTTGATTGCGTCTAGCTATCTGGGTTGCAAATACACACACAAGCTCTGAGTCTGTCTGAGTCCTGAGTTGGCCATATTTCCCATGGTGCTTTGCAGGTGGCCATCTGAGATGGCTACAGCGGCTACGCACTAAACTACACCTATCAACTAAAATGACCCTTACTTAACTTCTGGGTGATCAGCTCTGTGCGGGTAGATAACACTTTTATCTGAGTCCCCACGTGCGTCGGCTGGAAATCATCAGGTTCGTCTCGGCTGTGGCTTGTCTCTCTCAGGTAGCGATCGTGGTCTTGAACTTGGCTGGTCGTACCAATTGTACCTGTAATGAAGGCAGATGCCACAGTTCGGTTGTGCAGCGACGATAAACTTGCAGTGAATACGGCTTCCCGGCTCAACCGATATCCAATGCCTCGCATAGAGGATCTCTACGTGAAGCTTGTAGGCGGACTCTCGTTCACTAAATTAGATATGAGTCACGCCTATCTATAGTTGGAGCTGCACCCTGCCTCCTGGCCATATGTAACTATTAATACACACCGGGGCCTGTATGAATATACACGGTTGTCCTTTGGAGTATCCTCTGCCTGCGATATTTTTCAAAGCATCATGGAGGGCATCTTGAGAGGTTTACCGCGTGTCGCTGTCTACTTAGGCGACTGACACTTCGCATCTTCGTTCTTTTCTCAGCCTCGTAAAATATTCCAGGAAGTTCCTCGCCAATCTGGCAACTACGCTGGACCCGTTGCACCTACTGCTAAAGAAGGATCACACTTGGTTTGGGGTCAGCCATAAGAAACCGCTTTCCGGTGAGTAAAAGAACAATTGTCGTCGTCTGGGTTACTAACCCACTATGATCCTGGAAAGCCGGCGGTGGTCTTTGCGGGGAAATGCTTCCATCAGTATGTGTATGGCGGCGACTTCACTATCGTGACTGATCATAAGCCTCTGCTGGGATTTTTCCGAGAGGATAAGCCAATACCGCCCATTGCTTCCGCACGGATCCAGCGCTGGGCTTTGATGCTCACTGCCTACGAGTATTCTCTGGAGCACAAACCAGGAAACCAGATAGTGAATGTCGACGCACTGAGCCAATTGCCTTTATCAACCGGCCCCATGTCGACCCCCATGACCGATGAGGTGGTTGCAACCCTAAATTTTATGGACTCCTTGTTACAGCATCACAGATCCATGAGTTGACCCAGATGGTGCCAGTACTGTCAAAAGGTTCATAACAAAGTCCTGTATGGTGGGCAGCATAGACAGCTCCCAGGCGAGTTGCGGGCATTTTCCTCCAAGCTGTCAGAATTTAGCATGGAAGACGGTATCCTCTTGTAGACGACGCATGTGATTTTCCCGGAAAAAGGACAGGAGCTGATACTAAGGGACTTGCACAATGGGCATCTGGGTGTGACCAAAATGAAAATGCTGGCCTGGAGTTATGTCTGGTGGCCAGTCCTCGACACCGACATTGAGAAGGTGGGCCAAAACTGCTCCATTTGCCAGGAACATCAGAAGCTTCCGTCGGCCGTGCCCCTATATCACTGGGAATGACCAGGGCGGCCTTGGGCGCGCTTGCATGCGGAATTCGCTGGCCCTTTTCAAGGATCCAGGTTCCTTTTATTAATCGATGCCCAGTCTAAATGGTTAGAAGTGCATAAGATGGTAGGCACAACGTCCTGCGCAACAATCGAGAAGATGCGTTTGTCTTTCAGTACGCATGGCCTCCTCGAGGTGCTGGTCATGGACAATGGCACTCCATTCACAAGTGAGGAGTTTGCGAGGTTCAGAAAGGTGAACAGCATACTCCATATCCGCACCGCTTCAAACCACCCGGCTTCCAATGGGTTGGCGGAGCGCGCAGTACAGACATTCAAACGAGACCTAAAGAAGCAGTCTTCCGGGTCTATGGACACGAGACTGACTTGTTTTTTGTTTTCATACAGGACCACTCCACATGCGGTGACTGGGGTAGCTCCCGTAGAACTCCTAATGGGTTGGAGACTTCGCACCCGTCTTAATATGGCTTTCCTGGACATTGGCGCAAAAGTACGCCGCACTCAAGAACGGCGGGGACATGGTTTTTCTCAGCATCGGCCGATTCGGCAGTTTGAGCCCAGTGACCCAGTGTTCATTCGAAATTTTGCTGGTGGTGCCCAGTGGGTCCCTGGCATAATCGTTCACCGAATGGGCCCGATCTCTTACCAGGTGCAAGCCCAGAGTCGTCTCCAGTGCAAGCATGTAGACCATGTTCGGTCCAGAACACCATCTCTTCCAAAGATTCCCAGAGCTCATTTCTACAGCCACAGAGACAAGGCACAGTGGAGAGTATTCCTCACAATCTTCCTCTGGTGCCGCACTCAAAGCCTGCGCAGGTCGTTACAGAACCGCATGGAGATAGAGACGCAGAAATGACAGAGGCAGCAGACTCTGACTCCAAGATGGAGACACAGGATGCCTCAGAGGGAAAGTCCTCGGGGCCCAATGGCCGTGGATGTACAACCGTTACGCCATTCATCACGGAAGCGCCATTCTCCATCTCGTTACATGCCTCCCGATCCAGCGCCTCGTGCAAATGGTGTCCGGCTTGCGGCAAAAGGAATCCGACGCCCTCCTTCATCTTTGGTGGATTCCTTGGACTTTGGAGGGGAGAGATGTTATAACCTGCCTGCTTACCACTGGCTGGGGACTAATGGCAATCCCACAATCCTTAGGGAGTATGAGCTTCCCCATTGAGGGGGACAGAGAAAACATTAGCAGATTCCCTGCATAAATAGATCTGGCCAGTTTGGAACCAGCTAGAGAGGAGTGGGCAGCAAGGGAGTTGCTGCTGCTGTTGTATTTCTATGTTATTGTAAATAAATGTCATTTCTTTCTATCCTTCAACTCATGCTGGATTCTCCATGGTCCTCACAAAATGGAGATTGCCCTCAGTTGCTGCAATTGGTACCTCAGCACATCTAGGTCGGAAACCGCCCATAGGTGCAGGCCTGTTCAATCAGAAACTGACAATCCCCTGGATCGGATAGCAATTTTGGCCTCTCCCGCTATCTAACTGGCTACCACTGATCCATTCTGGGCTCAACGTAGCCGTTAGACCATGTCCATAGACTCAAATCCCATACGCATACCAATGAGATCAGGTGAGTTTACACACCAAGGGTGGGATTCTCTGGTCTTGCCTATGGTGGGACCAGTTGTGAGCGAGAACAGAAATTGTGGCCTTCCAGCCAAAACTCCATTCACCTTCAGCAGCACCAGAAAATCCCAGCCGCAAACAAGGATGGAAATTTTTGGCCTTCGTGTCTGGAATTTTGCCAGGCAAAATATTTACTATCCTTCCTTGGCCTCCTCTGTAAATACTGCTTTTTGCCATAGTTCACTGGGGACTTCGGCATAGTGAATGCCTCTCACAATTTTAAATTAATCCCGTGGCATTGGGCTGATTGTCTGACATTTGAATTCACCTCCCTGTGATAACGATTTCTTAGTTAAACTAATTCAACTTTGGTCGTGATAAGGCCTGCGATGACTCTCCATCTTCATGGCTGCACCCTAACTACAGAATAACATCAAAATAGGCTTCCATTTTATTTAAGGATATTGTTTTGCTGAACCAAATTAATTCCATAGGCTTCACCAAAAGGGTTCGACTTCAAATGAGAAATTTGGGGATCACAACAGAGACTGGCAAAAAAACCTGTTGGAAAGTAAAGGTCTGTTGGGCAGGGATGAATGGTGCAATATCAACTAATACACTACTACACCTGAGCGTAATAGAGAAAATAAGCAACACCAAATCTATTTTACTATTATTAAATTAATCTCGAAAGGGATGCTATTTCAGAACTGTTATGGAATGAAGGAAGAAGTATATTAAAGAGAAAATACCATAGCGGACTGCGTTCTGGCTGTTTTGCAACTTACGGGCAAGATGACATAGCTCATGATTGATTTAGTCACCAGTGAACACTAAAGGCCACAACTCCCTAATAGGTATTCACCTTTTATATAATGACGGAAATGCTATTTCTCAAGATGCTCTTAGAAATTGACTCCATCAGTCACCAATAATGTAGAACCTGTTTTGCATCTGTGAAATCAACGTGGCAATAAAGAGCCTCGTGAAATTAAGTGCTTCTGGACAAAAAAAACCTTATAATGGTTGAAGAATTTCCTGGAGTATTCCCAATTGAAGTAACAGTTGTTCATTAAATCTAAATTTAAATGTAGTTTAAGGAATTTGTCTCATTATATTAGACTCAGGCTATTTATCACCCATAATTGAAAAGGTTAGAATAAGCTGGTGCACCTGTTACGACAGATTCCCATTCTAAAGTTCTGTCTCAAAATATTAATGGCTGTATCTTTCAACAGGATAAAGAAGTGCTCAATGTAAAATCTACAATATAGTGTTAGAAGTCATTGGAATATAATTGATAAGCTGTTCATGATTAAACAGCTGGTAGAAAAATACAGCAAAAGTGAAACTCAACTGTAAATTGATGATTAAGTAAAATATTTGGTAGAAGTCATAACTTCGGTTTCATCTTTTGGTATTAATTCATGCATATCCTCACATACGTTTCAACTACTGTGTGAATAGAATACAGATTATAATCTTGACTGCTCCAGACATTTGCATATAACTGCCCTGCAAATCAAATCCATTCATTCTTTTAAAGTTCTGCAGATAATTATTGTGGCAATCTTCCATCTCATTAGCCAATGGTCTGTGCCATGGCGGTCGATTGTGTGTGAATTCTGTCTCACATGTTATGTTAATGTTCTCCAACAAAACTGGAGTGCCCTTACCCGGCCACACGCATGGCCAAAATCTTTGGAGACCCTGGATTGCCCAAACATCAGAGACCCCTCTCGACCTCCCAAAGGGATGCAATGTGTTCAGCACTGGTTTAGTTCCAGGAGTTGCCAGAAAGATGACGGACGGCACCCTCTGTTTCTCGGACAAAGTGTTGACACCAATGCAGAATTCGAGGACTTCCACGACAGCAAAATTAGTGCAAATCAGTTACTATTAAGGAGCTGGCACACAGTGCCACATGGAACACAATCGATTGCAATGAGAAACGGTGCCGGTGGATGGCGGAAAGTGCCTGTGCACTGAGGTTTGTAATATTCTGGACAGGTCCCCACTTGGCACCTGGAAGGAGCCTGTTGCGTAAAAGTTAAGGGCGACCGTCACCTTGATGACCACCGGGAGCGGGCGTCCTTCCCCATACCCCCACGGTGCCAGCTATGCCATGATCTGGCAGATATGCCGCACTGTCTCCCTGGTCAGCTGGAGTCTTTGATGGCATGCCCAGTCCGGCAGGTCCTCGAGCAACAGGGACTGGCGGTACACATGAGTCCTCACGCGGGGTGTGTAACAAAATGGCTGCATTCCAGGCCACCGCAATGGCAGTCCGTGCCTGGACATCACCCTAGTACCATGGGGGATCACCCTGACCACTCGGACCATTCCACCATCACTCCCCTCCCTGGTCTTGGCAGGGCTTCCCCCACCCCAGCTAGCCCGGCCAGTGCCCAGCCCGGCACCCCACAGTTGCGACTCTGTGTTCTACCTCCTCTCCCTCCCTCATCAGCCACGACACCGATCACACCATTTTTAAAAGCACAAGTGAACCACGCCGTCGGAACTCGACCCATCGGATGCGGAGAATTCCGGAGATCCCGGAGAATACCGGGTCAGGCCCGCTAATTACATGCAAACGGTGTTTACTGTACATGAATTCTGGGTGCATTGCCACCACCTTAGAGGTGATGGAGAATTGCGATTTGACTTCAAAATGGTGCCTGCCGCGATTTTGGCGTCGGAACTGATCCTCCGCCCACTCCCGTTTCACGATTTCGATGTCAGCAACGGAGAATCCCACCCAACATAGTTGCACCTCGGTCCGCCTTTGGTTCCACTCCAGATTTTTCCGTCAGTATTTACTCCCTTAGACTTCAACTTTTCTGAGGTATCTGTGGTGTACTTTGCATTGCTTATTTCAGTATGGTTGGCATAGTGTTCACAATGACCACACAATTGCTTTAACTTAAACAAAGTTATGATTTTATTTACACTACTAAACTGGGATTCGACACGCAGTCCTTAAGAATACACAATTGATCCATAACATCTAATAACACTCATCTACTGCTCATCTCACTGCTATATCAATTATAATCTAACCTTACTCACACTATCTGCTTTTATGACCTTCACTGGCTATCTCCTGCATACACCCCCCTACGGTCTGGCATCACTGCCTTTATATAGTTGTAACTGTAGCTCCCTCTCATGGCTGCTCTCAACACTGCATTAGCCCTTGTAATGAAGATAGTTATGATAATACCACAGTATGAACAAGAAAGTGGAGCTATTTTCCCATAGCTGAGAGTTTGTTTCATGAGTACTAGGTATATTTACCTGTCGGTGGGCCTGCCCACTGCATGTTCTGAAGCTTCAGCCTCAGGTCGCGAAGGAGTCAGTTTCCGTGTGTCATTGCAGCTGAAGACGTAGCAATGGAGTGTGAGGCTGTGTAGTGACAGGGAGAAAACTTACAAATTTGGCTCTTCTGTTTTGCACATTGTGCTAGCCAGTGGCATAGGCTGAAAATGAGAAGCGAACTTGCACGCAAAAGCAAGAAGCAGACAGACACACACTGGATACATCACATCGACCTGTTAGACGCACAGATAATTGCTCTTTTTAATAATGTAGAGCCTCTGCATGTTGCACATCTAACAATAAGTGTAATAAAGCACAGGACTATGTGCAGACTTAAGGGTTATTACATTAACTTGCTTCAAAGAGAAACAGATATTAAAAAAAATAGTGTCCAGGGAATAATACTGCAATTTATATCAATTTATTTTATAGGTTGTAATAAATTGGACTCTCTACATAACTTGTTGAATGTGGTTACATAATATTGTGACCCTGACTTTCATGCATTTCGACTTGGTTTTATTTACAGCACTGGATTTAGATTGTAATGTTTCTATGCAAATCTGTTGGAATGACTTTCAAAACCTCAGCTGATAGAAACCAGGCAAAATTTGTCTTTGAAGCAAAACCTTCAGTCCTGCTATATTTACTTCTGTTATCATTTGGAAAGGATTTGATTTTTTTTCAGTTGATTTGTACGTAATTTCTCACTTAGGAAATTTTGTATTGCAAAGCTATGTGTAACATCCCACTCTCAAGTTGGGGCCTGTCATTTTATTATTGGCTTTTCAATGTACCATAAAAAGTTGATTAGTTACAAATCTTTGCACTCTGCACAAAAAGTGAAATTTAATCACTTGCTGTTTTTGAATCAAGGTTAAAACCATTAATATTTTTGAAATAGATGTGGCCTATTTTCCCTTTCATTCAATATTTGAAACATGAGCCAAGTTTTTGAAACTGAGGAGGAATGGAATGAAAAAGAAGTCCGAGTGCGTAAGGTGAAGACAAACAGGTGAAGATTTTATTCCAGAAGCTAGTCTATAGATCTCACCCAGCTTATCAGAGCAGCAGTGTGTGGTTTGAACTCTCTGGGGAGATTTTAGTTAAGGTACATTCAATGCTGGAAACCAATTTAAAGGGATCAACAGTGGCTCGGACCGGATTATTTTTACTGTCGCCGTAACTGTTTCTTTGGATTTTGTGGAAATGGATGATCCTGCCAGTCTTACAAAACAGCGCATCTGTCACTTCTTGAATGTAGGTGGATAGAATACCTTGTCCAAAGCCAGGGAACTCAACCTCCTGTGATTGGAATACCCCGATGCTGTAAAGCTAATGCTGCTGTCACAGTCATAGCACAGGCATAGTAAATTGGAATTATTGATTAACACCTGCGCCTAGGGATATTCTGCTCGTCTGATAGGCCGAGGTAGGGCATGAGATTATTTTGACTCTGGAGGTGAAGGAAGGTTATTTGTTCTTATTTTACATGCTTGGACCTCTATTTCTGCCCTATTTTCCTCTGATAACAATCTGTCAGCTGCGACAGTTGAAATTGTTGTCTTCCAACAGGAAGCTTTCTGATTGTTTCCCATGTGGCCGATGTGAGAGCAAAAATGTCAGAGCATGCAATGTACTAATTTGCAACATGCAATGTAACTGAACTTAATGTAGCCTTCAGCCCCACGCCCGCCCCCCACCCACCCACAACAAGTTGGTGGTTTTAGATTCACAAACATGGTAGAACGTAGGAAAAGTCCCCTAATGCATAAAATTCTTCCATGTGGGCTTCGAATTGTTCTTTGTGAAAGCATTTTTTTATGGTTGCGATTCCCTGACTTGGAAGGTTATTCAAAACATTTCTCACACTGAGTGTATTTTGCTCCTTGACATTATTCTAATATTAACTTTTATTTTACTCTCATTTGGTCCTCTGATCCTACTTGGCTTACTTTCAAATAATTGTCTGTGTTCAAATCTTTGGAATATGTAAGCTGACAGTAGAACTGCCAAATACATTGTTCAGCTGATGGTACCATGCAGTGAATCAATTTTCCAGCTGTTTGATCGTTTTACTAACATGCCATCATTTAATAAGGCAAGTTACATGGCATGGGATGGCATGGCAAGTTACATGGCATGGGTCAGCAGTTTGGGCCATGTTATAGCTTTGCTCACCACATGCTAAAGGTCAAAAGTCAACAGGAAAATATTCCCCTGAGCAAACAGCATATAATTTAAAATATTTATTTTCCATTTATTCAATTCACTTGCAGTTTTGCATAATGTTATATTGTCAGTTGGAACATTGTATTATATCCGTATCTTTTTCTTTTCACTCAAAATCGCTATCAAATAAATAGTTGAAAAACATAAATTTCTACGATTTTTTTTTACTGTCCTCTGCCAAATTATCAAACACACTCCTGAATTGGTGCATTGGTACATACCAGCAAATCTTGCCTTCTTCTTGTTAAAATTCCAAATCAATAACAAAACCCAAGAAATTAAAAACATGGAGCGGAATTCTCTCAACCCTGGGCCGGGCTGGAGAATCCCTGCAACCGGGCCACGCCGCCACGACGCTGGCACGCGATTCTCCACAGAGCATGTTGCAAATGAGTACATTGCATGCTCTGACATTTTTGTTCTCACATCGGCCGGGAAACAATCAGAAAGTTTCCTGTTGGAGGACAACAATTTCAACAATCGCAGCTGACAGATTGTTATCAGAGGAAAATAGGGCAGAAATAGAGGTTCAAGTATGTAAAATAAGAACAAATAACCTTCCTTCACCTCCAGAGTCAAAATAATCTCATGCCCTATCTCGGCCTATCAGACGAGCAGAATATCCCTAGGCGCAGGTGTTAATCAATAATTCCAATTTACTATGCCTGTGCTATGACTGTGACAGCAGCATTAGCTTTACAGCATCGGGGTATTCCAATCACAGGAGGTTGAGATCTCTGGCTTTGGACAAGGTATTCTATCCACCTACATTCAAGAAGTGACAGATGCGCTGTTTTGTAAGACTGGCAGGATCATCCATTTCCACAAAATCCGGAGAAACAGTTACGGCGACAGTAAAAATAATGCGGTCCGAGCCACTGTTGATCCCTTTAAATTGGTTTCCAGCATTGAATGTACCTTAGCTAAAATCTCCCCAGAGAGTTCAAACCACACACTGCTGCTCTGATAAGCTGGGTGAGATCTATAGACTAGCTTCTGGAATAAAATCTTTACCTGTTTGTCTTCACCTTACGCACTCGACTTCTTTTTCGTTCCATTCCTCCTCAGTTTCAAAAACATGGCTCGTGTTTCAAATATTGAATGAAAGGGAAAAGATGCCACATCTATTTCAAAAATATTCTACGCAGCCGGCCCGCCGATTCTCGTGCTGGAGTGGGCCGAACGGCCATCGTGGAAACGCTGAGTCCCTCCGGCGCCATCCACACCTGCTCTCAGCCAATGGGAACACCGTGTGGAAGGGTCGGGTGGCAGCCTGTGGGGGGGGGGGGGGGTTGGGGCTCCAACCCCGGGGGGGGGGGGGGGGGCCTCCAATACGGCCTGGACTGCGATCGGGGCCCACCAATTGGTGGGCCGGCCTCTCTGGCTGGGGGGACTCAGTTCCTACGTGCCAGCCCCTGTAGCCCTGTATGATCCCACGGCGCCCAGTTCGAGCCGGGATCGGCAGCTGGAGCGGCGTGAACCACTCCAGCGCTGTGCTGGCTCCCTATAGGGGCCAGAATTAGTCCTGAGAGCGGCCTGTTCACGCCGTCGGAAAACGCCGCGGGATGAGAGAATCCCGCCCATGACTCTGGATCATATTTGAGTGTGCAAATAAATTGCAACTGAACAACAAGATATCAATATCTTCAGTGTCTGCTTTGTTCATAAAAGTTGTCTAAATATTTTAACTAATTGAATGAATATTCAATAAATAATACTACCATTTCCCGTGCATTTATATTGTGGATCCTTTAATAATCCTGTCTCTTTCCTGAAATTATTTTCTTGTTTATACAGCTACAGAATACTTCAGTATTTATTTTTATATTCCCAGCTAATTTATTTTTTTCTCTTTTCTTTCCTAAATTTTTTTTGCCTTCTTACGATGTGTGACCTTGCACCCGACTTGGTGAAATGACGAAGCTGTTGAATCTCGCGAGAGGCGCCCCACGTGATTTGCGATGCTCGAAATGTATTGCGAGATTTAAAGAGATCTCACAAGATGTTGCAATCTGGATCTTACCCTCGTTGGGTGAGATCCAGATTAACATACTTAAATGAGCCTATGGCTCATTTAAATATGCTTGCGCCGTATTCTCCCGGGATCGAATTGCCTCACCTGGGAGATCTCGCCTGGGTGTCGCTTAGCACTGGTTTCCACAAACGTGGACCATTCATAATGGTATCTGGGGGGGGGGGGGGGTGCATTAGAGACCCCCAGGTGGTCAGGCACTGGGCAGGGGGTACCCTGGCAATCCTGACACCTGGGCACCTTGGCACAGCCAGCCTGGCACCTTGGCATTGCTACCCAGTCTGGGTGACACTGCAAGATTGGCAGGGGCACTTCCAGGGTGCCAGGCTGACAGTGTCAAGGTGCCCAGATGGCAGGTTGCCCTTCCAGGAATCGAGCCTGCCGTGCCTTGCCTAAAAGAAGGGGTGAGGGGAGGGGCTCTCGGACTCCCGAAGAGATAAGATGAATGCAGTGGGGTGCCCGGAGGCCACGGTGGGGTGGTTGAGTGGGGTGGGGGCGGTTAAAAGATTTGGCCGGCATTTAAAAATGGCACCCCAACCTATGAATACTCTTCCTGCACTGGAGGAAATGAAGTAAGTGCGACCTTGGCCGGTCGTTCCTCACCAAGGCCTAAAAAATGGCAAATCCTGTTAAATAGCGATGTCCGTCTCGATGCAGCATAGAGTCATAGATGTTTACAGCATGGAAACAGGCCCTTCGGCCCAGCCTGTCCATGCCGCCCAGTTTCTACCACAAGCTAGTCCCACTTGCTTGCATTTGGCTCAATAGAGTCACAGCTGCAGGCGAAACGGGACTCTGTTTTTTGCCCCATTAAAGCATGCCCCATATTTTTAAATGTGCACCTACTACTCCATCCCTTATTAACACAGAAGTAATGTGGTTATTTTAAATGAATTAACATCATTGTTAGAACAGTAGGCAAATCAATGCCGTCGAAATATATTAAGTAGTCATCTATTGATATCACGATGGTAATTAGGCTTTCATTAAAAACACATTGCTTCATGATTCTGCGATCACGGATGAAGAGTGCCTTGTAGAAAGTCCTATTGAACTGAAATTCCTATTGAGCATGAATGCCGGAGTGCTTCCTGACATCACGAAATAGATGTAAATTTAAGGTCCTGAATATAAAAATTGTGCGTTTTGCAGATAAGCAGCACTCACCACAGTATTTATTAATTGAATTGAACAATTAATATTGGCTCTTTTTGAGAAATAATTGAACTCATTTTGATTATACATGCGATGATAGCTTTTAGCTCAGTTGGCTGAACAGCTGGTTTGTGATGCAGAGCGAGGCCAACAGCGCAGGTTCAATTCCCGTTCCAGCTGAGGTTATTCATGAAGGCCCCACCTTCTCAACCTTTCCCCTTGCCTGTGGTGTGCTAATCCTCAGGTCAAGTCACCACCAGTCAGCTCTCCCCCTTAAAGAGGAAAGCAACCTATGGTCATCGGGGACCACGGCCACTTTTATTATAGCTTTTTGCAGGGTGGTTCAGATGCCTGATGCTTAGATGGGTTGCACCAGACTTTGCATAATACCATGAAACAAGTATATAGAACAGAGCCTTATCATTTTGTAGAATGAAGAGTTCATTGTTTGCTACTCAAAAAGGTTCTTTGCTGATCTCAGATTCTTATGAATTACTAGTATCTAAATAAATTGTCATTTTCTTCTTGATTTCAACTGGTTAAGGTGAAAACATTCCCCACCATCCTGTAGACGATGTCCATTCCACTGAGAAACTTGCTCTTGGAAGGTGAAGCATGGTGGTGATGAAGATGGAGAAAAGGGTGGGGGCGATGACACATCTCTGCTTGACTCCAGTCTTGACCTCAAAATTTTCAGTCTTATTTCCATCGGTGAGGTCTGTCGCCGACATCTTGTCGTGGAGGAGTCGGAGGATGATGATGAATTTCTCCAGACAGATCTTTGACAGGGTCTATCATGGCACTTCCTGATTGACTGAGTCAAATGCCTTTGTCTGATCGATGAAGGCCGGGTAAAGTGGCTGATGTTGCTCCTGGAATTTCTCTTGAAGTTGCCGAGCAGTGAAAACCTTGTCCGCTGTTCCACTGACTACTGTTCCACTATGCGGATGATATCGCCATCTCCACTCTCTCAGAAGAGGATTTACAAGTCATTCCACCTTTGCTGAAGCATACCAAAGCTCAGAAGAGACCTACTTAGATGAACCTCCTGATTGAAGTGCACAATTCTTCAAGAACACTCAATGGCAAGAGAGAATTCGAAAAGGAGCCTGAGAAAGGAATACCAGTGATTTTGAATCCAATGTCTGATCTCACCTCCCAGAAACATCTGCCAAGTGTACTCTCAAAGATGTGGCTCTAGGATCGGGCTCATCAGCCATGCAACAACACACAGAACCCATGACCAGTGACACAGAGTTTCTTAACAAGTGATCACTCGAAGAAGACTTTGCATTGTATTTTGTATTATTTGCTTGCATACTATTTTTTCTTTCTCTCTGTGTTCTGAATTTATTTGCAAGCTTACTGAAAGATGCTACATCTCTATCACCCATTTTAAATTATTGTACCATGTCCAAACCTACCCCTTCAACATGTGTTTTCTATGAGAGATATTCTTGTGAGTCAACACATTTTCTATGATTGTTTCAAATCTGGAGCGCGATCTACCAATTGGAGACTAAGTGCCTGCCAGGGGAATACCGGGTGATTCCCACTGGCACTAGGTGCAACACAACGTGGCATTCAGTGGCACTTACAAAATAAATGACCCAGGGTCAGGTTTTCAGTGCCATTTAAAGGCACATCGCTGGACTTCAGAGGGGTCAGATCTAATCTGCCTGACAGATCACGTTCCTCATAGATCAGAGTGCCTTTTTTGAAGGGCAGCTTTATCTCGAATGCTGTTGCAGCCCTTTTGGCCAACTCTTCCCATTTGGCTGCTCTTCCCATCTGCAGCCTTTAAACCCTTTAAGCTGTCTTTAGGTATGCCAAGTTCAAAGATCTGTGAGATGTAGATTAAAATATTCCCTTTAAAGTAGTGGAAACCTTTGAAGTGTTTTTTTTCACAGTCAATTTAATTGCCTTTTAACTTTTCCTAGCTTTCAGGTGCTAAGAAAAATGTGACAGGCCCTCAAAAAAAGTTGCTGTTAGAAAAACAGCTGCTCCCCAGAATTAATGGAACCCATGCAAGGCTATATAACAACCTTAATCCTACTTTTGAAACTAGCTGGACCTGTCAACCAAATAGCTTGTAAAAGGCAATGGTCCGTGAAATTGAATGTAAATAATGCAGCTCAAAACTTTTAGACATCTCGGCATACAAACTGGCTCGAAAAATGTTAAAGGGCAATGAGGAACCCCTCTCAGAACCCTGGAGGTAAATTGCAGGGAGAGTACCCACCCCTTGCCACACCTTGGATTGCAAACCATCAGCTATCTGTTTCTCAGGACTTGCATCAATTCACACCAGTGGAACTTTCGTATGGGGGTGGTGGAGCATTCCAAGAGGCAGGTGAATTGGGAGTCCTTCCCATCGATTACATTCAAAACAGCTCGAATGACGTATTTGCATATTTCCGCTGAGTCTCAGCGGGAAACTCATCAGGGACGGTAGGGTGGGCTGGGAGACTAGCAAAGGGTTTCATGATCAGCGTGAAACTTGTTTTAGGCCTAATGCTCGAATCACCGGACCATTGGGATTCCCTCTGTTGGTGGGCAGCCCTGGAGAATCCTGGCCAAGGTGTGTGCAAAATAGAAGATATAAGTATTTGACTCTCATTTCTATTGATTTCTCAGTCCTGACTTCTTTCATTTACAATATTTCAACTATGAAGTACTGTTGTATTTGGACTGTTTTATAACCAACTCCATCATTAATTTGAACTTAACTTAGAAAATGGCAAGGACGGCATGTGGTGCAGTGGTTAGCACTGGGACTGTGGCGCTGAGGACCCGGGTTCGAATCCCAGCCCTGGATCACAGTCTGTGTGAAGTTTGTACATTTTCCCCATGTCTGCGTGAGTTTCACCCCCACAACCCAAAGATGTGCAGGCTAAGTGGATTGGCCACACTAAATTGCCCCTGAATTGGAAAAATTGGGTGCTCTAACTTTTTTTTTTAAGCTTAGAAAATGGCTAAAAAGCTCTGCATCTGCCACTTTAGATGTCGTTTTTGTTCCCTGAGCTGCCATGAAAGTCTGTATTAAGAGGTCATTTCCACTCTCTATCTGCTAAAGTCTTGTAAATGCTTCAGTTAGAGTTGTCAGTCTAATGATTTTGCGGACATTTAGCTCGACCCTTTTGCTTTAGCAGTAACACACTCTACTATTCTTCCCCCAAATGTTTTTCAAAAATTCTATCAAAATACAGAAATAATTTAATTTGCGAGATGGGGGAAATGAAATCAGTGTCCCTCAAAAATAAATAAATAATGCATCACTTCAAAAGTTATATGAAAAAAATTAGATGTAAAGAAACAACACTGGAAATTTGTCTTTTATACTTCACGCCAGCAATTTAAATTAATTCTAACAAGTAAAATAAAAAGTTGAGCATATTTTATGCAGGCGTGCCAAAAGCCAGCCTAAAAGGTCACCAAGAAATCATATCATGTGTTGTTAGCAAGAGTTTATAATAAAGAAATCTCTGATGTCTAAGGCAATGGGTGGGATTTTCCCAATGTTCATGGCAGCGAGGCATACGTTGTACTGGAAATCCTGTTGACAATGGCAGGACCAGAAGATCCACAAGTGGTTACTGGTAAGCACCTCCCATTTCTGCAGAAGACCCATGGAGGGGGAGTAAAATTCCACCCACCACTTGCTCTTGCTGCATTGGCATAATTGAGTCCCCGAGTCAGGAATATACCCCACTATATATTTTACATTAGGTGGACTTCTCTATTTTTGAGATGACGTATGGTGGGCAGGCCACCTTAGACTGGGTACTGTGTAATGAGAAGGGAGTCATTGCCAATTTGGCTGCGAGAGACCCCTTGGAGATGAGCGTCCATAACATAATAGAATTTTTTATCAAGAAGTAGATGATTCGGAGACTAGGGTGCTGAATCTTAACAAAGGAAACTATGAAGATATAGGCGTGAGTTGGCCTTGATAGATTGGTGAGAGTTACTTAAAGGGATGTCAGTGGATGGGCAATGGCAAACATTCAAGGAACACAAGCGGGAACTGCAGCAAATGTTCATTCCTGCCTGGCACAAAAGCAAAATGGGTAAGCGGGACAATCCATGGCTTACAAAGGAAATTAGAAATAGTATTTAATCCAAGGAAGAAGCAAACAGATTGGCCAAGAAAAATAATAGGCCTGAGGATTGGGAGCAGGTTCGAAATCAGCAAAGAAGGACAAAGGGATTGATTAAGAAGGGGAGAGTACAGTACAAAAGTAAGCTTGCAGGGAACATAAAGACTGACACCAAGAGTTTCTATATATATGTGAAGAGAAAAAGATTGGGAAAGAGGAATGTAGGTCCCCTACAGATAGAAACAGGAGAATTCATAAGAAGGGACAAAGAAATGGCTGAGCAATTGAACACATACTTTGGTTCCGTCTTCACAAAAGAGGACACGGATAGCAGAAATGTTGGAGAATGAAAGGTTCTGTGAGAGGGAAGAACTGAGGGAGATCAACATTAGTAGAGAAATGGTGCTGGGAAAATTGATGAGACTGAAGGCGGATAAATCCCCAGGGCCTGAGAATCTGCATCCCAGAGCGCTTAAGTAGGTGGCTCTGGAAATAGTGGATGCATTGGTAATCATCCTTCGGAACTCTATACACTCTGGAGATATCCCTGCAGATTGGAGGGTAGCTCATGTCACTCCCATATTCAAAAAGGGAGGTGGAGAGAAAGCAGGGAATTATAGACCAGTAAACCTTACATCGGAAGTGGGGAAAATTCTTGAATCAATTATCAAGGACTTTACAGCGGAACATTTAGAAAGTAATGGCAGGATCAGTCAAAGTCAGCATGGATTTATGAAGGGGAAATCATGCTTGACAAATCTGTTGGAATTATTTAAAGATGTAAGCAGTAGAGTTGACAAGGGGGAGCAAGTTGATGTGGTATATTTGAACTTTCAGAAGTAATTTGACAAAGTCCCATGTCGGAGATTATTGTGCAAAAATAAAGCGCATGGGATTGGGGGAAGTGTATTGAGGTGGATAGAAAACTGGTTGGCAGAGAGAAATCAAAGAGTAGGAATTAATGGGCCTTTTCAAATTGGCAGGCAGTAACTAGTGGGGTGCCACAGGGATCGGTGCTGGGACCCCAGCTATTCACAATATCTTTTAATGGTTTGGATGAAGGAACAATAGTAACACCTCAAGGTTTGCAGATGATCCCAAGTTGGGTGAGAAGGTGAACTGTGAAGCATGATCTGGACAGGTTGGGTCAGTGGGCAAATCAATGGCAGATGCAGTATAATTTGGATAAGTGTGCGGTTATTCACTTTGAAAGCAAAAACGGGAAGGCAGATTACTACCTGAATGGTTGTAAATTAGGAGAGGGGAGTGTGCAGCGGGATCTGGGTGTCCTTGTGCACCAGTCGCTGAAGGTAAGCATGCAGGTGCAGCAGCCGGTCAAGAAGGCTAATGCAGCGCCGGCCCTAGGGTTGCTGGCGCCCCGGGCAAGCTGAACTTCGGCGCCCTTTGGGGGGGGGGGGGGGGGGGGGGGGGGGTCGGGGGTCAGGGGGTCGGGGGGTCGGGGGTCGGGGGTCGGGGGGGTCGTCGGGGGGGGGGGTCGTCGGGGGGGGTCAGTCGGGGGGGGTCGGGTCAGGTCGGGGGGTCGGGTCGGGTCGGGGGGGGTCGGGTCAGGTCAGGTCGGGGGGGTCGGGGTCAGGGGGGGTCGGGTGGGTCGGGTCGGGGGGGTCGGGTCGGGGGGGTCGGGTCGGGGGGAGTCGGGTCGGGGGGGTCGGGTCGGGGGGGGGTCGGGTCGGGTCGGGTCGGGTCGGGGGGAGGTCGGGTCGGGTCGGGTCGGGGGGGGCTCGGGTCGGGTCGGGGGGGTCGGGTCGGGTCGGGTCGGGTCGGGGGGGGGTCGGGTTGGGGGGGGTCGGGTCGGGGGGGTCGGGTCGAGGGGGGGTCGGGTCGGGTCGGGGGGGGTCGGGGGCCCGAGGGGGGGGTTGGAGGGGGCCCGAGGGGGGGGGGGCCGGAGTGACCTGGTATATGATCGGGACTCACCGATCGGCGGGCCGGTCTCTCTGTCGGCAGGCCTCCTTTCTTCCACCGGCGAGCCTGGATCCATCCGCCATGTTTGTGCGGGGCGGTCTGGGGGAGGGTGGCCACCGCGCATGCGCTGGTTGGCACCGGCCCAACTGCGCATGCACAGGACCCGAGTCTTTTACGCGGCGCCGGGTCTCTGACGCCGGTCACGCACTCCTTGATGGCGCCCCCTAGCACATGGCGCCCCGGGCGACTGCCCGAGTTGCCGGTACCTTGAGCCGGCCCTGGGCTAATGGTATGTTGGCCTTCATTGTGAGAGGTTTTGAGGACTGAAGCAGAGATGTGTTGCTGCAATTATACAGGGCCTTGGTGAGGCTACACCTTGAATATTGTGTGCAGATTTGGTCTCCTTTTCTGAGGAAGGATGTTCTTGCTCTCGAGGGAGTGCAGCGAAGGTTTACCAGGCTGATTCCAGGGGTGGCGGGACTGTCATATGAGGAGAGATTGACTAGGTTGGTATTGTTCTTGCTGGAGGTCAGAAGAATGAGGGAGGATCTCATAGAGACTTAGAAAATTCTAACAGGACTAGACAGGCTAGATGCAGGGAAGATGTTTCCAATGATGGGTGTGTCCAGAACCAGGGGTCACAGCCTGAGGATTCAGAGTAAACCATTTCGGACAGAGATGAGGAGACATTTCTTTACCCAAAGAGTGGTGAGCCTGTGGAATTCATTACCACAGGAAGTAGTTGATGCTAAAGCATTGAATATATTCAAGTGGCGGTTAGATTTAGCACTTAGGGAGAATGGGATCAAAGGCTATCGGGAGAAAGCAGGATTAGGCTATTGAATTGGATGATCAGCCATGATCGTGATAAATGGCAGAGCAGACTCGAAGGGCCAGAAGGCCTAATCCTGCTCCTATCTTCAATGCATGCATCTATATATGTGGCAGGTAGGTCTTTTGTGCTTGCCAGAACGGTGGATCCTGCAGTATTCATGCTGAAAGAATAACTATGAACGCCAAGTAGAATTCTCATAGAATTCTCATAGAATTTACAGTGCAGAAGGAGGCCATTTGGCTCTTCGAGTCTGCATCGGTTCATGGAAAGAGCACCCTAGTTAAGCCCACACCTCCACCCTATCCCCTAACCCTACAACCCCATCTAACCTAAGGGCAATGTTGCATGGCCAATCCAACTAACCTTTGGAAGTAGAATGCAAAACTATACTCTTTCATTACCATACACAAATCTCCTCTCCCTGAAGAGTCTCCCTCTCTGACCTGCACAAAGGTCAGGGTTTTATACTGTGAGGGCTCCCCTCATTAAAGTGGAAGCCCCTCCCCATTACTGGGGAATTTCATATTCATTGGGGGTCATGGAGAAGCGAATGGTACACACCCTGTTGACTCGGTGGGAGTTATAACAGATCCCATGTCTGACTCTATGCTAGGAACCTAAGATCCTAGGGATTAGCTAATCATACCTCGGTCATCCCGCGCCCATTTTTTGTCTTACCACCTCCGTGCCCCTCTGCATATCATTGTGAGGCCTCGCCCTTCCCCCCGCTCCTTGCACTGCCGTCCTTCCACGTTATCCCCTTGTTTTCATGAGGCAACCAGCACCCCCACCCTCTAGGCCTCATCTTGCACCAAAGCCCTATTAAAATTTTGGACCTTTGTTGCAGTGATTGCATGTATCCAGCAGCACAATGCTCTCCAGATAGACACTGGTGTGTGGAACCAGGGAGAAAGAGACCTCCGTACTCCTGAAACACAGGCACTGTACTGATCTGTCTTGGTGATCGAGGAGTGTCCATGAGTCCAGCAGCGGGGTGCTGTCCATGAAGACCACCTCAGCATGGAGATGGAGGCAGGAGCTGATCAGCACCAGCAGAGCGGTGTACAGCACATCAGGAGCAGTGAAACTGAAAGGCTTTGCTGAATTCACCTTAAAGCCTTTTGTAAACTGAAGACCACCTTGTGCTCTCAGCTCTTGTCATTCGGGTTTTCGGCCGAGTAATTTCTCATTGGTGTGACACAAGGTTGAAAGGCCTGAAGAGAAGCAGGTGGGCAGTTGTTGAATAAACATTCATGAGATGCAAATGAATTCAAGTAGCAAGATCGATATGCCATTTAGGAGAATTGCAATGTGTTTTTATGCTGTCGAGTTTCCCACTTTTTGATTCCTACTAAATTCTTTGCTCCTATCCGCCACCAAACCTGCCACAGGTGATAATTCCGCACACAGAGTGGAATTCTTCGGTTTCAACAGTGGCAGAAATTGTTGCAAGGAAAATGGAGAATTTGGCATTCCAAAAATTCCCAGCCGCAAATGAGGGTATTTTCCGAGAGGTCACAGGTGTTTGATGAAATGGGAAAAGAAGGAACCCTCTATTTCTGGCATTGTCAAACAACGCACTCACGCCCGCGGATTTCCCGATGACATGGGGGTGCTCACAATGGGAAACCCCATTTGCCAGCTGCTGGGATGGAGAATCCTGCTGCCGGTGGGGGAGTGCCACACCAGAAAAGAGGTGCGGCGGGATGGAAAATCACAACCCTTACCTTCTCACTAAATCTATCACACTCACCTCCACATCTCCCTAAAGCTGTCATCTCCCCTCCACTTCTTCCTAAAGCTATCACCCCTAACTCCAATTCTCCCTAAAGCTCTCACCCTCCCTCTAACTCACCCTAAAGCTGTATCTCCTCCTCAACTTTGCCCTAAAGCTGTCATCCCCAAGTCAACTTCTCCCTAAATCTCTCACTCCCTCCTCTTCTCCCCAAAAGCTGTCTCCCGCTTCTCCCTAAAGCTTTCACCCCTTCCACTTCTCCCTAAAGTTGCAACTCCACCTCAAATTCTCCATAAAATTCTCACCCCTCCTCTTCTCCATAAATTTGTCCCTTCCCCTCCATTCCTCCATAAAGCTCTCACTCCCCATCTATTCCTCCCAAAGCTCTCACTCCCCTCCATTCCTCCTCAAAGCTCTCACTCCCCCTCCATTCCTCCCCAAAGCTTTCACTCCCCCTCCATTCCTCCCCAAAGCATTCACCCCCCCCTCCATTTCTCCCTAAAGCTATCACCCACCTGCTCCTCAAACCCCGTTTTCAGCTGTTGAGTTTCCGGAGGCCTTGGAAACTCAGCCAGCCATAGTTAAATTGCCAAATGGGATTGAATTTGAGATTTAAAGAATATTCGGCTATGACCTGCTCCTCAACTACCTGTTCTTGATTAAATGGGATGAGGGGTTACGGAAAGGAGGCAGGAGAATGGGGATGAGAAAGATATCAGCCATAATTGAATGGCGGAGCACACCCGATGGGACGAATGGCCCAATTCTGCTCCAAGTCTTATTGCCTAACAGCGATTATGTCTTAAAAGTTACCACATTGTGTGAGAAGACTGTAAGGGGTAGATTCTTTATTCAACAGTGCTCCATTCAGGATTCCTGATTAGCGAATAATGGAGCATCAAGGGAAAAACGGAACTGCAAACATGTTTGATTCCCTGCCGGCGGCCTCAGTGTGCTACCCCCCACCCCCCCCCCCCCCCCCCTCCCCCGCACTGGCAGGAGAATGCAAATTAAGCATTTAAATATATGTTAATGTCATTAACAGGCTCAAAGTGTGAGAATCCACCCCCCATTATGTTCCGGCCCCCACAGCGGAAAATCCACCCGGCAAGTTTGCTCAAAATGCCCCTGACTTTGTGGGCCCTAATGTGGTTCAAGGGAGTCAGAGTATAACTGAGATACCCCCAAAGTGCATTGGAAGGCCCTCCTCCTCCCCAAAACACAAATCCTTTCCATCCCCACTAACAAGCAGCGGCACCCTACGCCCCACCGCAGGGATAACGGGGCAGCCTCCCTACCCCCACCCCACAGCATGTGTGCATGAAGTGAAAGATAAATAAATAAACCTCTTAAGCAGCTGTGTTTGGTTCAACAAAACTTTCAATCACTAGCTAGCAAAATGTATTGTTGTGTGAAGTTGAGCGGAAGATTTTCATTTCAAAGGCTGTCAATGGATTTGAAGCCCTGCGAAGTGTATTAGCTTTCAAGGATGCCTCTGACACTTGTATCAGCTTCTGCTTTAAACACTTTTGTCTGAGGCAGCAGATGTTAGGGAAGGGGAGGTGAAAATACAATAATTTTTTACCCTGCTGCCTGGACTACTCTTCAACTTTCAGGCAGAGGTTTCTGATGGGGGGGTCTGGTGGGGGATGATGAAGGGGACCAGGGGCGGAATTCTCCGCAAGGCCCGAAGCCGTCGTGAAACCTGGAGAGGTTCACGACGGCGACGGAAGCCTCTCCCAGCCCCCTATTCTCCCCTACCCAGGGGGATAGGCGGGCCATACCGGGAAACTCGGTGGGCAGGCCTTGACCCTGGCTTCAAGGCCCGGCGCGCCACGAATGACGCCAGCCGTGCATGCACGGGTTGGACAGCTCAAACCCCCGTATGCGCGGTTGCCGTCTTTCCCCTCAGCCGCCCCGCAAGACGTGGCGGCTTGATCTTGTGGGGCGGCGGAGGGGAAAGAATTTGTCCCCTTGAGATGCCGGCTCGACGATTGGTGGGCACCGATCGCGGGCCAGTCCCCTCCTGAGCACGGTCATGGTGCTCGATCCCCGATCCACCCCCCCTCCCACAGGCCCCACACTTACCGGACACGCCATTTTGGGGGGGGTGGGAGAATAGCGGGAGGTGCGGGAGCGGACCTCCCGCTATTCTCCCACCCATCGTGGTTGCGGAGAATCGCGGCCCAGATGGGGGAGTTTGATGGGGGCTCTGGGGGGGGGGGGGGTCTGATGAGGGGGTCTGATAGTGGTCTGCTGGGAGGTTTGATGGGGGGGTCTTATACACGGGTGGAGGGGTCACTCTCTTGCATGCCGTGGGGGATGCTCTATTATTGCTGTAGTTGGTGGGGGTTAGGGGCAGGGGGTGACCCTACTTGTCAGTGGAGGGAGTGTGCATGATTTGCTCTGTGGGGGCCCAATGCCGGTCCTCAGTATTGGGTGGCCTCCTCGAAAGGGCAGGCAGGCACCACATTTGAAGATGTGGGAGAAAAGGTTACAGAGAATTTGATAGATGACTCTGTTGAATGAATGAGGATATTTCACTGAGACACTCTGCTTTGATGTCCCTTGTAGTCATCAATGGAGATTGGATTGGATTGGATTGGATTTGTTTATTGTCACGTGTGCCGAGGTACAGTGAAAAGTATTTTTCTGCAAGCAGCTCAACAGATCATTCAGTACATGGAAGAAAAGGGAATTAAACAAAATTCAAGAAAATACATGAGAATACATAATAGGGCATAATGGAGAGCAGGTCATCTGATATTCTCCTCCATGTTTGCCTTCTTTCAAAGCACCATGTCCCTATAGTAATGTCCCTACAGACTGTGTGACTAACGTTTTTAATTACTGGGGTTTTCAGGCCGAAACTATGCAGGACGCAGGATCTGGAGCATATCATGGAGAACCTCTTTCAAATGTCTCTTTTAGACCCAACCGCATTCTCAATAATAGTTCTGGTAGAAACATGTGTCTCTTTGTAATGCTCCTCTGTTGCTGTCCTTGCAATTCTTAGTAGACTCATGTTCCATCGCAACAAACAGTATACCATGTCAGCTGTAAGCCATTCACATTATTCAGTTCCTTGAAAAGCTTGTGTAAGATAAGGATTCTTCAGTATGAATGCACCATGGCAACTTGCTGTAAATCTTCTCTTGTAGTGCAGGGTTCATTCATTGCTGTCACACACAACCTGTACAATCACAGACCGTTAGAGGATGAGGGGATTAACCGTGGATCTTCACAAAGCAATGTGGGTGCCACCTATTCAACCCTGCCTACAACATCATGAAATTGGATGCCATCTATCTCATTGCTGTCTTGCTGAGATGACAAACTGATTATCCTAGGGCTCTCTTCAAACTGACAGACGGCATCCTCGCTGAACCTTCACAGAAAAGACCCAAAATATAAATCATACAATCATAGAATCCCCACAGTGCAGAAGAAGGTCATTCGCCCATAGAGATTGCACCAACCCTCTGAAAGGGCATCCCACCTAGGCTCAATCTCCCACCCTATCCTTGTAACCACACTGAGGGGCAATTTAGTGTAGCCGATCCACCTAACTTGCACATCTTTGGACTTTGGGAGGAAACCGGAGCACCCGGAGGAATCCCACACAAACATGGAAGAATGTGCAAACCCCAAGGTCTGAGTCACCCAACGTCGGAATCGAACCCGGGTCTCTAACGCTGTGTGGTAGTAATGCTAACTACTGTGCCACCATGCCGAAATCTATGTTCATCACCTCGACTGTTGACTGTAGGCATTAGACAGAGGGCTGCTGGTTATCACACAGTAGTTAGCTCAGCTTCCCTATTGTATTTTTAAAAATAAATTTAGAGTACCCAATTCTTTTTTTTCCAATTAATGGGCCATTTAGCATGGCCAATCCACTTACACTGCACAGCTTTGGGTTGTGGGGTGAGACCCACGCAGACACGGGGAGAATATATAAACCTCATGCGAACAGTGACCCAGGGCCGGTTTTGAAAGCAAGTCCTCGGCGCCGTGAGGCAGCAGTGCTAACCACTGTGCTACCATAGCGCCCCCTGTTTTATATTTGGCAAAACAGAAAAGGGCATTAGTTTATTAGTTATAGTAACGACAAGGGGAGACCAGTGAGCTCACAGGGAGACATTTCTGCAGCTTCACAGCAACACATACATAGGGCCCAACTGCAAATTACCAGGTCCTTATTCCTTTCTGTCAGCTACTACAGAGGACGACCTATTGTACAAATGCTCATTAAACCCGGCCCAATCAGGAAAAGGGAACAATCATCCCCAGCTGGATGAAATTTATGCATGTCACATGATTATTACATCAGTGCATCGGGGAATCTCCCCTGTTTTCTTCAATATAGTATCCTTGGATCTTTTTTATCCACCTGAGAGGGCAAATAGGGCATCATTTCTCAACTGAAAGCTGGCGTGGCTGACAGTGCAGGTTTCTTGCAGTATTACACCGGAGCATCAGACTATGAGCGTAATTCTGTAGAGGGCCGGCGCCTGTTTTATACAGGTTTCACATGCTCCGCCCCCTCCGAATCGGTATCATCGTGGCACGTGCTGCACGTTGTTGGGACAGCATCAGGACGTTACCTGAAGGCCCTCCCCTGATGCTCCACCCCCGATGGGCCGAGTTCACGACCGCACGGTTGACATGTGGCGTGCTCTGCGCTTCTCCAGCTGCCGTATGCGGCCCTACACTGCGTGCCGTGGCTAGCCGAATGTCCGCGCATGCACACGGCAGCTGGCCATAGATCCACACAGCGAGCCGGCGCTGAAGAAGGTAGGCCCTCCCAGATCATGCGCGCCCGCCAATCGGTGGCCCCCGATCGCGGGCCTTGCCGTCATGGAGGCCCCCACGGGGGCCACTTTCAATGGCCCCTGATAGGCGCCACATCGACCATGTGTGCGCTATTGGTGCACATTCTCTGGTCGCTGGAGAATTGCGTCCCGGCATCGGACCCGATCGCGGGTCTGAGGCCCCATTCTCCGCCCCCGCGCCAAGCGCCCACCCACGCAATCATTATACCAAGATTGTATGAACATTTCATAATGGTTTGGTAGTACTATTATCATAATAATTGATGGAACAATTTTAATGTCTATCCAGAAACTTTTAGGACTACGGTCCAAATGCCAGGAGGTGCAGGCTAAAAGTTGAAGCAGGTTTATCCTTCAACACAATTAGATCCACAGCCCCGGTGTACTAAACAAATGTCCCAGCCTGGGACTGCCGGTCCGAGTCTGGGGTCGATATTTAAGGCCCCGCTGGTGAGCCCCTATTGGGTGGGTCTCCGCCTGGTCAACACAAGAACGCATATTGTACGAAGCACACAGGAAGATCAATTAGCGATTCCCCCGTGGTCCTTGTGACGGTTATATCATCCCTCCCCCATCAAGTCTGTTTCACCCCCTTCACTCACGTGATGAAGGGGCCTCTTCTGCCCTTTGGCACCAGGCCTATGGCAGGTGGAGCCGGATTGAGGGGCATGAAGCAGAGGGGTTCCTCGAAGAGCACCTGAGGGTTATAGAAGGGAGCTTGTCCTCGGAGCTGGCCTCTGGAGGCAAACGAGTCTCCTCAGCCTCCATCCTGATCCTGAGTCTTCGCTAATGGGGGGAATTATCCTAGGGTGCCCCATGAGCTGAGACTCTGTGCTGGAGGTGGCTGCATCAAGCATTCAGGATGTCATTTCCACTGTTGTGAGCTCCCACTTCTCAGGTGGTCCAGGTGTTTTTTCACGGCCTTTCATAGAGTCATAGAATTTACAGTGCAGAAGGAGGCCATTCAGCCCATCGGTTCTGCACCGGTCCTTGGAAAGAGCACCCTACTTAAGCCCACACCTCCACCCTATCCTCGTAACCACACCTAAACGTTTTTGGACACTAAGGGCAATTTAGAATTAGAATTAGAACAGTACAGCACAGAACAGGCCCTTCGGCCCTCAATGTTGTGCCGAGCAATGATCACCCTACTCAAGCCCACATATCCACTCTATACCAGTAACCCAACAACCCCCATTAACATTAACATTATTTATTTTTTTTTTTTTTAGGACACTAAGGGCAATTTAGCCTGGCCAATCCACCTAACCCGCACATCTTTGGACTGTGGGAGGAAACCGGAGCACCCGGAGGAAACCCACGCACACACGGGGAGGACGTGCAGACTCCGCACAGACAGTGACCCAGCCGGGAATCGAACCTGGGACCCTGGAGCTGTGAAGCATTGATGCTAACCACCATGCTACCATGCTGCCAATTTAGCATGGCCAATCCACCTAACCTGTACATCTTTGGATTGTGGGAGGAAACTTGAGCACCCGGAGAAATCCACGCTGACATGGGAGAACTTGCAGATTCTGCACAAATAGAGGCCCAAGCTGTGAGTTGAACCTGGAACCCTGCAGCTGTGAAGCAATAGTGCTAACTACAGTGCTATCCTGCCGTTCCTTGCTCGTTAACTTTAACTTAGAAGACAGGTCCTGTCTTCTCCAACACGGCTCCAGGGATTCAACTGGAACTACCCTTAAAGTTCCATATGTATGCAGCATCTCCTAGTTTCAATGTTCTCTTGGGCTTCCTGGTGTTGTAATTGCTCTCTTGGCTCTCTTGCTTGTACTCCACCTTCTCCACTAAATTGGGAAATAGCAGGCTCAGCCTGATGCACAGTCTTCACCCCATCAAAAATTCCATCTGAGCGACTCCTGTCATAGTGTGAGGCGTGGTTCGATAGTCAAAAAGGAATCAAGCCAACATTGTGTCCATGGAACCCATTGGCTGTTTCTTTATTCCCTTATTCAATGCCTGTACCGCCCGCTCTGCCAGACCATTGGATGAGGGGTGGTACAGCAGACGTGCTTGATGATATTGGGCTTCAAGAATGCCTGTAACTCCCCACTGGTAAAGGTGTGAGTACCATTATCGAATACAAAGTCCTCTGGTATGCCGTGGGTTGAAAAGCTTTGCAAAAATTTTTCTATTGTTGAGTGAGAAGTTGTGGAGTACATGCGATGCACTCCCAGCCATTTGAATGGGCGTCAACCATAATGAGGAAATTAATCCTAAAAAGGGACCAGTAAAGTCTACCTGCACCTATACCCATGGTCTTCTTGGCCATTCCCATGGATGCAAGGAGGTCTAAGGTAGGAGCCTCTGATTCCCCTGGCACAAGAAGCACTGCTTCATCAAGTCCTCAATATCACATTGAACATGGGCCACCAAACATATCTCCTTGTGAGCATTTTCATCTTGGATTCAGTGGGATGACAGTTGTGTAACTCCATCAGAATTGGATGCCAATTGGGGGGGGAGGGGCGCACATGTCACAGTGGTTAGCGTTGGGACTATGGCACTGAGGACCAAGTTTCTTATCCCGGCACTGTGTGGAGTTTGCACATTTCCCCTGTTTCTGCGTGGATTCCACCCCCACAGCACAAATATGTGCTGGTTAGGTGGATTGGCCACGCTAAATTGCCCCTTAATTGGAAAAAACTTATTGGATACTCTCAATTTACAATTAAAAATTTTTAAAAAAAAGAATTGGATGGCAACCTGGGAGATGGCGACTACCCCCGCGGGGTCCCCGCAGGATAATGATATCTTCAACACTTAGATCTTGCCTTGACTTGAGGAAGGGCTTCATGTCGACTGGGGATGTGCTCGGATCCCATCACTGAGGATCATATGTCATAACTTGGACAATGTGGGATCTGTCTGGCTCCAAGCTCTGACCTGTTTTGCAGATACTGGCACGCTGTCCAAAAGGTTTCAAGTCATGATGACTTCTTTCAGCACCGGCAAAGGGGCTAAGCTCATGGGTAACGGGAGGCAACTCAGAGCATCTGTCTTCACAATACATGTTCCAGGGTGGTGCTTAAGGGTGTATTCATAGGCCACCAGTATCAAGGCCCAATGTTGGATCTGAGCCGAGGCAATCAGGAGAATTGCTTTATCTACTTTGAAAAGGCCCAGCAAATTCTTGTGTTCTGTTATGATTACAAAATGTCAGTCCTAAGCAGACTAGTTCTTTTTCTAGGAACTTTTTCACACCAAAAACAACAGCCAGCCCTTCTTCGGCAATCTGAATAATGGTATTCACCATCTGCCAGGGTCCTGGATGCATATGCAATGAGCTCCTCCATGCCACCATCCTATTGCTGTGAGAGGACTGAACCTACTCCTCTGGGGAGGCATCACATGTCAGTAGTAGCTTTTCTGGGGACGTAATAGGCCAGTATATTCGAGGACAGCATTTTAATGTTTTATGTTTGTGAAGGCTTCAACCTGCGCTGCTGCTATGACCGCCTTTGATGTTTTTTCAGTAACATGCGCAGGAGTGACAACAAGGTGGCCAAATTTAGGATGAATTTCCCAAGCCGAATTTCCCAAGTAATTTATCAAGCCGAAAAAGATTTCAAATCTGTTGTATTTCACTGGGTCGACGCCTCTTGTCTTTATTCTCCATGGTGTGTAGGCCTTTCTTATCTACCCGGTATCCTCGGTAGATCACTGTGCCTGCGTGCAATACACTTTTCTCTCTCTTGAGATGTACACCTGCATTGGAAAATCACCTCAAGATCTCCTACACTTTTGCGAGGTGCTCTTGTTCAGAGGCTCCTGTCGAGTGCCACCATAGGCATCCCTGAGAGAATATTTTCCATGAGATGCCGAAGGATGGCACATGCTGACGAGACAAAGGACAAGTGTGCATATTCATACAGGCCCTTATGGGTATTAATTGTGATGTACTTTCTGGATGTTTCGTCTACTCTGAGCTGGGGGTAGGCATGGGCCATATCCAGTTTTGCGAAGTTTTAACCACCTGCCAATTTGGCATACAATACGTCTAGTAGGCATGGGATACCAATCCAGCTGTGTGGTTTTGTTGACTGGAAATTGGTAATCTCCACAAAGGCGGGCTGACTTGTTGGGCCTGAGGACAGGGACCACTGGCACAGTCCACTCCACAATCTGTATGAGCCGGATTATCCTGAGGTTTCCCAACCGCTCGATTTCCATCTCTACCTTTGCAAGCCATTATACCTTGTGTAATATATGTTCCTCATTTGCTTCTACCAAGACAATCCTGTACTCGATGTTCATTAACACTCAAGATCTCCAATTAAAGCAAATTGTTTATTGAGTATCGTTATCTCTTCAACAACTAAACTAGAGATTAAATAAACAAGATTTAATATATATTGAATATGATTGACAACACCTGCACTCTAAGCTATCTCCCTCTACCTTTGGTTACTAGTCACTACAAACACAAACTGGTGGGAACTCAGCTTGAATCTGTATTTTATACCCATCTCTAGTGCTGCCATCTCGTGATTACTTAGCTGTTACTTCTGTATATTAACCCTTCATATACATACAGATATGCAGATCACTACATGTGGGACTGGCTGAGCCTTGAAATATTTTGGGAAGATGTCAGGATCCACATAGATCTTTGCCCTTGCTCTTTTAATTTTACCAAGGTCCTCTTGGAATAGATTCCATAGAATCCTTACAGTGCAGAAGGAGGCCATTTAGCCCATTGAGTTGGCACCGACCCTCTGAAAGGGCAGCCCACCCAGGCCCACTCCCCCACCCTATCCTGGCAACCCCACCTGACCTTTCGGACGTAACGAGCAATTTAGCATGTCAATCCACAGACCCTGCACACCTTTGAACTGTGGCAGCACGGTAGCATTGTGGATAGCACAATCGCTTCACAGCTCCAGGGTCCCAGGTTCGATTCCGGCTTGGGTCACTGTCTGTGCGGAGTCTGCACATCCTACCCGTGTGTGCTTGGGTTTCCTCCGGGTGCTCCGGTTTCCTCCCATAGTCCAAAGATGTGCAGGTTAGGTGGATTGGCCATGATAAATTTCCCTTCGTGTCCCTTAGTGTTGGGTGGGGTTACTGGGTTATGGGGATAGGGTGGAGGTGTTAACCTTGGTAGGGTGCTCTTTCCAGGAGCCGGTACAGACTCGATGGACAGAATGGCCTCCTTCGGCACTGTAAATTCTATGATCTATGATCCCTTGAAATTTTCAGCATTCTCCAGGGACAAAGCCAGGGATAAAACCACACACTAGCCTATTACATAGCATCTCGTCAAGTACTGGCAAATTCACAGTACTCTGCCAGCTTCCACAACCTAGTAAGAAATTCCATAATGGGTTCCCCCGGAGTCTTCCCAGTTGTGATAAAACAGTAGCGTTGAAGGATTATGGATGGCCTTGGGTCATACTGGTTTCTCACCAGGTCACAAGCTTGTCAAACATTTTAATGTCAGTGCCGCTGGATAGGTTAATCTCTTGATAAGGCTAAACATTGGCGTGAAAAAATAGCGCATGCGCTCGCCATGCTGTCTCTTGACTTTGACGTTTGTATCATACAGTTCAGGTCTTCCAAATAAAAGCTTTCTCAGATGTTTTATTTTAACCAGATTTATCATCTGAAGTTTAAAATGGCTGCTCAGAATTCTGTGTTGATCCTCGTTACCGATGTAATAATTCCAGGAGGCGCAGGCTAAAAGGCAACGTAGGTTTATTCTCCAACACAAATAATGCCGTAGCTGAGGTGTAAAAAGCAAATGTCCCAGTCCGGGACTATTGGGAACTGCTGGTCTGGGTTGAGGGGTCGATATTGAAGGCTCCGCTGGTGAGCCCCTATTGGGCAGGCCTCCACCTGCTCAACATGGGAACTAATATTTTACACAGCCCAAGGGGAGATCAATCAGTGATCTCCTGTGGTTTTCGTGAGAGTTATCACAACTATGAAGTGAATAATAATTTTCCTTCTGTGATTTTCAAGCTACATTTGGTGCAGCTGTAATTAGCTGCATTTGTGCTTTCTGTAAAGTTGTATTCCCCTCCCTTGCACTCTGAATTAGTATTTAAAATATGTTATTATAAGGATTATAAAGAAACAGATACTTCTGGCTCTGCAGATTCCACTGGAACTTCCACAGAGAAAAATCATTAAATTTCTGTAGTTTTATATTTGAAATATTTTAAAATAACTTGTGGCAATGGGGATAGAAACCTCTTCAACATAGTAAGAAAAGAGAAACCATATGCATTTACTGTGACCTCAAAGATGATCTCTGAGTGAATATTATAAGTTGCCCTCTCTTTTACAATCTTTTTTGATTGAACACCGGTTTCTCAGTGTTACCACTAATAGGAGGTATAAGCATCATATTGGCCTGCACTGAAACACAAAACATTGTGTTATCGGTCTCACTACATCAAGGCAAAATAGTGTTATGCTGTAACCTTCTATTTCATTTTGTCTGTTGATTTCAGATTTTACATTGGGCAAAATAATAAATTGGAACTTGACAAAGGTCCACTATAACATTAAAGCAGTTTCACGTGCCTGTAGTTTGCAATGTTCTGGGCAGAAATACATTCATTAAGAAGTGTTGCACATTATTTCTGTACTCAGAGATCAATTAGGGAATTTCTGAGTTAACAACTCTCATGTCTAATAGATACACAAGCTGTTGGATCAATACTGACCACATTATACATTTTTGTCAGAGCAGGGAAATCATTCCCAATGGTACTAATTAAAAATGACGCATCATTGACTTCAAGAAATTAACAGTCAGATAGCTTAAGCAATGCCTATTAACTCATTGTTCATGCAATTACACAAAGATCACAAGATCCACGATGTCCAGAAATTAACAATCAGATAGTTTAAGCACTACCTATTAACTCATTGCTCTCGCAATTCCACAGAATCATAAGATCTTTGATCTTGTGTGAAGCTGCAAGAACGACACAAGTTCAAAGACTGATCCTTGTTCATCTCACCAGATAAATCCTAGAGCCTCCGTAGTGTAGCATCAAATTATTTCCTAAATCATTCTAGGGTTCTTGCATCACTATTCAAAATAGAGGTTTATTCCACATATTGATCACTCTTTATGAGCTGAAATATTTCCTACTATAAGCCCTAGCATTACTTTTAATTAATGCAAACATATGTCCCCAAGTTCAACTTCAACAGTTTAACATAATATTCTGGATTTTTTGTTTTATAGTGTTTGCAATCTTACACAGCTCTCAGATGTCTCAATTTTAGCCGGAAAAGCCCAAGTTTCTCCATTGGCAACTGGTAGCTTTGCTCTGCATTGCTGACGATAATTAAATGGCTTTCTCATTTCTTAGCAATCAGAATTGAATGCAGTAGTGCAGCTGTGGTCTGACTAGAGAACTGTGTAGTTTGATCATTGCAACCTCTCACTTTCCTTCTTACTGCTTTATTGATTATTGTTCCGTATTGGTTGAATATATTTAACATTACATCTGCAAAGAGTCTTGGCCTCTTTCAGTCTCTTCTTTTGATATTCAAGTGTGCGAGTCATGTATTTAATCAGTGGTTGACAATAACTAATGAGTTTCCAGTGCAAGGATACATTTCTTTGATGAAATTGGAAAAAAGTACATTTAAAGAGAATAAAGGCAAGTGAATATAAGAAGTCTGCCTTACTATAATTTATAATAGATTAAAGATAAAGTAATGAAAAAGAAAGGACACTAAGAAATAAAATAATATTTCAGGGATTTTGAAGAAGAAAACAGTAAGACTTGGATTGTAATCCAAAGACAAGTATTGGGTCGGTTGTCTATTGTGAAGTTGGGAAATCTGTCAGAATGGGTTTTTATCAAAAGACCTACAGATTTTAATTGCAGGACTCCAGTTAAATTTTCTCTGTTGGATTCCCACCACACAGCCTGATTGACAGTCTGGTACTCTGCTGGATGGGAATTCTCTTTCACAAGGCTGCAGCCACCAGAATAGATAGATAGTCGAAGCAGATGGGGTGGAGGTGTGTGTGTGTGGGGGGGGGGGGGGGGGGGGAGAACAGTTGTCTAATATTTGTCCACTTTTGTCTAATGTTGAGTCCAAGACTCAATGGAGTTATGGATAGAGGGATAGAGTGCTGATGGTGGTCAGGGTTGGGAGAGGATTTATGGCATAAAGTTTTGGTATACTTCTAATGACTGGTGAATGGAGCGGGGACCAGTGATTAAGAGGCCACAGGTAGGAGAACTTTGAGGAGGCAACATTTGGGCACTCTAATATGCTCAGAGAGTGTGTTAATTAGATGAATGAGGAACAGCCCACCTCCATGGTACTCCAAGCCTACTATCAGACCACACAGAGAAATCTGCCAGATTGGGTGCATTGTGGGGACCTCTCCTGCCACTGGTTAACATCTGGTAGTGGCAGGATGAGGTCCTTAAATAAGTATTAATTGCCAACTTAAGAAGTCAATTGACCAACAGGGGTTGGGTTTCCTGATGTTATTTCTACTGCTGGTAAAAAAGCATTGGGGGATTGGGTGGGCAAGTAAGCAGCAGGCAGACTGTCTGCTGAAATTAACATGCCTCTCCTGCCTCCTTCCAACCTCCTGGCAGGGGAGCGTATAATGCAGTCCAATGTTCCAGGTGGTGACCTTTCATCATGAGCTTGTTTGGTTGCTTGGTTAAATATGGCTTTGTTAGTCTATTTAAACAGGATCGCATTTTCAGACAATTATGTTAAACGTTCGTTTGATCACATTACAAGGAAAGACTTACAGGCTAATAACAATGTGTGCTCTATAAAGCTGTGACCATCTCGGAATTTGAGGTTCAATTCAACCCTGCTGAATTTATACCACCTCACAGGGCGCTGAGGAATTTAAGGGTCCATGGTTGATTTAATATCCAAAATTAAAAGTAAAAAACATTTTTTTGGCAAATTCTTTCTGTGGAACAAAGATCAAAAAAATCTCCAAAACATGGCAGTAGGATTTCCCTAAACATTTTGAACATTAATAATACTGGGCTTTAATATTACTGATGAAGGTAAGCCAAGAAAATGAATTCAGGAGCATCAGCACGATAATGATTAAAGCCAATCATCTGGAGTTTAATATCCTGACAGAGTATGAGTGCAGTAACTGTTGCAGTTCAACTCTTGGTGCAACAGGAGAAGGAGGTGTATAACTGAAAAATGCAGAGGATATGAGAGGTGTATTGTTCAAAGAATAATTTTACCAGGGAAAACTGTGAAGTATGTTAAAGTAATGCAACAATTGCTCTAGTTTACTGCAGAAGCCATACATGCAGATTTTTCCACATGTTCAATGTATTTTTGGTGAATTTACAGTCAAACTTTACTGTATCAATATTAGACCTGCCCAAGCTATGAATTTACAAAAATTAAGTGCCTGTGACTTGCCTTTCTGAAGGCAATGCTATAGTTCTATTTGCGATAATGACCTGATGCATGTAATGCTATTGGGTTTTACTGTTTAAACTTCCTAGTGCATTGGAAATAATCCCGCAATGAGAGTGAATTAGTTGGAATCCTCCACCGAGCACCATAATCTGAAGTGAAATTAAACACAAGCCTTGTGACTCTGAAAAACACACCAGTGGGATCAGATTCAATCACCACATGTCCCTGGGCAGAACACCGCTCTTTAAGCCAATTCAATGGCCACCAGCCAAATCAATCAATCCAAGTCAACTGGTATCAGTTTAAATCAGTACAGCTTTCTGGGTCTTCCTGTTTGTATTAAAGGCAAAGGTCATTTTCCTTAAAGACACATGTCAATTAATCATCCATGGATGAAAATGTAATGCCAAAAATAAAAGAAATGAGGAATATGGGAATCAACAGGAAGGACATTTACAATGGTGGAAGACACAAGTGGTATTCCAGAACTTCAGGAGAGTCATGGGGCAGAGATGAGAGTAAGTGGCTGTCACTAAGAAGAAGGTGCTGGGGAAGCTGAAAGTTCTGAAGGTGGATAAATCATGTGGACCAGATGGATTACACCCCAGGGTTCTGAAGGAGATAGCAAAGGAGATTGTGGAGGCATTGGCTGTGATCTTTCAGGAATCACTGGAGGCAGGGAGGGTCCGAGAGGACTGGAAAATGGCAAATGTAATACCCCTGTTTAAGAAGGGCGGATGGCAGAAGATGGGACGAACAGAAAAGGAGAACCAGTGGATTTGATATATTTCGATTTCCAAAAGGCCTTCGACAAAGTGCTTAAATGAGGCTGCTAAATAAGATAAGAACCCATGGTGTTAGGGGCAAGGCATTGGCATGGCTATAAGATTGGTTGACTGGCACAGGCAGAGAGTGGGGTTAAAGCTTCTTTTTGCAGGCTGGCATCCCGTGACTAGTCGTGTCCCGCAGAGGTGTAAATGCATGGCTGGAAGTGCCGTCCGAAGGTCCCTGTTCATGAGGAGTTGAGCCGGCGACATGCCAGTGGACAGTGGGGTCACCCTGTACGCAAGCAGAGCGAGGTAGATGTCAGAAGCAGAATTTGCGGCCTTGCAGATGAGCTGTTTCACAATGTGCACCCCTTTTTCAACTTTCTCATTGGACTATGGATAGTGTGGGCTGGAAGTGACATGTTTGAAAATGGTATAACTTGGCAAACATAGACCACTCTTGGCTGTTGAAGCCTGTCTGGCTTGACAATTTCAAAACGTAACCATGCATGGGTGCTCTGATTGGAGACGAGTAGATGGATCCCAATGCCGTGATGGCATTTCCGTTGTAGTTCAGGAGCCTGCAGGCTGCTGAACCTCGTGCAGCGGGTTGACACAACAACATCCTCCAATGTGGATCTTCAGGCCGGCATTGACGACATCCTTGCTCAGTATCCGGATGTGTTCGACGGGATGGCACGCTGCCACATCGATACAAGATTCTGCTATGACCTGATGCCAAGCCAGTGGTCCACGCCCCACACTGGGTCCCAGCTCCACTGAGGGAGCGCCTGAAGGCACAGCTCAAGGATCTTCAGCAACAGGGCATCATTTCCAAGGTAACTGAACCGACTGACTGGGTCAGCTCGATGATATGTGTTGGAAAACCTTTGGGAGACCTGCGCATCTGCATTGATCCCAAGGATCTCAATAAGAATATAATGTGTGAACACTACCTGACTCCTGGTACCATGTTGTGTTATGTACTCTGGGATAACACAGGCTGCAACTGCAACTGTATGCACCTTTAACCAAAAGATACTCCAGACCTTGAAGTTAGTTCAATCTGATTTATTGAACCAGTAGCACAGTTAGCACAGTTCACTACGAGTTCGACTCTTTGCTAACCTAAGTGTGGTTACTCTGTCTGACTGAACCAGACTAGCTCTTAGCCACATGCTGGAGATGTGATACTGTACATACACCCTGACTCACTCTGTAGATGTTCATCAGTGGAAAGAGGTGGAGTGTGAGCACCTCGTGCCTTTTATAGTAAGATACCACCCCTGAGTGTCCTGCCTGCCCATTGGTCATATCCTGTTCTCTGTTTTCATTAGCTGCCTGTCTGTGCCTGTCTGTATATCATTATCTGCATGCCTTCATATCATAACAGGGTCTGACCAGAACCTCATACAACCTCAGCAGTGCACCACTGCTCTTGTATTCTAGCCCTCTCGAAATGAATGCTAACATTGCATTTGCCTTCCTAACTTCCAACTGAACCAGTATGTTAACCTTAAGAGAATCCTAAACTAGAACTCCAAAGTCCCTTTGAAATTCAGATTTCCGAAACCTTTCCCCATTTAGAAAATAGTCTATGCTTCTATCCTTCCTACCAAAGTATCTAGCCTATCACTTTTTCACATTGTATTCCACCTGCCACTTGTTTTCCCTCTCCTAACCCAACCACTTTCTTCTCCGTTTCCGTCCGTTGTTTTGCCACCTCCTGATACCTCGAACTACAAGGCCACCAGTCAGACTTCCATCCCATCTGTCAAGGCGCGTCGTCCCCACAACCACATCTCCGGCGGTCGATAAGCATCAGATGCAAGCCCCAGAGACTGGAATTATGAACATTTGTTTTATTTGCTATGTTCTGTTTTCTCACATTAGACAGCTGTCTTCACATGTAAATAAGTTCATATATGCCACCGCTTGTAAATATGTTAATATATGCCACCACATGTAAGTACGTTCCCATTTTCCAACAAAACATTAAAAAAAGGGGAGATGTCATGATGTGCAGACATGCAGATAATGATATACAGACAGGCACAGACTGGCAGCTAATAAACACAGAAAACAGGACATGACCAATGAGCAGGCAGGACACTCTGCCTCTTTCCACTGATGAACATCTACAGAGTGAATCAGGGTGTATTTACAGTATCACACCTCCAGCACGTGGCTAAGAGCTAGTCTGGTTCAGTTAGACAGAGTAACTCACAGAGAACTGTGCTAACTGTGCTACTGGTTCAATAAATCAGATTGAACTAACTTCAAGGTCTGCAGTATCTTTTGGTTAAAGCTGCATCCAGTTGCAGCCTGTGTTATCCCAGAGTACAGAAGCACAGGGCTAAATTGCTGGCTTTGAAAGCAGACCAAGCAGGCCAGCAGCACGGTTCAATTCCCAAAACAGCCTCCCCGAATAGGCGCCGGAATGTGGCGACTAGGGGCTTTTCACAGTAACTTCATTTGAAGCCTACTCCTGACAATAAGCGATTTTCATTTCATTTCATTTCATTCATTTCAATAGACCCCATTTGGAAAATTGTAAGCAATCCTGGGCTCCATATCTAAGGAGGATGTGCAGGCTTTGGAGATGGTCCAGAGGAGGTTCACAAGAATGATCCCAGAAATGAAGGGCTTGTCATATGAGGAGCGGTTGAGGACTCTGGGTCTGTACTAGATTTTACGAGTTTAGGAGGATGAGGGGGAAATCTCATTGAAACTTACAGAATATCGAGCGGCCTGGATAGAGTGAACGTGAATAAGATGTTTTCTCTAGTAGGAGAGATTAGAACCTGAAGGCACAGCCTCAGTCTGAAGAAAAACTGAGATGAGGAGGAATTTCTTCAGCCAGAGGGTGGTGAATCTGTGGAACACTTTGCCGCAGAAGGCTATGGAGGCCAAATCACTGAATGTCTTTAAGACAGACATAGATAGGTTCTTGATTAATGAGGAGATCAGGGGTTATGGGGGGAAGGCAGGAGAATGGGGATGTGAAACTTATCAGCCATGATCGAATGGTGGAGCAGATACGATGGGCTGCATGACCAATTCTGCTCCTATATTTTATGATCATATGAAAGCACTGAGCAGTTATGTGATTAGAAGCATACAAAGCTCCCTGGAAAATGAAAGGTCAATGGACTCCTGGTACATCTGAGTCTGTATGCCACATTTTCACCTCAAAGGCAGGAATCAGCGGGAGGGTCTAATCCCGCTACCACCAACTCAGCAGACTGCCAGGTGCAGAATGTTACTGTAGCCATGACCTTCATTAGCCTGGAGACGTGCTGCCACTTTGAGGGGCAGGCTCATGGCGGGGACAGAAGTGGGATAATGCTTACATTTACATGCAGCTGCTAATGGCTGGCTACCTCCCTGAAAATTAATAAACGTACCTGGGACAGGGTCTTCATCAGCCCAAATCACTGGCCGGGATTTTGGAAGGGCTGGAAAATCTTGGCTGATGTTAATTGAGTCATTAATAGGTGCAACTCAACTTTTTTTATTCTGTACAAGGTGATGCTGAGCAGAAACCAAGGCGGGATTTCAGTTTTCCTACCTCTGTTTGGTCCTGTTTCAGGACCGCAAAATCTAGCCCCTTGTCCCTAGCGCCTATGCTGCTGCTATGCATCCTTATCCTCCTCATCTTTCACTGTTTGCAACTGCTATTGATCTGTGCCATGTTTGCCGCACAATTAAAAATTCATGGGAAATTTTAATCCCAAGATTTGGGTCAGTTGATGAGTAAAAACTAAATTGGATTTTTTGGGCCTCAAGAAACCCAGAGGTAAAAGTGAGTGAGAAGGACTTGGGCCATCAGGTAAGTGCATTTGCAGCACTGCTTGTGAGCCAAGAAGAGCAGACCCAACAGGATTACCTTCTTCCCTCCCCATTATCAAACAGCTCCTCTCCGAATAGCTTGTCCTGCTCTTGTGCCCTTTCTCAGAGGAAGCCCTGGCAGGCCACTCATATCTGGAAGAAACTTCATTCTTCAAGCGCCAAGAAATTACTGTGGCACAAGCCATTCCAGTCCCCATATTTTTCCAATTGAGGGGCAATTTAGCATGGCCAATCTACCCACCCTGCACATCTTTGGGTTGTGTGGGTGAGACCCACGCAGACATGGGGAGAGTGTGCAAAACAATCAAAATTTCTAATATGAACAATTAACAAACACAACAGTCAATACGTTAGAGGTTTTGGAGGACGTTGATTCCTGTGTGGTTGTTGGTGGAGTCTATCCCTCTGGTCCTATAGTCTTCCATGAGGGGAAATTCCCTCTCAGCATTTCCCCTGTCAAGCCCCTTAAGAATTCTATGTTTCACCTCTCATTTTTCTAAATACCAGATGATAACCTGTTTAACCTTTGCTCATAAGACAATCCCTCCATACCAGGGATCATCTCAGTGAACCTCCTCTGAACTGCCTCCAGTGAAATAATGGGGGGGGGGGGGATTCTCTGCTGGACAAAAAACGGGCACTGATCCCATTCCAATGCTCCGGTCTCCCTCTGGTTGTGGCATCAAGGTTCCCGCCCCGTGCTAATGGGGGGATAGAAGTGGGTCATTCTAACCCATTTGCATCCGGTTGACGGGTCGGACATCAGATTCTCCATTCCTCTGTGATGCTCTGGCCCTCTGGGCCGCGATTCAGTGGCCGTGGATTGGTGCAAGTAGTTGCCAACATTGTCCTGATATGATGGACCTCGCAGTAGGCCAAGGTGTTAAGTATTTGTGGTCCCTCTCCACTTCACAGATCCTGCCCACCCCACCTCCAGTCGCCCATATCAGAGACCACCATATCAGAGGCCCACCATGTCCGAGAATGCATGTCACGTGATCAAACTCTTAAAGTGACCTTGTTCTACCTATGAACAAACACAAATACACAACAGTGGTGTGGGGTTGTCTTTCATGCCGTTACACCATTTTGTGCCATATTCAGAATGCGAGGGTAAGAGAACGTGTAGTCTGCAGCATTGTGTTCAGAAATAACAGCAATGGCATCAAATCAGTGGGCTTCCTGCTCAGCATTGGATTGGATTTGTTTATTGTCACGTGTACCAAGGTACAGTGAAAAGTATTTTTATGCAAGCAACTCAAACAGATCATTTAGTACATAAAATGAAAGGAAAATACATGATAGGACAACACAAGGTACACAATGTAAATACATAGACATCGGTATTGAGAACTATCGTGTTACCAGTGGCCTTTAGGTTTTCACATGCAAACCCTTTGCAATGTGTGGCATCTGGTGCATTTCCCAATGGAAGTGAGAGTCCGCATTACAGACACCGTTTACAAACTTTAGGAAGCCTTACAGCACCTATAAAAATGCACTACAGAGACCAATTTCTCCCGTTAAGATTCCACACTGAACCCTGTCAGCAAATTTATTGAGGCATTTTGTCTTTCTAAAGGAGATCATTAAAAAAGTGAAGCATTTTGTGCTTTCACTTAATTTTTTAATCACAGATTGATATTTCAAGTTTCTTATTCTCAGGGTAGATAATTACATTCTTTCAGTTTTTGCCTGCTCTCTGTTCTATTTGTAAGTTAACTGTGACAAATAGGACTGTTGACTTGGGTGCTTACCCATTTTCTTCACAATTTAATGAGCCTGCTATAACCAATTAATTTTGTAATGGGAAGTTAGAATGATCTCAATGGGGTAATGGCGAAGGAATATTAAGTGATTCATGAACAGAATAAAGAATGTTAGTACATTCAAGGCATCTTCATCATTCCTTCTCTTTTGACCCGAAGAAGCCATTCTCAGCCCCTGCTCTAATGTCATTGACAAAAATCGGCATTGTCTTCTTTCTCCACACTTCTGATGTTGCTCAGCAGATGCTCTTCTGCAATGTCTGAAAACAAAATTAAGTTTGAGTTGTTAATTCTGCATCAGGCTTAGTTGTGATTTGGTTTTGCGAGCAAAATGTGCAGAATGGTGACTGATAGAACAAATGGAACATGATCGCCAATGCTTGAAATGGAAAATCTAGAGCTGTGGGTCACTGTTTAAAAATAAGGGGTTGTCTATTTAAGACAGAGATTATTTTCTCAGAGGGTTATGAGTCTTTGGAACTCTCTTGTTCAAAAGGTGGTGGAAGCAGAGTCTTTGAATATGTTTAAGGCGGTGGTGGATAGATTCTTGATAAGCATTGAAGTGAACGGTTACTGGGGGTAGGCAGGAATTGAGGCAGCAATCAGATCTTTAGTCAGGGCAGGCCCGTGGGGCCATGTGGCCGACTCCTGCTTCTCATTTGCATGTTTGTATGTTTGAATGTAAATCTGTTGGGAAAGATTGCATTAATATTGCCCACCCATCTCAGTTGTATCAGAGTGCTTAGATATCTTCTGTTTGGTTACAAAGAATCATCAGCTTTGTTTGATAGTATCAAATGGAGTAAAAAGCAAGAAAGTTGGTTGAAAAACAGAAGTTGAAAGTAGAGATTTGCCCAAAAAGTTCAGTTAAAATTTTTTTTTAGAATACCCAATTATATATACTTTTTCCAATTAAGGGGCAATTTAGCATGGCCAATCCACCTAACCTGCACATCTTTGGGTTGTGGGGGTGAAACCTGCGCAGACATGGGAGAATGTGCAAACTCCACACGGACAGTGACCCAGGGCAGGGATTCGAACCCGGGTCCTCAGTGCCGCAGGCCCAGTGCTATCCACTGCGCCACATGCCACCCTGAAAAATTCAGTTTTACTTGTTAATACCATTGTTAACGTATATCTAATTAGTGATGGAGGGCGCAATCTACCGGCCGCGTTGCGCCCGAACAGCGGCATGGCCAGTAGATGCCAGGAGACCCCTCTTCTGGGATCTACCCAGCTTGCCGTGCCTCATGAGATCTAATGGGATCTCTCAAGACGTTGCAATATGAATCCTGCTCATTGTAGTCTGGATCAGTATTTGGCAAATCTGCATATTAGAGTGAGGCAGCTAGTCTTACTCTAAAATGCAGATTGCCTGATCTACTGAGGGCCTTGGAGACTTCAGGTGAGTGCCGTTCAGTGCTTGTCTCCATGACCGGGGACCAGACGGGATGGCACTTGGGGGGATCTTGGTAGATCTTGGTCCAGGGGATTGGAGGCCTCCAGATGGTTGCCCTCTGGGAGGGTGGTACCCTGGCACTGCTGGTAGCACCCAGGCACCTTGATACTGCCAGCATGGCATCATGGCATTCCCAGGCTGGCATCCAGGTGGCACTGTCAGGATGCCAGGCTGGCATTTTTCCTATGCCGGGAATTGGGCCTGGGAGTGCCCTGACAACGTGAGGTGGGGTATGAGGGGCTGGTGGACCCCCTCATAGGTGAATTGGGGCTTTGGGGAGTCTGGCGGTCAAGAGATCGGGACGCCATTTTGAACTGGCATTCCGATCTCCCCCTGTACTCAGAAGCTCCAGCGAGCGGAGCTCCTCAGTGCAGGAAATGGGACTGCTGGGAATTACCCACTGAGGCCCTAGATTGCACCAAAGTCCTGTTAGATAGTATGGTGTTTCTCAACGCTGCGAGTGCCAGAAAACACCCGGCTAAACACATCCCATACGGCAATTTGGTTAGATCCTGCCCATAATGTCAGAAGCACATTTAATAGACCAGAGGAAATCATTCTGGCCTCAGTACGACCTATGGAATAGAGATCAATCAAGTGGATGAAGATGGTCTGAACTACAGTGCACAGCTTCAGAGAAATATGAAGGGAAGTTAAATCTGTTTTATGACTATAAATAGTACAATGAGCATACCTATTGCTTCGTCAGACCTTCTGAGCTTTCAAGCCTCAGCTGGAACACATGGTTTCTGCATTTGTGGGTTACCCTCAGTATTTAATTAAAATTTGACATGAAACCAGCAGCAAAGTTTTCATTCTCAGCTTTACCTGTCCAGAAACTGACATCACCCAAGTCTCTGCCAGATGAGAGGGGAAATGAGACTTTAAAAAAAATAAATTAAATTTTTCCAATTAAGGGCAATTTAACGTGGTCAATCCACCGAGCTTGCACACCTTTGGGTTGTGGGGGCGAAACCCACGCAAACACAGGGAGAATAGGTAAACTCCACACGGACAGTGACCCAGAGCCGGGATCGAACCTGGGACCTCAGCGCCACGAGGCAGCAGTGCTAATCACTGTGCCACCGTACTGCCCCGGGGAATTGAGACTTGTAGTGGATGATGTAAAATCATATGTAGTGATCTGTGCATCTGTACATACATCTGCACATACACCAGGGACTACAGGCAGATGTAACAGCCACAGCATCACTAGAGTGCAGAATCAGAGAAGGGTATAAAGGGTCCAGCCCAAGGGAGGATTTGCCTCTTTCAGAAGCACAAGGCTAGTGAGCAGCAGCTGACAGAGACAGCTCAGCATAGGCAGTTTACCTTAGCTTCACTGGCCATACCTCTTGACTGTATTATATCTAGTTAAGCTCTGGAAACAGAACAAACCCACTGAATAAAGTATTTGTGTTAACTGGAAGTCTACAATCTTTATTCAGACTTAGAGAATAACATATGGTACCAGAAGTGAGTTCAGAAAGCTAGCTAGACACCAGCAAGAGAAGAAAAACTTAAACCGGATACTCGACTGTACCACAGCTAATGATTTAAGCACTGCCTCTGACGCAACAAAAATAGCCCTACTACTCTCAACAGGAGGGCATGAAGCTAGAGAAATCTATATTTGCTTTAATTACTTAGAAGGTGAGGACAACACCAAAGTAGAAGTTATACTCAAAAAATTTGATGAATGCTGTAACAGTCAGTCTGGTGAGATGCTGGAAAGATTTAACTCTTGTCAGAGAAACGGAGGGCCCATCTCTGATTTTATAACAAAACTCAAGTTAATACCACAAGGCTGTGATTATGCTGATTTCAGAGACACTGTGATACTGCATCAATTAATTTCTGGACTATCTGATAAAAATTTGAGGAAAGAACTTTCACAAAATAAGTATCTAACTCTAGAAATCGCTTTACAAAAATGCCTAGCTTATGAACAAAAACAAAATCAATACTTTGAGTCTCTATAAATACAGAATAATCATTTAGAAAACAAAATCGGTAAAAATGGCATGAACACTCACCACGAGGCCGAGGCAGGGTTGAATCGGAGGAAGACGGAGGTTCTCAGCGGCAGCCATCTTGAGAAAGGAGCCGCACATGCTCAGTTGCGAAAAGAGCGCACAGTACAGGAAACTCAGAGTGCGCATGGGCAATTGAGTCCTACGCATGACATCACGAGCGCCATGACGTCAGAGGACCAGGACCATGCCCACCTAAAAGGGAAGTGCACGAAAATGAACAAAAATAAATTTAAAGCTGCAAAACCCAATTTTCTTGCCTCAAAAGACAGAACAATACCCGAACTTACACCAGCAGTTGAAAATAACTTTCACAACACCCTGGAAAAAGCAGTTAGCAGCACCCAAGAAGATGATATGGTCCTTGTAGACTACGACTCAGACGAAGATCTCATCTTGGGAGATGGCTACCCCAGTACCAAATCCGAACCGCAACTCGAGGTGTTGTACCGTGAAGACCCCGATGATGAGTTCTTTGGATTGGGGAATCTTCAGCCCAGCATATATGACATCCCGACTCGCGAGTGCAGGATTATGCTGCAGCCTGATGCCAAGAAACAGAGAGTGGTCCACGCACAACGAAGGGTCCCAACCTCCGCACAAGAAGATGATTTGTTCATTGAACATGAAGAGAACGATAACAACTCTGAAACAAAAAGCAATGATTTGTCTACCGAACAATACACACAATACTGCTCAGACATGGCTGAGTTATTCAGAGATCCTGATCACAGCATCAGCATCACGGTTGAAAAGCTGAAAACGTCTCTTCTTATGGTAGATGAATCAAATACCATGGGGCCATGGCAGATCATCGATACATTGGATGACATCAATACACAAGACAAAGACGTTGCCACACAGAGAGCAGAGAACGACTCTGTTGATAGAGCAAGATTGACTCTCCAGCGAGAACACTGCACGACTCCAGAAAGAGAGCGATGACAGACTCCACAGAGAGAGCAATGACAAACTCCACAGAGAGAGCGATGAAGGATTCCACAGAGAGAGCGATGACAAACTCCACAGAGAGAGTGATGAAGGACTCCACAAAGAGAGCGACACAAGCCTCCACAAAAAGTGCGACGCAAGCCTCTACAAAGAGAGTGATGCAAGCCTCCACAGACAGCTCGGTGACAGACTCAAAAATGGAAGCAAACAAACACTCCATAGCAAACGCCATGCATGCACAAGACCAAGAAGATCTATCAAGCTTTTCTGAGCCACCAGAAGAAGAGCACCATAAGTCCAGAGAGACCATGTCAAATGAAATTGTGAACATTTTGACTCCAGAAGAGGAGCACCAAGAGTCCAGAGAGACCACGTCAATAGAAATCTTGAAGATTTTGACTCCAGAAAAGAAGCACCATGACCCACAATAAAATGAAATCGTAAAGATTTTGACTCCAGAAAAGGAGCACAAAGAGATCACAGATAATTCAAGTGAACATGAAATTAATCCAAAAGAGGAGCACCAAGAAATCAATAATGATTCAAGTGAACCTGAAATGACTCCAAAAGAGGAGCACCAAGAAATCAATAATGATTCAAGTGAACCAGAAATGACTATAGAAGAGGAGTACCATGTAAGCAAAGAAGAGGAATGGAATCCATCACAAATGACTGATGTCACCAACATCAGATCATTCTCACAATTCTCAAGAAGAAATGCTCAATGTAGCAGATACCACAAAAGACACTGACACCAATAATTGTGACAATGACTCAAATCATCCACATGGCACACTCTGAGCGGAACAAGAACAACAAAAACCGCAAGAAGCACAGCAGAAACAAGAACAACAACAGCAACAACAAAAACAACCTGCAGCGCAACAAGGACGGCAAAAGCAACAAGAAGCATCCCAGAAACAACAAGAATGACGAGAAAAAAACAAAATTAAAGCGAAAACAACAACAACGAAAACAGAATCAACAAGCACGACAAAAAGAACAACAAGAACGACAACAACAAGAACGGCAACGAAAACAACCAAGACAGAAACGACAAAAACAACAACAAGAACGACAACGAAAACAACAAAGACAGAAATGACAGAAACAACAACAATGAAACAATGACCTTTACAATATGATACAACTCTTCACGTGAAGGACAATGCCAGAGCACACTGCGAAACAATGACAAGACTACAAACATGCCATGGAATGATAAAGAATCTCACAAATTCACATCTGCTCCAGAACTAACAAGCAAAACAGGTTTCATGAACGATGACATACAGAATCAATACCACAAGCACAGGAAAAAGTCGAGGTCAGACGAGGTGCGACACAGAATCACTACCCACAATCAAATGGAACAGGAGAAAAAGATGTCCACATCATTAAATGACTCATCAGCAATGCAGCCGAGTCACGTTCCGACACCAACCTAGCTCTGTTGTCGTACCGAGCAACCCCATTGAGCTCAGGGCTGTCGCCAGCGCAAATGCTCTTCGGCAGAGACATCCGGACAACCCTACCGGCAAAGCAATTCCGAGAAACCGGCAACGCACAGGTTCTCAACGACATGCGGGCACTATGCTCCAAACATATACTACGATCACCATGCGATCCCACTCAAGCCACTGACAATAGGTGACGCAATCAGAATCAGGGACCCAGAAGGCAGATGGTGTGAGTCTGCCATGGTGATCAGGCAGGAGGCACCGCGGTCCTACATTGTCAATTCGTCTGCGGGAGTACATTTTTGCCGTAACCGCCGGGATCTATTAGAAATTCGACCTACAACATCAATATTTTCCACACTGGACTTGACCGAGTCCATTTGTCCACAGGACGTTCCTCGTCACACAACACCACACAGTACACTTGATGATATCAAACCATCATTCCCTACTACCACCGTTAAGATGCTCCAGCCGAAGCCGTAAGGCACCCGACCAGCTAGATTTGTAATAACACTTCAACACACGCACAAGATGATAATGGACATTTCTCACGATGGACTCACAACACAGTTAATTGTTTCTGTATTACTTTTATCATTTTCACAGTGTGCAGATTTGCATATTCTCACCACTTGTTATGTATAGTTTTTTTAAAAAAAATAATTTTAATTGAAAAATTTTGTATTTATATAACAACGAACTGCAATAAAATACCAACAATAACAATAATGATAACAGTCATAAACATTAGCCCATCCTCAATGAACAACAAAACATTAACAACAACTTAAATTAACACACTATTAAGTTAAATAACCATAGAAAAAATAGAAACAATAATAAAAACCACCCCCCTTTCCCCCCTCCCCCCCCCCCCCCCCCTCCCCCCAGGTTGCTGCTGCTATTGACCAAGATACCTATCTTTGAGTCAGAAAGTCCAGGAAAGGCTGCCACCATTTATAGAACCCTTGTACTGATTCTCTCAGGGCAAATTTGACCCTCTCCAATTTTATAAATCCCGCCGTGTCACCGATCCAGGTCTCCACACTTGGGGGCCTCGCATCTTTCCACTGCACCAAGATCCTCCGCCGGGCTACTAGGGACGCAAAGGCCAAAACACCGGCCTCTTTCACCTCCTGCACTCCCGGCTCCACCGCAACTCCGAAAATCGCGAGTCCCCACCCTGGTTTGACCCTGGATCCAACCACCATCGACACCGTCCCCGCCACCCCCTTCCAGAATTCCTCCAGTGCCGGGCATGCCCAGAACATATGGGCATGATTCGCTGGGCTCCCAGAACACCTGGTGCACCTGTCCTCACCCCCAAAGAACCTACTCATCCAAGTCACAGACATATGGGCCCGATGCAGTACCTTAAATTGGATGAGGCTAAGCCTCGCACATGAAGAGGAAGAGTTGACCCTCTCCAAGGCATCCGCCAAGTCCCATCCTCTATCTGCTCCCCTAGTTCCCCCTCCCATTTAGCCGTCAGCTCCTCCACTGATGACTCCTCCACCTCCTGCATTACCTTATGTCAGACACCTTCCCCTCTCCGACCCACACCCCCGAAAGCACTCTGTCCATCGCCCCCCCGCGATGGCAGCAAAGGAAATTCCTCCACCTGTCGCCTAGCAAACGCCTTTACCTGCAAGTATCTGAACATGTTCCCTTGGGGAAGCCCAGATTTATCTTCCAGTTCCCCCAGGCCCGCAAACCTCCCGCCAATAAACAGGTCCCTCAATTTACTGATGCCCACCCTTTGCCACTCCCTAAATCCCCCATCAGTGTTCCCTGGGATGAACCAATGATTTCCACCTAATAGAGCCTCCATCGAGCCCCGTGTTTCCCCCCTATGCCGTTTCCACTTGGTGGTCATTCTCGGTGAGTGTGCTTAACACTCAATTTGGCTCTGTTTCTTTACTTAGCTCTGGAGTCGCCAGGTATCGTTAAGATACCGCCACAAGTTCAAGGTGAAGTTCAAAGCAATAAAACCATACACAAATTAGTAAGTTCAAACAACTGAGTTTATTATAATACAATTATAATAACTACCCATGCAGACGCTAAAAGGATTAAACTATTCCTACCGCTAGATAAACTAATACTTATCTCGAAGGAACTGCTGGGTAAGGGAACAAGGCCTCTTGCTCTGCTCTGGTCTGCAGACTTTAGGTTGGTATAAGTTAAAAGGGGTCAGGAGTGTCTATCTCTGGTAGTGATCGTTGTGAGACACTTACTTGCTGGCGGCTGCTGTCCGAACCTCTCTCTCTCTCCTTCAGGGTCTTCTTGGCAAAAGCTGGTCGAGGTGCTGGTCCACGGAGGAGGGCTGGTCAAAGAGAGAGGAGGGCTGGACGAGAAGAATGAACCATGTGTGGGACCTGTCTTTTATAGGTCCCAGGGATCCGCACCCCTTTGGGCGGACTCCCTTACCTGCTTGGAATCGATTGGGTCTCTTCCCAATCGATTTGTTTGAATCCCCCCCAATACTGAGGCTGTTCCTTAGCTACTGGGCGGGCTCTCAGGCTCTTTGTTTTCGAACCCTGTTGGTGCCTGAGTGTCTGGTATCCTTTACAATGTTGCAGTTGCTTCCCCATTTGTGTCCATTAGAACATAGAACATAGAACATAGAACAGTTCAGCACAGAACAGGCCCTTCGGCCCTCGATGCTGTGCCGAGCAATGATCACCCTACTCAAACCCACGTATCCACCCTATACCCGTAACCCAACAACTCCCCCCTTAACCTTACTATTAGGACACTACGGGCAATTTAGCATGGCCAATCCACCTAACCCGCACATCTTTGGACTGTGGGAGGAAACCGGAGCACCCGGAGGAAACCCACGCACACACGGGGAGGACATGCAGACTCCACACAGACAGTGACCCAGCCGGGAATCGAACCTGGGACCCTGGAGCTGTGAAGCATTTATGCTAACCACCATGCTACCGTGCTGCCCCTAAGTCTCTGGAATCGTTCCATTAACATGCTAATTATCCCGGTGATTGCCTCATTAGTATGCGGAACGTTAGTTTCGGTGCTGTCTGCTTTCTTAGCAGACAGAATCCACACCTGCTTGGTGCAGCCTGCTGGGGCTGCAAACATTGTCTATTTTATCCTGTATGCTTTGCGTTCCTCCATTTTGTATTTAGGGAAATGGCCGACTTCGGTGGCTACACACTGTCCCCAGATTCTTAGGGTCGCCGCCACCACCGGGCTCGTGGTATACCCCTAAGGAGAGAGCGGCAACGACGCCATTACCAAGGCACCCAGGCTCGTACCTCTACAAGACGCCATCTCCATTCTTTTCCACGCCCCCCCCCCCCCCCCCCCCCCCCCCCCCCCCCCCCCCCGCCTCATCACCCATTTACGCACCATTGACACATTGGCCGCCCAATAGCACCCCAAAAGGTTGGGCAGCGCCAGCCCGCCTCCATCCCTCCCTCGCTCCAGGTAAACCCTCTTCACTCTCAGAGTCCCATGTGCCCACACAAAGCTCAAAATACTGCTAGTCACCCTCCTAAAGAAGGCCCTGGGGATGAAGATGGGCAGGCACTGAAAGAGGAACAAGAACCTCGGAAGCACCGTCATTTTGACGGACTGCACCCTCCCCGCCAACGACAATGGCAGCATGTCACACCTCTTGAACTCCTCCTCCATCTGATCCACAAGCCTGGTGAAATTATGCTTGTGAAGAGTCCCCCAGTCCCTGGCCACCTGCACCCCCAGGTACCTAAAACTCTCCCCTGCCCTCCTAAGCGGAAGTCTACCAATTCCCTCCTCCTGGTCCCCAGGGTGCACCACAAACAGCTCACTCTTGCCTAGATTTAGTTTATAGCCTGAAAAGGTCCCAAACTCAGCTAGCAGCTCCATCACCCCCGGCATCCCTCCCACCGGGTCCGCCACATACAGTAGCAGGTCATCGGCATACAACGACACCCTATGTTCCTCCCCATCCCGCACCAAACCCCTCCACCTCCCTGAATCCCTCAACGTCATCGCCAACGGTTCGATTGCCAATGCAAACAACAAGGGGGACAGGGGGCAACCCTGCCTGGTCCCTCGGTAAAGCCGGAAATACTCCGACCTCCTCCCATTCGTGGCCACACACGCCATCGGGGCCTCATATAGCAGCCTCCCCCATCTAATAAACCCTTCACCAAATCCAAACCTCCCCAACACCTCCCATAAGTACCCCCACTCCACTCTATCGAAGGCCTTCTCCGCATCCAGTGCCACCACTATCTCTGCCTCCCCCTCAATCGCCGGCATCATGATGACATTCAACAATCTCCGCACATTTGTGTTCAACCTGTCTGGTCCTCGTGTACAACCCCTGGCACACAGTCCTTTATCCTGGTGGCCAGGATCTTTGCCAGCACCTTGGCATCTACATTAAGGAGAGATGTGGGCCTGTATGAACCACACTGCTGGGGGTCCTTGTCCCTCTTTAAGATTAAAGAAATCAGCGCCCACGACATTGTCGGGGGCAAAGTCCCCCCTTCCCACGCCCATTAAGTGTCCACACCAGCAAGGGGCCCACTAGGTCCACAAATGTTTTATAAAACTCCACTGGGAACACATCTGGTCCCGGCGCCTTCCCTGACTGCATCTGCCCGATCCCCTTAACCAGCTCCTCCAGCTCAATCGGCGCCCCCAACCCCTCCACCTGCTCCTCCTGCACCTTCGGGAAAGATAGCCCGTCGAGTAAACTCTCCATTCCCCTCCTCTCCACCATTGGCTCCGACCGGTACAGTTCCCCGTAAAAGTCCTTGAAGACCTCATTCACCTCTACCCCCTTCCGCACCACATTCCCACTCTTATCTCTCACTCTAGCAATTTCCCTAGACGCATCCCGCTTGCGGAGCTGATGAGCCAGCACCCTACTCGCCTTTTCACCATGTTCATACACTGCCCCCTGTGCCTTTCTCCACTGTGCCTCCGCCTTTCTAGTGGTCAACAAATCAAATTTAGCCTGTAGGCTGCGCCTCTCCCCCAACAATCCCTCCTCTGGTGCCTCCGCGTACCTCCTATCTACCTCCAGCATCTTCTCCACCAGTCTATCCCTCTCACTCCTCTCGCTCCTCTCCCTGTGTGCCCGGATGGATATCAGCTCCCCACGAATCAATGCCTTCAGAGCTTCCCGACCCTCCTGCACACCTCCTCCTCCGCCAACAACCCCACATCCAACCGCCACAACGGGCGCTGGTCCCACACCTCCCCCATCTCCAACTCCATCCAATGCGGAGCGTGGTCGGAGATTGCAATGGCCGATTATTCGGCCTCCTCCACTCTCGGAATAAGTCCCCTACTCACCACGAAGAAGTCTATCCGAGAATAAACCCTTTATACATGGGAGAAGAAAGATTACTCCCGTGCCCTTGGCCTCACAAACCTCCATGGGTCCACCCCTCCCATCTGGTCCATAAACCCCCTCAGCACCTTGGCCGCCGCCGGCCTCCTACCCGTCCTTGAACTGGACCGATCCAGTGAAGGATCCAACACCGTATTGAAGTCCCCCCCCCCCCCCCCATAATCAGACCTCCCGCGCCTAGATCGAGGACACGTCCCAGCATATGCCTCATAAAGCCCGCATCATCCCAATTTGGGGCATACACACTAGCAAGTACCACCTTCTCTCCCTGTAGCCTGCCTCTTACCATAACAAACCTACCCCCCTTATCCGCCACCACCTCAGATGCCTCAAACAACACATTTTTCCCCACCAGAATCGCCACTCCCCGGTTCTTCACATCCAACCTGGAGTGGAAAATCTACCCCACCCACCCCTTCCTCAGACGGACCTGGTCCGCCACCTTCAGCTGGTGAGGTTCCACCGGTTCAGTGATCGGGAGTGTGTGCTGCGCTGGGCCAAGAAGGTGAAGAGCAGTAATTGGGAGAATGGGGTAGTACGGATCTACCAGGATTGGAGTGCGGAGGTGGCTAAGCGGTGGTCCGGGTTTAATCGGACGAAGGAGGTGCTCTATAAGAAGAAAATAAAGTTTGGCACGTTGCAGCTTGCGCGCTTGTGGGTAACTTATTTGGAGCGGCATTATTATTTTGATTCCCCGGAGGAGGCGTGGGCCTTTGTGCAGACGGAGAAGCTGGACGCGAACTAGGGGTTGGGGGTAGCGGGGTCGGTTGTAATGCTTTATCGCTGGTTTCTGCTGTTGCTGTGTTTTTTCTGTACTTTTGTAATTTTGATATGGTTATTTATTGGGGTGTTGTTCTGTTTTTTGTTGGGGGGCATTGTTTGGGTTTTGTATTTTGCGGGGGGGGGTGTGTTGTATTCTGTATAGGGTTGGGGGTATGGAGTGGGGCTGGTATTTTGGAGCTGCGTCAGAAGGATGTGGTGGGGCAGTGCGAAAACGCGGGCTTTCCTGCGTTGCGGGGCTGAGGGGTGGAGATGATGACGGGGGGGGGGGGCCTTAACTGGTTCCTCCCCGCGCTGGAGAGGTGCCTTGAGGAGTGACAGGATGGGGGATGATCCCACTTTGGGAGGGGTCGGGTTTTTGGCAGGAGTTTCCGTGGTCAGCAGAAGTTAGCTGACCCACGGAAGTACAATGGAGGACGGTTCGCGGCTAGGAGGGTTCCTAGCCTGGGGGGGGGGGGGGGGGGGGGGGGGGGGGAGGGGGGAAGGGGAATACCGGGTTGCTGCTGGCAGGGTCAGGAAGGAGCTGGTGTGGGCCGGGGGGACAGAGGTTAGGTGTTGTCGCTGTGGGGACTGGGTCGGGCGGGGGGTGCTGGCCTGGGGCGGGCAGTCGACGGGCTATGGCTAGTCGACGGGGGAGGGGGGGGCGGGACTCCCTCTGATCCGGTTGGTCACCTGGAACGCGAGAGGACTGAATGGGCCGGTGAAGCGGTCTAGGGTACTTGCTCACCTGAGGGGGCTAAAGGCAGATGTGGCAAGTTTTCTTGATGCCAGTCTAGAAAACATGTCAAATAAAAGGGGGGTGAGGGGATGTAGTGATCTGTACATCTGTACATACATCTGCACGCACACCAGGGACTACAGACAGATGTAACAGCCACAGCATCACCAGAGGGCAGCATCAGAGACGGGTAGAAAGGGTCCAGCCCAAGGGAGGATCCGACTCTTTCAGAAACATCGGGCGAGTGAACTGCAGCACACAGAGACAGCTCAGCATAGGCAGCTTACCTTAGTTTCACTGGTCATACCTCTTGACTGTATTATATCTAGTTAAGCTCTGGAAACAGAATGAACCCACTGATTAAAGTATTTGTGTTAACTGGAAGTCTACAATCTTTATTCAGACTTAGAGAATAACATACATTCACCATTGAATGAATGTCCATGTCCTGAAGATGCTGGCAGGCCCATGTCCTCAGAGATTGGGACACCCCGCCCTCAGACTAATGCTTAGGAGACCCCCCCTTCTCATTGGAAAGACCCCACCCCCAAACGCCAGCATTAGGTTCCCCCCCAGGTGAGCGGCACCCTGCTATGGGATTTCCAAAAAGCCCCCTCCAGGGCCTACCCCTTGGCAGCGCCAACCTTGCACTACCATGGCACTGCCCTAGCATGTCGCCTTCGCCCGGGGCCTACACTGGCCTCCGAGCCACCCTTCATGGTTATCAACACAAATGGAGACGAGTCATGATTCGCGTTGGCACCCGCGAGTTGGAAAATTGCAGGAGCCAGGGTGGCACAGTGACACGGTGCCTCACAGCGGCAGGGACCTGGGTTCAATTCTGATCTCGGGTGACAGTCTGTCTGGAGTTTGCACTTTCTCTCTGTGTCTGCGTGGGTTTTCTTCGGGAGCTCCAATTTCCTCCCACTGTCCAAAGATGTGCGGCATTGGCCAAGTTAAATCGGCCCTTAGGGTGAGGTTGCAGGGATAGGGCAGGGGATTGGGCCTAGGTAGGGTGTTCTTTTGAAAGGTCAGTGCAAACCTGATGGGCCGAATGGCCTCCTTCTGCACTGTAGGGATTCTATGAATCCAGTTTAATACAGATCCTGCATATTTAAATGAAGATGGAAATAAGCTAAAAACAATTACTGCGGATGAGGATGTATAAATCTCATTCTATTTCCAGTTCTCTCCAGCTCTGACAGAGTCATCCAGACTTGTAATGTTGGGTGCGATTCAGCGGACTGAAGTTAAAGTCCGCTGAACAGACCATTTAGCGGGGTGTTTCTCAGCTGCTGCAGCACCGAGAAATATCCCGTTATCCAATGCCGCTTTGCTACTTTTTCTGGCCTCACGCAGTTTCTGCCCACCGAGGCCACACTTAAAGGGATTTATTGCTGGCAAGCTGAAGCTCCTCCAGGAAAGGCTCCTTGCCAGGACTCCATAGGGGCTGTTTAGCACAGGGCTAAATCACTAACTTTGAAAGCAGACCAAGCAGGCCAGCAGCACGTTTCGATTCCCGTAACAGCCTCCCCGAACAGGCGCCGGAATGTGGCGACTAGGGGCTTTTCACAGTAACTTCATTTGAATCCTACTCGTGACAATAAGCGATTTTCATTCATTTCGTGTTGTCGACAGTGCCGATCTTTGCCCCCCCCCCCCCCCTGTTTTGACCCCCTCAAGTAACCTCCCTCACCTCCCACTCTATTTGGCAACTCCCCCCCCCCCTTCCCGAGTGCGACCCCGGCAGTGACACCCTGGCACCAGGCTGCTTCACCATGGCACCCTGGTGCCAGGGTGCGTGGGTGGCACTGCCAGGGTGCCAGACTGACAGTGCCAAGGTGCCTGGGCACCAGGTGGAATGCCAGGGTGCCACCTGCCATGGCGCTTCTACCCGGGGGTCTCCAAGGGTCTTGAAGCCACTCCCCAAGTGCGATTACGCCTGGGCCACATTTGTGTGGACCAGTAATAAATAGCGTCCTGGGGAGGTCTGCCAGGCACGGCCGTTGAATTAAGGGCACTGGGTGAATCCAGCATTTGGATAATATTCAGCTCCAGATCTTGCCCAGTGGAACGAGTCAAGTGATTGCGATCGGACTGCATCTGGCGTGGAACCTACGTGATTCACCTGTTGTGCCCAGATCTGCGGTGGGTTCAACATGGTCACTGAATCATGCCCGCTAGCACTGTACTCTCTCCACCTACTGAGATTTTCTGTTTGTGTACTAGTATGTGAATCTGGACCACGGCAATTGGAGTGAGCCGATAGCATCGGAAACTCTTTGGCCCCCGGCGGAAATCCCGTTTTGGGCCTCTCCCGAAATTCTCCCGACACAGTGGGATTTGCACTGTGCACAACCCAGCTGGAGAACTGCCCCCATTATGATTTCATTTTTCAAAGAATTATTTTCAGGAAGGACTTAGAAGTAATGCACTTCCAAACTCAGATTTTATTATCGCTTGTTGTAGTTTTTGCTATATTAAGCTGCTTGAGACATATCCATCAAACCTAATTAAATTTTCCTCACCTTCCACAATCTGTGAAATTGGAGATTATGGTTATACTCAGGCATATGTCTGCAAATGTGAACTCAGAGCAGTCGAAATTGAAAGTACAAGCTTGTTTTGTGCTCTTTGTCAAACAAAGGACGATCATTTTCAAAAATAGGCAGAGATAAAGGAGGCCATTCAATCATCTGATTCATCCTTTTATGGAAGCATAGAATCCCCTCATTGCAGTATCCAGCATTTGAATAACGCCAGAGCTTTTCGCTTTCTACCTAGAAGGCCATTCCACTGGTTAATCAATCTGTGTAAAGGTTTCAGTCATGAACGTTTCCTTCACATAGTTTGTATTCTTGCCCAACAGTCATTACTTAAGGTGGCGTTGCAGTCCAGGTTAACATTTTCTATTTCATTAAAAGTTTATGTACCTTTCGAGATTCCTTTCAATAAACCAGCCTTGCATTACCTTGTATTTAGAAGGTTGATGGTGTGATTAATTGAGGTGTTAAATGGGACTTGAGAGAGTAGATACAGGCGAGTTATTTCTTGTGGAGGGAATCCAGAACAAGGGAATGCAATCTTAATAGTAGAACCAGGCAATTCTCTTGTAAGACCAGGAAGTATCATGTTCTCTGACAAAGGGTAGTGGGAACCGACAATTCTCTCAAATACTGTAGATTCTTGGTCAATTGAACTTTTCAGTGCTAGGATCCACATATTTAGTAGGTGAAGGAATTAAGGGATTTCATACAATCTCTACCATGCAGAAGGAGGCCATTTGGCCCATCAAATCTGCACCGACCCTCTGAAAGAAAACTCCATCCAAGCCCACTTCACTGTCCTATCCCAATAACCCTTTAACCTAACCTACAGGTCCCTGAACACTAAGGGGCAATTTAGCATGGCCATTCCACCTAACCTGCACATCTTTGGACTATGGGAGGAAACTGGAGCACCCAGAACAAACCCACGCAGATACGGGGAGAATGTGCAAACTCCACATAGACAGTCACCCGAAATTGAAATTGAACCCGGGTCCCTGGAGCAGCAGTGCTAGCCACTGTGTCACCCTCAGCCACCAGGGCTGCGGCGACTAGGATGAAGGCCACCATTCCTGGTTGAATTTCAATATCCATTGTCTGCAGGGGACGAGCAGCCAAAGATGTGCAGGTTAACATGATGCGTACGGCCATGCCCAACCAGGTCTCCTGGGCAACATGGTAGCCCCAATCTACACTGCAGACCCTGCTCCTGCATGTCCCCCTTCCCCTCATCTCCGCACCCTTCAGCCCCTTGAGTCCACCCCTGTTGCCAGAGGTACCATTGGCTGGTGGTACCCATCTAGTGGGACCCTCTATGGCCCCTGTCCTGCGTCCCCCTGTAGGGGCTACTTGGGCGTTGTCCTTGGGTGGGCCACATGATGCCTCGTGGCAGGTGGCAGCCAGTTGGGAGGATTGGTGGTATGCCAGAGGGTGGGTGTGGGGGTGGTGGGGTGGGGACACCCATATGGTTGGGGGCACTCTGCAGAACCATGGGCCAAGGTGGGCGATCAGTGGGGTGTGCAGAAAGATGGCTGCCTTGCATGCTGTGGCAATGGTGGTCCATGACTGGACGACGCGGTCCTGTGGGAACACCCAGGCCCCATGGTCCATCCCCTGGACGCCCCCCTCCCAACCAGCCCAGCCAGTGTCAGGACCGGCAGTCCACGAGCATGTCTCTGTGTCCTACCTCCTCTCTCTCCCTCAGTATGGTGATTTTTAAAAGCACAAGTGTACCTCGCCTTCGGGAATTCCCCCCAGTGGAGGCGGAGGATGGCCGAGGCCCCGGAGAATACCGTGTCAGGCCCGTCAATGACATGTGAACGAAGTTTACTGTACATGCGGAGTGAAATGCACTGACGCCACTGTTGAGGCACTGGAGAATTGTGATTTCGTCTGAAGCCAGAGCCGACTCGATTTCGGTGTTAAGACTGATTCTCTGCCCAATTGTCTTTCCCAATTTCGGTGACGGCCGATGGAGAGCCTTGCCCATTATCTATTACATTGTGATATTCAGAATTTTGTTTGTAGCAATAAGTTCTAAAATAACATTTGTTCCTAAAACTTTGAGTGGAAGTTCCAAACATATACAAAACAATGAAAAAATTAATTTGCCAAACCACTTCAACAAAAGAGATTATCACATTATATCTCATGGAGACAGACATGTTTGTCTTCCCCAGAGTCTGAAAGTCACTATTGCCATTCACACCAATATAATGGAAGATTACATGTGGATAGCATGCAGCCAGATAGAAAGATAATTCAGACCAGTATTCTTATTATCTGTTTTACTGTGTTTTCCTTCTGACAGCTGATCTAGTCAACCATCAACAGCAAGATTCAAAATCAGCCTATGGACTCTCCTTTGATCCAAATACAGGATGGCAAGGTGGCACAGTGGCTAGCACTGCTGCCTCACAGCAGTTCCAGAAGGCTGAAACCCATCTGAACAGCAGCCTATCCCTGATGGACTGCCCACCGACCGTCCGCCCCCTCCGAGGTTCCTACCACCACCTTTTGTACCACAGCGTGTGTGTGGTGCACACCAGATAATGCCTCAGCAGTCTCTTCACTAAATTGCGCAACCAAGTTGAGTGTCGCTGGAATGATGGAGGGTGTTGGAGACAGCTGTGTCGGGAAGTTGGTGTCTTTCCCGAACCGAACTCCGGGGTGTCACGGGTTGCAGGTCAATGGCTCCCGTCGTTGTCTGTGTCCTTGTCGCCTCTGCTTTCCACTTGGGGTTGTGGTTGAGGTTCGGGGCGGGGGATACGAGAAGGGATGGCGCCATCACCAGTAGCTCCTGCAAGGCATAAGATAAGACGCATGATTGGACCACGGGCTAGGTGGAGTGGGAGTCGTGGAGGTGGAGGGAGGGGGGTTGTGTAGGGGGGAGGGGTGGTTAGTGGTGGAGCGAGGGTGTTTGGGGAGGTGTGGGATGGTGGTGGGTAGGGGGGGTCGGTGGAGGGGTGGTGGGTGTGGGGATGGGTGGAAGGGTGGTAATGGGGAGTAACACACGTGCCATGGGGAACTGCAATGCAACGTGGTCTCAGTTCCTCGCCTGATGCCAACCTCTGTCTCAGCAACTGCTCTTTCCCCGGGCCCAACGACCACATCTAATGCCGTATGTTCCAGTGAGATGAGTGGCTGCAGGTCCACCGGTCTCCTCCAGTCTTCTCTTGCTCCCAGTGGTTAGGAGCGGTCTTCTCCTGGGGGACGGGGTAGGGGTGGAAACAGAAAACGCAGTGTCAGACAATCCAGCGCATGCAGCTCAGAGGGTAGGTACCTGGTGGCTCCACTGGATGGGGCACCCAGCCATTTCAGCTGGTATGGATGCCCGCATGTGGTCCAGGGTGAGGATTCGGCCGCTCTCCTGATGAGGGGCAGGGGATGGCTGGGTGGGGTTACAGGTGTATGGTACGGGCGTTGGTGCTCAAGGCACAGCGTTGCCTACTACTCCTGAGGAGGTCATGCAGTTTTTTATGGCACTACTGGACGGTCCGAGCGGTGTGGCCCACGACCCTCATGACCTCTGCCACCTACATCCACGCCTGGCAAACGACAGCGGCTGGCAGCCTCTTTCTCACCCCAGGATACAGGGTCTCCCACCTCACCTCCATGCTGTCCAGCAGGGTATCGAGTTCAGCGTCCGTGAAACAGCATGTCGCTCTGCTTGCTGCCATCTTGTTGGCTGGGATGGTGTGTGTGGGGAATGAAGTGTGTGTATATGGCTGCAGCTTGTCAGCATCCTGAGTGTCAATCGCGAAACCAGCGGATCCGACCCCGTCTCTCATTGGAATGGATTGTGTTCCACGTGGCACGGTGCTGGCCCCTTAACAGTAGCGGAGTCAGTCCCGGTGCGGCTCCAGTTTTGCTGCCGTATAAATCCAATAATCCAGCCCCAGCGTTAACACTTAGTCTCAGGAACGGAGAATCTGGCCCAAGATCTGTCAACATTTTGAAGCATTTTTTAAATATCTGTTGAGATGTTGCTTATCAATTTAAATTGGTGATTGTCTGCTGAGACAAAGGAGTGTATTTTCTACTTTTAGAGAATTACCCATGGACTGGAGGTGATTGAGGTATCTGGGATATTTTTTGGTTCAGCCCGCATTTGAATGGGACCAGTGGATTATGGAAGGGCAATGGGGGAACGTAACTGAATGTCAGTCTCAGGAATATTGGCTGATTGAATTCTGCCTGCAGCTGTCTGAAAGGTGGACTGGATAGGGGGTGCTGGGTGGGGGGGGGGGGGGGGGGGGGCGCAGTTGCTGTGGGAAGGTGAGTCCAATCCAGCAGAGGTAGATCTTACTTTTATGCAGTTAGAGGAACACTAAAGCTGCCTCTAGCCAGAGAAAAATAAACACAAGGTTACCTCTGGCCTTGGCTGGGACTCTGGTTGAAGCATGTCTGGCTCAGTAATCTCCAAAGATGACAGCAGTAGTCCTATTCTCAGTTTCAAGCCTGTTTACACAGCCTCTTGTTCTTGTAGCTTCAGGCAGCAAAAAATGGTAGCAAGACATTGCTAGATATATACATTACATTCACAATCTTCTCCCCATACGTACAATGCGATAGCACAATACGTTTTAAGCAAAGCTGACTTCCTTTTATGGATACTCATCCATATGTTACAATACCAAAGATGTGCAGCTTAGGTGGACTGGCTATGCTAAATTGCCCCAAAATGTCTAAAGGTTAGGTGGGCTTACGGGGTCAGGGCGTTCTTTCAGAGTATCAGTGCAGACTCGATGGGCCGAATGGCCTCCTTCTGCACTGTAGGGATTCTTTAATACTACCCCATTTGAAAAATAAGAATAAAAAGCTGGACACATTTTACACAAAGTGGAACAAAATTTAATTCCCTATGTATGACTAGGTATTTTCCACCTTTGATTTTTGCCCTGGTTCTTCTTGTTGGTGATGATGTTTTTAATAAATTCTCGATTCTAATTTTGTTCTCCTTCTATATCTTATGGAGAAGAAAGGGCAGTGGCTGCAGAAGTAAGGACGTTTCTCAGGGCGAGGTGTAATTCCATGTCTGTTGCTGCATTAGTTTGTGGCCTATATGCCTTCTGTCTGATCTGTGATTGAGGAGGTGGAGGTGAATGAATCGGACATGGCACTGTCCAGTGATGTTGCACCTTCATCCACGCCTACCTACCCATACCCTGTTATTGAGTACTTACACATCACATCCACAGATAGACCTGGGAACAGACCTTTGAAAAACTGTGGATTGGCCATGCTAAATTACCCCGAGGTGGGGTTACGGGGATAGGGTGGGGAATTGAGCCCAGGTCGGGTGTTCTTTCAGATGGTCAGTGCAGACGCTATGGGCCGAATGGTCTCCTTCTGCACAATAGGGGTCCTATGATTTTGACTACCTACCCTCCCAATCTAACTCAGTCGACTGATCCAGCAAGACACTCCATCAACCATCCCCGGCCTGACTACTTAGCCAACCTACCACCCTTTATGACTACCCCTAACCCAACCACGCCCCGTCTGACAATCCCCCAACTACTCACTCACTCACTCACTCACTCACTCCTCACTCATATTTCTTCGTTGCTGCAAAGAGAAAGGGTATGGAGGTGCCCACACTCTGGATCCTTGAAAAACACAATGAGAGGCTTATCTGCTCAAAGCCCGCACACTCTGCTAAAGCCACTGCACATCACGTGATGCAGAACCAACGAGAATTTATTCCCAGGTATATAACATTCACTTGAACTCAGTCATCGGACAGTCATCAGACTCGAAACATTAGCTCTTTTCTCTCCCTACAGATGCTGCCAGACCTGCTGCGATTTTCCAGCATTTTCTTTTCGTTTAACATTCACTCAGTCACTCATCTTTAAGCACTTCCCTGAATAGATTAGCTGACGTCCACTTTGCCTGTCTTCTCCTGCCCTGCGCTGAAGCGTTGCTGATGCAGCCAAAGTGAAAAGTTCCAGCTGGAAGAACACAGAATGGTAAGAGTGCAAATATCTTTTCAGTCAGTGGCAATTACCCCAAAAGTGCTGCTGACCGGGAAATCTGGGCCATAGTCTCATCACTGTAAATCCTGCACTGTAAATTCTATGATTCTATGATCATTCACCAAAGCCCAGATGCCCTGATATTAAAAAATTTAAAGTACCCAATTCTTTTTTTTCCAATTAAGAGACAATTTAGCATGGCCAATCCACCTACATAGAACAGTACAGCACAGAACAAGCCCTTCGGCCCTCGATGTTGTGCCAAGCAATGATCACCCTACTCAAACACACGTATCCACCCTATACCCGTAACCCAACAACTCCCCCCCTTGACCTTACTATTAAGACACTACGGGCAATTTAGCATGGCCAATCCACCTAACCCGCACATCTCTGGACTGTGGGAGGAAACCGGAGCACCCGGAGGAAACCCACGCACACACGGGGAGGACGTGCAGACTCCACACAGATAGTGACCCAGCCGGGAATCGAACCTGGGACCCTGGAGCTGTGAAGCATTTATGCTAACCACCATGCTACCGTGCTGCCCCAACTTTGCACTACCTTGCACATCTTTGCGTTGTGTGGGTAAGACCCACGTAGACAAATGGAGAATGTGCACACTCCACACGGATGGTGACCCGGTGCTGCGATCGAACCCAGGTCCTCTGTGCCGTGTGGCAGCAGTGCTAACCACTGCGCCACCGTGCTGCCCCACCTCCCAGGTTCCCAGTTGCCCTCACTGTAGAGTTATCAGATCACACTTCAAGCAACATGCAGGGCAAAATAATTTTAAGTTTAACAGTGAGGGGAAACTTTAATGTATCAGCCATGAGATGCCCTGCTCCAGCAAAACCTGCGTGAATAGGAAAAGAGTGGTACTTTTTGTTTTCAGGGGCGAAATTCTCCCCTACCCAGCGCGGCAGAGAGTTCCGGCGTAGCGGAGTGGCGCCAACCACTCCGGCGTCGGACCTCCCAAAAGGTGCGGAATTCTCCGCACCTTTAGGGGCTAGGCCCGCGCCGGAGTGGCTCCCGCTCCACCGATGGCGCCAAATCTGGCCCAAGGGCCTTTGGCGCTACGCCGCCTGGCATCGGGGCTGGCCGAAAGGCCTTCGCTGGTCAGTGCATGTGCCAGAGCGTCAGCAGCCGCTGATGTCACCACCGGCGCATGCGCGGTGGAGAGGGTCTCTTCCGCTTCCGCCATGGTGGAGGCCGTGGCGGTGGTGCAAGAAAAAGAGTGCCCCCACGGCACTGGCCCGCCCGCTGATCAGTCGGCACCGATCGCGGGCCAGGCAACCGTGGGGGCACCCCCTGGGGTCCGATCACCCCGCGCCCCCCCCCCAGGACCCCGGGGGCCCGCTCACGCCGCCAATCCTGTCGGCACAGAGGTGGTTTAAACCACGTCAGCGTGAGAGGCCTGTCAGCGGCGGGACTTCGGCCCATCGCGGGCCGGAGAATCTCCGCGGGGGGCCGCCGATCGGCGCGGGGAGCACGCCGATTGGCGGGATGTAATTCCCGATCCCGCCAATTCCCGGGTGGCGGACAATTCTGGCCACGGCGGGGGGGGGGGGGGGGATTTACGCCGACCCTGGCCGATTCCCCGACCCTGCGTGGGGTCGGAGAATTCCGTCCCAGGTTTGACTGGTCCACTCATTTCACCCTTTTATTCCCACAAAACTTCCTGAATGAAGTCAGTGGCTTGAAACTTCTTGGGCCTGCTTGTCACTTTGGTTTTGGGCCTTTTTATCCTACAGGCAAATAATTAGTGCTAAGATGTTGGAAACATTAAGAGTACAGATAGAAATAGAACAGTACAGCACAGGCCCTTCGGCCCTCGATGTTGTGCCGAGCAATGATCACCCTACTTAAACCCACGTAACCCGTATACCCAACAATCCCCCCATTAACCTTACACTACAGGCAATTTAGCATGGCCAACCCACACATCTTTGGACTGTGGGAGGAAACCGGAGCACCCGGAGGAAACCCACGCACACACGGGGAGGACGTGCAGACTCCACACAGACAGTGACCCAGCCAGGAATCGAACCTGGGACCCTGGAGCTGTGAAGCATTGATGCTAACCACCATGCTACCATGAGGCATAGTGGTATCCAAGAATGTATGCAACAAGCCAGTATGGGATTTCAATGACATTTACTTTGCTACCATCTATTTCCACGTCGATTACAGTGTGCTCCATAATTGTGAGTAACTGGGAGTGTAGAACAGTATAACCCTCCTTTCAAACATTTTTCACAGCACTACCTTCATATTTATCACTTATGTAGTGTACTCTTCAGGTGCGATGCTCCATCACTCATTCAGTTTGTTACTGCTGTGCTGTTATAATGATATAAAACTTTGAGCTTATTTCTTGAACAAGACAGAAGGCATCAGTCATTCATAAGCGATTGGGTAAACACATTGTGGGTTCATTTATTCAGACCATGCACATGAAAACAAATACACGTTGGTATAAAGCTTGAAGACATTGGATCTGTGTGTGTTTTGCTCGGCTCAAAAGCAAAATTGAAACTAAAACTGGATCACCTGACCTATTTCCCTTCCAGTGATGTCTTGCTGATATGGCTTAAAGGTATATTACAACATGTTTATGACAAGCTCTTTGACGCACACCAGAAACTGTATTTTATTGGGTGCCATGTAATGAACCTACCAATGAAAAAGCCAGCTGCCCCACAGTCACTTTACCCTTGGGGGGGGGGGGGGGGGGGGGTGTTAATTGGCTCAGGGTGAGAATTCCTCCCCCTTCTAGTGAGTAAGTCCCACTTTAGAGATCTGCTGGCCAAGATAATTGACAAACAGCTCTGTAGTCGCAGCCATGCCAGGTTCTGTCGGGCTGAGACCTGCAGCCATTAATATTTGCAACTCTGCATTTTTGAATTTTATTTCTGCTTTGATCTTGCTTGTAAGCCTAGATTTAAAGTTACTTTGCATTGAATCTTACTTTGTAGACATTGCTTTAAATCTCGATGTGATTGTGCTTTGATTATTAGTGTTTACTTTTTCTCAAGGATTTTTCATGCACATCATATTCACAGCTACTGTTTTGACTGAACATTGTAGATATGTTGTAAAAAAAAAAGGATTTGGCAGCATGGTGGCGCAGAGGATAGCACTGCTGCCTCAGGGCGCCGAGGTCCCAGGTTCGATCCTGGCTCTGGGTCACTGTCGGTGTGGAGTTTGCACATTCTCCCCATGTTTGTGTGGGTTTCGCCCCCACAATCCAAAGATGTGCAGGGTAGGTAGATTGGTCATGCTAAATTGCCCCCTAATTGGAAAAAATAATTGGGTACTCTATATTTATAAAGGACTGAAAAGGATTTTCCCTCCATTGTTTGAGGAAGAGGAACTCTTCTTACTATATAGACCTCAGTGACCCTTGGACAACAAGCCAGGACGATGAGCTAGTCAACTAGTGTGGTCATCAGGAGATGGAGTTTGATTATTGGACATTGTAGACTTGGTGGTCACATGGACACTGTGATGACACAGCTACATAAGGGTCACGTGTCGTTAGCACGGTAGTTTCCCCCAGCGTGCGGACAAATAAACAGCATGTAAGAGCTGATCAGAGTATTCAATAAACTGTTATTGTTCTAAGTCCTTGGTCACCAGCACTTCTACATGGTGTCAGGAGTTGGCAAATGGCACAAGGACTTTGCCACATTGAACCGCTCATTTTCGACGTTACATTGCGGGTGACTGGGCAAAGTTTGAAAAAGAGTGGCGCCGCATCTACTGCATTGCCAGTCTATCAGGCAAAAGGAACAAGGTGTAGGAACACACTTTGTTAAAATTAGCAGGCTCTGAGTCCATCAAGAAATTTGTATCTTTTGTTTTCAAGCTGGAGGAAGAGGAACAGGACACCGTTATACTGTTAAAAATGTTTGAGAACATTTGCTTGAAAGTTAAGAACATCATACTCGATTGATACACATTTAATACCAGTAACCAAAAATCTGATGAATCGATTCAGTCCTACACTACGACTCTAAAAATCTGAGCCAGAAAATGTGCATTTGGCACCCTTATCGATGATTTTGGCAGGAATCCGTTGTGTGGGGTCCATAGTTATCTTGTCTTCAAGCAGCTTCTTCATGAGAAAGATCTAACATTGCAATGCGCCATCAGTATCTAGATGCTGAATGAGCAGTCAGAAAAAAGCAGCAAAGAGTTAAGGCGGGCGTTAAGCACAGAGCTTTTCACGGTACTGGGGATGCCGATGCAGCCATCTGAGATGGCCACCTGCAAAGGACCATGGGAATTAGGGCCAACCCAGGACTCTGACAGATACAGAGCTTCTGTGTATTTGAAATGCAGGTAGCTAGACCTGATCAAAACCCCCGCACGTTTGCATTTTAATGGCCCATTCCCCAGAACAATAGGACTCCGATCAAGAAACTGGTACAGCCACAGACTGATCGGCGCCACTCCCTTTACTCAGAGAGCCCAACTGCCAAGGTTAATGACCGCTATGGACCCGCTCAGCCACCATGGCACCCGCCCCTTTATTGGCCAAAATCGAAGGCAGTGATGGAAGCCCTGTTGAAGTATTGGGTCCAAGATTAAGGACCGCCCCAAAGAGCGTGAAACCCTTGAGGGATAAAAAGGGGACACAGCCATGTGTTCTGTCTCTTTTGGACCCGGCCTGTGCCAGCCTCTTTTGGGATTGGCCTGTGACCACACCAATTGCAGCATAACGACCAGACAGCCGAGTTCAAGACCAACGATCGCTACCTGACGGATGAGCCCAGCAGAGACAGAGCCGCTTCTTCGAACCAGCCACATGAAATCAAGATAAAGGCCTTATCTATTTGCACAGTGCCGGTTGCCCTGAAGTTCAGTTATTGTAGCTAATAGGTGTTGTTTAACTTATAGTATATTGTGCTTGCATGTTGAAGTAACCCTTGTGTGTAAATAAACAATCTTTAAACTTGAACTGACTAACTGTTTGTGTGGTCATTTGACCGATATATGGTTCAGTAAGAGAAATAGAAACACCCACAGTATTGGCGACACTGTTGGGATATAACATCACATCATAAAGAGCAACACCATGCCCAAACTGTAGCAGCCATCACTCACAGAACTGAACTTTATGCTTGGCAGTTAGTAAACGCTACAATAAATGTAGCAAATGAACCATTTTGCCAAACGCTGCAGGTCTAAATCACAGCAGCCATACTATGCCACCAGCCGTATTTCAGCCAGTCGCTCCCCCTGGGTTTGGAGCATGAACAAGGTTAATGACGTGGAGCTCAATCAGAACATCCAAACCACTAAGCCTCCAGCAGCATTCTACTGCGAGAGTGCCACCATTATCACAGAGAAGGGTGAGATTTTCATGACTTTGAACATTGCCAACAGCAAAACAAAATTAAAAGTAAAGACAGACATAGGAGCGAAGTGCAATGTACTATCCAAGCAAATACTCCAGGAAATAGACCCATATGCTACAGCAGACCCCAACACCCAGGCAGACCCGTGGCCTACAGTAGGCAAACCATCTGCAGGGAAGGTGTGGAGACTCTCCAGTGCACACAGGGCAACTTCAGGTTTAATATTGTTGACCAAACGTAAGACCATTGTTGGGTCTTTGGGACAGCATCACACAGGGGCTAATCCACTTTGGTCCAGATGTACACATTCTGCAGCATCAGGCCTCAGAAATGATAGAGTATAAAGACTTATTGAACTGCAACATCATTGGAAACTTACCTGTAACATACTGTCTGAGACTAGATGACTTGGTACCACCAACCATCTGTGCTTCGAGAAGAGTGATGTGTTGGGTGCTGTGGATCCGTGGAACACATGCAGGCCACCAACACTTAAAATAGTACAACACTATTTTATTAAACAATAAACTGTTGAACATACTCTTACTGTGGGTTAACACGATGTTAGATTAACTAAAGACCTGTGCCTATCCTAACCAGTCTAATCACTCAGCACATGGTGAGAATCTGTGCTGTAAGCTGTGAGCTCTGTACTTCTGAGAGGCTGCATCCCGAATGAGCGGGAAAACTGATGCCCTCTGTCTTTATGGTGAGTGTGCTCTAACTGGTGATTGGCTGCGGTGTTGTGTGTGTTGATTGGTCCTACTGTATGTCCATCAGTGTGTGCGTCTCCACCATGATATACTGGTGTATATTATGACATTCCCCCCCTTTTTGATAACAAATGTGTGTTTGTGGCAATAAATAATGTGTTGATAATGTTCCTAACTACGTGTGGGGTGCATATTTACAGGACTATGTACATGAAAACTAAGCTATTTACATGGGAAGGTTCCTGGTGCAGAGAAACAGTATGCAACAAGAGCAACGAGAACAACATTATGTACAAACCAGGAAAACAATCAAACAAGGCAACAAAACAATTCAGAGAGTCCATAAATTTGTAAAGTTCATAAATTTAGTCTCTGAGGTGGGTGACAAATTCTGGTTGACCGCCTCAAGGGTGTGTCGAGAGCCGCCGGTTCAGGAGCAGGCTGGACTGTCAGCGGGCTCACAGTCAGGGGGAGGCAGAGTGACAGGAAGCTCTGCATAGTCCGTGGCAAGGTCAGCAGGGGAGTGAGGCAACACCGGAGGATCACGTGGTGAGCGAGGAACGAGGCGAAGGGCGCGTCGATTGCGGCGCAGAACAGAGCCATCGGGTAGCCGAACCAGGAACGAGCGGGGGGCCACCTGCCTAAGGACAACAGCGGTTGCAGACCAGCCACTATTCGGGAGATGGATGCGAACATTGTCATCTGGAGCGAGAGCGGGGAGATCAGCAGCACGGGAGTCATGAGCCGCCTTGTGCTGCGCATGAGACATCTGCATTTTGCGAAGAACCAGAACATGGTCGAGATTTGGCACATGGATGGACAGCACCGTCGTCCTCAGGGTGCGATTCATGAGTAGTCGGGCTGGCGACAGGCCAGTGGACAGTGGGGCGGAGCAATAGGCCAGCAAGGCACGATAGAAATCAGACCCAGCATTGGCAGCCTTGCATAGGAGCCTCTTGACAATGTGTGCTCCCTTCTCCGCTTTGCCGTTGGATTGGGGGTACAGGGGACTGGACATCACATGGGTAAAATTGTACTGCCGGGCAAAGCTGGACCATTCCTGGCTGGTGAAGCAGGGGCCATTGTCCGACATCACCGTGAGCGGGATGCCGTGTCAAGCAAAGGTTTCTTTGCACACCCGAATGACTGCGGACGAAGTGAGGTCGTGCAACCGTATCACCTCCGGGTAATTTGAAAAGTAATCCACGATCAGGACATTGTCTCTACCCAGTGCGTGGAACAGGTCGATGCCCACTTTGGTCCAAGGTGATGTGACCAACTCATGGGGCTGCAGTGTCTCTCGTGGTTGGGCCGGCTGAAAGCGCTGACAGGTGGGGCAATTGAGCACTGTGTTGGCGATGTCTTCATTGATACCGGGCTAGTACACAGCCTCTCGGGCCCGTCGGCGATACTTCTCCGCGCCCAGATGGCCCTCGTGTAACTGTTCCAGGACAAGCTGGCGCATGTTATGCGGGATGACAATGCGGTCCAGTTTCAGAAGAACCCCATCAACTACTGCCAGATCATCTCTGACATTATAGAACTGAGGGCATTGGCCCTTGAGCCACCCTTCCGTCAGGTGGTGCATGACACGTTGTAGCAGGGGGTCAGCTGCCGTTTCGCGGCAAATTTGGACAAGGCGTTCATCTGAGGCAGGTAGATTGGAGGCCGCGAATGCCACATGGGCGTCAACCTGGCAGACAAATCCCACTGCGTCATATGGAGTGTTGACTGACCTGGAGAGAGCGTCCGCAATGATGAGGTCCTTGCCTGGGGTGTACACCAGCTGGAAGTCGTATCGCCGGAGCTTGAGCAAAATACGCTGGAGGCGAGGAATCATGTCGTTCAAGTCCTTCTGTATTATATTGACCAGTGGGCGATGGTCGGTCTCGACGGTGAATTGGGGAAGCCCGTAGACATAATCGTGAAATTTCACAACACCGGTCAGAAGGCCCAGGCACTCCTTTTCTATCTGCACGTAGTGCTGCTCCGTGGGGGTCATCCAATAAACTGTTATTGTTCCAAGTCCTTGGTCGCCAGTCATTGGAACCCAGCACTTGTACAGATATAAAACATGATGGGATGGTAGAATGGAAGACATCATCAAAAGATGCATAAACAACTTGGATATTATGAAGTCTGCATGGCCTTGCAGTGCTTATGAGGTGAATTGATAAGGACTGAAATTTGTTTTGAGAATGTCTGAACCGGACCTCGAATGGCTGGAATGGGACCAGAAATTGTGCTTAAAGGGACTCAGGCTGGCAGCTGGAGTGGAATAGTTAACCATTGAAGACCACAGAGTCAGGGACATTGGAGTGACTGCTTGAAGAGTCCACCCCTGTAAGGTTACTCAGAAGACTTGATAATGTATGTACCAATGGGACTTTTTTTTAACCAAATTTAGAACATTTTGTGGAACAGACCAATTTAAGATTACTATTTGTGCATTAAAAAAAAAATCTGTCTTTCTTCTTTTCTTCTGATATATAAAAAGTGCTTTCTCCTTTCAATGAGGTTATCTTTCTTTTTTCTTTTTCTTTTTTATTAAGGGGCAATTTAGCGTGACCAATCCATCTACCCTGCACATCTATAGGTTGTGGGGGTGAGACCCACACAGATACGGGGAGAATGTGCAAACTCCACACGGACAGTGACTCGGGGCCAGGATCAAGCCCGGATTCTCGGAGTCATGAGGCAGTAGTGCTAACCACTGCACCATTGTGCCGCCCTATCTTTCTTTTTTATGTTATCAATTAGAATTATTATATTATTATTTATACTTATCATTATTCAATATTTGTTTTGTTTTAAAACATTACTGGCATTGTCATTCATTCCTTTTATGTCCAGCCTGAACCTAATCAAGACTCTGAAGGGTCTTGCATGCCCCCTTAATGTTTGAGTGATGGCTCCCACTGGGACTACAGCCAGAACCCATTGAGGAGGATGAAGTGCTGGACTTCAGGTAAATCCTGGGTTTTAGCAGGAGGCCCCCAGGGAGAGGGGTGGGGGGACCTGATTTGAGAGGCCCGAGGGGAGGGTGAAAAAGGTGAGTATGACCTTTGGGGTTGACTGCCCCTGATGGGTGGAGTTGACCTCCCCCCCTCAAAGGAGGTTCTCCCCACCTCTCTTGCCCAATACCAGCTGACGAAGTGAAAGCTTTTGGCTTTCCCCTGCTGTGAGTAAAATAGTCATCAGGTGGGATGACTTAAGTGGCTGTTGGTTGGTTACTTAAGGTCCTTCGAACCAAGAGTGATCTGGTCTCCATGAGGCCACCCCACTCCCCCGGTAAAATTGGAGAGAGGTTGGGTCAGGCAGGAAGGCAGTGGTCAGGTCATCTTCTGCATTTTCTGAGCTGCCCCCACCTTCAAGCACACTGACGAAGGCCTGCATAATCCAGCCTAAAGTCTCTACTACGAAAGGGAAAATGCTGGAAAACCTCAGCAAGTCTGGCAGCATCAAGTTTGATGCTGCCAGACTTGCTGAAATTTTCCAGCATTTTCCCTTTCGTTTCAGATTCCAGCATCCGCAGTAATTTGCTTTTACTTAAGTTTCTACTTCTCTTTAAAAAGCTACTGGAATCCTTTTGGTTGCCACAATACAGGAAGTCCTGCTCCCATTGTGCAAACTCCCAGTAGAAGGCTGTCACACACATAGGAACTCAAACAGGACAAATAATTAGATACGTTTTTGATGTTTCAGCATGACAGTACAATTACAACACCACAGAAATTGAGTATCTAAGCAAGTATTCTAATGACAAATGGGTGATAATTTCCAAGGCAACCCCATCAACTGATTTTGACCTCAGTGTAATGGGTCCGTTACTCGATCAATTGGATGTTTTTTTTTCTGAGAATTAATTTTTACTGGGGCTGCCAATGAATCAGTGCAATAAAATTCTAATGATAACGGAGTTAAAATTAAAGACCTCTTGAGGTCAAGAACAACGATTCATTTTAGTAACAATACTAGTTCATTTGAGTTCCTTTGTAAAATTAACTATATTGGTTCCTGCTCTTTTTCCATATTGGAATAGCTGTTTCATTTGTTTATCATGCGTATGCATTTCAGTCATTTTCACACATGTTTAACTTCCTTTTTCTGATAGCTCTATGAGCGATTCTTTTACATCACCAGGAGTACCCTTTTCTTCACGACTGGTTGAACACTTTTTCCCACCAACAATTAAAGGACCAATTAAGAGCATTAAAAAGCCCATTGATCAAGATTTTACATTGCCCCTGTGATTTTGCACTCGTGCAGAAACAAAAAGAGCAGGCGGGCATTACGTTTTTGTAAAAGGTCAATGGGAGCAAAAGCACTTTCATTTCAATTGCGATTTTGCTGCTGTCATGTCTCTGAATTTTGCCAGATTTCATTTTGATTGCATTAGTTTTCTAAGCTGGTTCATCGACAAATCTGTGCCAGTTGTTGTGGGCATTACAGAGACGTGGCTGTCACGGGATGATGGTTGGGATTTAAATGTCCAAGGATATGTCTCCTATCGAATGGACAGGCAGATGGGCCAGAGGGGGTGGGGTTGCAGTGTTCATAAGGAATTAAGTTAAATCAATAGCAAGAAGCGATATACGTTCGGAAGGCATAGAATCTGTGTGAGTGGAGTTGAGGGATCGCAAAGGAAAAAAGACCCTGATGGGAGTTATGCACAGCCCCCCTCGCAGTAGTCAGGATGTGGGGCAGAAAATCAATCAGGAGATTGAAAAGGCATGTAAAAAAGGCAACGTTACAATAATCATAGAAGACTTCAATATGCAGGTGGACTGGGAAAATCAACGCATCCCAAGAAAAGGAATTTGTGGAATGTCTACGAGATGTTTTTTTGGAGCAGCTTGTGGTAAAGCCCACTCGGGAACGAGCAATCCTAGATTTAGTGATGTGTAATGAGGCAGTCGTGATTTGTGGACTGAAGGTGAAGGAACCCTTTGTGGGTAGTGACCACAATATGATATAATTCACCCTGGAATTTGAGAGGGAGAAGCTGGAATCAGATATAATAATAATCTTTATTAGTGTCACAAGTAGGCTTAGATTTACACTGCAATGATGTCACTGTGAAAATTCCCAAATCGCCACACCTGTTTGGGTACACAACAAAACTCCCTCAACATCTAATTTGTTTGTGACCACACGATGCTCATAATGCAGGTGCGTGCCCATTTCCCATGGCTCGTCAATGACAGTTACACCTTGGCCTGCTCTCAGATCTCAGTCCTTTTTCAGGGAGAGCAGTAGATGGAGGGATGGCTCGTTATGGTCAAAGAGCACTCACTCAGCAGGTGGCTGATGATGCCTGTACAGAGGCCACAAACATCTGTGGAGACTTGCTGTAACATGTCTCATGCATTAACGTCCGTGTTTGTCAAGCAGGCAATTGGACTGCTCAAGGTGCAGTACCGATGCCTGGTCTCTCCATTACAGTTGGGGGTGCACTCCATTACAGCCCCCAGAGGGTATCCTGCATTATTGTGATCTTCTTCACTCTCCACAACTTGGCACTGCAGAGGGGAAACTAGCCAGACCAGCTGGAGATGGAGGAGTGCCACATCTTTTTCCATGAGGAGGAGGCCGAGGAGCATGATGACAGCACTAACAACAGAGGAGAAGGAGAATGGACCTTGGGGCCAGGGCCACATGGGCCAATGAGCTAGGGATGCCCTCATAGTCTCTAGGTTTGGGGTAGACCAGGACTAGGGAATGAAGAGCTCTCCCACTATTGGGTGAGACATCTCATCTGTATTGTGGTGCCAGCAGTAGGTCCTTGTGATGTTGCCCAAGTTCATGGGCAGGGCGCTAAAGCCATTGGCTACATGCTGCAGGAGAATGATGGTGATTTGCATTGAAGACAGAGCGATGCTCCTCCCGTCCTCAGTGACATGTCTGATGTGTTCCTGACAGAGAGCTGAATGTGTCTTACCAATAAGCAAGCTTATCATGGAGTCTGGAGATGCTGGATGAGACCTTGTCTGCTACAACACTTGTAGATGTTAGAGGACCTGCTGTGATCTTCCGGGAGGTTTTTCACTCTCACGTCTGTTGAGCATTTGGTCCTGCAGAGAGACAGATGGGGAGTTTGTAGGTAGGAGTCCTGCCATTTCAGATAGTTGAGGAATGGCATGTGTGGGACTGGAGTGGAGCGGGGATGTAGAGACTGGGGATTGGATGACATGGGGGTGGTGGTGGTGAAAAGGGCATTATGACAGGTGGGTAACTCATGAGGTGGCTGTGTGAGAGATCACCTTGCCCTGAGGGAGTGAGAGGTGGGTGAGGGGGTGCAGCGAGAGACTGGAGGTGGCAGATTTACCCCTCTGGCACAAAGAAGGTCATTCATTAGTTATCAGGACTGATATCCCGTTTACGTCGAGAGCGAGCTGGCAGTCACTAAAGCAACCTCTCAGGCAAGGGTGGTCACCTTGCTGAAGGGTTTATTTCTGGACTGCGGGTGCAGGAGGTCCCGTCTCTTTTGGACTCCATCCAAAAGCCTGGCCAGGGCTCCTTCCTAGAATCTTGGAGCAGGCTTTCTGACTGCCAACCCCTCTAATGGATCGGGAACAAGTGTTGGGCAGTGCTGGGAAGGCGTTCAAATGCTCTAATTGCTCTTGGCAAGATGGTGGTGAGCTGCCTTCTTGAACTGCTGCAGTCCATGTAGTTTAAGTACATGCACAGTGACATAAGGGAGGGAGTTCCAGGATTTTGACCCAGCGACAGTTCCATTTGCCCGGGGTGAATATAACACCAGGAGGCCGCCAAGACCACAGCGGGATTCTCATGAAGAAAAAAACCTTTGCTTGAGAGGGTAAAAATTCTGTGAGAATTCCTGTCGATGCAACTGAAGGGATTCACACTGTTCTTCTCACCGGAAGTGGCACTTTGCCATCTTTTGGTAAAATTCCGCCCAATAACATTTGAAGTAACTTATTTTGGGCACTTCTATTTGACTTTTGAAGATTATTTACGTTGTTTCCAAATTGGACTCAAGGTAGGAAATGATAATGATGGGGATGTAATCTGGAGCAGATATCAGCACCTTGAATGTGGCATTCAGGAGAATATTCCTTTTCCAGTTCCACATAGAGATCAGTTATTTATTTCATAGCAGGTGATGATTTGGGATGCCTCCCTGCAGGGAAGCTCGGGGCAAACCAATCTCGGAGAGAGAAACTTCAAATCGACATTAAGCCACTGATTTAGATATGTAAAGGGCCCAACACTTGCCTCAGGTGTGAGTAAACAATACCTTTTGTATTCTTTGAACTTGTCCAATATGGTGGGTCAAGTGTTTCAGCAGGAAATCTGCGCATGTTTTCTCCTTGCCTTCACAAGGCCCTATTCCTGGGCTGGGTAGGGCACGAAAAATGGGTGCGGTGCGATCGAATTATGAGGTCAATTCATGAATAACTGTGTCCTAAACAACCTCTAATTTTCTGTCCATTCATTTAATTGAATGGAAAACCAGCGGCTGTAATTGAAATAGATTCATTGTGTGCAATTTCAGTAACTCAATGTTCAAAAGGAAAGTGATGCCTTTGGGAAGGCTGAAAGAAGGGCCAAAAGGATTATTCTGAAGATTCAGAGCTCAAAGTAATGAGGAGAAACCTCCAGAGTTGATTTTTTTTTTCATTGAGTAAAGATGATTAAAGGGAGATATAATGCAGGCTGCGGTTTTAGATTTCCACCTCTTATGGTTTGAAGTTGATGAATCGGGTGCCCTGCCTGCCCATAGCCAGCGGTGGACTGTCTGAACTGTTTTTGGGTTAGTGCCGCAGCCAAAATTAATTTTACTCTCCAATGACTTCTCTGCTGCCAGATTGGGAAAAGTGTATATATTGTATTCGGAGGGCAGCATCGAGGCAAAGATTGGAATTGTGAGAGTCTTTTTATTTATTCTTTCACAGGACATGGGCATTGCTGGCTAGGCCATTTTGGGCAGCATGATAGCACAGTGGGTAACACTGTGGCTTCACAGCGCCAGGGTCGCAGGTTCGATTCCTCGCTGGGTCACTGTCTGTCCGGAGTCTGCACGTTCTCCTCGTGTCTGCGTGGGTTTCCTTTCGGTGCTCTGGTTTCCTCCCACAGTCTAAATACGTGCAGGTTAGGTGGAGTTTCCATGCTAAATTGCCCTTGATGTCCAAAAAGATTAGGAGGGGTTATTGGGTTACGGAGGCAGGGTGGAAGTGAGGGCTTAAGTGGGTCGGTGCAGACTCGATCGGCCGAATGGCCTCCTTCTGCACTGTATGTCCTATGTTCTATTCCTAATTGCTCTTGACAAGGTGGTGGTGAGCTGCCTTCTTGAACTGCTGCAGTCCATGTGGTTTAGGTACATTAACACTGATGTAAGGAAGGGAGTTCCAGAATTTTGACCCAGCAACAGTAAAGGAACGGCGATATATTTCCAAATCAGGATGGTGAGTGATTTGGAGGGAAACCTCCAGGTGGTGGTGTCCCATGTTTCTGTTGTCCTTGTCCTTCTCGGTGGTTGAGGTTTTCAGTTTGGAGATGTTCGGTTCAAAGGAGATGTGACGAATTGCTGCAGAGCATCCTGTTGATAGTACACACTGCTGCCATTGTGTGCCGGTGGTGAAGGTAGTGAATGCTTAAGATGGCGGATGGGGTACCAATCAATCAGGCGGCTTTGTGCTTGATGGTGTCGAGCTGTTTGAGTTTTGTTGAAGCTGCACTCATCCAGGCAAGTGGAAAGTATTCCATCACGCCCCTGATTTGTGCTTTGTGGATAGGCTCTGTGAAGTCATAAGGAGAGTTACTTGCCACAGAATTCACAGTCTCTAACTTGCTCTCGTAGCCATAATAGTTATATGGCCAGTCAGTTACTGGTTGTAATCCATTGAAGCCCACTTGTGACAATAAGTGATTATTATTATTATGCCCAGGATGTTGATAATGTAGCAATTCAGCAATGGTAATGCCATTGAATGTCAAACGAAAATGGTTAGATTCTCTCTTGTTGGAGGTGGTCCACATATGTGACACATATGTGACACAAATGTGACTTCCCACATTTCAGCCCAAGCCTGATTGTTATCCAGGTCTTGCTCTATGTGGAGACATACTGCTTCAGCATCTGAGGAATCATAAATGATGCTGAACATTGTGCAATCATCAGCAATCATCCTCATTTCTGAGCTTATGATGGAGGTGAGGCCATTGATTAAGCTGTAGACAGTGGCTGCACCATAGGGCAGGACCCTGAGGAACTCCTGCAGTGATGTCTTAGAACTAACCTCCAATAACGACAACAATCTTCCTTTGTGCCAGGTATGATGCCAACCAGGGGAGATTCTTTACCCTGGTTCCCATTGACTTCAGTTTTGTTCGGGCTCCTTGATGCCACGCTTGGTCAAATGTTGCCTTGATCTCAAAGAAAGTCACTATCACCTCACCTATGGAGTTCAGCTTTTTATTCATGTTTAGACCAAGTCTGTAAATGAGGTCTGGAGCCGAGTGGTCTAAGCAGAACCCAAACTGAGCGTAAGTGAGTAGGTTATTACCGTGTAAGTGCCACTTGGTAGCACTGTTGATAACACCTTCCATTACTTTGCCTCCTCCTCCAGTTAGTTATTTAATTGTCCACCACCATCCATGACTGGATCTGGTAGGACTGCGGAGCTTTGATCTGATTCATTTGTTGCGGGACATTTAGTTCTGTCCATCAATGACATTATATTTAGGAGTTTTTCTAGATAACATTTGAAAAAAATCGTACTTTATTCCAAGAAACTAAATTGATAGGGCATAGTCTATGGCATAATCTGCGAACGGGACAGATTCTTTCACCTGGGAGCTTTAATTTTATTTGATGTTTTCTGACATTTTTAGCATTAGCCTCCTGCCTATTCGAGGATACAAGAAATTTTAAATTAACATCATACTTAGTGTGTTAGGCAAGACATTATTAACCTGAACAACAGAACTGTGGTTTATTTTTCTTCATAACATAATTTCTTCATGTTTGCTGACTTTACATTTTAAGATTATGCTGAGAATATTTGTTTAAGATTTCAAGAAGCACCCAATGGGATTAAGTACAATTCCTCTTGTAAAAGGTCAGAGCAGAAATAAATTGAAGTTGCCTTTTTTAATTAATTTATTGCTGGAAAATTTAATTACCATCAGGCTGGTTCTGCCAGTAGACCTAACCAGCTGAAAGGCAATGGCACAACTCCCTTTTCTCTGGCTCCAATAAATTCCAAATCTTTCACAGACGAATTTTATCTAATACTTCAACATTTTCTCTTTTTTTAAAATGCATGTCGCCATGATCTAACTAGTCTGGTGTATAGTCAGATGTACCACTTATGATTCAGAGCTTTCCCATATAAGTTCTCTGCTCATTCTACAAAGATTTATTTTTTAATACATTTTTCAATGTCTGTCTGAACCCATGGTCCCCATGGTTGAACAGGAGGATGTCTACAGGTTGTGCGATAGAAAATTTATATTTTTATTGTTGGATTAAGATGTACATGGATCTTTTTTAACTGACCAAATCAACTTGCTCTGAAAATCCAAAGCTTAAGCTGGTTGGAATTCTCTGGCCGTTGGGATTCGCAGTTCCCACCATCAGCGCACCCCCGCCCGTGGGTTTCCCGGCGGCTTGGAGTGGCTTCAATGTGAAATCCTATTGACAGGCGGCTGGAGTAGAGAATCCTGCCGCCAACAAATGGCACGCTGCCGAGAAACACGTGGCTCGGGGAACAGAGAATCCAGCCCATCATTTTTGATTTTCTTCCAAATGTTCATGGAAACAATAGCAATGCTGTCCTATACCTAGAATAAAAACGGGTAGAATGTCAAAATGTTTCAAAAATAGTGCTAGCACTGTGAAGTATCCATTGGCTCTAACTATGTCACAGCAGTGGTACTGATTAACCCAAGAGGGGACATTATTGATCTTTTAATAACTTGTACCTGAACAGGTGCCAGAATGTAGTGACTAGGGGCTTTTCACAGTAACTTTATTGCAGTATTAATGTAAGCCTACTTGTGACAATAAAGGTTATTATTATTAACTTTGAAGTGGAACGTGGGACTGCTGATTCACTGTTTTGCCTAATTATTCACTTCTTTTCTAGTTTTCACTGTTTTAAGACTCACCAAAATCCCAAATGCTAACAACACTTGTTGTCCAACCATATCATGCCATGTGTCATAGCTCCTGATGCAAACTGTGTTGGATCCAGGGATGACACCATCGACAAAGCATGAAAGTTGTGTACAAGCCCATTTTAGCTGACCAGCTGTGTGTTAATGAAGCACAGAATCATTCATGGATCATCGCCATCTTGCATAAGGGCACCTGCAGCCAAGGTTAATCAGAGAGATGGCACAGCCAATGATAGTCAATGTGATTGTTTCCTCACTCACCTTTTTTCTGCTATCACTTTCTACCTGGCATGTTGCACTGCTGTCCTCTGGAATTCCAAGCACAGCAACTCCCCCTATGCCTGCTTCATGTAGAACCAGATCCACTTCACCAGCTATTACGTGGGACTGGGGTGCTTGCATTCTATCACTTGTTCCGAGGCTCGACTTTCTGCCTCCACACGTGTTTGGTCATCCATTATATTTTGCCTACCATTTCCTTTCAACCCATAGTGCATTTGAAATGTTAAAATGTACATAGAAAGCATGAACAGCCTTTTTAACGATTTCTGGTTAGGCCACAACTAAAGTATTGCATCTTAGTTCTGGTCACCACACTTTAGGAAGGACATATGGGTCATTGAGAAGATGCATAGAAGATTTATCAAAATGGTTCCAGGAATGAGGGACAAGGTTGGAGAAGCTGGGGTTCTTCTCTTTGGAACAAAGGACGTTGAAGGAAAATGTGATGGACGTGTACAAGATTAAGGCAGGTTTGGTTAAGGTAGACAAAGATGAGCTGTTCCCTTTAGCTGATAGCACAAGGTCTAGGAGACATCGATTTATGGTTTTAGACAAGAGATGTGGAGGTTGGAAGGATGTGAGGAAGAACATTATTATGCGGTGATTGGTATTGACCTGAAACTCACTGTCCATTAGGATGGATAGCAGAGTTGATGAATGATTTCAAAAGAAAATTAGATACGTACTTGAGGGAAATGAATCTTCAGAGCTATGGGGATTGAGCCGGAGGATGACTACTGCGTTACTCCATTGGTGAGCTGATGTGCCTGCTTTTTGCCATAAATGACTCTAAATAATGTTTGCTGTCATATGTGATTTTTCATCTCTAAGTTACTGCATTTGTTATATTTTCCGAGTGTGCTGCTGACCCACAGGCAGAGATTTAATGTGGAGAGCTCAGAGGTCCCACCGGGACAATGAGCAGATACTGCTGATGGTTGTCCCACTGTTTCATGTCAGCTGGCCAATCAAGTGCCTGGAGGGTCGCGCATTTCAGGATTGGCGATAAGCATTGAGGTGGCAGCCATGGCGTCAGGTGCTGCCGCGGATTAGCTGGCACTATTGTTAAAGAACTCGAAGCACTCAAGAGCTTGCAAAGCTAAAGAAAGGGCCCAGGCTGCCACGGCCTGCCATTTCTCGTCTTACTCACTCCGATGGAAGAGGAGGCTCTCAAACTTGCAGGGGAGCATGGGAGCCGTCATTTTTCATGGACAGTGAGGTCGGAGTGAGGGCCCAACAGGATGAGTCATCTCATTAGTGGGCACAAGGGAGCCTGGCCGCCAACCTATACAAAGCACATTACAGCAGAGGAACAGGCCCTAAGGCCCACCAAGCCTGCGCCAATCTAGATTCCTTATTTAGACCTTCTACCTATTGCCCAAGTGATCAGTATCACTCCATTTCTCGCCTGTTCATGTGTCTATCAAGATACGTATTAAACATTGCTATCATGCCTGCCTCCACCATCTCCACTGACAATGTGTTCCAGGAATCCACCACCCACTGCGTGAAAGATTTTCCCCAGAAATCTCCCCTAAACTTTCCCCCTCTCAGCTTGAACCTGTGCACCCTTGTAATTGAGTCTTCCAACCTGGTAAAAAGCTTCTGACTATTCACCCTGTTTATACCTCTCATAATTTTGCAGATCTCAATCTGGTCTTCCCTCAGCCTCCGTCTTTCCAACGAAAACAATCTGAATTTATTCAACCTCTCCTCATACCTAACACCCTCCAGACCAGGCAATATCCTGGCAAACCTTCTTTGCACTCTCTGCAAAGTGTCCTTTTGGTAGTGTGGCGAACAGAACTGCACACAATATTCCAAATGTGGCCTAACTAACATTTGATACAACTGTAAAATGACCTGCCAACTCTTGTACTCAATGCCCCGGCCAATCAAGGCAAGCATACCCTATTACTCCTTGACCACCTTAACCAGCTGCATTGCCACTTTAATGGAACTATGGACCTGAACGCCCAGACCCCTCTGTATGTCAATGCTCCTCAGGGTTCTGCCATTTATTGTATAATTCGCTCCTGAATTTGATCCTCCAAAATGCATTACCTTGCATTTGTCAGGATCGAACTCTGCCATTTCTGTGCCCAACTCTCCAATTTATCTATATTCTGCTGTATGCTCTGGCAGTCCCCTTCACTATCTGCAACTCCACTTAGTGTCATCTGCAAACTTGGTAAACAGACCATCTACATTTTCCTCCAAATCATTTATATATATTACAAACAACAGTGGTCCCAGCACTGATCCCTGTGGAACACCACTAGTTACAGATTTCCATTCTGAAAAACTCCCTTCCACTATTACTCTCTGTCTCCTGTTGTCAAGCCAGTTCTCTACCATCTAGCTTGTACACCCCAAACCCCATGCGACTTTACCTTGACGTGACGAACCTTGTCAAACACCTTACTGAAGTCCATGTAGATGACATCCACAGCCTATCCCTCATCAATTAATTTTGTCAGCGCCTCAAAAAACTCTATCAAGTTGGTAAGACATGACCGCACAAAACCATGTTGCCTTTCACTAACAAGTCCATTCGCTTCCAAATGACAGTAAGTCCTGTCCCTCAGTATCTTCTCTAACAGCTTCCCCACCATTGACATCAGGCTCACCGGTTTATAATTACCGGGATTATCCCTGCTTCCCTTCTTAAACAAAGCGACAACATTGACTAATCTTCTGTCCTCTGGAACCTCACATGTAGTCAAAGATGAAGCAAAGATATAGATTAAGGCCCCAGCTATTTCCTCTCTTGCCTCCAACAGTAGCCTGGGATATATCCCATCCGGCCCAGGGGACTTGCCTACCTTAATACGTTTTAAGATATCCAACACTTTCTCCTTCATTATGCTGACATGTCCTAGAGTATTCATGCACCCATCCCCAATCTCAACATCCGTCATGTCCCCCTCCCTGGTGAATACCAATGCAAAGTACTGATTAAGGATCGCACCCACTTCCTCTGACTCCACGCATAACTTCCCTCCTTTGTTTTTGAGTGGCCTATTGTTTCCCTAGCTACCCTCTTGCTCCTTATAAATGTATAAAAGGCCTTGGGATTTTCTTTGACCATGCTTGCCAATGACATTTCATGGCCTCTTTTAGCCCTCCTAACTCCCCGTTTGAGTTTGTTCCTATTTTCCCGATAGTCTTCACCCCCACAACGACCCTGCTATTTTCAAATTTTTCTGGAATCTGATTACTTACCTGTTCCTCTGTATCCTGCTGGCTGTTGGGAGGCCTATAGTACAACCCCAACTTTGCACCCTTCATTTTCATGAAGCTCTACCCATAATGCCTCACTGCAGGATACCTCCAAGATATTCTCCTTCATCACAGTTGTGATACGTATCAACCAGGAATGCAACGCCCCCACCCTTTCTGCTACCCACTCTGTCTTGTCTAAAACATCGATATTCTGAAACGTTAAGCTGCCTGTCCTGTCCCTCCTTTATCCATGTCTACATAATAGCAACAATATCATAATTCCTCACATTACGCAAAGCTGTTAATTCAACCACCTTACCTGTTTTACTTCTTTCATTGAAGTAAACAGACTCCTGACCTGCAGACCCACTGAGATCAGCGACTTCCCTCTGCCTGCTCTCCCTCTTTGCTACATATGTCTTAATCTCAAGCTCTTCCCCAGTCTCAGCACTTGCTGGCCTGCCGCTCTGGTTCTCACCCCCCTGTCATACTAGTTTAAACCCTCCCAAACCACACTAGCAAACTCCTGGCCAAAATATTTGTGTCCCTCCAGTTTGGTGCAACCTGTTCTGCTTGTATAGGTCCCACCATCCCTGGAAGACATCCTAATGATCCACATATCTGAAGCCCACCCCCCTGACACCAACTCTTTAGCCACGTGTTCAACTGTAGTATCTCTCTGTTCCTAGCCTCACTAGCACGTGGCACGGGGAGTAATCCTAAAATGACTATCCAAGAGATCCTGCTTTTTAGCTTACTACCTAACTACCTAACTCCCTGTAATGTCTTTGCAGAACCTTGCTAGTCTTCCTGCCTATGTCATTTGTTACAATGTGGACAATGACATCTGCCTGATTGCCCTCCCATTTCAGGATATCCTGTACCCGCTCAGAGACATCCATGACCCTGGCAATGGGAGGCAACACACCATCGTGGAGTCTATTTTGTAACCACAGAAGCACCTCTCTGTGCCCCTGACTATCGAATCCCCAATTAGTATTATTCTATTATGCTTTGCACCTCTCTGCTGTATAGCAGGGCCAGCCATGGTGCTACTGCTCTGGCTACTACTGCTGCTGTCACCCGATGGGGCCATCTCCCTCATCAGTATCCAAAAGCATTTGTTAGAGAGAGGCACAACCACAGGGGACACCTGCACTGACTACCTGCCCCATCTAGCGGTCACCCATCTTTCATCTTGTACCTTGGGTATGACCAGGGCTCTATAACTTCTAGCCCTAATGCTTTCCGCCATTTGGTTGCTTCTTAGTACCTCCAGCTGTGCTCAAACCGATCCATTCATTCAGTCAGCAAGTGCAGCTGGATACACTTCCTGCAGATGTAATTGTCAGGGATGTTGTCAGCATTCATGATTGACCACATGTTACAGGCGGAACACCAAACCCCACCAACTGTCATGACTAACCTTCTGTTAAATATTAAATGACTTTACTAAAATAAAAACACTTACAAGGACGTACTCATCAATTAGCTGCCTTCTTAAATCCATACTCAGAAGAGTGACCCTTGCAGGCCTGGTGTTCTCCTAAAGTACTCGCTCATCTCCCTTTTTCTTTTGGTTTGAAGAGGAAGGAGGGATGGGAACACCACAGTAATGTAATGTTTGAGGCTATTCTGTTGTTTGGCAGTGGGTCCTCTTCAATCCCTTTCCAAGCTGTGGTGACTGCAGTGATTTTTCCCAGAATGCTTTTCAGTACACCCCCTGGTGAATGTTGTTTATCTTGTTGAGTGCAATGGTCCTCCTCAATCCCCTTCCACGTTGTGGTGATTGCACTGATTTCTCCCACAATGCTTTTCAGTACCACCGTCTGGTGAATCAAACCTTGGGCGCGATTCTCCGACCCCCACGCCGGTGGGGAGAATAGCGGGCCGCGCTGGTTTTTCCCGCGACGCCTGTCCGACGCGCTCCCGCTATTCTCCCAAACGCGCAAATTTGTCGCATCGGGTTTCCTGCAAAAAAACTCGGCAAATCGCCCGATACGCCCAAAATGCCGATTATCCGGACCCCCGCTATTCTCCAGGGAGCGATGGAGAGTGATCACACCTGCTTTTAAAAGTCATCAGCCAGTCGTGCTGGCTGACGAGAGGAGCGAGGAGGTGAGCGGACCGCCGGAGTCTGGGCAAACCGGGGAAGGCATCCCCGAGAATGCAGCAACCAGTGGGAGGGGGGGGGGGGGAGGGGGGGGGGGAGAGGAGGGGGGAGAGGGGGAGAGGGAGTGGGGA